>NW_023416285.1:5686875-6318750 GCF_014176215.1 Rousettus aegyptiacus | reverse complement strand
TCACAAACCTCTGCTGATTTCCAAATAGAGAGAGAAAACATTTTTTGAGACATTTCATTTCTCTGGGTCATGATTCCCCAAGTTTACTGCCAGGTATCAGCCGACGAGTAGGAAGAAAATGGATCTTTTTATCAGATTAACAGTTTCTCCTCTTCTTCCTCTTGTCCCGAGAACCCCGTCACTAAGACTGAAACAGCGTGGGTGGAACAAACCAGGACTTTGCAGTGAGACTCCATGTCCACCAGATACCATCATGGAGGTACAGATCCTCTTGTGTACCTCCATGATGGTTTCTCATTCAAAGTTGCTGCTCCGTTCTTGTCTGGTTCATCCTTTGACTTGCAAACCATCCCAGCGGTCTGTTTACCTCTCCTGGTTTGTCGCCTAAGAAAGAGGCTCTCCTTTCTGGCTCTATGTCTGCTCCTGGCACCTGTTTAGTTTCACAATTTGGCCTGAGGCCCTCAGTCTCTCTAGGAGCTGATACATGGAGGAGCCTACTACCAGGTTTCCTTCATAAGTCAACTAGCTTTCCAAGGTTATTAGCCGAGATCATGTCTGACGCCTCTCTCTCTTTAAGGTTCTATGACTCCATCCACTCAGGGATGCCTTGTAGAAAGGTTATGGATTTGTCACTTCATTATCTGGATAATCGGAAGCAGCAATGAGTCAATGAAAAGGTCGCTGAGATTGAAATAAAATGAACTAAATTTGAATCTCTGCTCTATTACATCAAGTCCCTTAGATTTAGTCATCTCAGCTATGTAAATGATAATAAAACCTGATTTGCTAATATTTTAAGGCTTCAGTAAGATAACGTGCATGAAAGTGTGTTACTTATTACAAGCTACAAAAATGTCAAATACGTTTTTATTACTGTCAGCTTCATCCTGTGCTGATAACATTTTCCAAATACCATTTGAACTAAAAGAGGGGATCGATTCAAGTCAACACGCATTTCTTGGTCACCTGCTTACCTGTGGGGCATTGCATGTGGTGCTGGGTACAAAGGTCAACGGGCACGCCTGGAGCACCAGTTTGCTGGGCCCTGCAGAGAGGCCAAATAACCCAAGTTAAGATTTGGAACATAACAAACTATGCCCGCAGATCAGGGAAAGTTCATGAGTCATTTGGAAAAGCGAGTGAGACATGAGTCTCTCCAAATTAAAAAAAAAAAAACAAAACAAACAAAACAAACAAAAAACATTTTTAATCTGCACAAACCAACTTTGAAGAAAAGTGGTTCCCTCTGTGACATCTGGTATTATTTGGTGAACAGATCTGGTTTCTAGGGAGCCCCCTAGAGGCCAGTTGGCATTATTGCCTGAATTTTCTGGTAGGAGCTCTGAGGTCTTCCTTTAAGTAATTAATTTCCAGAAGTGGACTGCTGAATCACAGAATTTAGGAGTCAGTGTAAGCTTTTAAAACTTTTATTAAAATTTTATTTATATTGTGAAAAATGTAGTTAATTTATGAGATTTGCATTTTTATTTTCAGGAAAGACAAGATTCTGAAGCAAAATAAAGTACAACTTTTATATCTGTCCTCTTGTGCTTTTATACCTAACTTGTAGCTGTTTTCATTCCTTGCTTAACTAAACCTTTATTCTACTCCCTACTACTTAAAAAAGGTATAATTTCATGGACTTTGAAGTCTATGAGAGAAAATTATTTGTTAGATGTTTATGTTCTTGATTGACTCATACATAATTTTTTTTTTTTTTTTGCCTTTCAGGAAAAGTACTTTAATTAACCATACAGAGTTTAGAAAATAATGGGGCCCTTTATGGGTCTTTTAACATCTAGTTCACGCTTATTTTGCAACGCGTAGAATTTTTGCATAAGAAAGTATTTTCAATTTCTTCTTCAACTCTCATATCTTGGTCATCTGGCAGTAGATCCTGGGCCATCTTTTGATGGTCTAATCTTGTATTCTTAAATATCTTTTTGTGGTAGATGGGGGAAATTTTTAAATCATTTCTTCAATTAAAAAGTTAATTAATTAGGCTACGGCCATGCCACCCTGAACAAGCCCAATCTTGTCTGTCTCAGCAGCAAGCAGGGAGATCACCTAGGAAGACCAGGTGCTGTAGACATTAAAAAAAAATCAATTAATAAAAAAATTAAATAAATAAATACGTTTTTGTAAATATGTGCATGAATCGCACTTAGATTCACGCTATTTGAGGTAAAACATCTTACAGATAGAAGAAAGTTAATGAATATCTGTTGGTTAAGTTGACATAGTTCTCATTTCCTAAATACTCTTCTCATTGTAAACATCGAAAATGAGCAAAAGGTTTTAGTGATTTTCATATCCACAAGATGGATGCCCAGTAATAACCATAGATTCCCTCTCATCTCAATGGTCTTGAATTTATTTAGTAATTACAACAATATTAGGAAGACAGATGTTTGAATTGTAATTGTAGATTTGGTATCTTTGCCAGTTTTCGTTATGACTTTTTAATGTCACTTGTCTCAGGAAGAGAGCAAGCACATTAAGACATGGTCATAGAAACCCAAAGCCAAAATAGAAAGAAAGTTGCTGAAATTAGGATGTGGGTGGATGGGTTGGACAGAAGAGGCTTACCATTTATGCTAGATACCTCAAAGGAGTAACCAGGTCATAACTTGGTTTTGTCTTGTTATTTTTTTCCAGCCAGATTTCTATTTCAGTCACTTCTTTCTTCATACCTGTCAGGGATGAAATTCCATTCCAGTAAGCCTTGATTTCCATATAAAGAAACTTGTACTAGACAAAGAGTGTGATCTTTCTTCTAACTCTCGCTGCTTCCCAGGACAGCAGGAGTGAGTTATCTGAATGGCGAACATGAGAGAAGAAACTGAGAAGGTCTGCTCAGGCCCCAGTATTCTTCCAAGAGTAGGTATCTAACTCAGACCAAGTCAATCAGATCCCTGACCCAATATTTTTAGATGTTTAATGCAAGAAATCCAAGTCATCTCTTGAAAATGGATGAAACTCAAGAGTTGTCAATAGCCATGATTCTGAATCAGTAGCAAAGAGAAAAAAGTCAACGAGAAACAAGAATTTAATCTTGTTCCAGCTGTGCCAAATACCGTGTCCCTGGCTTGACAGTCAAACAACTCTGCGAGGTATGGCTGCATTCTTCCAATAAGGCAATGAGCTTCAAAAAAGGTTAACTGTAGCCATAGATAGGTAGAACATAGTGATTTTCAAGCTCTGTGCTCTTGAGTTTGATGCCATTTTCTAGATATCTATTCGTCTCATGCACCTCCCTCATTTAAACAAATATTATATCTATACTTAAATCTATGATGGTTTTGACACAATGAGCAGCAAAACCCTAAGATAAACACCGAATTCACCCTTTGGCTTGTTTTCAATATTCATTAAAATTCTTCTCTTGCTTCTCTTTTGTTCCTTTCCCAGCCCTGTTTTTGTGTTAATTTAAAAAGTAATTTCCATTTTTTATTCTTCAATCACCCATCTTGGGGTCTCTCAAAAGGAGGCTAATGCAAGGCAGTACTTTAATGTTTCAGGAAATATTAGGGGCTTAGAATTTCATCTCCTTGTGTCTAATTTCTGACTGTCATTAATGCTGATTCTGAATGATTGCTTCTTATCCCCAACGATCTTCAGCATTTGGAGTAATAAACATTTCCTACTTGTGTAATTTAAACCTCACTCAGGCCACGTATGAAATGTGATGGATGCTTCCACAATTTAGAAGGAGAGGAAAAAAGATGTTTGGATTCTATAAGATGTTATAGCTCACCTTGTTGGCACCATGGTAGTTAAAACAATATTCCTGATAAAAGAATAAAGCAGTCTATGATATCCAGTTGCTCTTCCACTCTAGGATGCCATATTTCCATGGCAACACAGTGACTATTTCACAGTGACTAAGATTCTGATGAGGGTCTCTGGATGGATTTTGTTTTGAATTTTCTAGGGTTATTAGGAAACCAAGCACATTTTGTCAGTTCTATGATTAAGGAAGCTGAAACCAAACTGCATAGAAAATAGCAATCTTCCTCAGATTAAAAGCAAGCAATGACGAGAGAGAGAGAAAGAAAGAAAGAGAGAGAGGGGGGAGAGAGAGAGAGAGAGAGAAAACAGATTCAGAGTTCAGAAGGAAGTAGTAAAGCCTAGAACGTGGCTTTGTTGTAGCATCTGAGTAGCCCAAAGGCTCTCGATAGATGACAAGATGAGAAAGTTCAGACAGACTGCAGCCAGCAGTGCGAGTTCCTCAGTAGTGGTGGTCAGAAGTCTTGGCGGCTCAACAAAATCACAGCAATCTACCAGAAATGTGTATTTTTTTTTCTCAGTGGTAGCTCTCTTGATCAAAAATCCTCGTGGAATTTTGATCGATAGCAATGCAAAGTATCAGGCTGTTAGCTATTTAAACAAATGGATTTTGTCACGGTAACACAGAGTCTCAATAAACCTAATCAATTTTATTCTTTAAAAAAGTATGCTGCTATAGGCTGAATAATAATAATTGACCAATTTAGATCGAGTCCATCGGGATGCAATTGACATATTGTGTGAAGCACCAACTCCATGTGAATTCTAAGCCTTACTATTGAATATGGCTCGAAGTTCCCATTTCAGTCATTTCCTGAAAGGGAATACGTTCTCACAAAGCCCAATACAGCAAACACTGAAGAATCTGTTCCCATAACTACAAATTGCTGGATATCTCTGGGGTTTTTATACTCATCTCCCAAATTCCTGTGCTACGCCATCTTCTTGGCACCCATATTTTGCTTTTGGTCCAATATGATTTTCTGGAACAACAACTCAAAGATGAGGCAGATGCTAAATGACTGAGATGCATCCCGAGAGTTGGAGTCTAAAGGCAGACACAAGAACCTAAGACGTGATTCGTGTCCATCAGACCTGTGAATTGTTTTTGAAATTAGGTTTCCATTTCTCCTAAATAGCTGTACAATTCTTTGACAGCTGGGATTCCATTGACTTCAGGGTAGTTTAGCAATGGGAATTAGGTGCAGTCTCGAGTCTCCATCTGCTCACCCACATGTCCAGTTTCCTCCCAAGTGCCTGTACTTCCTGGAACAAATCAGAGTTGAAATATATATTCTCACTTTACAGCATCAGTTTGGTGAATCCGTATCTCTGCCATAGCAATATAAAAATGCAGATGAGGGTTTAAAAATGTGGATTGTTCAAAGTCATCCGATCGCCTAAACTCCTTAATCCAAAAAAGCAAGTCCATAAACCTCTTCCAAATTTAGTCATCCATCTACATTAAATAAACCAGAATCATTTCAACTTCTTTCCAAATAAATAGGCCCAAGCAAGCATGCAGAAAATTTAGTCTTAATCACATCCTCCATTAAAACCTGCGATGAACTAGACTTACATAAAATTCAGAGCTTTAACTATCCTAATGTTTAGAATAATAGACACTGAATCTACCAGCACATTTCAGTGACTCACAGTCATTTTATAAATCTTCTCTTTCACTCAAGGTTCTCCTGTAATAATTAGGCTCGGCTTGTTACCGTTCAGACCAAAAAACTCATTCCGTAGAGGGAGAGACGTTCAGATGTTCCCGGTCAGTAGGCACTCGGTATGTTTTGTAGCATCCTCAAGGGTTGAAGTCTTTGGTCTCATGTGGACCATTCCTCCAGGATTGGTCAGATGAGTGAGTTGTTTTCTTGTTTTCCCCTTTATTTTATTTTATCTTTTACCTTTTCAGTCCACCTGTAGCCTCAACAAAACTTTGTCTACCTTCTACTACCCTTTGCCACGTTAACTTGAAGACAGATGGGCTATTACTGTAGCCAAGAATTCATCTTATTCTTTTCTATTTGTCCTTCCCAATGGCATGTCTATGGTCCCAACAACTCTTCTATTTCATTCTCTCCTTGAAGTGAGTGTCTTAACACTTTTCTAGATACAAGGAAGCAGGTAGTTTACTTTGATATCTAATATGTCTTAACCAATCCCTGAAGAGAAAGGGGAAATGAAAGTATTTATTTATTTATCTATTTATTTATTTATTTATTTATTTATTTATTTATTTATTTATTTATTTACTTGCTTACTTAATTTTGTATTAGATGAAGAGTGAGTTCGGATGGGTCCAAGATTCCTTCATGAGAATAACAGTGGCAGGATTCGGACCACCTGTTTATGAATTCCTGCTCTGCCACTACTAGCTCAGTACACCCGGATGAATTATGTAATTTATACATGCCCCTACTGCCGAACTGAAAGAACTGTTATGAAGGTAAATGAATTAATCCTGCGTATGTACTTCATGCTTGGAATTTAGTAAGAACCCCATAATATTTAATCTTCCTACTTGTCTCCTAGATTTTTAGTAAATATTTCATTTTTACAACAATGTATTCACAGAGTGGTCTCTATTCCTTGCTTAAGTGGAAAACTTGCAGAAAGACTTATTTTTTATGCAATCTCTTAATAAGAAATTGAAATGGTGAAATTGAAGCATAAACCTCATAAAAACTAAACTAAAATAAATTAAATTAATGCCAATAAATTTTGATGGAGTGCTTTTTTCTTTAAACTTGGCTTGCTGCAATTGACTTTGCACCTAAATTTTATGAAGCGTGCTTTATTTTTGTTAAGCATTCAATTACACTGAATAGGTATACTAGTACAGGCTGAGAGCTGTGTCGTTACTAGAAACAGCAGTAAATCTGCATTTAAGGAAGCTTCAAAAATGACTGCATTGAAGCATTTTTTTTTTGTCCGAGATTCTGCATATTTGGAAGAATAGGAAAGAAAACTTTAAGGAGTGTACTGGAGGGCAGCTGTGTTCATTGGCATGAGATTCAAGATACAAGAAAGTGAGGAAAGCAGTCCGACATGCCAAGGCAACTCCAGCTGTGCTCACCACACTTACTCAACATGTGCTATGGATATACATTTACTGAGTGAGTCGCCCCTACCGGGTGGAGAAAACAAAAATGAGAGCAGTGTGCTTTCAAGAAGACAATTCTTAGTCTTCATTTAAATGTTTTGAACCTAGGCGGGTTTTATTTGCTTTGTTGCTGAGATTCCTTCTTTTCTTCCTTTATTTTTTATTTTTTATTTTTGGTGGAGAGGTGGCTATTATGTATGGTTTAACAGTTAAATGGCTTAAAGTAATTAATGGGTGGATAAACAGATCGATTAATGGATGAAAAGTTGGATGATAGATGGATGTATCTATTCATACAAGTCTGTTTGCTTTAAATATTCTGAACAGCAATTACCAGATACCTGAAACACGGTAGGCATTCAGTAAACTATCTTGAATAACTTAATCTTATAGTTCCCTTTATCCTCCTGGATATATAGTACATTCTTCACCAAATAGGCAACAAAGTTGGCTACTTGTTCACTGTCGCTGGCATATATCTGAATGTCTTCCTCAAAGACAGAATGATATGAGTCAATGTCAAGGTGGACAGATTCTGCTCATCAAGCTCTACTTCCAAGTAGAAGCAAAAATGCAGGTGGTAGAAGTAACAAAGGAAAGAGGAAACTCTTGCACCGAAAGGCACCTTTAATGGAGTGATGTGAGCATGGGATTTAAAATGAGAAGACATGAGTTAATGTCCACGTCTACCTCCTGCTTGCTCTGTGATAGCAACCAGTCTCCTCCACTACCCTGAATCTCATTTTTCTCACTTATAAACTGAGAAATATGCCTTCACGGTGGTTTCGTTCATAAGGATTTAATCAAAGAATGCTCATGAGCATGTGTGTTAAACTTTAAAGTGCTACGTATTTCTATTGGGCGCAATAAGGAAAGTCCATTTTATAAATCATAAAAGTATAAAAAGTAAGAGACCTTCCATTGGCAACTGAGGTCTTAGAGACATGTGACTTCCCAGGACGATATGGTTTCATTTAACAATTTGTTCAATCTTTTGTCCTTAAAGCAGTTTGCATAAAGTAAAATTAAACAGCAAAACTTGGAAGCAAAAGTAATAACAAAGGTATGTTTTAATGTGTCTAACTTCTTGCAAAGTCATTGCTACAATTCCAAACTGCATTTTTACTAAGTAGTGGGAGAGGTGCTTTTTTCCTGGAAAAAACCCATTGGCCACAATCTGGACTGTGCCTGGAATCTCAGAGGCTGCGTAGGACATAAATACATTATAAAACATGAGCTTGCCTCCCCTCGGTGCAGCTTTATTGCATATTTACGCCTGTGGCTCTCGCGCGCTTCTGCGACAGGAGATATGCTTGTTTACTGTTTGGACTGACTTCATCGCCACTCACCTGTGTTGAGCTTAATCTGGCAGCCCCCTTCTGAGCCCAGCAAAGCTTGTTTTGAGCCATAAGGACTCAAAGACTCCACGTCAGGCATTGGCAGGAAGAGCGTGCTGAGCTCTGAAGCCTTCCCGAGTGTGCAGGATCAAAAACAGGAGGGCAGTATCACAGGTGCACGGCATCACAAAAGACAGCCACCGAACCCCACGTGCTACTCAGAATGCCTGAAGGCTGGCAGGATTCCGGCTGCAATTTCTCTTTCATCGATCTCCACTCGACTTTTCTTAGGAATCAACAGGGAGATGTTGGATCTGACTAGTAATGAATCAGGACGCACTTTATTGGTCCTAAAGCACATTTGTCATGGCAATTTACATGAGTTAGAACCATCTTTCCTAAGCTTGCTACAGAATCTAGCAAGCATTCATTTTAATGAGCTGGCACACCCAGAACAACTTATACTTTTTTATGGTATTTATTACATATTGTCATAAGCACTATTAAATATTGTCATAAACATTACATATTGTCATAAACACTATTAAAATAAGTTATGGGACCATTTGCAAACTGAAAAAAAAAAAGTGTTCATCATGAGAACAAGAAAAAATCTTAAGAGACACCCTCTCCATCCAGCGTTTCTCACTTCGCTGGGTGTAGAAGGAATTCTGGTGGTGTTCTTAGCCTCATCCTAGGAAGTTGAGAGGTCGGTACCTCGGCAAGGGTCCTGGAGGCCTGGGGTGGGAAGAACAGGCCTTTGAACTGTGGGTGGCAAAGCCCAAAGGAGAAACCACCTTTGATAAAGGAGAATCTAAGTAATGGGCAGAACTGGGGCTCGTGCGCCAACACAAAAGGATTCGACATGAAGAGTAAGTAGAAGAGGCTGGAGAAAATCCCGGAGCAGGTGAAACACAGCACTGGGCACATTTTATATCAGACCAGACCAGGCCCTTGGCTGTTTCACAAAATGCGCTGCCCAACTGGACTCCGGCTTTGCATAACAATTATCAGTAATATCCTAGCTCTCAACGTACATATGTGTCTGCCTATTACTGGGACCAACCTGACTCTGTAGGCCCTTCTTTGTTGTTATGCGGCATCTCTCTGAGACTTTCTGAAATGCAGACGTTTGCCCTCCCTCCCCTGTATTTGCATTCCTCCCCCACATTCTAAGCCCTCTCCCAGTGATGCTGCCTGGCTGGGAGCAGTTAGTGTGCCACAATGATTTGAGAACATGGACTTTTAAATCACAGATTTATACCTACTGGCTGTTTCCCCTTGAGACTTACTTATCCTCTGTGTTGTGTGCAACTATAAAACGGGCCTGATGATGATACCTACCTTTAGATTTGTCTGAAAATTGAGTTAAAATATGCCAGATCCTGGAAACAGCACCTGGTAATTAATTAATACTGTTGAGGTGTTTCTAATACTTACTAATTTTTATTATGTACCCCCCTCCTCTATTGTCCGGGGCTAGCCATGTAGGGAAAAGGCAAGAATAATAGGCTGGGATGAGAAAAAAAGTTGACAGAATTTCCAGCTGAATATTGATTTTTTTTTTTCATTTGTGGCATTGTGAAATAAGGAATAATAAGACACATTGGTATAAATACGTAGAATCCCTTTGAATGCAAACTACTGTGGGTGTGTTACATTGGAGACTCAATTGTCTGAACAATAGTGCCATTATTAAGGCAATTTTTCAAAACGGTGATCTGATCAACTATTCTTGGTTGAGTCCTGAAAAAAGAAAAGTACAATGGCTTATTGATTTGTCCATTTTTTACATTCCTGGAAATCCAAGATACCATCAAAATTAACAAAAATACTTTGGGATTTTATAAAAACATTCTGGGTCCACACAATTCCAATCAGATTTTTTTTTACTTCCATGAATGTCAGAATGGACATAGAGAATCACAGGGCGCATAGAACGATTCTTTTTTGCATGGAAGGAGCCGTCCAGCGCATTGCAGCATGTCCGGGCACTCTGGACTCTGCCTTCCATTTCCCCCATTCATCATGATAATCACGAACATCCCCCACAAAATTTCAGAATGCCTCTTAGGGTGAGCCACCGACCTGGAGAAGGACCTGGGCTGAAAGGAAGTCTGTTGGAGGAGTGAGAGACACCAGAGCTTATCCAGGAAATGTATACAGAGTAATAAGGGACCAGGGACAAAATGCGGGGAAATACAAACATTTGATGGACAGGAAAGGGTGAGAAGCGGCTCACTAAGACTGGGAGCTGGCGGAAGAACCGAGGCTAAAGTCGAAGGAGAAGAGGCATGGAAAAGAAGACGTACAGTTTTCTGAAGAAGAGACCGGTCATCAGTGCTGAATGCAGTAGACCAATTAGGTAAAATGAGAGGCTGATGTTCATTTACTGCATTTGAAAATTAAGAGGTTATTTCTGAATTGTCCTAAAGCTGTCGGCGCTGCCTTTGTGGGTAGAGAATAGATGGCAGCCAATTTAAAACTGGACGTCAGAACAGGAGATGGTATGTTTTCGGCTCTCTCATCTCAGAAATGAGCAAGGAGGGAGGACGGACCGACAACTGGCTCAGTCTCATGGATGGAAGCACCTGAGAGCTAGCTCGCCTTTCTTCGTATGTCCTTCGAGTTGTGCCTTACGCATCCACGCTTATAAAACGCACAAGCGACGCCTAGCTTCAGGCAAACCCTGCAGATGCGCTTTTGTTTGTTTTTAAAAACAAATGCATCCTAGATTTTATCAAGAGAGTTTTTCTAGACTAAGTCTACAAAGCGAAAGCGAACACAGACTTCTTTCTGAAACCTCTGCCGGTATCTTTCAGTGTGTCCTGCGTATAACCACAGATCATGTAAACGGCGGCATGTTTCTTTCTATTTGCCCACCATTTCCTAACCTGGCATTCCTTCATTCCCCCCCCCCCAGGAGAAAGAGGTCAATATTGCTTTGTCTGAAACCATTAGGACTCCTCTCAATAACTGTGGATTCCCTCAGAAATGTCAACAATTTCTGGGCTGTGGAGAATCTGGTTGTCAGAATTTGCCTTCAGTCTTGCAGTTAAAGTGACAAAGAAAAGCATCTTCAGGATTTTATTTTAAGCATGGGAGGAACTTGAGTATGTTTATATTATAAAAAGAGAGAGGTAAGGAAGGAGACAGTGATAGAATGGGAAATAAAGTGATCAATTGATGGAGTAAGAACTTCAAAAAGGCTGGAGAAAAGGGATCCAAAACACCCATCTTAGACAGAGGGAGAGACTGTCTCTCATTTGATAGGAGGCAAGAAGAAAAGTATAGTTACAGCTCAGGTGAATGGAGAATAAAGAATGAAATGGGACTTTTCGGAAGCTCATGTATAGACCTGTATCACTTAGAGTATTTTAACCCGAAATAAATTTGAATTAAACAATAAGAATATTTATAATCTCAAAGAAGTAAAAAGATCCAGATGTAGCTAATAATAATAATATGAAGCAATGAAGAGATATCTGCAAATGACCCTAAAACTCACTCTGAGTTGCTAGGGAAACAGGCCATCTGAGGTAAGGGAATGGAGAGTGTTTACTACCTTGTCCAAGTGAGAGGAACAGCGTCTAAGCTGAGTCTTGTGGGATGGGACCATGGTCTCCTCTGGTTTTCTATCGGCAATCCAGGGTCCCTGGACCAGCAGCAGCAGCATCACCTGCCAGATGTTACACATGCAAATCCTCAGACCCCTTCTCAGACAACTGAATTAGAAACCCTAGGGATTTGGTAATCTGTATTCTAGCAAGCACTCAGGTGAATGCTAATGTGTGAGAACCACGGTTGTAAACACCCAAAGCCCAGATCCAGATGTAGACACCAGGCCCTTGAAGATTCCCAAGGCCATTATAAAGACTTTCTAGAGACAAGCAAGATAGCTCTGTGTGATGCCCACGTCACGTTGCTAGTACCCGCCCTGGAGCCATTTCATATTAATTCTCAGATTTAATTAGGAGCAGGGAAAGTTTCTGGTTTTTAGCATTTGTAGTCCAAATTTGATCAATCACAGGGCATGCACAAGAATATTATGGAGATAGCATCCTCAAGGTCAGGATGATTCAGTTTTACCTGATGATGTGTGTCAACACCCTAAATCTCAGACATTTATTAAGAGAACAGGAGACAGACCTAAACTGCATCCCAGCTCCGCCCTGGACCAGCTGGGAGACCTGGTATATCTCGCCCGCTCTGAACATTACTTTTTTGTTGTTTGTTTAATCTCATACCTACTGAATTCTTAGTGATTGTGTGGTTTTCGCTGTGTGTTTTTCGTTGGGACTCTCGTGGTTATCGTCACCTGCTCTGGGTGTGATGCCATAACTGTAAAGGACAGTGGCAGAAGGTGAAGGGGGAATATAGACAATTGCTGAGGAATTCGGCCTGGGGGAGAAGGGCCACAGAAAAGGCTTCCAAGAACACGATGCTTGAGATGAATTCCAATGGATGAATAAGAGCGAAAAGGGGCATAAGGAAAGGTGACTCAGAGCTGAGGGATATAGACATGAAGGCTGAGAACTGCTCTGCTTTTTCAGAAATATCCAAGGACTACAGCTGGGCTGAAGAGTACGACTCATGCCCAAGAGAGGGATGAGATGAAACTGCAAAATAAGCCAAAGACCCAGTCATGAAGACCCTACCTGGCTTACCTAAGGAACTGGACGCATTTGAAAAAAATGGGAAGAGATTGGTGGGTTTTCAGCAGAGGAATGAGATCTGCTTCAAAAACCCTACTCAGGTTAAAAGGAGGAGAAGGTACTGAAATGGCGAAGGCTCTGGAGTCAAGGGATTTGTCTGCGGCTTGCTGCCATAAATTAGGAGAACGAAGATGAGGTCCTGGGTGAGGCCAGGGGAGAAGGGCGACAGGTCACTTTGAGAAACTGTAATGAAAAAGAATTTTCTGATGAATAACATGAGCCTCATGACCAAGACTTTCCACAGTAAGAGAAAAGAGTACACCAGGGACTCTGGGTGCATCTTATGTGGCTGACAATGTGCCAAAAACAATGGGACTTGGTTCCTGAGTTTAAGACTCACAGCACTACGAGAACAGCCATGTTCTAGACGCTGAGCATGCAGTGGGCAGCAGGTGCTAAATTCTGGCGCATATAGTAGACGCCCAAGAAAGCAAGTTCTTCCAAAAACTATTCTGAACCTAAAACCCCAAGCCCCAGGATCTAGCCTCAACTCCGTCATTTCTTTAAAGAGTGGTGACTTTTTGAGGAGGTCACTCCTCTTTTCTGGCCTTCGTTCTCTCCTCTATATAAATAATCAAGTTGGGATTGGAGATATAAGGAAATGGCCCAAGGCCATTCTACTCCAGTCAGGGTTTATGCCCACAAGCTGTGTAGTTGTGAAATAAACAAGGTATGTGTTCCTGGAATAGCTATTTTTTTCCCCAATGATAAGTAATTCAAAATATCACCCTCCTACTAAATTAAACATAGACTTAATTTAGCATAAAATGGAAGTATGCATACATTTTAAAGATAAAACACAAAGCTTCAAAGACATATCTGGCTTGCAAGCTGTGATAGGTGGACTTCTAAGATGGTGTTCAGCGATATCCACTTCCTGGTGTTTACTTCCTCATGATGTAGTCTCCTCCCCTGGAGGACATGCCAGACCTAGTGACTTTCCTCTGAAAAACAGACTACGGCAAATGTAAGGAGGTGAAATACCTGGGAATACATTATAAAAACCTGCGACTCTCTTCCTCTTGTCTTCCGGTCTCTCTCTCCTCACTTAATCACTTGGATGAAGCCAGTTGCCACGTGGTCAGCTGCCCTACTGACGTGTCCACATGGCAAGGAATGGCCAGCAAGGGAGTGAAGTCCTTAGTCACACCACCCACAAGGAACAGGATCCTGCTGGTAACTCTATGAATCAGCTTAGAAGCTTATCTCCCACATTTGAGTCCTGAGATGATTGAAATCCTGGCTGACCCATTGATTGTGAGAGACCAGATGGCTCTTGCTAAGCCCTATCTAGATTTCAGCCCCCCAGAAATGATGAGATAATAAAGGTTTATTATTGGCATAATTTGTTACGCAGCAATCGGTAACTAAGGATCGCTTTGGGCTGTGGCCAGAGATACCTACCGAAGTAGTCTCTCCTTTACCAGCACTTGGCAAAAATGTTTATAAAACACCCTTAAGAAGAGCCACTTTAATGGAGTGGGTGTGGGCAGAGGGGCATTCCATTTTAAGAGCAAACCCTTAGATTTCAAGTCTCTAGACTTGCAAATTTCTTTGGGTCAGAGAAATGTAAAGAAAGCTAAGCTATTTGATCGAGATTTCCTGGCCGGTTTGTGATCCTAAATTCTAAATCCAGGTCTTCAGATACCCAGGTAGTGTTCAACTAAATGACTCTGAGCCCTAATATATGTGAATATATATGATCACACTAATTATTAACACTATATATCTTATATATTTATAATTAAAGTCATTATCCTTACTGAATCCACAATCGTTTCCAGACATTTGCTTGTTTACTAGCTTGTCTGAGGCATCCAAATGAAAGGTTTTTGTTGTTTTTCTTTTTCCTGTTTGTATTCAGTGACTCCTAAAGGATGCTATCAAGAATCTTCGGACGGTGATCACAGAATGTTGAATTGAAAACATATCCCAAAGCCCCAAGACATATTTCAACACTCACCTTCAGATATCAGGGTTGCATGGTGCCCAAGATAAGGCTGGCTCTGTTTTATAATTCAACTTCACTTCAGGGCAGATGGAGTGAGATGGAGCATCACAAACTCAGCCAATAGAATGTTCTTTCGCCTTAAGGACGAACTGCAGAGAAATGACATGGGGGATGTGAAGAGACAGTCCCTGCTTTTAGAGAACGGTGAGTTCTTGGAAAAGCCAGTGCCAGCCTCACAGTGACTGTAATTGCCACGGGTACACAGAGAGCGAGGGGCAGAGCTGCTGCTGGCTTTGCTGCTACTGTGGCTGCTGCTTCTGTTTGTCGTGTTTCTGTTACGTTGCTATTCTCTTAATGGCCCTCTGCACTCAATACGGTGTCCTTCAACCAGTCTGGGAATGTCTCACTAATGGGGACCCCGATGATGTTCACGCATGTGCTCTATTTGTCAGGATGATCAAGATCATGCTGCAGTAACGAACAATCCCCAAGTCCCCAACAGGTGAAAACAGCAAAAACATATTTCTCGTTCGCACTAAGTGCCCCTCCGCGGAAGCTGAAGACTGCTCTACGTTGTTGTCGCGGTCAGGTTCGCACGGCCGCCCTCTCTACACCTTTGCAGGTTTTGGTGGCAGACGGAAAGGTGACATGGCAACCGTGAACTGGTTCTAACGTGTGTCCCCAGAAGTGATAAGCCAATATTTCATTGGTCACACAGCCATCCTAACTGCTAGAAGAGAGAGAAGAGCTAGCCTAGCCCACGTCCAGGAGGAAGAGGACTTAGAGGAGGCTCACTGTCTGCCAGGAAATTATACTCGATTCAAGGTTACATCAGAGGCTAGTGGGCAGAAGATATGCGAATATACACATCGGCATTCAACCTGCAGATTTTGCAAGGAAACCAAGGGGCTCGCCAAGTCCCATTCTTTTTGGTCGAATGAGATTTTCTCCAGTTTCAATCATACTTAGTGGTGAGAACGCAGGCACAGTGGTCAGGCTTCAGTTCACAGGCAATCTCACTCAGCCCATGTTCTCGGTCTCATCTCGCATCTCCATTAAGGATCCATTTCAAGACTGCGCTGCCTTCTGTACCCCTAGATACAGCTTGTACCTGGCCTCTCCCCTCCCACCCATCACTCTCTTTCTTCCCTTCTTATCACAGCCAAGAATCTTAAGAAGAGTCAATGTCAGCTCTCCCCGCTTTCTAACCTCGTGCTTATCATATTTACAGGTTCTACTCATACTCGAAACAAGTGAGGGTCATGGGGTCGCCTCAGAATTCCGCCTGCCATAGCTCACATCATGCCGAAGGTCAAGAGAAGTCAAATACAGATGGGAACTGTAGCTCACTTGCTGAAAATCTTTAACCCATAGGATAGTGCCTGTCGAATAAAAGAATAATTGAACCACTGGGGCCTCTGGATCATCTTCTGCACCTCTGTCCCTAACAGGTACTAACATCCTGGATGTTTTGATTGTCTGAAAATTCTGGCATCCCAATGGGAATGCTTCTCCTTTTCTTGCCCTCAGTATGGTGTAATGCATGGGCACAAAGTCTTCGGCGCCAGGGAGCTCAAGCTCAAATCCCATCTTTTCTTCTCAGTGCCTCATCACTTAACCTCACTCAGGCTCAGCCTCTTTCTGTAAAGAGCATGATGATAACTGCTTCATAGGGTTCTCACAAAGATCAGCCAGGATGTTGTAGAACACACTCCTCGCTAGGCACACACGACATGTTCAACAACTGTCCGTTATTGCCGTTACCACGCTCAGCCATTCCTCATGCCATTAGCTTCTGTGTCTGGCCTCTTTTCTATTTCCCTCCTTTCCTAGAAGCAGCCAGAAGCCTTCTACGTTTGCCAAAGTGCTGATGCTAACAAAACAAAAGACGCCTGAGCTAACATACTCTCCCAAGAGGTGATGTGATTAATCAGCGTCCCCTCCCTGCCACCCCCTGCGTGGACCTGGACCTGGGCCACAGGACAGAAAGTTCTGAGTTTAAAACAAGGGCCTGAGTAGCCTTTTTTTTTCCTTTGTTGGACTACAATGATGTGGACAGAAAAGCCCTAAAGAGAGGCGAAAGGTCTCAAAAAAAGAGAAACACAGATGGTTTATTAGAAACGGCTTTTTCCATTAACCAGCTGAGTGACCCTGGGCACGTTGCATCTCACTGCCGCAAACTCGCATGCCCTCTCCTGCCAAAAGGGGAGCTTGGCCCCTGAGACCTGGTTTTTGCACACTGATATTCTGACATTTCTGGTCTGAGAACAGCACCGCAATCAGCCAGAGCCTCCTAGAGGACACTGTGCTCTTGGCTGCAGCAGGCTCAGCACTCATGTGACAGCCTTGTGTTGCCGGCAGAGGAAAATGGTGCCTCCATGTGACAAGGTTGAAAGTCACCGGGTGGAAAGGCAGCAGAAACAGAAAACATACTACTCTCTAAACCTGTAGACTACTTTGGATTTCACAAGGCACTTCCGTGTTCACTGTCGATATGGATTTCACAAACAAACGATGCCATAGGTCGGTAGAATGGTTATGTTTACCTACACCTGGGAAAGAGACTTAAGTTGAGGTTTTGCCCAAGATGAGAGAACAAGGACTAACACAGGATATGTCATGGTAAGGAAGCTAAAAAGATTTCAGGCCCACAGTCCTAGGTTCACATCCATTGTCTCTCTGCCAATTGACCTTGGAATGTAGCCATTAACAAAATCTCCACTCTCAAACTTGCACTGTTCTGACCTGTAAAAGAGGAAGAAGAAAATGATGATGATGATGATGATGATGATGATGATGATGATGATTCAAACATCAGAGAGTGGTTTTCAAGGCCCACATCAAATTACGTATGGGATTTCACTTACAAACTCTAAAGTGTGTGTTTAGCTGGCTGCGCTGAGTGGCTCTGGCACCTGGACACACATCCTACCCGCTCCTTCATGCACGATCACTTAGGGACGGGCAAAACCGTCAACATCGTCTGTCTGGTACATCTACGTTCCTGAGGCTATTTCTTCATCTATCATTTTTTGTGTGTCACATCACCTGCTTAGCATGTCCCCGTCACTCTTCTTCCCAAATCTATGATCATTTCTTAAAAGCTATCATAACCTTCAGTCTCACCGAAGACCCTTATGGTGATTAGACACTCCTACTTCAGGCACTGACTCCTGCTCTGAACTCAGAATTGGTGGTCACCTGTCAATCTGGTCTGTTGGAGAGACCACTGCTTTGTACCTATCAGGTCGTAAGTGGCAGAATGCAGAATTGGGAAGATTAAGTTGAAGGCCCAGCTCTGCTGCTAACCAACCGGGTGATTTGGAGGAAGTCACCGAATCCACTGAACACACAATGTCCTTGTCTGAAAAGACAAGAAAACAATGTTTGTCCTCGACCTCATAGATTTCTGAACAGCAAGAAAGGAGAGGTTGGGAAAGTGCCTTATTACCCTGTGCCTTATTGCTAGGCAGAAAGCCCTCGCTTTTCTAGTTTTATTATTTAAATATTATAATGTTATTTAACTCGTTGATTAAATTCATATATGAAAGCGCCCATTTGAAAATGGTTTCTGACTCGATGAACTTTCGCGGCACTTTTTTTAAAAGAGATAAATGAAATATTTTCTGAACACCTAATGAAAGCCAAGCGATGTATCACATTTATCCGTATGGCTTCTCCTATTTTATTCACACAACAACCCTTCAAGGAGAACAGTACTCTCCCCTCGGAGAAGGTAAATAACTCCTCTCAGTTTCCCGGCCGGGGCGGCGGTATGTACAGTGGTGCCAGTGACGCACAAGAGGAAGAGGAAGAGGAAGGGAGGCTCTGAGCCGGTCCCGCTGGGGGTACTTGCTGGTATGCGCAGAGGGACCACCCGAGAGGGAGGCGGGACCTCAGGTCGGCTCTCAGAAGGGGTCTCGGCCACGTGCAGACGCTTGTGGCTCATCCATGAGGAGGAAACTGAGACCGAATATGTAAATGTGATCAGCCAGGGAAAGCGAGTAGACTGAACCACGGAGACATTTTGTACATGGGCTGGAGGAGAAGGGGAAGCGAGGGGGCATCGCGAGCTTGTGATGTCGCGGCGTTCAGAGGAGGAGAGGAGTTCCAACGCTCGTCAGCGCCTCCAGCTGCTCAACGTCTGCAACGCGAGAATTGAAAAGCGTCCAACGAAGCTGGCAGTTCATTGCTGTCGATCGCGGGGAAGCCACCTTCCTGGCATCGCGATGGCAGGGAGGGGTATATCACTACGGTTTAGGGGTGACCGGAAAGGGAGGAGGTTGCAGAAAGAGTGAGAACTGACACCTCAGTGTGAAAGTAAATACCGACGAGGGATAACAGAGAGGGGGGCGGCTCCATGGAGAAGTCTGGACACGCGACATGGGCGAGAAACTACGAGAAAACTAGCACTTGCTCACTGGGGAACAACAACGCAGGAGTTCAGGGGCCCTGCCGCCTTCTGCTCTGCTCAGGTAGCGGGGCGCCGCGGTCTCGGCAGCCCCCGACGCTGAAGAGAGACAGGGACGAGAGCACGGCCCGCGCGGGAGATCAAGGTAAGAAAGGAACCCCATTCCCGATGCTACACGGGGCACACACGGCAGCAGACGCAAAACACACACGGCACAGGAAACACGCGCAAACGACGCGCGACTTATAAAAACACACGGCACACGGCACATGCACATCATACGCACTAACACACATTGCACATGTGAATGCACATTATAAACCTATGCCGTGTACATAATACACGTGACATGCGCATGTGCACGCATATATCAGGTGGTGCACACCATGCATGTATAACATGCATCATATGTGTGTCGTGCACACGACATACTGGACCACACATGCAACGCGCCTCACAGGCACAGCACGCACATCATACCCATAGCACACGACGCATGCACAGCGCACACAGCGCACATAACACCACGTGTGCACACATATGGTACGCGTGTACACACATGTGCTGAGTGCATCATGCATATACCGCACATGAGACGTGCATGCACGCAGACCGCGTGTATAACACACACGGGTGCCATGGCAGAGCTGCCTGGCAACCCGAGGCTGCAAACGCCATGAGCTCTGCGGGCTGCACGGGGCCGGGGGTGGGGGTGGCACCGGGAAGAGGAGCACGTGCGCTCGTCCCCAGAGGGCCGCAGGATCGAACCCGGAACCAAGCACAGAGCCGGGCAGAAGGCAGCCAGCGGCAACACGCATGGGGATGAGATGTGGCCGCTCCAGTCCCTGCAGATGCAAACCACAGTGCTCCTTGGGGACACAAAGCTGTAATCCTCTGACCGCACCCTTGGGTGCCCAGCCCCTGAGTCAGAGCCAGCCATGCTGCTTTAAAAATAGAAAATCCCCCCTACACACACACACACACACACACACACACACATACACCTTCTTCTTCTGACCAGCCATGAGTGAGTGGCCTCTTCCTCGGAAGCTCTCACACACCGAACTCAGAGCTGCTGTGTGAAGGCACAGCAAAGCCACCATGGTGACTACAGCACTCAGCTCTGTTGATAGGAAAACAAGACTTGGAGACAGAGTCAGACTCGAGCTAGAAAGAGTAAGGTGTTCTGTCATGGATGGGTACCGTTATTTTATACTAACATGATCTCACCACGAAAAGTCGTTTTGGGGTTTTCTGACCAATTCTTTTACGTAGGAACAATTCCAATCCAATGTGAATATTCACTCCTTTCTTTTTTTGCCTTCAGTGAAAATGGATGAGGGTGGAGGAAAAGTTACTTTCCTTCAAAGTTTTTTTTCTTATCTCCTCGTTGATCTCTAGGGTAGAAAATTCCAGAGAGGATCGCCAGGCTCTCAGCAACGCACTTCTAACTGAGCTTCCTTTCTCTCCCAGGTCTCTTCTGAAAGTGACGAGTTGCATGCTGGGCTGTCATAAGATGTCCCAAAGTCGTGCAAAAGACACTAGCAAAAACACAAAAACAAAAACAGTTCTCCTCCTACCCAGCTTAGATTAGTCACTGTCTCCAGCAGGGACTTCATTCTCTCTCACTTTCCTTGTCTGGCTTCTTCTTCTTCTTTTTTTTTTTTTCCTGCAGTTATTCTGATACAAGCTCAGAATACACACACACCCTGAAAATCCAGGGACGCCAAGAAAGAGCCCACCAACAGACCCTTTGATCACGCTTCTCCTGTGATGGAGGTTTTGTCATTCTCTGCCTACAGAATGTCTAATCTTGTGCACGTCTGTCTTTTTCTGCATTTCTGCACAGTCACAACCCAATAATGGCAATGATAAGGTGTTCCAGCTGGCACCTTATCGTTAAAGGTCAAAATGAGGCAAAATTGGAGAGTCGAATTGCTTTCAGCTGTCACCAAATACCCAGCTAGCTCAGTTTCAAGTGTTTCCAATTCTGCCTTGAGCTCAAAGAATTGGCCCAAGGTGCATTCATTCGTTGAAAAGACATACACTGAAAACAAGCAAGCAAACAACAACAAAAAAAAAATGGCATAGATGATAGGGGCTCTGTTCATCCCTCCGCCAACCAAATCAAAGTTGTGACAGAAACACGGAGCAAACAGAAACAAAGTCGCCTGGGATCTAGATGAACAGAAGTGATACAACTAGGGAGAGAAATAACTAATCAACCTGCAGCGGTAGAAGGTAGGACGGAGGAGGACGCGAGGCTGCCTGGTCCCCAACGGCTGAGTGGGGCAGAGGCAGCGGCCGATGCCTCTTAAATGGGCCGTGTCCACAAGCGGAATTTCCCAGTGATGGACCTGCTCACTCTGAGTACCAGCACTGGGTGGGCTGCAAGGGGAGCCCACCAGGGACTTACAGGGGGACTCTAAGTTGTAAGAGTGAGGTTCAGAGGCAAGCCTCTCTCCTGGGCAGAAGCGCTGGGGGTAGGGTATCCGTTGTTCCTCTGTTGAGCTCTCCCCACTCCCAGTGTGAGGATGCAGCACCGCCATAGCTGAGATGTCATCAAACTGGGAAACCAAAGTCGCCCGCCCAGAGGATTCCCAGAAACCTTGCCTCCCCCAGCTCACGGCCCCACCCAAGCCACATCCTCAGCGAGTCAGGTGCTTGCTGCTGAGCAGCGTCAAGACTCACACTAGCGGCAGGTGACCATGGTTTCTGGAGTGGCCTCCTGAGGCAACTATAAGCACAGCTTGCTGAATCTTAACAGGTGGCCTCAGAGCACAGGCCGGGACTAAACTTGGCCTGCAGCTGAGCCACTCTCAGGACTGTGCCACTGGGCGCAAAGCCACGCCAATAAGACCAGGAGACTTAGGAGTTTTGCCTAGTACATAGAAACAGACATAGAAAGGCAGTCAAAATGGGAAGACAACGAAGCAGAAACCATATGAGAGAACAGAACAGAGATCCAGAAATAATAGAGTCAAGCAATCTATTAGATGCCGAGTTCAAAACGCTGGTTGTAAAGATGCTCAATGAACTTAGGATAAGTATAGAAAAATTCAGTGAGAACATTAACAAAGATATAGAAAACATAAAAAAAAGGAAATTATAACAAAGAACCAATCAGAAATGAAGAACACATTATCTGAGATGAGAAGTATATTAAATGGAAAAAACAACATGAATAATGAGTATTGAATGACCTATATATATGATGGTAAAGACAAAGACAATCAGAATGGGAAGAAAAAAGAAGCCAAGACTATAATGATAACTTAAGGAGGCAATGGGACACTCTTAAATGTAAAAATATTTGTGTCATGGGGTACTTGAAGAAAAACAAGAAGTTGAAGAGCTATTTGAAGAAATAATGATGGAAAACTTCCCTAACCTGGGGAAGGAAATAGACATATGACCCCAAGAAGCTCAGAGAGTCCCAAAAAAGATGACCCTAAAGAGGCCCAAGCCAAGACACATTATGATTAAAATGCCAAAGGTTAAATACAAAGAGAGAATCTTAAAAGCAACAAGAGAAAAGCAGTTAGTTATCTACAAGGGAGCACCCAAAAGACTGGTAGCTGATTCCTCAAAAGAAACTATGCAGGACAGAAGGGCAGGCTTGGCATGAAATATTGAACATGATGAAAACCCAGCATCTACAACTAAGAATACTTTATCCAGCAAAGCTGTCATTTAGAATTGAAGGACAGATTAAAAATAAGCTAAAGGAATTTATCAACACCAAGTAAGTATTATAGGAAATGTTGGAGGGACTTCTTTAAGAAGGAAAAAACATGTCGAAAACATAAGAATGGCAACAACTACATTCCTATCAACGAGTACCTCAAATGGAAAAGAATTAAGGGCTCCAACCAAAAGATAGAGCGGCCGAATGGGTAAGAAAACAAAACCCCTACATACGCTGCCTACAAGAGACTCATTTCAGGTTAAAAGACAGAAACACCCTAAAAGGAAGGGGATGGAAAAATATATTGCTTCGATGGACCTAGAGGGTATTGCACTGAATGAAATAAGTCAGATAGAGAAAGATGAATGTCGCAAGATTTCACATACCTGTGGAATCTAAAGGACAAAGTAAACAACAAAAACAAAACAGAAATAAACCCATCGATAGAATAATTTGAGGGCTACTTGATAGGACGGAGGTTGGTGGGGGAATGACAAAAAAGAAGTAGAAATGGATTAAAAAGCACATGGAGATATAAAGTGTAGCATGAGGAAAGCAGTTAATAATGTTGTAAACGCGTAAGGGGGAGAGGGCACTCGATTTAGCAGGGCGATCGCTTTGTGAGTTATACAGATCTCTAATCATGATGCTCTATAACTGAACCAAAGACATTATTGTATGCCAACTATAATTGGGAAAAAACTCATCGAATCGCACAATGTAAATACGAGCAACTAATTGTCTATTATATTTCCACAAGGCTGGAGAGAAGAAAAAGAAAAAAGGAAATACATACATTTAACGACGCTATTTCATTTTGCGGTCCCCACTGAGGCCTTCTGTCCAGGAGAAATTATTAATAGCACCTAACTGACTCTCAGGAGTGTCTGCCTGGGTTTGCACAGTAAGTTATGGAGGCAGAGAGTGCAGACACAAGAATGCAAAAGGCAGAATCTCGTTTTAGAGGAAATCAGTCTCTTTTGAAAGACAGACAAATAGACCATTAAAATATACTGTAAGAGCTAAGGAAATGGAGGCATAGATCCATGTGGCTTTGTGCCACTTTGTGCCTTGTGTCCAACACAGTGCCTAGAACAAAGGGATGTGTGACACATTTTTGTTGCTGTTTTGCTTTAACCAATTGCAGTGTTCTGTAGGTAGAAAGTTCCACATAGTAAGCCACCCTTCCTTTCTTCCTTCTGTCTCATCCTCTTTCCTCACTCCCATAACTCCCGAGACTCCTGAACACATAAGTTCGGGGAGATGCTCAAGGGAGTGGGTGACAATTACAATATACATTCCACTCCCAGTGGCACCGGATGCGGCCGCCCTCCCCACCTGTTGCCTTCCTTTCTCTGCTAAATCCTGGTGCTCGCTGAAAATTTCTTTGTGGGGTCCTTTTGGTTTCCTGTGCTCCTGACATCTCACCCCGTCGGTGGCCCTTTTTTTCTGCCATTTCTGCTCATGCTGTCTTGATTAGTGCTAATGTAAGCAGGTCTCACTAACATGCGCTCAAGACCAATACTGATGGATTTTCCCAATGAGGTCAAGGGATCAGACCTCCGAGTTCCTGTTACCCCCAGAGATGGAGTATTCCTACCCATGTCACCGACTCTGGCTTCACCCTTCTGCAGTCACTCAGACGGTGACTGCCGAGATGAGGGGCAGTCTCTCCTGGCCTCAGCTGCAACACTTCTTATTCTTTGAAACAGGTGACTTCATTAGCCATTTTCTTATAAGTCTCTTCTCCTGCAGCTCTCTTGAGTGACTCCCACGGATGAATCATACAAGCTGGGAGGTTCCATTCGAGTGAAAATGCAGCCCCTCCATCTTGAGCTTATTATGTACACTTGATTTTTATCAACTTTTTAAATTAAAATGTCATCTCGAATTTAAGAAAGAAGGAGAGGACAGGGAGAAGCCAGGGTGAGAAAGGCATGTTAGAAAACGTCAGGTTGTATAAGCTGCTTCTTCATTTCTTTATCCTCAAAACGTTCTGAATTTCTGACATTTCCATATTTTTAGTAGCTTCAGATCCTGACGTTTACGGATTGGAAATCGTGAGGCACTGACTTGCCAAATGGAAAGAATATGAAAACAAACAATAAACCGGAAGTTTAGCTGAGCAACTACCATTTTGTGAGATAAAAGTTCGAACCGAGATGATAGGAGGGGTCTCCCAGGGCACAAAAGGCGGCCGTCTAAATGGAGGAGGAGGAAGGGAACCCAAGAGGTGATTGTCTCTTTCGGTTTTTCTGTATTTAGAGACCATCTTGTCTCCTGAGACATCTTGTCTTCTAAGATTGTAATTTCTTCAGGAGAGGGATAATATTTTATTTGTCTGCTGCATTGTTCATATTCTAGCATGGTGCTTAGCACACAGTGAGAGGAAATGAAATAATCTAGAAAAGTCCTGCACGGGCAGACTCTTGCCCCCAAATCTTCAGGTAAATTTACATGTGATATTAGAGAGTCATTTACTCTCGAATTCTTCAGCTGCGTAAGTATAAGCAGATGTCAGCAAGCTGCCAGTCAGCCTTAAAACTTCATGAGTCTGCAGTCGTGAGTGTTGGATCAAGTTAGAGGAGAAACCCTCTGGCTTGATGATTCATATGCCGAAGTTCTTTCAGGGGGTGAACTCGGACCTCAGTTTCTCTATCTATAAATCAAGGACATCAGAATAGATGATCTTTTTTATTCTGTTTTATTCTAAAATCTAAGAACTATTTGAGTTAAAATGCCAAGCCTTCAACCTCAGATCAAACTCCAAATGACACTGTATCAGGCCTCAATATACAGAGGAGGAATAGAGCTTATCTGCATATAATTCACTGCTCCATGGATAAGAAACCCATATTTTCAATGGGTTCATTTTTATCTCAGCCATAAAATCTCAATCCTGTCTCGAACATGATATTTTCCCTTTCAATATAAAAGGCAATTTATTTTATTGTTACTTGAAACTAAAGGAATCCAATAAACTGGTTTGGAGCTAAAGAAGACCATAATGACAAAATGATTGATCTTTTTATAATGCATTGCATTGCTATTCTCAAATTGGAGAAATGTAATATAGAAGATATTCATTAGTACCACCAACCAGTATTCGTCTCTGTAATAGAATGTAACTCTCCTTTGTATTTATTAAGTACCTGTCATCACTAGAAATACAAAGTAAAAAGGCTTCGCTGTTAATTCTCAGGATGGTCAAATATTAGTTGTTACACCCCGCTGACACCAAGCATCTATGTGAGAGCTCGAGGCATAAATATCAGCTCCATTGCATAGTGAAAAAAAGGAAAGTGTTGTATCCTGTATCCATTGGTATAAATGGAAGTTAAATAAACAGATACTATTCGACAGGACACACACACACACACACACACACACACACACACACACACACAAGAGTGTTTTAAAACAACCATAGTTGTTGAACAATGGGGTGCAGCAAAAGGGTACTAACCTCAGTGGTTGGGTTCTGAGCTGGATGAGTTACATGTCTTCTTGCTAAATCCTCAGAGAACCCTCCTGGAGCAAAGTTGATTATTCCATCAAAAGACGAAAAATCAGAGACTTGAGAAAGTCAAATCTTTCTCTTTGAGCCATTGAGTTATGACATGTTTGAGCCAATACTTGAAATGCATTTTGACTGATTACAAATCCCACATCCTCATTATCATAGAGCATCTTCATAAAACAGTTAAGTTTTATTGCCTGATGACCAAAGAAAGGCTAGCTGATGACAATAATATTTGATAATGAATATTTACTGACTTCTTAATGTCTGCCATCTTTGGTCAAGAAGAGTCTTGGATAAAGTTGGTCTTGAACTATGTGAGGTTTTCAAGAATGCATCCCTCACAAGTATTCTGTACTAATCCAGTGGAGAAGGTGTAAGAATTGTCATGTCTTATGAATCCTGAGGAGGGGCAGGCTTATCTTGGAAGGCTTCCTGGAAGAATAGGAAGGCAGAGAAAGGTCTAGTCCCTGTACCATGAGTGGATCACAATTCCAAAACAACAAGTAAACTCACTAAGATTCTACGATTCTCAATTTCCTTCCAGTTACTTACTGAGCTGATGCTGAGGAGACTTCCCTGATTTTCGTACAACTGGTCATGCTTTACTTGAATCCTTGAAATAAGAAAAGAGTCATTGCCTCCCCAAAATGTTGCTCACGAAATTCTGATCAGTGACTTGCTGACCCTCTCCATCTTTGTAACGGCTCTAGTGCCTATTTCACAAGCTAAATTTTCTCATTTATAACTTTCACCTTGTGGCTCTTTTTGTTATTTAGAGTCAAATGAAACATATTCGCACAAGCCTTTAAAATCCAGTAGTGCCCCCTTATCTACCATTTCTCTTTCTACAGTTTCAGTTACCCATGGTCAACCACAGTTCGAAAATATTACATTTGCCCATCCATTGACAGCGTTTACTCTTGACATCCAACCATCGATATTATCATGGTGCAGTCTTCAAGGACAGCCCTAAGCAGATGATCCTCTTTCTGATGTATTGTCAAAAGGTCAATAATAGTCTAACACTATGTCATAATGACTACATTACGTCGCCTCATCACACTTTGTCTCATCACAAAGGCATTTTATCATCTCTCATCATCACCAGAAGGGCAAGTACAGTACTGTGAAATATTTTGAGAGAGAGAGAGAGAGAGAGAGAGAGAGAAAGACTACACACACAACTTTTATCACAGTATATTGTTATAATTGTTCTCTTTTAGTATTATTGTTGTTAATCTCTTACCGTGCCTAGCTTATAAATTAAACTTTATCATAGGTATATATGCATAGGAAAAAACACAGTGTACATAGGGTTTGGTACTATCTGCAGTTTCAGGCATCCACTGGGGAACTTGGAACATGTCCCCTGTGGATAAGAAGGGGGCTGCTTTACTTCAGAAAAAGATTTTTAAAAATCCCTAAGTGTGTGAAGGTAAAGATGACGAAGATGTTACCAGAAATTACAAGTTTACTTTTAAATTTGCTTCTCACTTGTGCGCTATCTAAGCAACCGATCACAGGTGGGTTATTTTACTTCCCCAACTCCTCCAACCCACACATCAGATTTTTCCTCTGAGTGAGTTGGATGTGATGGATTTTGAAGCTGCATCTACCTTTGATTCTAGGTGACTCCCTCATCCTTCAGGAAAAACAGCCAGTTCTTCCACGCCCTTCTCCTGCTGGTTCCCCAGGATTTCACTGAGGAGACAAGTTCAGTTCTGTTACTCTTTTCTCCACGCGGCCCAAGGATCTTTCCATAAACCCCATCCCACCCCGCTCCCCCGGTCTGACCTCGAGGCCCCAAGGCAGAGATACGGCCTGTCCTCTCCTCCCACAGAGATACAGCCTTTCCGCCTGTGCTGAGCCATCACCACCAGCAGCAGCAGCCTGGACCCGTGACTTTCACTGATAATTCCAAATATTTTCCTTCCAGATTCCCTTTCGAAAACAAATCTTGACGTGAGATTCATTTTTTTAAAAAATCTTTTCTTAGCAGATCGAATGTATTGAACAGTTCTTGGGCAAGAAATGTTCTTGATACAAAGGAAAGGGGACAACTGCTCCTGACGGGACAGCCTGTCATGTGCTGACGGGGCAGCCTGTCATGTGCTGACGGGGCAGCCTGTCATGGTTTGGAAAGAGTCCGCCGGCATGAGTTCTGCGTTTCCTTCTTTCTAGCTGTCTGAGCCTCATCAAGCCATTAAACGTCTAGGAACCATATTTTCTTCCACAGAAAAATCTGAATAAGCACCTTCCTGTACCAATCAGGTATTTTTCTTTTCCGTAGTTTTGTTGATTTGGCATCTTGGGACCTTGCTGACCCTGGAAGAGCCAGCCCTCCCACAGGGCTAGCCAATTGCTGGGGATGGTAAGGGGCTCGCGTGGGAGTGGACTCTCCTATGCAAACCAATCGATCCAGAATTCATGCCCTGAACCACCTCTTCTACCTATCGACATCTCACGCTCCAGGCCACTCTCTCCCTGCCCTAATCATCCCAGGCCCAAGCACTAGGCAGCCAGAGACAGGCCTGTTTCCCCAGCGTGCCCTCGAATCACTCGAACTAGCTCATCTAAGCTTCGCTCGCTCCGTCTAGCCCCTGCCTCCTGACCGACAGTGGCGCTGCCACCCCCGAGTGTCCCCACCCACCGCGGCAGTCCTAATGTGCCCCTTCCTGGTGAGAACTATGAGCAACAAACTGCCTTTTCAATGCCAGTCATCTCCCCGTCTGTCAGCCTCCTCACATCTGAATGATAACAAAACCTCTATTTTAAAACGTTACCTCCCAAGGTTGGATGGGAAACAAGCATCTTATGTTGGGCGAGGCACGGGGAGCTATGAACATTTAGCTGTTCAGTAAACGCTAGAAGAGAGGCATTTCTGGACTGTTTTGAGGGCATTTTGACAGAGGCTGAAGTGGTCGCACTTTGGATCGCAATGTTTGACACTCGGTCTTTCTTTACAGACCTCCAAAGGAGCAGGTCCTATGACAGATGTGCGCATCATTTCCCCCCCCATCCACTCGTTCTGCGAATACGTATAGGACACACCTATTCTCTGCTAGAGGGGCGAACACGTCGAGCTTCCTTGTCCTCATGAAACTTAATCCCGTGTGAAAGGCCCTGAACGAGCTACACCAGAGATGTATACCGAGGGCACTAAATAAATATCACAAATGATGACTGGAATCTTTGCAGCCTGCCTGAAAGGAAACGGAACAGAAAATAATAAAGATTGAATTTTACACTTAAATCATCTGTTTTCTTATTTATATTATATGGTCTTATTATTGGGATGATTAGGATACCTGCCTAAATGATATTATAACCATCGAAGTCATAACTAGACGTAATCTAAATAATAATGCGTGCAGTGCTTTATAGTTTATGACCCACTCACATATAACAACGCCTATGTCTGTGGAGTATTAGTGCACGAAGTGCTTTCATCCTGCCCTCGCCTAAAATCTTGGGACTCAGATCTGAACAAAAGAGCCAAGAACTGGTTGGAGCTGAAACTCTAAGCACCTCCCACTACAAACACAGAGCAATTGGCCTTGGGTGCTATTGGAGTGTGGGATTAATAGATAACAAATCTTCAGGTCCTGGTTTAGATGCCCCTGAAAAGGAGAGAGATGAAGCCTATGGCCACATGAAGTTCCCTATCTCCCCATGAGGCTGTGATCTTGGGGATGGTACCCATCACACTTAGCCTACCAAGATTTAAGTCTACAGGATGTACCGAGAGCATCTCCAGGTTTGGAGTCTCTCCAGCTGTGATGCATGATGATGGGCATCGGTTTGTGCAGATGTTCATGTCACACTGTCCTGAACCAGTTTCACTCCAGGGAGGTGAACTGTCAAACCTGCAGCTGCTGTCTCATTGTGAAAATTAGGGTCCTGGAAGATGAGATATATTCTCACTGTCGAAATCAGATTCCTTTTACAGGTTAAGGGCTCATGCTGAAAATAAAAACTTCCTGCTAGAAGCAGCATCCTTTTGAAAAGCCAGCCAGAGCGGCAACCTGACCCCGAGCGGCCAGCACCGCGCAGAACGCTTGGTCTGAAAACGGCACGGCTTTTCACCAGCGACCTGCACTGAGAGACCCTGGGTACTCTCGGCCAAACCCCTGAGCCCCCCGCTAAACTCTCAACCTGCATCCCTGGGGTCTATTCCAGCTGCTTGAGTCACAAGAGTGCATTAACAGCTAAGAGGCTGAAGTGCTAGCAGAACAGGCCCCGAGGGATCACCGCCAGAAGAAACTCCTGAAGTCGCTCAGGACACATGCACACACACGCACGCGCACACACACACAACACACACGCACAGAGAGACTTTGGAAAATCTTGATAACTGACACATTTTCACACAGGGAAGCATCATGCACATCAAGCTCATGAGTTATTTGGGAAAAAAAAAGAAAAAAGTGCTGATACCGAGCCACTTAAGCAATGCTTGACAGCACCACGCTTGATTGAAAAATAAAATACGGTATCCCCGTGGGCACACTGTGCTGACTTCGCAGACTGCTACGGTTGGGGGCCCGGGGAACCTTGCAGCTCAGCGATGGGTGAACCTCCTGAGGTTTAAGTTCAAGTTCAGTTCGGGTAATGGCTTAGCTGCTTTTATGCTTCCAGAAGCTTGATGGAGTCAAGGGGAGAAAGAAGAGAGGTAAAAACAAAACAAAGGGAAGCGTTTCGAGCAGTCGATTGCAAATGCACAGATAAGAAAAAGAGGAAGGACCGCGCCGGGAGGCGAGATCTGAGCTGAGGAATGGTCCATGAGGGATGCCCGGAGTCCGTCACTCCGGCTAAGTGACGATGAGAAAGAAAAGGTGTCTGCTCTCCTGTTTCTTATTCCAAGGCACGGAGGCAAGCTGGAAAGGCGAAGATCGCATGCAGCGTTTCCTTTGCTCCAGCCCACGCGGAGCTATAACCGTGTCCATCCTCGCTGCCCGCACGGCGCTCGAACGGCGCTGACTTGTCGCTCACTCATCCACCTGGCGAGCACGTTTAAGGACCACCACGTGCCGTGCGGCATTCTCTGCGCAGGCTCCAGAAGTAGACTGCGTCAGGTTCAAATCCCCACTGCATCACGTATTTCCCGGTGATCTTGGACAGGTTAATCGAACTTCCTGTGCCTCAGCTTCTCACCAGTCAAGCAGAAGTAACGATTCCTACTTCGTAGGGTTGTTGAGAGAATTAAATGAGTTAATATAAGTAAACTACTTAGAATAGGGCTGGGCACATATTCAGGGCTACATTGATGGGAAAAATAGACGATGATCAAATGATCACCAGGAAAACAAATAATCCTAAAACTGTGATCTGTATTACAAAAGAAAGGCACGTAGGTCTAAGGAGAGCTGGATTTATCCGCCAGAGAAAAATCGAAGAAGCCTGCTCCTAAGCGAGAAATCGAGTAAGAGCTACTGAGAGGAAAGCTTTGGCAGAGCGTTCCCAGCTGTTCCGCTAGAGGACCGACCTTTCGCCCGCCGGGCGGTTAGCAATTTATCTTCTGTAAAGGGCCAGATCATGTGGCCACGAAGCCTCCGTCGTGACTTTTCGACTCTACTGTGTCGAGCAGAAAGGGACTGTAGGCAACACGGATCACCAAACACTCCACTGGACTGTGCGCCGCGCCCGGCCACAGCCCTGGTCTTAACCGCCTTCGTACCCACAGTCCCTGACACTCAGAAGGTGCTCGTAGGTACTTGACGAGGGAATAAAAGACTAAATAAGCGACGTGAGGATCTTCTCAGGAGACACCTCGACCCTAGGATTCTACTACGTATCCGGAGGGATCAAGATACAACAGAACTCCCCCCTCACCTGTCAGAAGACGTTTTCCCTGATAAACACATTTTTCTCAGTGCTCATCTTAAGGACCCTGTCTCCACACAGAGTCACGTTTTGAAAGACTCGGGGTGGGGCTTCGGTATATGAATTTTGGGGGGAGAGAGGACACAACTGAGCCCACAACAAAGCTGAATGTAACAGAGAGAGCCGTCGAGGTGACAGACACAGTGTTTGTCACAGCCCGGCTTTGAGCCCGGGACTCTGATTAAGATCCCACGCTCTTCAACATGGCGGCATGATCTGTGGCGGCCGCAGTGGACTCCATCCCTGCTCTTCGGCATCTGTACCACCTCCAGGCGGTTTTACTTTTTTCCTGAGAAGCGGCCACATTCCTCCTGCTCAACAGAAGCCTTCTTGCAGAAGCTCCTGCTGGCCTCATCTCACAGAAGGTTCTGGAGTAAAAGGTCTTTCGGGTATGCTTTTCCTGTGGTGATTCTTGCCTTCTGGGGTGGGAGGGAACTCAAGCCCTCCAGGGAGCAGCCAGTTCATCTTTTATCAGCCCTAGAGAAGAGCCTTGTGGAGGTTTCGATCGACTCCCCCAGAGGATCTCAGAGCTGCATTGGAGAGCCAGGTTTTGTGTCTTTTCCCTCGGCCACTTCAAAGTCATGTGTCTGCCGCTGTCCTCCCCCTAAATCTTGGAGTAGGAAATAGCTCGTCTCCAATTCCCCACAGCTCAGGATGAGCCGGTGCTGCTTCAGGAATGTGAGTCAGTGGGCTCCTTCCTTCTCCATCCCCGTGACCTCTGACCTCATTACGATCCTCGGCTCTCAGTGACTTCCAGCTGAGCTTCCTGTCTACAGCCTCTCCCCTCCCCACCCATGCTCCACTCAGGTCATCAGAAAACTCTGTTTGTAACTTTAATCTCTCCATGTCATTCCCAAGGGAAATGGTGCTCTCTTCCCCATGTTACAGGAGGAGATGAAGATTATCATCTCCTCACTATGATCTCAACTCCTCCCATCCCCTGCATCCCACCCCCACCCTCCGGCAGCCTCACAGCCCCTTCCCCCACCTCTGGTTTTACAGCTCCTTGTCAGAGCCTTAGATGCTTTCGCTTATCTCCTTTAGATTCAATTTGGCGTCATTTTTCAAGGAAGGCTTCCTAACCCCTGCCATACTGCTCAGGTCCCGTTATGGCCATAATTACCTGTGTAGGTCTCTATCATTGCAATCGTTACATTGCATCACGTTTCCCTGACGTGTGTCCATCTTCTTCACAAGACCAGGAACTTCTCCAAAACAGAAGCTGCGTGAGTGATCCTTAGAGCCCTAGTAAGTGCTCAAGAGAGCTCCTTCAACAAAGAAGGATCTCAGCCAATACTGAACTGAGCTCATGGTTGCCAAGCCTTCACCCCCACATCCCCAGCCCATAAACACAGGGATATTAGGTTGCAAAACATCATACCGTCTCAGCTGTATTCAAACCAAGATTTGCAGGGAACTTGGCGGCAATCCCAGATCCCTCTTCATCCGTCATATCTGTTGGCTCAGAGGCACAAATGCAAATAAGACCTTAAGAACAACTCAAGGTAGTTCATCATTCCGCAGTGCGAGCATGGAAATTAAGCTCAAATAATATATCTGGATTTTGCCAACCAAGAACTTATGTTGAAAAGATAGAGGAGGGTCTATAACTCTCTCTGCCTGCATGTGGCCTCCACTGAGAGTTAGTATAGATTCTAGAGAAGCCCCACACCTCAGTCTACCTTCACCTGCATAGCATCTCTATTTCTGTTCCTTGGCTTGGCCCCACCTGAGAAACAAAGTGGAATTGGTCACCCAAACACAGCAAGGGCAGAGACCTTGTTCTCTTCCTTCTTATAAAACTCTGAGGTGTAAGAAAGGAAGTCTCTTTTTTAGACAGAAATTTACCTCGTGAAAAAAAATGTGAAAATTTGCCTCAGTTGAGCATGTCCAAATTATGAACACGAAAAGTGAGGAATCCCCTTTCGGCACATGCAACCCAGTTATTCAGGGTGCTGACATCCTAGCTCCCCCTTGCTGGTTGGGGCGTCTGCTTCCTTATACAGGAAGAGTGGGATTTGAAAGTAGAGTGAGAAAGCATTCGTTTCTCAAGTATCCTATGCAAATGAGGTTTGCTTCTCTGGAAGACAAAAAAGTCCCCAAACACCTGCAACAAGTGTTATTTCCAAAGAAGCTGCTTGCTACAGACTGAATGTGTCCCCAAGATTCATATGTGAAAATCCTAACCCCCCCCCCATGTGATGGTCTTAGGGAGGTGGGGCCTTGGGGAACTTTGTTGCCCCCAGTAGCTTAGAATGTGACTTATTTGGAGAGAGGGCCTTTAAAGAGGTCCTAATTCAATGGACCCTAATGCACTCTGACTGGTGTCCTTCTAAGAAGAGACGATTAGGAGACGGACCTGTACAGAGGGAAGACCAGGCGGGGGCACAGAAAGGAGGCAGCCATCTGCAAGCAACACCTTGACTTCTAGACTCGAGAACGGTGGGGCAATACCTGTCTGTTTTTAACCTCCCCAGGTGTTGGTACGTTGTTAATGCAGCCCTGGCACCCAAAGACAGGCCCGATGTGGGGTTTATTTGGCATTTCTGGTGAAAAGCATGGTACCCGAGCAGAGTAAGCAAGGCAGAGAGTAAGAGGCGAGGCCCTTGCAGCCATGAGCACATCGTGTGCCCACTCCACGTGCCTCGGCCTCGATTTTCTGTTCACCTGCAGCTATGGGTGGACTTAGCATCCGTGCTGATAGCACCTCACCCTCAAAGCCCACTTCTCTTTACCCAGCTGCCTGGCAGCTTTTTCTCACACCAAAAGACATGCTTAGGACGCACTCGGTGCAGCTTTCACGTGTCAGAGATTTAATGTATCCAGGGGTGATGCTCAACCAATGATGAGCAGACATGGGCCGATAAATGCCCAGATTCATTATCCTTAAGTGGGACAATTCTGAGGCATATTCTACCAGGTGCCTCAGAGTGCTGGAGAACGGTTATGCCATGGTTGCCCACGTGGTCATCTATGAGTCTATTAATCTGGATACTTTCCTGGTTTCCCCGACTCCCTGTCTCACTTTCGTCCCAATGCAGTATTCGAATTCAAGTCCTTGTCTCGGATTCTGCTTTGAGAATATCCAAACAAAAATACCGTTTTGGACTTTCTTCCAAGCGTTTTTGGAGGGTTTTGAGCAGGGTCATGACACGATTTGTCATTATCTAAGGGTAGTTCTGGCTTCTCTTTGGAGAGACAAGCGGCTTCCTGTGGAGCGTAAGCAATGAGTACCATCATGAAGGGTCGTAAGAGCGCAGCATCTGGAACAGTTCCTCGTCGGGCGCACCTGGGGGAGGCCAGCGCTGGCGCCCGCGTGCCTGAGAGCAGCACATCTGAGTGTGATTGACAGTGGCATTTTCCCCGCTGACCAATGCTTTTCCTTGTCTCTCAAAGGGACCTTTAGATCTGATCTGGTATCTGGTTCAGACCCTGGAGGGGCGGGGGAGCGGAGGGGGAGAGAAGGGGGAGGGAAGGAGGAGGATCCTAGCAGTTAGCCAAGAAAGGTGTCATTATCCCCACATGAAAAAGCTGAATCCTCAAAATTAGAAGGTTGATTATGACCAAATCAGGCTGTTTTTGAGGGGCTAGAGCCATGTCTCGGCTCCAGCACCAATACAGGGACATACTGGGTGCTCAGAAGTATTGATAATTGAATGGGTGAATGGGTGAGTAAGTACATAAATGAGCAAGTTTGGATCCATTCTCCATTTCTTGGTGTCGCAGGGATGCTAAAGTCCCGAATGTTCGTTCACCACCGTCTCCAGCTCTCCCCGCTCCCATACTGTATCGGAGCACTCGACCCAGGGACACGCATTACAGAGACTTCTTACCACAACGTGAAAACAGGCTCACTGTACAGATAAACAACGGGGCCTGGGACTGTTCCACATGTTTACTTGATGGACCTTCCTTGGTCACCCACGTTGTAGAGATAAGGAGCCAGCAACATGGCAAACTGAAGTAACTTACTCAGGGACACAGAGCACGAACAGCAGAGCTGAGAACCGTGAACCAGTGTGCCTGACTCCAAAGGCCAATTAACTCCACCCCAACACACACATTTATTCACACACTCCCTCACACACACGCTGAGAATGTGACACTCGATACAAAAACTGCCGCCGAACAGAGACGATGATGCCTGCACAGGACGGAAGTAGTACCCAAGAATCTAACAGGCAGGAAGGCGGGTCCACAGAAGGAAGAGGGCGGGACTAGAAGTGGGTAATCAGCCTCAGTTGCAGAGCCTCCAGCTGCCAGGTCATGACAGCAGAGCAGTTACCTAAGTTCTCTGAGCCTTTGCTTTTCAACCTGTAAAATGGAAATACAATACTTGCTTTAACCTTAGAAAGAAGTTGTTGATCCAGTGAGATAACGTATGCGAGACCGCTTTGCTATCAATAAAACACCAAGATGTGAAGAGAAAGGCAGAGAAGGTCCAATAGACCATCGATGTTAATTCTATCTTCTTCCCCAACACATTTACACACGTGCACACGCATGCACATGCATGCACACACACAGCACTCCCCTAGCCAGATGTGTGAGTCCCTTCATTGCACACGTGACGCAGTTCTCAGCCATTGCTTTAAAAGACTCCACTGCTTCCTGAAATCACCCGCTTCACAGAGGAATAGCTCCGCGACTGTTTCAGCTGGTTTGTCCGCCTTTATGAGCTACATGCCCATCCTTTTGATTGCTCTTATTTGTGATTAGACACAGTTATTTATCCCCTTTGAGGTATTCCTTAGCCTTTCTGTGCTACAGTTTCCTCGTGTGTACAATGACTGTTTACTGAGATATTCTCCAAGTGTCCTATCGGCTGTAAAATTCTGTAGCTCTACATGCAGAGAAAAAGGGGGTGGGGGGAGTTACCTTTGAATGACATTGTCCCAGTCAAGTGTCCGACATCAATCAGAATGATCAACTGTGCGAGTATCTCCCATGACTGAGTAAGTTCATTATCAATCAGTGGGCAGTGGGTCCCAGCACTTGCTGGGAAGGTAGCTCAGGGCCTTTGCTGTGATTGATAGAATTTCTGTTTCATAAGAGTCACGATGAACCAGAAAGCAATTTGCGATCATTTTGGACATGGTCTGGTCAACTCCCGGCTTCCTCCTGACCGCAGCCCAAGATCGCCAGGCAAAGCCGCTCTCCACCGTCCCATAGTTCCACAGAGACAGCACCAGACTAGGAAGGAACACCCAAGACTTCATTAATTTACTTCGAGCGTGTGACACATAGTCAGTGCAGGACTGATCTCCCTTGACTCCGGTTTTGTCATCTGTAAAATGGGACCATGACCATTGCCTGGTCCACCTCACACAAACGCCGGGAGGGTGACACCGGCCCAGGTTTCCAGTGCACTTCACAGCCTGCAGTGCACATTTAACATGTTCACCAGTCATGGCCGCTCTGGGAAGAATACATTTCTGACCCTTCCCCGCGTAAAGAGGAGACCACGACAGCAACAGGCGAGGCGATCTTAGGAAGGGCAGGAGAAAAGGGACGTGCAGTGCGGGACAGTGCGGGACGGGGCCCTCCTTCTCCAGGAGGCTGACTTGCACCACAGCGTTTCAGAGCCAGACTACACATCGCTCGAGATGCCAGCCCCACTGATGTGGAGCGTGCACTTTGGCCAGGAACGTGACTCTCCTGAGCCTCAGCGTCCTCATCTGTCACGTAGAGAGGCCCTCCCGCAATGCTGTCTGGGCTCACTGCTCTGCTATTGTTTCTAGATTGTTAGCAGACTAAAACCAGCCAGGAATTAAAATTCCCAAACCACACACTTTTGTACATAACTCCGTCCCTGGGTTCCAAACCCCCGTCCCGAACCCAGCTCTGCCCATAACTTGCTCTGCGCTTTGGGCAAGTCCCACCCTCTCTCCGAATCTCCATGTCCCCGCCCTTAAAGTGGAGGTTGCATCATATCCCCACTAAGATGCCGTTTACCTGTAAAACCACAGAAGACCCTGTGTGTTCTAACGCTGGCCTTGTAAGAGCAAACGTTTATTTGTTTACTACACGATGTGCTTGCACTTCAAATGTTTAAACTCTTTCAGTCCTCATAACCGCCCTACGGGACGAGCCCTCTTCACCCCTCTTTCATGGAAGAAACAGAAGCAGAGCAGTTAAATTACCCACTTAAGGCCATGAGAAAGTGAAATCTTCCAAGTTCAAAGCCAGGCAATCTGGCTCCAGAGCTCAGGGCTCCTATTGCCTAAATGCTCCCTTTGAGACAGATGTTTATCCAGCCCCATTTTAAAGATAAGAAAACTGAGTCTCGGACATTCTCCTAAGGTATCAAACGAGTGGCAAGCTCTGGACTTTCACCCAAGACCTTCTGCTACCAGCATCTGCTCTTCGACACTGGGAAAAATGTCCCTCCCAAGACTCCTGCCCCAGCTGAGAGCCAGTGTCTTCTCCTTGGAGTTCAGCCTCTCACTTCCTGGCCCTGATGGGGTCTGTCTTGCTCCCGCAGCTTCCTCTCCTACCCTACCCCTGAGCTGGCAGAGAGGGAGGAAATCTGTCGGCGAACCAGCAAATGCCTCCATTTTAGATTTATGAGATTCTGGATCAAGTCCCCAAAGAAGCAGATTAATCACAAGAAGTTATTTTCCTTTTAATTAAAAAATATTATCTACAGTGGCTCTGGCCCTGCTGATTCTCAGAGCAGACAATGCCAGTGAGCATAGCGAGTGAGCAATATTAATTTTCCCCAACTAATTTAAAGATAATATCCCTCACGTGTGCCAACGGCTAACAGGTTTGTTTGTGCCCCAGGTCGTCTGTGAGCTCTGGGCTCCATCTGAGTTTCCTCTGTCTTTTTATTGACTTCGGAGGCATCCCCAAGGAAGGAGACATGCAGAAAATGTGGCAAGGGACACGGCTATGTACAAGCATCTTTTTTAGGAAAGATGGTCACTGGGAAGCAAAGGAGAAGCGATTTTCAGCTAAAAGCCAAGCGGCTATATGTTTTATGGAGAACAGGTCAAGCTTCTGGGTTCAATTCTGATTCGGTGACCATGAAGTTGTGGGGTGAATTGTAACTCTCCCCCAAATTCGTATGTTGAAGCTCTAAGCCCCTAGTGCCTCAGAATGTGACTATATTTGGAGATCGGGCCTTTAGACAGGTAATTAATTAAAATCCTATCTGCCATGTGTCCTTATGAAAAGCGGGGTTAGTACACAGACGAGTGCAGAGGAAAGACTGCGTGAGGTCACAGCAGGAAGGCAGCCACGTACAAGCCAAGGAGAGAGGCCTCGTGAGAAGCAAAACCCACCGAGACTTTAACCTTGGGCTTCCCGCCTCCAGAACTGTGAAATAATAAATGTGTGGTGTAAGCCACCCGGCCTGTAGTATTTTGTTAAGGAAGCCCTAACAAACAAATACGCAGGGCAAACCTATCTCGTTCCCCATCTTCAAATCTATGACGTGGGAAGACAGAGAATTCATCTCCAGGATCCCTGCTGGTTCTAGTTTCCTCAGCAGGTACTTTGGGTGGCCATGCCCCTTGCCTGATTGTCTGCTGACACCTAACTAGGAATAAGAGATCAAGATCTTGAGTGCTCTATACATTTCAAGGCAAGATCACTTTGTTGAAGGAGCAGTCATGACTTCCTGTTCTCCACACAAGCTCAGAAGTCCACCCATCGTCAGGATCCACACCTAAGTGAAGCTTCCTCTGATTCTCACCATGATATTCTCCATTCCCCATCCCTTCTGGACACCCAGGTCCATAAAGCACCCATCCTCTGCACCCCACAGCCACCACACTTCTCTCACTGCATTGACATCGCCTGGCACCTTCGATAGGTGCATTGCATAATGGCCAAAAATAATGGCTGTTCTGTACCTCTGTCCTTTGCAGTGTGACTTTGAACCTTCTCCCGCAAAAACTTAACAGTCTATTTCCTGTCCCATTTAATCTCAGCTGACCTGGTTACTTGCTTTTTCTAATACAATGCGGCAGAAGTGACATCGGGCCCTTGCCAAGTCTGTGCCTCAACAGGCTTGCGTGGCTTCTCTTGTTCTCTTGCACTTCATTTCTGCTACAAAAACAAGTTAAGGCCATTCTGCTGGTGAATGAAAGGTCACAAAGAGCAAATCTGGATGCCCCAGCTGAGGTTATTCTAGACTAGCCCACAGTTACCCAATCCCAAAACCAGTGAGGAAGCACAGCCAAGACCAGCAAAGCCACCTCTCGGACCAAAGCTGACTTCTGACTCAGGAGTGAGTCACATCTTCTCACTGTGTGCACGACCGAGACTAAAAGAACAGGCCAGCGGAGCCCAGGCTAAATCACTAATTCTCAGTCATGAGCCAGGAACGGTTGTGTTTAAGCCATCAAGTCTTGGGGTGGTTTTGTTACACAGCACAAACGGACTGATAAACTACTATTCTTGTGTCTCCTGCCAGAATGTTAACACCTTGAAGGCAAGAAGAGAGCCTTGGTCACTTGGGTAATGCGTGCATTCTGGTAGGTGTGTGAAGAAAATCTATTACGTGGATGACTCTTTCTCCTCATATGTTCGGCTGTTCTTATGTGGTTCATAGCAGATATTTTCCAAATTGTATATAACAGTGTTTCCCTTCCAGCATGTTCTTCTGCAATGCGGCCTTGCCACACCCCCATCAAAAAACAGAGTCTGTTCTTCCAACCCCTTGAATATGAATGAACCCTCTATCTGCTTTGACCAATACACTGCCAGGTCTCAACTTAGCCTTTAACTTGCCTGGCGTTACCACTTGAGAACCAGCTGCCATGGAAGAAGAGACACGACCCAGTTTCGATACGCGCTGGAGGATGAGATGCCACATGGAGGAAGAGGGGCGTCAGAGCAGCAAGGCACCAGGCATGAGAGCAACGTGCCATTCTGGAAGTGAATCCTCCAGCCTTAACTGTCCCAGCTGGTGCCGTATGGGGCAGAGATGATCTGCCTAGCCCACGGCTTCCCAACGACTTGATCCACAAAATTGTCGGCAAAATAAGTGGTTGTTTAAATCCAGTAAATTTTGTGATTGTTTACTATGCAAAAATAATGTCTGAGTCCATTTAGGCTGCTGTAACAGAATACCATAGACTGGTGGCTTTTAAACAACAAATTTGACTTTGCACAGTCCTGGAGGCTGGAAGTCCAAGATCAAGCCACCAGCAGCTTCAACTGATAGATGGCTCCTTTCTGGTCCATGATGGCCATCTTCTCACTGCGTGCTCACTATAGCATAAGGGGCAAGGGAGCTCTTTGGGTTCATTTTTATGAGGGTACTAATACATTCATGAGGGTTCTGACCTCATGACCTAATCACCTCCCAGAGTCCCCATCCTCTAATACCCTCATCATACCATGAAGTCAAGATTAGACTGACGGGGACACAGGCATCCAGTCCATCACAAATATGTAAACAAAACATGGAAAGCATGTTGCAGTAGAGAATCTAGCTCTAGAGCCATTAAGTATGGATTTATATCCTGCCCTGACTTCTCACAGCCGTGAGATGATGGAAAGCCCACTTAAATTTTCTGATTCTCAGCATTCTTGTCTGCGTGACAGGGACGCATTCACTCATTTAACAAAACTCCATTGAGAGAATGGAGGGAACACAGGCTCCACCTCGAAGGGATTCGAAGTCTGTTCCACAAACAAGGCAAAAGGCCAGAAAGTCACAAGTTCTCCTATCACGACCCCTAGAAATACGTGCAAGGGGTGAGAGTATTGGCTTCACTCCTAAGGTTGGTAAGAAAAGTGGTAAATGACGTGAAATCTAAACCGGGAGCAACGATGCAGGGGATTAATCCAACGGAGAAGGTAGGATGGGGCAGAAAGAAGGTTAAGAGAGGCGAGCAGCATAGGTTTGGAGTTCAACGCTGAGAGAGAGCAGAAGGCCTTGGAGTGGTAATCACTAGCTGTGCTGAGAGCAGCCGTGAGTGTGTGTGGTTTATATATATATATATATATATATATATATATATATATATATATATATGTTCATTTCAAGTTCATTATGGAAGATTTGATCACTCTAAGAGAACTTAAAATTAACTTCTCAGAAATGAATGGTGTAGTCAATTTTAACCTTTAGGGAGAACACAACTTGATGAATGTGCCGCGAAAAGGGGTTATTTTAAGCATTCCTAGGAGGGGGAAAAAAAAACCAATTCTAGAAGAAAGGATGGTTTTACAATTCAAAGAAGTGTTTGAGAAAGCAGTGGAGACTATATAGGGCATAGAAGTAATATAAACTTCTTTTGTTTTGTTTTAAATAGGAAAATTACAACTCAAATTGTGCTGGAAAGAAAGGATTCTGTTTGAGTTGGGGAGTGTAACTTCCTGGAACAACTGCCAACGAGAATAAACATTATTTGATGCTGTTTCAGACTCTGTGTGAATTATATCAGCTTCTGGATTATACCCATTTCATACAGGGACAGAGAACAGGACAGTGGAAGTTTAATCGAATTGGGGGCAGAAGATTACCATATGTTCTGAGCACAGGAAGTATGATGTCTAAACCAAAAAAAGGGACGAGTGTCTCACACAAGCAACAGAGGACTGAGATCCAGAAAATCAGAGTCCTCAACCCAAGGAAGGTAAGGTCAGAGGCGAAGCATCCCCCTCTTTACTTGGAAGCCTAGGGTCAGGCAGGTGGATGGGATTGCTAGAGTACCATTCAACAGAGGACGCTGGGAAGTTGCCTGGGGCCAACTAGAAACCTCTCAGAAGGAGAAAATCTCAGCACATGGACATTAAAAACAGAGGAAATACATACAGATGGCTAATAAACATATGAAAAGACACTCAAAGTCTCTAATCATCAGAGAAATGCAAATTAAAACCACAATGGGATATCACCTTATACCTGTCAGAATGACTATCATCAATAAATCAAAAAACAACAAGTGTTGGTGAGGATGCAGGAAAAGGGGACCCTTATACACTGTTGTGGGATTGCAAATTGGTACAGCCGTTATGGAAAACCGTATGGAGGTTTCTCAAAAAATTAAAAATGGATATACCTTTTGACCCAGCAATTCCACTTCCAGGTATTTATCCAAAGAAAACCAAAACAATAATTCGTAAAGACCTATGAACACCTATGTTCATGGAGCACAATTTACAATAGCCAAGATCTGGAAGCAACCTAAATGCCCATCAGCAGATGATAGGATAAAGAAGTTATGGTTCATATATAAGACGGAATATTACTCAGCCATTAAAAAAGTGAAATACTACCATTTGCAACGATTTGGATGGAACTAGAGGTTATTATGCTGAGTGAATGAAGTAAGTCAGTCAAAGATAAATACCGTACGATTTCACTTATATGCAGAATCTAAGGAACAATAAGAACAAACTAATCAAAATCAGACTCACAAATATAGTGGACAATTTGGTGACGGGCATAGGGGAGGGGGTTTGGGAGGCTGGGAGAATGGGGCAAAGGGTTAAAGAAGTACAAATTAGTAGTTAATAGCTGGTCACAGGGGTGGGGAGCATGGCACAGAGAATGCCCTTAGCATTACTTTGATGGCTAAGTGGAGGGCCAGGGGAAGGAGGGAACATTTGAGGGGATCATTTTATGAACTATATAGTTGTCTAACCAATGTACTGTATACTTGAAACGAATTGAAATAAATAATTTTTTAATGAAATAAATAAATAAATAGCCTTAAGGAAATGGGGGTTGCTATCTCGGACATGTGGGTTCCTGCATATATACTCCCTTGTAGACCACATTCTGGGTGCTCGGAACCAGCCATTCCCAAATGGTCTCAAGCCTGCTTCCAGGACCTGCATGGGTCTCTTGTTCAGATCTGTCCTAAGAAAAATTATTCAGTGATGAACAAAAAACGCTTCACACGTAATGGCATCTTAACCTCAGATCTTCTGGAATTGCATCATCTATTCCAATGGATGCCATTGACTAAGAAAAAAGGACAGGAAATGTCCCCTGATTTCTGTATACTCTGAACATGGAATGGACCTGGAAGAATTCAGTAGGCATTGTGACCCTAAGTACTAAGGAAGGGAAGTAACTTAGTGTGAAGAACAAAAAGTAACTAAACCTCCTTAGGAGGGAGAAGCTTAGAACCAGAGCCTTTGTTTAAATCTGCTTTTCGATCAACGTGTGAGTAGCATGGCTGCAAATATTTGCAAAGCACCTTAGGCTCATAAACACACAGACAATGATAACGGGTTTACCCTGCGTAAAGGGGTGCCAGTCATGTCACTGTCCAATTGTTTAGGTCACCCTTTGAAATTACATTTGGGCGACTGCAATGTATGTGGCCAGCTCTAGAGATAACTCACTATTTTTTTTTTTTAAGGTGAGGCAACCCTTGGTTGACCTCACAGATTGCAAGGACCTTGTCAGCTTACAATCCTTTAGTTTTTTGTTTTTTACACCTACAGTGCCTGGTCTTCCTAGGTGGTCTCCTATCCAAGTACTAACCAGGCCTGACACTGCTTAGCTTCTGAGATCAGACGGGATCCGGCTTGTTCAGGGAGGCATGGCCGTAGACTGAGGTAAGTCACTTTTAACAGCCAGGATCCCCAGGATACTTAGGGAAATCTCGGATGGAGACTTGGAGAAACCAGACCGGAATGTGATTGTCCTTGGGAAAACTTAAACCTCACAAGGGAAAAGTTCTGTTTTTAAATTAACAAACGAGCCAACTTAGAAGGAACGTTCAACACAAAGACAAAAAAATTGAGAGACGAGAAGGAGAACTGATACTCATAAGGCACCTATCATGTGTCTGGCATTTAGCGCAGCCGCCCAAGAATTCTGTAGCGTGGGTGACACGATTTCCATTTTATAGGAAGCAGAAGCTTAGGAAGTTTAAGGCACTAGCTTAAGATCACACATTTGATCGCACATTTCAAATTTTAACATGAATAACACAAAATAAGATCTGAATATGTCTCATTCAGAGAAAAGGACATCTGGATGAGAGCATTTGACAATGAGTTACCTGTGACAGGCACAGAAAGAAGATGCTATAAATTTCATAGCTTGAAGACATTGGCCATTTTTACCATCTCACTCCCATTTCTTGGATTCCATGATTACTCATCAAATAACAATCTGACTGCTTAGAGAAAATGAACATGGCAGACACCCCCAAACATGGCCCTCAATAAGTCATGCCTGTGAATATTGCCTGCCCCTGGTACCAGTTTAAAATCAATACCTTATAATCAACGGCCAAGATAACGATGTCGTTCTTGTGACTGAGTTTTGTTATCTAAGACTCAGCCTTCTCAGACTGGAGTTAAGACCGGGGAAACAAACAGCCACCTCACAAGCTGCTGCATGGCAGAGAACTGCAGGTGGCCATAAGGACCCGAGAGCCGCCTCAGGCCAATGGCCAGTGAGAATCGGGCCATTGGTCAGACAGCCACAAGGAAATGAATTCTGCCACCAACCTGGGAGCGCTCAGAAGCAGATTCTTCCCCAGTCAAATCCCCAGGTGTGAACACAGCCTGGGGCGACATCTTGACTGCAGGCTGATGAGACCCCTGGGCCGAGAACCCTCAGCCGTTTACAGGGATGATAAATACGTGTTGTGTTCAGCTGCTAAGTGTTTGGTTATTTGTTATGCAGTAATGTAAAACAAATACACTGGGTTTCAAATCTCCTTGTTACAGCAACGAGCAGGAAGGATATGCCCTCTGCATATCAATAACATGGCAAGCGTAGAGTGTGCACGTGTGTGTGTGCGCGCGTGCGCAGTGTGCCGACAAGCTTTGCACATAAACACAAACTAAGTAAAAGCTAGTACTTAGAGATGGGAAGGGCAGATACAACTCAAGAGAGAAGAATAAGGTAAATGAGGGCGAGTCTTGGCATTCCTAAATCTAAGATGCCTCCTACCCTGACACCACATGTGTCTGAGAGCAACAGTCAAGAGCCTAGATCTGGGCTCTTGGTTTCAATCAGTTTTTTGCTGTGTGACTTTAGCACAATTACTTAAATTAAAAGGCTCACTTTTCTTATACATAAAATAAACATGATTGATAATAGTACTTATCTCATAGAGTTGACAAGTGCACCCAATGATATAGGTCAAAAGCTTAGAAGCAGGCCTGGCACAAAGTGAACCCTGTATAAACATTCGTTATTGTGAACCCACAGCTAAAAAGTGAAGGTGTCAATGATGAGCCCAGAAGCAGGACACACGATCTCCATATTCGACCTCTGTGTCCCAGCGCCCGCACCAGGCCCAGGAAGAGGACCAAGCTACAACACTTTGGGTGGGAAAAAATGGGTCCTTTGACTTTGCACAAACCCAGACACACAACCACATGCCCATCACCAAGGAGATCTGTTTTCTAAATCGTCTACTGTGTACCTGCTAACAGCAAATAAAAACAAAAATAATATAAGAGTAAAACAGCTCCGTCCCCTGTGCATAATGGATTGTAATAAATCATTCATCAGCAGGAAAACAAGTGAGTGGTCATGCATGGCAGCAAATAAATCACCGGCAATGTTTCTGGAAACCGAAATGAGAAACATCTGCAGGGAACCGAGCGAGCCTGCCGAGATGGATAAGGCGGGCACCCCATCAGTCTGAATTAGAGTCGTGTTGATTTTGGGGCAAAGTCCATCTCCTGGCTGACAACTCCAACCTCAGGTGTTACTATATAATGCGACCTTGTCCTACTGGAATCGGAGTACTAAACAGTCCTTGTCCTGGCACATAGGAGAAATTTATAACTGGTATGAAAAAGTAAGCTTCCTGGTCACCAGCTAGGAACAGGGTATTTCAGAATCCATGTGGAGCAGACATATACTTCTGACACTCTTTGGATGGAAGTTGAAAATCAGGAAGGTGATTCTGACAAACCAAACACACAATTTTAATAATGAAACCTCTCGCCCTAAGGGAAAGATTTAAGAAATTGCCTATCAAAGAAAGTCATAAAATCTTGACGCTGAAAGGGACCTTAGAAATTAATGAGCCCAACCTTGATGCAGTAAGATTAAGGTGCTTTTCCCCCAAATCACAAAGCTAGTAAGAGCCAAAGCCAGGGGTGGGGGCCAAAATCTTCAACATCCCAGCCCAGGCTAAAATGCGGGCCTAGTCCTCCGTCTAAGAGAGGTAAAGCTCCGTGAAAAACAAGACAGCAGGCTCGGAATTAAGTAATTTGCCTAAAGTTAAACTGCGAATAGGAGGAAGATTTATGGCTGGAAGCGACGTCTTTCTAATCTTAATATTCTCATTCTTAATGTTTTCACTGTAAAACCTCCATTGTGAGTTTGAGTAATGACGTTCTCTGCTCAGGACACGGTTTATAGCATGCACTCAATACGTTGTATCGAATGTTAAAATTACGAAATGAGAAAGTAAGATCATTAGACTTTTCCATACTGTTTAAATAATGGAATGTCTGATTCGTAGACATAAAATCCCATACAACGAAGCATCTGTCCAGGCTCTCTTACCTCTTTGCAGTGAAATAGATATGGGAGTGGGTTCAGGAACGTGGGGTCGGCCGATCGTGTCGCTCAGATGTCGGTGGCCTGGTAGAGTGCTGGAAGAGTGTGCCACAGGCACAGCTCATGCACCAGCTTGGAGACAGCATCCTGTGAGGATGGGGTGCCTTCCTCCCATTTTCAGGGCACACGTTGGATCAGAGACCTTTAATATGGATCTGTGTCACCAGGAGGAAGAATATTGGGGTCCAGAAAGCGAGAGGTGGAAGCAGGAGTGGTCCAGCACCACCCCCAGTGACTCACTTCCTCACGCCACAGCTCTGGGATCAGCAGCATCAGAAGTCCTCTGCTCCAGAGGTACGAAGGTCACGATGAACTCCGCACTACCGCTGGCTCTTGTGCACTTTGGGTTCCTTGTGTCCAGGACTCATCAAGTGAAAAAGAGTCACCATCTTGTCACAAGCAATTGACCCTGATCAGCAAAGGGAGGTAGGACTGCGGTTACGTGATAAAGGCAGAGAGGAACACTTGTCAATCGTGTGCGATCCACTTGGGCACCCCTTGCTACTCCCTTGACAAATGGTGATTGTGATTGGAATAGTAGAGCAATCTGGCCCAGAAAGGGAAAAGTTATCAGGATCTGAGACCCCTGAGGCATGAAGGTTTTGGTTGCACACACAGGTAGCCCACCGAGACCAGCGGAAGTTATCACTAAGTGTGGAAGGGGTTTAGGATGGATAGTAGAAGAGAGAGATGACTACCACTTCTGGTCCAACACTAACTGCAGCAAAAGAGTCTGCAGTCCATCCCACTAACCTCCCTATTATAGGCTTGTCTTAGGACAGGGAGGGCCACCTTCGAAAAATCAGGGTAGGATGGTGGTTTCCAGGGGCTGGGGTGAGGGGGTATGGAGAGTTATTAACAGTCATAAAGTTTTAGTTAAGCGAGATGAGTAAGCTCTAGAGACCTGTCATGTCAACAATAATGTACACTTCAGCATTCGTTCAGCGATAGAGCCCATGTTAAGCATCCTTACCACAATAAAAGAAAAGGAAAGAAGAAAAAAGATTTTACAAGTCACATTTATCATTAAATATACATGTGAGCTACAGAATATATTATTTACATTTTTATGTATGTGAGAATTCTGTAGAAATGGAACATTTAACCAATCATTTCCACCATAAAATAACCAAGATAAAGTGGGAGGTTGGTTTATTCCAAATGGACCACTATTTCATGAGAGCCTAATCTGAAATTTCATATCATATCATTGGTCAGTGATAAGAAGACAGTCCATGACCTTAAATAGCTCGCAGACAGGAGAAAGAAGCATGTCAACAGATCATTTCAATTTACTAAACAGTTACTTTTGGTTTGAAACCACCAGGCTGTGGGGAGTTTCCAATTTATTTTTACCATAACTTTTTAGTTTTATATTTCAGTTTTGCCTGTACAAATGGAAGAGCTAGAAAAATCTAAATGCTAAATGTGAAATAAACTTTGCTGTCATGCATAATTTCATTATCCTTATTTTGTCACCCTTGTTGGTCAAATATTTTAGTTGTCACTAACTCACACTTGTCTCAGCCCAGTCAGCTTCCAAGAAAGTGCCCTCTTTCCAGAATTAGTTTTACGAGGCAGCAAAAATTACCGATACTGATATGATTAAACTTGGTAGCTCATCAAAGAAAAGTGAGATGGAGAGAGCCTGGGTTCAAGTTCCTGATATAAAAAAAAAAAAAATGGGGGCCTAGAACAGAAGAATTGGGACCAGAAGGGCTAAAAAGCACATTCTTGTGCAATGGGTTTATTTTGCATCATGAACAACCAGGTCATCTGAGCCAACAGTCTGCCAGCAGGCAGGAGCTGCTGGAGGGTGTTATTAAGCTCTAAGTCAGCTGACTTCCAGGTGAGCACGTGGGTCCTCCTTGAGCCTGGGCCCCCTTGGATTTTTCTCAGACAGGAAACTTGCCTCTGAAGGGTGAGTTACAGGAGCTCCACCTGTCACATGCCATGATCTCAGGGGTTTGTTATCAGACTTGCTCTATGAAATGCAAAGTGAAGCTCCTTAAGCAATAGTCATTGTTTTTACAGAGTCAAATAAATAGTTTCCTAGTTTCTTTCTTCTCTCAACTTTGTAAATGAGGCACAGTTGCCTAGGGGAGGCATATAACATTATTCATACATTCCCCACTCATTTCAATTTTTCAGAAAGAGGAAATGGGAGAGGGGAGGGGAGGGGAGGGAGAAGAGAGGAGAGTTAGATGATACTCATTCATTAGGTATGTGAGTTTCATCATTACCATTAGGACTCTATATTTTAAAAGACTTTTCTTTGAAAAACAATATTCAGAATAATGCAATAAGAAATTTTACAGCTCTTTAACTCTGAAGTATGAGGTGCATATTTGGAGAATATAGAGGCAATCTATTAGTTTTCCATTCCAGGAAAGCTTCACAAATTAAAAAACAAAACAAAACAAAACAAAACAAAACACTCCTTAAACTTCCAAAAAAAAATGTTATATAATGCAGAAAAATTAAAAGAAAAGCAAAGTCATTGCTGTTTTTCTTTAAAAATATACCTCAGAAATGTTGCTAAAAATGCAATTCTTCTTCCCAGTGACTGGGCTAAAGTGACTGAAAAAACTTTTGGGACAACGAACATTGCAAAGGGGAAATGTTATTAGATAGTAATTTATTCCGTTTCCTTATAAGTCAACTGAAAAGTATATTATAACCAAAACAACTTAGTTTCAGATTAGCTCTTCCTGCACAATTTATGAATACGATTTTTTATTTCTTTAACGAGAAGGAAACACAAATTATTTTTCAATACCCATGTGGTCCGTGGGCAGGTACAGTCATTCGAACCAGTTTTCTGGCAAACTTCAGAGATCCCAAGAACTGCTTCCAAGTCTACTCTTCATCCACTCTCCTGCCCCCACCTCAGTTAAGACTGGGAGAGCGAGAAAACCTTCCAATCTTCTCAAAAACTAGGGTGGGGGAAAAAAGATGAAAAAAAACAGATAAAGTTGTGAAACTCTTTATGTGAAGAAGGTAAAAGGGTGGACAAAAGAAATAACATAGAAATTCTCATAATTTGAACACCTACTATGTGCCAGTCACACTTCTAGGTGTGTTCACATCGTGGAAATAAATAAAGACACCCAAATAGTTAGCGATGTTCTCCAAACGAAAACCAGAGAGCCTACTTATTCAAAGCTTGCTATAGCAAGGGAGTCAGCCACTGTTGCTTGCATTCCGGCAGAGATCCGAAAGCAAGCAGGGGAGGCAAAAAGCTTTAAAGTAGAAAAAGGGAAGCTTTCAGGTGTGCCCTGATTGACAGCTATGGCCACAGGGAAGCTGTGGCGGGATAACTAGACGCAGAGTCGTCCTGTACGATGGGTTGGGGTGCATAGTTGGCTTCCTCTGGTTGGTTCTGAGTTGGAAACAGGAATAAAAATGAGGGAAATTGTCAGTTATTACTGAAGTCCTGGCCATTTGGGGTCGATCATTGCAGGGGTTATTGTTTGGCTTCCTGGAGTGTTACTGAAGATAGCTGTCTGACTTCCTGGCTTCCAGCAGGCTGGCTTCCTGCACATCTAGCTTCCTGCACATCTGGCCTCCTGGGCCGGTCATTGTACGAGGGATTTGTTTCCTGGCCAGGTTACTGTAAGCTAAGGGTCTGAGTGCGACTTTCCGTGGTCTGTGCATTCATCGTCCATTGGCATTTTCAGGCTCTCCACACGTTTTCCCATTTCGTTATCACCTCCATTCTTTGAATTAGAGATTGTCTTTCACGTTATGAAAGAGTAAATTGGCCCCCCCCGAAGATTCCGGGATCTTGTCTATCATAATTCAGTTGGCAAGTTCCCGAGTAACAGATTTAAACCAAACGTTGACACACTGTGGAAACAGAAGCCTTCGGACTGGTCCACTGTTGTAAATCTTGGATTGTCAAGAAGTTCAAGCTTTCTTACTGATAAAAGCGCTAAGGACCGTTCACCCGTAGGCATTTCTTAGGGCCAGTGTTTCTGTGTGCTGCACCCTAACTGCTTCCAAAGAAGCTTCTAGATCCAAAAAAAAAAAAAAATCTACTGGATGCAGAGTTGCAGCATCTCCCCGTTACCGTGCACATGTCCTCTGTCCACCCTGCTTTTCTCATTTCAATATGACAAATATCGTGAGGCCTTCGTGCTGGAAGACATCAGAATGAACGCACAGTTGTAGCCCGATCACCCCATATCGCAATGAGTGGGAGAGAGATTTAAATATCTTATTAGAACCGGCTATGTGGGAGGTGGGCCAGGCCACAACAGGCAGTCGTCCCCTGGGAGAGCGTGAGGTCAGTACCCAGGAAAGCTGAGACGCAGAGGTGGCAGCATCCAGGAGGAAGGACGTCGTGCGCCTTGGTCCTAAGCCCTCATGCTTCAGAGCTGCTGACCACCTGCTGCTTAGGCAACCGCCTCTCCCAGGCTCAGCTCTGCTTTGCGAGCGCTGCCGTCTTCCTTCGCCGGCATCTGTTTCCAGGCCGCGCTGATATGTCTGCATGATCTTGTGTCATTTTCAATAGCCGCCGAGAGACGTGTTTCAGAGGGACACTTTGGAGCCCCCATCCCACCATTTTCCCTACTTCCAGGTTTCCCTGACGCAGAAGGTATAAGCTCAAGCCTCCCCAGAAAGGGACAAGGATTCGGGAATTACAACTCACTGCAGGGCTTCTAGGGTGAGTGGAAACCCGCCACCAGGGCTTGCCAGGGCTGCCAAACACAGGCCAGGCAGCTGTGACTCAGCAGAAATCTGTTTCCTCGTAGTTCTGGAGTCTGGGAGTCCGAGATTAAGGTGCTGACAAGGCTGGTTTCTTCCGAGGGCCGCTTTTCCTCGGCTTGCAAATGGCCACCTTCTTCCTGTTTCTTCACTCGGTGTTTCCTTCGTACCCGCCTGTGTCCCAAACGCCTCTCCTTATAAGGACACTTGTCACATTGAATTAGGGCCCACCCTAGTGACCTCGCTGGACCTTAATTTTAATTGTCTTATATCTATATTCCTTTAATGGCCCTCTTCTACATACAGTCACATTCTGAGGTGATCTCAACAAGGGAATTTGGGAGGCGGGGGGGGGGGGGGGTGTACACAATTCAGCCCAAAACACAATAATCGAGCATCGGAGTGGGACTTGTGGAAGCTCCATCTTCACATCCCAATGTTTGTATCTGCTCGGTGGACTCTGAAACCTCCTATGCAAGTCACCAGCACATGACCCAGGAGCTGGAACAAAGAAAGCCGGAAGTTTCCTTCTGCCCACAGAGCAAGCCATACCTGACCCGAAGGCTAGAAGCTACCATCTCGCGCAATGGGAATATGCCAGGGAAGTCCAACTGGGAAGCAAAGCAGGGCCATGTGCCTTTTAAAGCACACCGTCCTGCCCACTAGTCAAGGGAAGTTGAATAAATCTCAATTTGTGAACAATCTGATGAGCGACTTTGCCCCCCACCCCTCTCCCCCGTGCAGGAAGAGATGGAGGCTAATGGTGGGCTGGGAGAAAAGCTTACACAGAGGTTCCCTCTTCTGTGGTCAGAGGCTAAACTAACGTGGGCGCAGGGCAGGGCTCACCCTGCCGGCTCTGCTCTTGGGTCGTGGCCATGACTGCCTCCACGCCCCGCCACACACCCCGGCTGCCCGGCGCCCCGCCCTGCAGGCATTCTCCGTCTGTCTCACGATGTAGGAGCAAAACACCCTTATCAACTCTAAGATCCACGCTCTGCCTCTGCTGGGAACTCGCTCTACACGAAATGTATAGATCAAAACCCCAAGGAGGCTGACATTTATATTTTAATAGATTTTTTTTCTTCTTCTTAAAACACCCACAGGCTGTGACTGAAGTGGAAATGTGTTTGCTTTTAATTGCATCGTGCGCTCCACCAGCTCGGAGGCCGCGAGCCCCGCCTCCTCGGAATCCTAGTGTTTGTAGCAAACTGGAGCTGAGATTGCAGAGAGGAACAAAAGGTCTGAACCGCCATGTGATAACAAAGATTCTTTCCAACCTCTTTAATAACACGAAGCTGCAGAGAGTTTAATTCGTAGAGGAAGAAGGCTCAGAGGATGGGCCTTTTCATAAGTGTTTCTGGCAGCTCCCAGCCCCTGTCTGGAGAAGCTGCATTTCTCTTTCTCTAAAAGGCAAAGATCGCCAAGTCTGTGGAGTGACTTTCTGTCGCTAACACTTACTGAGTGCCTCACTGGTTCACAAAAACGAACGAGACCATGGCTTTTGCTCCAGGTTGCTTAGAACCTGGTATGTCCTGGGTGATTCTCCAGGCAGCACAGATGCCCCCAGAGAGATGAAATTAAAAAAGAAAAAAAAGAAAAAAAAAACCCCGTTTCCCATTTGAGTCCAAAGTTCTCCTAAAGGTTTGGCTTAAAACATTTTAAGCAACCTGTTCACACGTCTGAATCTAATATTCTTTTCTGTGTGCAGAATCAGGATTACTTACAAATATGAAGAACCCTGCTTTCCTGAATAAGAGGATTATAAGCATTCGCTGGAGGTCCCAGAGTTCGGTTACTGACACCTCTGCATAATATTCCTTCACTGGCAGTGTTTTCGTTGTGATGAGGAGGGCTGGGTCAGAAGCTGCTCAGAAAATGTATAGTTCCAGTCCCAACCACCTACATCTAAACAGACTCCGAGCAGTACTTTTGAAAGGTTCCCCTCAAAAGGCGCTAAGGGCATGCAAGGGACCTCCTTCACCCTCTCTGCTTCCTCCCAGCTCCTGCCCTCGGTGACCCTTCGTCCTTCCTTCCTGGTACCAATATTAAGCCAGGGCATCTTTGTCCTACGGAAGACTGAGCATATGCCCTCAAGCCAAGGATGGCCCCATCTTGCATTCGGACTAAGACCTAACCTAAAAGGGCTCAGCTAGCCCAGATGGCCCTAGGAGTCAGCATTTCCTCTCACACAAGGCACGTGGACTTGGCGCCCAGTGTGCACCGCAGCCCGTCCTGATCTTGCTGGAATACGAGTTGTAGTAAACGAGGCCTCTCTCTTCTCAACGGCACCCTCGTACCAGCATCACACAGTGCACGTTGTCACACAGAGACGTCTGTTTTCTGGCGCAGCTGATTCCCGCTTTCCTGTAACCCAAACTTCGTGCTCTTCTGCGCTGCTCACCGCACCCCGCTTGGCCCGCCCGCCGAGTCCTGACCACCTGTGCCTGTACAGGTGTTTGCAGACACTGTAAGCTAGGTCACATACGTAAAAGCCCTGTTTCCATTTTATAGATAAAAAAAACTGAGGCTCGAGGCGTGTGACACACACATGTGCACTCACGGCGAGAGGTGGGGACAAACTCGGCTTTTCTGACTCCAGAGTCCTTCTTCTATGTGAAGAACGGAGGGTGGAAACGAGATCTTGCGATTTAGGGCTTTGTGGGGGAGATGTGTGTTTAGAAACCTTGACTTACTTTACTGTCACCCCCGGAGCTGTCCGGGAAAGGTGTCACAGCCCTGCAGGTAGAACATGACGGTGCGTGTGGACAGTGAAACTCTGCATTCATGGGTCCTATCTGAGAAAACACGAGCAATCCCTGATAACACCTGAGACTCACTTTTTTTTTTTTAACTGAAAAAGAGGGTGGTGGGGGCATAGTGATAATCCTGCCTTGAAATGCTGACATACAGAACAAGTTTGAATGAAAGTTAAGCACTTTCACTTGGCACCTGGTCGTGACCTGATTGAGTTCAGCTGCCTTAATTCCATGCTGGTCTAGGTCGGATTAGGTCATCTACAAGGTTCCTTTCCAAGTTTAAAAGTTTACTAAAGTGTCCTGAGCCATTTCTTCTCCCCTTCCTTCTTGCAGCTACGTGACTTGCTTTGTTCACGGATGAGTTCCTCAGGGAATTCAATCAAGATTGATAGGCTGAGGCTTTAATCCAAGCATACATCCGTGGGCTACAGTTGTGCTGATTCTAGATGAGTCCAAGTGACATCAGAGGGAAATTCCCTCTCCCCCTCCTCCTTTACCTCCTAGGCTAATATTGTTAACACCAGCCAGAGGCAAGGAAGTGAAAGGTACAAGCAACAGGCACGATAAATGAATTATCTCAAGCTACTTATTCCTTGGCATTGACGCAAGCAGCCTAGCAATTTATCAGTACTGAAACTCCAAGTTTTCCCTAATGAGTTGGCATAGTGCCCCCACGGGCTTGCATTTTCAGCCTAGTTTATAAAGAAAAATTAAGGACGTTCTGTTTGCAGTTTCTTTTCTCCTTTGTTTTTTTCTACCCATTAAAAATAAGTACTTATTAATTCCAGAGATCAATTAAAGAGTAGACAGGAAGACTGATAGGAAAAAGAGCAAATTCGAGGTTAAGAACAAGGTCTGCATTAGATTTTTCTTTAAATATTGATGTTGAAGTTACCTGAGGTTACTTGAGGTTAATAGGTGATGATGGAGCTGCTCAGCGCTCCCCAGCTTAGAGATTAATTTTCCTCCTTTGCAAAGAACTCCACCTTCGGTCAGGGCTTCACGCCACTGGGCTTGTTTTCTCTCTTTTCATTAAATCTAAAGTGATGAACCAAATCCTTTGCACCAAACTACTTCCATCATCCATCTCTCCAAGTCCACGAAAAAGAAAAAATAACAGTAGTTGAAAACTGTATCCGATCAACCAGAGGCAAATGCATTTCTAATTAAAGATTATAAATATGGGTCACACGTTGGAACAAGCAAACACAAGTCAAGCACCATTCTTCTTGATTTGTTCCGGGTCATTGTTCTCCTCTGCCTGGCTACAGAACACTAATGGATCATCTTTATAAAAATTCATTTTTTTCATTCATCTGTTACATTGCACTTTTAACGTCAATTTCTCCTAATGTGGTTTTTTTTTTGTCCCAACCCCAGCTGCAGATACAACTGCATTTTATTAGAATAAAATCTCTAATTATGGGGAAGATGCTGCAAGACCATTCTCGCATCTGTGCTTGCAGTCTTAAGCTTCGGCATACGTTAGCATAATGCTCTCATTCAATACCATTTCCGAAGGCAGAGAACCTGGAATTGAGTCAGAGCCAGGTCAAATCAAATAGGCAGTTTATGTACATAAAAACAAAGTACGATCTGATGGCAGCACATGTCAAAGGCAATAGAGAAGAGGATGTTCCATTTGGGAAACAATTATTAAAGCATGGAAAGTTTTGTTCTACCCTAATCAAATGGGAAAATGCGAGAGGCAAAAATCCTCTAATTCTTCCACAGCCAAGTGACAAAACTAAGACAGACGAAAGTTTTTTAAGTGAGAGATGTGCACAAAGATCACTTCCCAACTTCATATATGAGTTACAAAGTTACGTACTAGAGAGGTGAAAATGGCTCTAAAAAACCCCAAGTTTCAGCATTACTTCACTGACTGTAACTCCAGATGTTAGGAGCAAGACCAGCAACTTGACAGTGAGAAGAGCGGGTGTGACTGAAAAATCAAGGGCGCACAGTCTCGTAATAAGGGAGGCAGGAGAGATAAAGTCGACACAGTCTACAGGTGAGGGAACAGAAACGCAGGGAATTTAAGTGATTCGCTCAAGGCCAACAGTAAGAGCGCCAAAAAAGTCACACCGTTGGAGCTGTGTCCTAACTTCCAGACTCTGGGGCACATTGAAAGCTTTTTAAGGGAGCACGTGATGGGAACTGTGAAGAGAATTGTTTTAGAAAAACGTGGGGGTGTTTTGGTTGGCTCTCCAGCAAAACTAAATCAATAGGAGAGAGACAGAGACAGAGACAGAGACAGAGATGCTAGATGAGAGATGATGAGAGAGAGAGAGAGAATGATGATGATGATGATTGATAGATAGATGATAGATATAGATAGATAGATAGATAGATGATAGATGATTGATAGACAGATAGATGATGGAGAGAGAGATGTTGGATGATAGATGATAGATGATAGATAAATAGATACATAGATAGATAGATAGATAGATAGATAGATAGATAGATGATAGATAGATAATAGATAGACAGACAGATAGATAATGGATGATAGATGATAGATGATAGATGATAGATGATAGAAAGATGACGTAGAGATAGATGACAGATGGATAGATAGATGATAGATGAACAAATGGATGGATGAATGGACAGATGGATAGATGAACAGACAGACGAACAGATAGATGATAGATGATGATGATAGATAGATTAGATAGATGATAGATGAGAGATGAAAGATACATACATACATACATACATAGACAGACAGATAGACAGATAGGCAGACAGATGATAAATTTATTATAAGGAGCTGGTTTACATAATTATGAATGCTGACCACAATCTTCAGTGTGCAAGCTAGAGACCCAGGAGAGCCAATGATAGAGTTCTAGTCCGAATCCAAAGTCCTAAGAGCCAGAGGAACTGATAATGTAAGTTCCAGTCTACATCTGAAGAACAGAGAACCGAGAGGGCCAACAGTGAGGGTTACAGTCCAAGTGCAGGATAAGACGGATGTCCTAGCTTGAGGACAGTCAGGCGGACAGAGTGAACTCTCCCTTACTTCACTCTTTCTTCTCTTCGGGCCTTCATTGAGCTGGATGAGACCCGTCCATGTTGGGGAGGGCAATTCGAATTAGTCTACCAATTCAAATATTAATCTCATCTGGAAACACCCTCACAGACACAAGCAGAATAGTGTTTAATCAAATATCTAGGCACCCCATATCCCAGTCAAGTTCACACACAGTTAATCTTCACAGTGATTACACACATTTGTTCTCCAGTGTCCAGGGTCATATTGGCTTACTGGCTTAGGAGAACAATTTATCAGTGTCTATTCATTCTGGGGTTTGGAGGTCCAAAAGATAATTATAAATCAAAAATATTTTATCCTCCTTTTGCTTCCTGGAATACAGTTTCCACTCTTTCTCATGGTCCCCAAAACCTATGAAACTTTGTTTCCCACCTTCAAGTTTATGTTCAAGACTACTCCGAATAGCACTACTGCAAATTAAGATTTTAAGCCTTGCAGTAGGACCAAGGCCTTCTCTCTTTGTTCAGTATACAGCACTTGGCTAAAGATAAAACGCTCCTTTACATGTTGAATATAAACATCACAGTAATGCTATTTTTCTCAATGAATCGATTCTGTCTCAAAAATAACTAGACAAGATTAAGTGACTCTTCCCAAAATGGTCCCTATTTTAATTATGCATCTTTTGACTTGAAAATTGTTTCATCCTTGAAGGACTTAAAATTGTGTTACATTTGCTCATCACATATCTCAGGGCAAAGGAAGTTGCAGACCTTCAGAATCTTAAAAAAAAAAAAAATTGAGTGAGAAATTTAGACTAATACCTGTTACAATGAAGATTTAATATATCTTTGGAAAATATTATTCCTTCCCATGGTGACTTCCCAATGACCTAAATAAACACTAGGCTTGTGCTTATCTTTATTTCCACAAATACGCAGGAAGGTTTTTGGGCAATTTATAAGCTATCTTTAGAGCTGACAAAATTTCAAACGTTTAAAGTAGAGATAAAGAAAGTTGGCAAACAAGGGCAAGGACAAAGCAAAGGTACTAAAAGCACAAGAAAGCATATTACAATGGCTTACATAACTATGGGGGTAAAACTAACTATGAAGCATCGTTTGTTTGAGTTAGAATAATTCTTTAAGAAAAGGTGAACTGATTTGGGAGAAAACAGACTTACTGCAAAAGCAATTAAAGAAAAAATGGTGTCGATGAGATATATATATAAAAAAAAAAAACATCCGATTATTTGTATAACTTTGATCACACTAGCAGAACATACTTGAAATAAACCAAATTCCATTAAGGTTGGCATCGAGTAAAGATTAGCTGACAACCTCAAAGCACACTCTTTGTAAAATAACACGGAAAAAAATGTTGAAAGGCTGAAAGAGGCAGTTTTACAGAACCCCGAGAAGGCCCTGAGGAAAGCCAAGTGGACCCATAAGGGGGATCAGAAAGGAGAGATGACTTGGAAACGAATATGCTTATCTTAGCAAGTGATCAAGAACTTTGGTGGCACTGAGACGCTCCTCCGCTCCTCCGATGGCCCCTGCGTAGGTGAGGGGAGTTTAAAAATCAGGTGATTGTAAGTACCCACAAAACAACAGGCTTCATAATGAGTAAATTTTGTTGAACAGGAAAAGATGGCACCTCGGTCTTCTGGAGCCTTGGATGAATTTGCTCTACAAAGTAAAACCTACCATGACGGAATCACGCATTGAGCTCTAAGCTTTCTAGCGTGCAGCACAAATACAGAAAACTTCTCCATGACGAGAATCGACCTATCCGTGAAATAAAAGTAAGCCAATGGCTTGGGAGAATTGCAATGTTCCTTATTACTGAAATTCTACAGGAATTTTTCCTAGAGGTTCTTGGCAAGAAAGAAAAGATGGAAGAAAAGAAGGAAAGAAGGAAGGAGAGAAGGAAAGGAAATCTTGTGACAGGGAATACAGGGACCTATATCACATGCTCTAAACCTCACACGGTTTCAAAAGGGTAATTCTTACATCAAAATAGTCCGAACAGATATTACAGCAATATTGTTCCAGATAAGGTCTTGAACCAAGTCCTCTTGTTTTCCTATGTGATCCAGGCATATACTTAAGGATATCCGAAAGAGGGTGAGCTGGAATATCTCAGACAATCCTCCCTGAATGCCATTCCTCTTGGCTGATCTTTGCGAAAACATGGAGGAGATGTCAGCTTGGTGCAGTTGCTCCGGGCGGGATGCCTTGAGTTCAGCTTGTCCATGTTTTCTGTAGCTTATGCAGAGCTGGTGCCTGAGAGACCAGAAAGCCAAGGGCAGGGAAGTGAGCTTTTGTGGAAATTGAGGAGACAGATTAGAACAAGCGGCAGAATGCAAGCCTGCCCCCTCTCCTCAGGAAGGGAGGTGAGGAAGGGAGATGAGTAAGAATGGGCCTGGGGGTGAAATTCATTCAGAAGATTCTTTCTAATCTGTTCTTTCAGAACAGAGGATTAGCTAAATCAGGCCCCCAGGCTTGCCTCCATCTGCATCCCTGAGAAAATACACACCTAAGCAGATATCCACCTAGACAAAACTTAGCAAAGAAAGTTTTAAAAACATTTAAAAAGTGCCAGCTACGTATGCAAATTTTGGGCTGTTCTATTTTCTAAGACACCGTCCAATAGCAGTTACACAAATAGGTAACTCCGTAAGGCAATTTATGGAAGGTGAGTTCTGACACGTAAGCAATTAGAATGACCGTCGTAGCATTCCACTTCGTCTGTGGAGGAAAGTGTCAGCTCAGTCCACATAGCAGGCAGTACTTGGAGGATAATGGCGCTATAACTTCCAAAAATGAACTTTTATTAAATGATTCCATTTTTAGGAATTTACTTTACAAATCTACGTGTAGAATGTACCAACTGGAGGGTCTGCTTCGGCGAGAAGCTAGAAATGATTTTAAGGTCTATTCGTAGAGGACTAATTAAAGTATATCAGGCAGTGGAATTCTGTACTAGTTGAAGAACTATTACAGTAAACTATTAATAGAGACAAAGATGCTAGTCAATGGCAAACTAGACTCAAAGAGCTCACCCTGTGCCCTGGTCACTGCAGGAAAGAGGAGACACTTTCGGCTGCCATGTCCAGACTAATCTCATGGTACTTGGTCAAAAGGCAAGCCTCCGGCATGTTCTTTCCTCTCACGCACTGTTTCCTACAATCATTGCTTTATCTTAGAATTTTTCTTTTTCTTTCTTTCTTTTTTAACTACCATAAAATCAAAACTCTCAATGGGCACAGGCAGGGATCTTTATTTCAAAGAAGCATCGTCCCAACCTCTTCCAAGTCATGTTTTTCTGGCAAAAGACCTCATTCGTCATTATTATTGCCTTTGTTCAAGATTTATCACCATAGCCTGGGTACACACAACTGTCCAGTAGGAGTGGCCGGTGGGTGGATGGTCTGGGTCCTGACACAGACATCCCACTGCTGCCCTGATCCGCCTTCAACTTCTCTTCCATTTCCTCACGGTCGTCACTCAGAAACCTGCTCAAGTGTTCACATGAACGCCGACTTAGCCTGTTGATTCGCACTGGGCTCACATTCGATAAACCTTCCACTCACTGACATCAAGCTTGTCCGTTTTTTTCCTACAGCCTTTTGAAGTTATGAACTTGTCATATACTACTTGTATTTTTGTAGAGCTGATGCACCAAAAAGTTACCAGGTAAGGTGAAAATCAGAGATGGTTCCAGGTACCTGAGCACGAGTTAAGGTAGTTGGTTGACTTCAGGGGACATGTTTTATAAAACAATAACAATAAATCTTAGACTCATACTTGTGATATAGGCGAGCAACTCACGCTGTAAGAGGAAAGAGAGAAACAGAAGTGACTGAAGGAGAAGCAAATTCACTTCGGTCGATTTTCGATTGTTCTTCGAAAGCTCACATGTTTCTAAAATTCGGTTGTTGGTGGGCAGTGAGGAGCGAAACTCTTTGCACTAAGATGCTGAAGTCTTTTTTGCTTTCACCATCAGCATTGTCCTCAGAACAAAATGATAGTCTATTTTCCTTAAGTGTAATATTTAATTTTTTGTAAATTTTAACAAATAAAGCTCTTATTTTGATTTATAGATGTCTTAGCCACTTGGGCTGCAATAACAAAGCAGCAGAAACTGGATGGTTTATAAACAACACACATTTATTTCTCACAGTCCCGGAGGCTGCAAGTCTGAGGTCAAGGTGCCGGGGTGGTCAGGTTCTGGCGAGGAACCTCTTTTGTGTCACAAACTGAGTTCTCAGGGTCCTTTGTATAGGGCACTGATGAAACTTGAGAGGGCTCCACCCTCATGACCCGATCATCTCCCAAAGGCCCTGTCTCCTTCACCAGCTCATTGACAGACGGGGCTTAAAAAGGTGAATTTGGAAGGACACAGCATTAAGTCCACTGTGGTAGAATATTTAAGCTTGTTTGGATGCAATTAGGACTATATGTGCCTGATGATGAGTCAATAGTTATTGTTGATCCACAGATTGCATAATTTACCAAGAATATTGCATGTGCTATATTTCCATCAATATTTGGGTTATTATCAACATAAACATAATTTTTCTTTCAATTGTATTTTCAAGTATTTAGAATAATGTCAGATTTTTCATTTTTGACAAAATGAAATTCCCAAAACTTTGCCTTGATTTACTGAGTAAATAAACAATTGATCAATAATTGGAACAATCCTATCTGATTTTTTTTACTTAAAAAATCCGATAATATTATTTAACTGTTTGCAAAGATTTTTTTCTTCTAATGAAACTAACACATAAACAACTATGCTTTTTGGGAGGCGCATACACAAGAAAACAAAGTCAAAAACAAGGAAATAAGTTTAGAACAGTACTCGATTGATCTAAATAAAAAACCATGTTGTACACCATCTGCAGTTGCAAGTGTCAATTTGTCATGTCTAGGCAGAGTCTGCAGTCGGTGATGTCACCATGACCTTCTTAGTGGATAGTTAAATGTCAAAAACTATTTTGAGCAGGTTTCACAAACATCATCAGCTTTCTAGAGAAATAAATATCTAGTTAATTTCTCATCAAACATGCACTTTTGCTTTCTGAGCTCATTACTGGCAAAAAAAAAAAAAAAAGTCCTGCAAAACAAAGAAACAAACTAAAAAAAATTATCAAAGAATAAGATAAATCAGGCTACAGATGTACACCACAAAATATATGGCAAAGCCACTATAGCAAGGGAGTCAAACTCCTCTCTAGATGCTCTATGGCAGAGCCGCCGGATCACGGCAGCCTGAAGGTCTGGAAGTAACACGCAGCCTATAATTTCCTGTGTTCCCCACTGACCCCGCTGATGGGCAAAGCCAACGACTGGCAGGAGTAGCAGCAACGAATACTTCTCCTACCTCCACTGCAGAGCAGAGCCAATTAGCGGTCCCTACTAGCATCGCTCCGAACACTTCATTTCACCAGCAAGTGCCCTGCACGCTGTCCTTTGGAGGGGAGGTGTTATTTTGAGACTGGAAAGGATCAAGGGAAGAGAGACAGGTTATCGCTGGATGTCATTCAATTACAACCACATGTTAAGGAGAGAACTCTGTTTGTTGCGGGTAGTATTAAACATTATGACAGAAAATGTAATTTTTCACATAAACCCAGCATAATCATCTGGAGGTTCATGGAGTGGCTTATGTACTGACATGTGACCTTTTGGGGGGACCAAGGAACCTCTTTTAAATGGGATGCAACAGTGAAAACAAGATCCTTTAGTCCTTTCACAGAAGCTGCTAACCTGATGCAATGATGTGGTAACTTCTTAAAGATGAACCTAATGCATCAGCTTGGAGGCGACAGCCTAAACAGTCAGGGCATACATCTTAAGTCAACAGTACATGGCATCATGTTCTCCAATCAGCACAGGACAGGAATCCAGGAGCCCGGTGTGGAAGGAGGGGTTCCGCTTATCAGCACTTCCGGTGACCCAGTTGGGAATTTATGCTTCCTCGCCTCACAAATCTTGGCTCTATAAGTGTAGAGTTTCTTGTCCCAAAGGAGAAAGACTTTCACAGGGTATACAAGAAATATCCCTCACCAACTGAAAGTCTCTTGTCACCTGAGTCTCCAATGCCTGTACATAACAGGTAAATAAAGGAACTGCACCATGGCACAGGGAAAGGACCCTGACCGCCCTGAGGCGGTAGGATTCTGGTACACAGAGGAATGAGGGATAAAAACATTAGGTGAGCCACAAGCCCCTCCATGCCCAGATTTATTTTAACTGGGAAAATAGAGCAACCAGGACTAAAAACTCAGAGAAAGGCCTGGGAAGAAATGAATAATTGTGAGGTTATAATTCCATCTATCACAGCAAGTTAAACCAAAAATACCATTTTGATTTGCTCTGGATTAGAGAAAATTTCCTCCAGGTTCTACTTTAGGCTTTTAATTACTTTCCATTATCATTAATAGTTGCCTTACCAGAAGCATTAATTTTCCACTTATCCTTTTATAATACAAGGACAATGCCAGATAACTGTGCCCAAGCTCAATGGAACATTGCAGGAGATTTGAGTGCCGCACAGATTACTATTTTTTACAGAATTACCTTCAAGACAAATTGAATTTCATTGCCTGAAATGAATTTTTATGTTTTGCAGAGAGGGGACAAATGGGTGTCAGCCATTACAAAGTACATGGCAATGACATAATTGAAAGAAACCAAATCGGATTTTATACACGAGATTTAATGCTATCTTTGAATGAGCTTTCGGTGGTTTGTGTCAAGGTCCAAACACATGATTCATCACTGCAGAGTACAAGTGACAAAATTAAGATTACTGTGTTTCAACAGAGAAATAGAGAGACTAATTCTCATTATCACAGATATTTTTCAAATTCGAATGTCAAGACTGCCTTGAACACCAGGAATTGAGATGTCTTCAAAAGTGATTTCACCCTGGAATCCATGTGCGTCTAACAATACTGTTTTTTGCCAACATTACATAGAATTGTGTAAAAAATGTAATGAAACTCATGAAAAGACACATCATAGAAAACAGGAAGTGTCTTGTCACAATGAAGGCTGAGTAAGTCCTGTTGTCCTGGCTCAGTCCTCACTGGGACGTACAGATCTACAGCCTGGGGCCACCAAGGATGGTTGAACGTTTATCATTAGGACAAATCAGACTCTTTCAGCCCTTCCCATGTTGGACTGGAGGAAAACTGGTTGTGGGTGGTGAAGGAAAAAGAAGAATCAAGAATACCTCCCAGGTTTTTGGCGCGAGCTACTCAGTGGATATGATATCATTTGCTCAGATAATAGGGGCTAGGAAAGAAAAGAAATCATAAATCCCTTTATAAATCATGACAAATATGCCACCCTACTTCTCTCCTGAGAGCTAGAAGTTTGCTTTTCCATCGGGTTTTGACAATGGACTGTTTGAAAGGGAAGTACTTGTCTTTCTCTTCTGCAATCCTCTGGACGGGATCGTCCATCTGAAATACCCCAGACGGCGATTTTGCTGCTTGTCCTCTCCTTTTTCTGCACTCACCACTGTCTCTCAGACTATTTCTGTGGGTTTTATATTCGTTTTCCTTTGAAGAAACTTGCGGTGATGTTGTTGTCTCATTCAATTTCAACTAACTCTTCAAGCTGAAGTAGGAGCATAGATTTGAAGATATTTCAAAGGCCAAACTTACTGATGAAAAACAGAAGACAAAACAAGTTTTCTTTTCATACAAGACAAGTTATAGGAATCCCTATATTCATATATAGGGATTCATATAACTTATCCTATACCAGAAGTGGCCTTATTTATGGCCAAGAAAAGATAATATAATTTGAAGATAATTACAACATCTAACTTTTTATTCCTAAATATCAGTCCCATTGTCTGCCCTTCACTAATTTCAGTTTTGCTCTTTTTTGACCTTGAAAGTTGCTCTTCCATAGGGAATATAGTCAATAATATTGTAACAATGGTGTTTAGTGTCAGATGAGTACTAAACTTACGGGGATGACCACTTCATAAGGTATATAAATGTCTAATCTCTATGTTGTATACCTGAAATTAATATAATATGGTGGGTCAACTATAATTGGATGATACGTTAATTATTCAAAAAGTTGTTCTTCAATAAATGGGATTTTCCCTTCCTAGATAATCTCTTTAAAGGTTATGGTCCAGGAAACTAAATATACTTGTCCTTAAGGAAAAAATTAGACCTTTTCTTGTTATTATCTAAAACAACACTAGGAGTAGGCTCCTCAGAGTGAAGCTGAGAAGCAAGATCAAGTAAACAAGCACTGTGATCTGACCATGAAGAAATTATTGAAATTGGCCTTAAGAGATTTCATTTTTCCCAGAAATTGGCAGCCTTTCACATCCTTCTAAAGATTAGCAGCACTTCGAGAATAAGAAAGGAAGAGAAAAATCAAATATCACAGTATTATATCAAAACGATAGAAAGCTAGTACGTGTCACAAAGTCTTTCATGTATGTTAGCTCATTTAAACTTGACAATGACCCTTTAGAGGAGGTGTTAGAGAGAGGGGGGATTGCAAAGGCCAGGAAAGTCACACATGTCATAGCGGGATAGGCAAGATCCAGACCTAGATTTCTCATTTTCTAAAAATCATGCTCTTGCCACTGTCTCAAGAGGAGAGATGAATCAGCTACAGTAGAAGTTTCTCAAAAAATTAAAAATGGAATTACCATTTGATCAATAATTCAAAAGAGTTGAAAGCAGATCTCAAATAACTATTTGTACACCCAAATTTACAGCAGTATTATTCACAATAGCTAAGATATGATCACCAGATGAATGGGTAAGCAAAACAGAGTGTGTGTGTGTGTGTGTGTGTGTGTGTGTGTGTGTGTATGCTATAATATTCATATACATATATAAATATCATTCAATCTTATAAATGAAGGAAATTCTGATACATGTTACAACATGGATGAACCTTGAGGACATTATACTAAATGAAGAGCCATTCACAAATAACAAATAATATCTGATTGCACTTTTATGAGGCACTTAGTGTAGTAAAAATCAGAGAGACAGAAAGTAGAAGGGTAGTTACCAAGGACTGGGGAGCGGAGGTGTAGGAGTTAATGGATATACGGTTTCTGTTTTGCATAACAGGAAGAGATCTGGAGATCTGGGTGGTGTTAACGGGCTGCTCAACAATGTGCATGAACTTGATATTGCTGAACCAAATACTTAAAAATGGCATTATTTATTTATTTATTTACTTACTTACTTATTTTAGGAGAGGCTACCCTTGGTTGACCTCACAAGTCGAAAGGACCTTATTAATTTACGATCCCTTATGCCCTTATGTTTTATTTTTTACGCCTACAGCACCTGGTCTCCCTAGGTGGTCTCCCATCCAAGTACTAACCAGCCCCAATCCTGCTTAGCTTCCGAGATCAGGCGGGATCGGGCATGTTTAGGGTAGCATGGCCACAGACAAAAATGGCATTTTAAAAGAGTCTAAAGTTTATAGATCTGAGATCTGCCGCGAGTGGGGGAAGCAACTTTTCCAGTCGAAACATCCAAAAAGATTCTTACTCGTTTGTTCATAAAATAGTCACCGAGGGCCTGGAGCAACAGTGAAGATGAAAAGAAGAGTTGCTTTCAAGGAGATCAGAGCCCAGGGGGTGAGCCCAGGAATTACGGTGTGATGAGGACCACGATGGAAGTTTGCACGAAGTACAAGTAGAAGAGAGGAGGGATGATCCTCATTCGGAGACGAGAAAAGGGGTCATGAAAATCTTCATGGAAAGGTGTGATATCTGAAGCAGGTCAGAAATGAACTAGGACTTCACCCAGAGGAGCCAGTGAAAGGGATGCTCCAGTCCAAGGGACTAATCAATGCTAAAAACGGACACATCGAAAGTCAGTTTTAGCCACATGCCACTGAGAGAAATCTCGCATGGCACAAGCCCAGGTAATTCCACTTTGAGTGTGGACTGTAAATTTTAGGGTGAGCCACTTCATCTTACTAAAATTTACCCTCCCTGTTGGCAAAATGAGCACAAGGATCCCTACCTTATGAGGATATCGTGACAATTAAAGGTGCTTAGTGTTGTTTAGAGTTTGGCACAGGTGTTGGCACATAGGAAATGCCGATCGATTTATAGCTATTATGATCTGTATATTTCTCATCAAATATACACCAGACCAGCCTCACGGCACCTCCATCGAACATCAGGACCACAGCTGACCTGAGGATGCTGTAACAACCTGCCAGGGCTGATCAGCGGCTTTCCAGGTAAGAGGGTAGTGAACGCTGTAGCAGGCCAGCGAGCCGTGACACTGGGGACTTTCGCTCTGGAGCAGACTCCTTCAGAGCCATAAATCAATTCCCTCCCCCCCCCCCCCAACTCCAGACTTGAAAACTTTCTGTTTAGGAGCCTGAAGGCTATTTTTCTCCTCTCCAGACCAGTTTTCCCTTGGACGCGTGATAAATTACAGATTCCATTTGGTTCGGGGCCAGGTCAGATGGCTTTCTGCACTGCAAGGGGCACCAGCCTGGAGGAGAATGTGCATCCATGGGAGAAATCCTTAGGCATGACACAAGAAGTAAGCAAAAAAATCATAATCATAAAGATAAAAATGAGATCTCCAAAGTCCAGGTTTCTCCTCGGGGATGGAAATCCCACCCGATACCAGCACGCTTAGCTTTGTCTCCGTTGGGACCTTGCGATCTCCCAGAGCCCATCCCCCACCTCTCTCTTTCGCCCCAGCCTTGTGAAACTACGTCCAGTGCCTCCTGTACTTACTTCTCCTGCGCCTCTCCAAATGTTCCTGCTAGGAATCCCTTGGCATGAAACACTGCCCCACGCCCTTCGCCTATTAACTTCCATGTACCCTTCTGAAAACTATGCGGCTCAATCGTAGTCTCTCCTCCAAGAAGTCTCCTTGGCCACTCCTTTCCCACTCGGCTGCTAGTACCCCACCTCTGAGTTCCATGTTCATGAAAGAAAAAAAAAGTGGCTATCGACCATCGGCCAATGAGCCCTCCTTGGCTTGTGAAGTATCATGTAATATCACGCTGTTGTACAATTGTTTCTTTATCTGCCTTTCCCACCTGAAGAAACTTTCCTTAGTGGCAGGGACCGAGTTCCATTCACCTCAGCTTCCTCGGTGTTGACTGTAACACTTTCAATATATTTTTAATAGATAAATCAAGGATGGACAGATGGAAGAAAGGGAGGGAATGAGAAAAAGAGGGAGGAACAAAGGAAAGAAAGAAAAAGGTATAAATCTTTCGAACCTCCCCTCCATCCCACCACCCACCACCATGGGGGGAAGAGCTTCTTATTAAAGTGATCTACGTCTTGCTTATTGGTGCCACTCCATCGGGAGCTTTCTCGAACCTATAATTTGTTCTAAACCTCTTTAGACGCTTTTTGATACCATAGTGTTTTTGGACTCCTCCGGACATCTGTTTAATCCCTCTCTGCTACTGAAAATCTCCCTGATGGTAAGGAAAGTGATTTTGCATCTTCGTTTCATTTTCCTTATCTGTGAAAACAGTATTTATTATCCCCACCTCGAAGGCAAGAGTAAAAGCACATGAGAAATGTTTGACGTGTGGGAACTTTTATTAGGGCCTAAAGCAATCAACAGGGGATGCTCAGCCCTTGAAGTTATTATAAGGTTTTCCACAGCTTCGTTCACTTTTTGAAAGTCCAGGGAAGTTTTATAAAGTAAGCATTATAAAAATATCTCCTTCTGCTTCTCGCAGTCACACACCTTGTGCCCTAATAAAATTAGACCTCCACTTGGCTCAACTTATGACTCCCTCAGCTTAAATATTTCCTGCCGAATGGGTCTTTTAAAAGTCCTTGGGAAAAATATTTGCATTAAATATGCCAAAAAAAAAATAAATACATACATACCAACAGTAGAAAATTCAAATTAGTGAGAAAAACATCAAATTCACAATAAATAACTAGATAATGCATGTGCAATTCTTGCTGGAGGGCAGATAATCGGCAGCGGGGTCCACAGGGCAGAGTTCCAAACCTGGCTGCACCTTCACCCTTTGACCTTTAGGAAGTTATTCAGTTCCTCTCGGCCTCAATTTCCCCACCCACAAAATAGATTTGACAATAATATCTTTATAAGAAAATTTGGGTGAGTAATAAAAAAAAAAATCACACTGAACCCATGGCAGACCGCTTAGAACATAGTAAATGCCCGATAAATTATAGCTTTTTATTTGTCGTAAAAATGATAAATTTCCCTCATATTCAAAGGTAAAGGTAAATTTAAACACTAATGAGATGTCATTTATACCTACAATATTAATGAAATTTATCGAAGTGGCAATACCTACTCCTGGCAGTGTAGTTGGGAAATTTGTGTTTATATTTTTCTAAGAGCAAGGCAAATAATTTCAGTCCTTAAAAAGAAGTGACATAGGTTGAGAGTCATATAGAAATTTCCAGAAATAGTCACAGCTTTTTACCCCAGATTCTTCCCCTGGTTATTTAGCCTAGAGCTGGAATTTCCAGCTTTCTTGAGAAACCCTCGGGCTGCCTCTTGCAGGTTGAGGAGCAAGTATTCTTTATTTTTGCTTCTTATGTACATTAAGTCTGTGTAGTACTTTTTTTTGGGGGGGGGGAGATTTTTCTTCCAAAAATTAAAAAAATGTATCCTATGGAAACATATCCAAAGGCAATAATACAAAAGAAAAATGGTAATAAATACAATTAATTTTAATTAAGCAATAACCTGCCTAAGATTGAAAAACAATGTAAATGGACTAAGTATCCACCAGAGTATAAAAGAATTTTTTAAACATATTATTTCCTTGATAAAACAGCTTTCAGCTTGTAATTTTTTTTAAAAAAATAACCATTCTGAAGACTATATTCTAACACAATACTAGAAATAGAGGAGAAGAACTAGAAGGAAAGTTAACGTTTTAACGTTTATTGCTGATTACATGTCAGACACCGAGCCGAACACGTATACAGAATGTGGGGAAGGCCTGTGGTACCCATTATGTGAAAGCAGCAACATTCAATACACTAGAAATCTATCTTCATTTTAACTTTAACCATTCTCTGTGTTCATGGTCAGAGACAGTAAGAGAGCTTGAAAGAAAAAAAAAAAAAACACTTGCTTTTCTGAGATGGAGAGGTGAATTGCTTTCTCTTTTGTCAGTTTCTTTTCTGTTTCTTTTAATACCGGTTTTGTAATAAAAGAAAATTATACCCTACTCTGAGAAGCATTTGCAGTGAAGTGACATAATTTTCCGTTTTAAAGAGAGCAACCGAAGGGCCTTTCAGGTTTTCCAAAAGTTTTTCGTAAACAGATTGCTGAAAATAAACCATTTTATATTAAAAAGTCTTTGTGTTGCTGTTTCTTTTTAATTAATAGAAGCACGCCAATGTCGAGGCTCAACACAGAAACCGAGAATTACACTAGCCTCCCATTGTCCCTCCCTGCCCCCCTCTAATCGATTCTACTCAGCTGACAGAGCGATCTTTTCAAAACATGAATCGGATTGTGCCACTCCCTATTGCAGTTATGAAATAGTCCGGGCATCCGCCCCCCATGGCCCGTGGCACCCTGCTCTAGCTAGCCCTCCTCTCTCTCTCTTTCCATCTTTCCTTGAGTTCCCTATGTTCTAGCCACATGAGTCCTCATTCTCTTTACTCAAGAGGCCACTTGCATTCACCTCAGAGTCTTTGCATGTCCCTCGAACACTTTTCCTCCTCAGATTTTCCCTGAACTGGATTCTTTTCATCTCTCAGAGCTCACCTACAAATCATCATCGCAGGGGAGCCCTTTGTTCAGTGGTAGTGGTCAGCCATTGGCAAGACCAGTCCCCACACTCAAGGCTCGCAAGACTTAATGGAGGACTCGGGCCATAAACAGACAAGCGCCATCCACTGTGACATATGCCGTGGGTCCCGAGCCATCAGAAGACGTGGCAGGGGAATGGGAGCTACAGAATCAAGTCTTGCAGGGTCCTGGGGGAAATTCCAGAGGAAGTAACTAACATCCAAGCTCAAAGATGAGCAAGAGTTAACTAGAGAAATGATAGGCAAATTGTTCCACTCATAGGAACCAAGGACAGACCTGTTGCATTGGGGAACTGTAAGCAGTGTACTCTCGTCTCTAGAGCCTACGGACTCGCCCAAAACTCCACTCCGCCGGTAGAGGAACTCTTACACGCAAGGGTCAATTGCCAAAAACAATTACGACTGCTTTCCTTGGAGCTTTGCAAATACCCAGTGCCGGCCTCACCTTCCTCCTTCCATGTTTCTTCGGAAAGTGATGTTGGGTCCCAAAGCGTCTGAATGGGACCTCGACAGGTGCCCTGCTCCGTCTAGACTAATGACAGTGTCTGGGTCAGCCCACTCACCAAACCCGCCTCAGGGACAAGCAAGCCCAGAAGCCCCACCGGGATTCGATCTCATGCTTAACACCCAGGACTCCCAGGGGCAAAGGACAAAGCCGTGACCCTGAAAGGCCCTGCACCCCAGCCCACTCGGGTGTGGTCTCCGAGCCGTGTGGGGAGAAATAGTGTATGCAGAAGAGATGGCTGTGTTTTCTTATGACCTCACTCCTTTGGGCTAACGCTGAAACGAGGAGCAGGTTAGGATGAGTGGGGAGCAGAAAAACCCTCTCCCCTCCCTCCCCCCACACACGGTAAGCAGCCCCTGGGGAGGGCACAAGTCAGGCCGTAGCACCTGCTGACTCTGACTCTCTTGGGAGTTCCATCTCTTCCCTTTTCTCTGCCGCATAAGCATTAACAAAATAACAAACATCTCTTGTCATTAGGAAACACTTACTCCGTGCCAGACACTATTCTAAGAGCTGGACACTTATTAACTCTTTTAATCCCTACACACATGGTACCAAAGAGTCAGGTACCATTACTTTCCTAGCTGTCCAGATCATAAAACCGAGACACAGAGACCTGCACAAGGTGAACGAAACGACCCTCTCAGGGAAAGGATCCTGATGATGTAAAGGACAGCGGGGTTTGGGAGACCTGGAGGGTGTCCACGGCAGGACGAGGCAGTGAGCAGGGGTGTGGCTGTAGGAGGCACAGGTGCGCTTGGAGGAGAGGGAGGATGAGCCGAGCAGTCCAGACCTCCCCTCCTGTGACGTGGTCACCTTCGCGGGGCCTGGCACGGGCTCAGCACACACTCGGCTCTCAAACGACTGAGATCCAAACTCTACAGTTTCAAAGCTCCTTTGGGAGGTCAAGTTTCTGTGTCCAAAAAATATATATATATATATTTTTTTACTCAACTCGCCTTTAAAGTATCTGAAAAGAGAAACCTATTAATAAAATGGATAAGAAGAAAGACAGGCCAAGCTGAAACTCATGTCCGGGGGAGCTACATGCTTTCCCATTCAGCTTTTCGGGAGGGGGACCCACATTTGTGGAAAGGAGATTTGGTGGCAGCATTTCTGGGAGTTACTGCTGTTTTCCTAAACATGGTAATTAGCGAAGAAGCATTTTGGGAGCACTGCGCTAAACAAGATTGTCGGGGGAGAGGAACCCCAGCAGTTATGGCTACTGTAGATGAAAGTTCTATATTCAAATACAGCGTTGTGAAGATTCAGACAAAGGGGTAGAGTTAGGGAAATAATGGAAGTTAATTTCTATTTTCCTCTCTGTGAATGAGGCATGTAATTAAGTCAAATCACCTTCGCCCACTCACTCGAATGCAGAGCACAGGTGCACATGCACACGCACTCACACACACGTGCAGCCTTCCTCAGCGTCCGCATTCACGGCTGCTCACGCCGGAGGAGCCCTGACGCAGAAACGACCAGTTCTGCGTGGACGGAATCCCACGCTCTCCATTCCCCGCCCGCGCCTTTCCGCGGCCCCGGCCGGTTGCCTCCTCAGGAGCCCATTCGCTGTTGCCACGTGGCAGGGGCTGAGCAAACGTGGATGCGGTCCCGACGTCATCGAGAGGGACCGCGTCAGGTGACCCCAGCCCCCTCGCCGCACCCCTGCAGCGACGAGGCGCAGAGGGGCCGCGTTTCACGTTCAGTGTCGCAGCCCGTCCCGCCTCAAGGACGCAGACTTGCCTCGTGAAGAACCGCACGGCTAAGGTCGCTGAGAACGCCGCACCTCCCTGCCGCCCGGCTGGCCGGGCCGGAGCCCCTGCCCCCCAGGGGGAGAGCTCCCTCCGGTCTGCACATCTGTCCCGCTGGACAGGCAGCCCGGGCACACTCCTGGACCAAAGCATCTGGCGAAGGAGCCAGAGTCCGGGCCCCGAGAGGCTGGGGACCCACAGCTGCACGCTGGGCAGCTCGCGCCCCCGCCCTTCTCAGGCCTGGAGCCAGGGTGGGCGCGCGAGCCGGTGCGCAGCCGCTCAGGTCGCACACGCGCCACGCCCTCGCTTTCTGGACCCCGGCCCCTCGCGCGCCTTAACCCGGTCTGGGCGGCGGCCTCACTCCAGGCCTTCAGAGTTCCAGGCCTGAGTCCTGTCGCTTAGGGCGACATCTCAGCTTGCCCCCGGAGGACGCGCCGTCGTCGGCATGCCATTTCCCTTCACCAGCGCCCTCCTCCCCCTTCCCGAAAGGTCCGGCTAAGCTTCCCACATTTTCATTCACACCCTTTTCTTCTCTCCAACTATTAGGGCTGGCACTGTGTGTTGGATATGAGTGCCTTTTTTTTCCCTCTTTTTTACTGATTTCAGAGCTTTCTGGGGCAAAAAAAAAAACTGAACTGCGCATTTGTGGTCTCCAGAGAATATACATCAGAGTCAAGATTCTTATTAAAGCGGTGTTTCGTGACCTTTTTTCATTATTACCAGCATCTTCCGGGCCAGCCCCCAACACATGCATTCACAATGAGGCCGATATCGCTTCCCCTAAGAGCTTAATAGACATTTTTTGGTCTCACTTGATCTTCTCCCCATGGAATTGTAATAGCAAAGACACACCGTATATATATTTTTGCGTTGTCAGGTAGAGTTAAGTTTTGGAGGGCTACAAACTATTGTGATACGTAAGATGTTTTCACCCTCCTCAACCCCAGAATCACCCTGGGGAGTGACGGTGTCCCACTGGGAATGGAAGCACGAGGGAGCTGGCCCAGGAGGGCGGCAGCCGGACCCTCTAAGACCTGCCATTCACCTCCACAGGGGCGACAAGGTCACCTTTGGTTTATTACAGCCTTAGGGGGCGAGTTCGACAGGTTAAGAGAACTAAAAATGCAGAGAGGGATCATGAGGGTTTAGTCGTCACTGGCTCACATGTCTTTCTTGGTGTCGCTAATCTATTAACCATCTGCATGTCTTCGGGATTCATCCTCCCAATTTCTTTCTACCCAGAGTTGGTGGGAACATGGCTGTGTCCGCCTGGTAGACCTACACTTTCCCTCAGGTGAGCTGTCCTAAGGTCCAGATGTAAGGCAGAGCACCGTAGCAAGTTCATTTGGCCACAGTTCTAATCGCTCACCTGATCAGTAGAACTGGCCATTTGATCTCCTTCTCTCCCACACCGTATTTCTCATTCGATTCCAAGCTCAGGAGAGGACAAGAGAGGAGTTATTTGTATGCCCCCCTGCAATCCAACATGTAACTTCCTCAGGGAGGTTGTAGGCTTTCAAGAGTACACATCATGAGTTATGTTTCACCCATCGTCCTGGGACCTGGTATAATATATTGCAGATAATAGGTTTTTTAAAATACTTTTGGATAATTGACAGGTAGTTGGGTGAATGAAATATGACTTGGAACTTTGATCTGTTGTTAAAAAATGTTTACTTTAATCTCGACTCCGAGATACATTTGCTGTGTGCTCTTGAATAGCTCCTTCTCCGGTCCTCAGCTTCTCCACGAGACAGATGAAGGGCAGTGCTCTGAGTGCTCTGAAGGTCCTATCAGCTCTGTTCTTCCAGGCTGCTGTGACATCAGGCATAACTGTCATGTGACCAGATGTTTAGGGGGATGGAGTAGCAGGCAAGGAACAAAATCCCACGGAGCATTCATGGACCCAAACCACAATCGTTCACTCAGGCAACACAGCTTCTTCTCAGCTTCTTGAGCCCTGGGTAACAGCTGCTCACCCTTTTCCCAGGAATCCTGGGACAACTAGGTGACGAGAACAAGATGGGAGAGAAAGAACGAATGAGAGAGGGAGGAAGGAAAGAGGAGGAAGCCGAGAATGAGGGGGTTGGTCAGAGAGACAGAGGCAGAGAGAGTCACAGAATGAGATAAAGGAAGAGAGAGAATCCCAGGGAATAAGAGAGAGATGAACAGAGAGAGAGAGAGACATACAGAAACAGGAAGGCAGACAAAAAGGGAGAAACCAAGAGACAGACTCGGAAAGAGGTAGGAGCGAAAAGGTCACAGTAAAGAATCAGAGAAAGAGACAAGAGATTTACAGATTAAAGACCAAAAACAGGAGAAAATCGTTTGGGAGCTGCATTCAAGATATGGCCACCGAGAGATTTCCAGGGAGAAAATAGGAAAGAAAAAAAAAAAAAAAAAGCCTGTTTATAACCTTCTAAAATGATCACCATTACCAAGAATATTGATTAAGTACCTACTAGCCAGACATCGTTCCTTGGCTCCCTCTCTTCCTCTCCTCCTCCCTCCTCCTTCAATGCTCTGCTTATACACAGAAGACAAAGTTATTTGAGTCCTGGCTGCTGTTAAATGCTCTCTCGCCTTCATTTACAATGTGCTGGAACACGACGTTCCTCGGGAGACTTCGTGTAGGAGAGTCCCCGCAGCCAAGAACAGCAGGGCCCGTCAGCCATCCTCCCCAAGCCGCGGCAGAGCCAAGAGCGAGCGCGTGTTCACGCTCGAACTTCATGAGTTCGCAACTTCAGTTTAATAGGCGCAACAGAGCCAACACCAAACAAATCATTCCCTGGCCCAGAGGCAACCCCCCCTCCCAGACCGAGCTCCTAAGACAGAGCCGACTTAAAACAGGAAGCCTGGTGAGGAGTCCACTTCCCATTTGCCGGCTCTTGTGCTCCCTACCAGGAGTCAGGGCATCTCTCTGTCCGTCTCTGCTTCTCTGGACCGCACAGGCTCACGGTTTGAACGGCACCTTCAGTCACCTGCCTCAGGCTGTGAACGTCGGTCCACTTATGATCCTGCTCCTCTTTGTTTGCCTTTATAGCCCCATCCTACCTGACAACCTTTCCTCCCCCTTCAGATGTCCACTCTCCTGTTTAGTGGAGACTAAAAAGAAGAAGAGCCCACGACTGCCCCCCCTGCACTGATGCGCACCCATGTGCACCCACACGCAGAATATTTACCCCAGTGGTAAATACTCTGGCATCTCTGCAGGAAACACACCTAGCTGGTGCCTGCCACTTAGTAGGTGCACCACAACTATTTTGAATAAAGTAATAGCTTCGGCCTCCATTTTATCACTATTTCTGACAACGTATGGCCAATGAGTGAGGTTCCCGTACAGGGCTTAGGTGGGCTTCTTCCTACGGGAAGTGGGAAGGTATGAACGTCCCTGACGTTCGGGCTGCACCCTAAGAGCTGACGCGTCCCGGGGACCACCCAGGGTGACATGAAAAGACCATGGGAATTGAAATCTGGAGATCTGAGATAATCTCCTCGTTCTACGCATTTGTTACCCAAAGGATCTCGGTTTCACCATTTCTAAGAGATGGCTAACAAAACCTATCTCGTTTACCTCTGAGGAGGGTCAAATGAACTCAGCCGTAGAAAGGTTTTGTAAATGGTAGGAATTTAAACCCTTTCTCTCATTTTAGGTTGCCTGCGGCGTCATTAACTCGGAAGCCAATGAAAAAGAGTTCATTGTGTCAGCTCCGTGGGGAACGATGCCTGGCTAGTAGGTACTTAATCAATATTTATTGAATGACAGAATGTTCTCGGTCCCTTCCCTCAAGTCCCCACTTTTACGCTCTGCATTCCAGTAGCTGCCTAACTCCGGGATGTTCAGCTTTGTCTTCCGTGTCAAGCCAGAGTTCGTGTCCTTGGAGGACAGATGAGCTCCCTGCCTTCACGTGACCTTCGATGTGCCATCGGACATGGACACTACTTACCCTCTGACCTCCCAACGTTACTGTCTCTAGAACGCACGTGTTTTGGGGGGATGAAAGGACTTTGACAATAATATCTACCTCACTTCAAACTCACATTTTTATACCAAAGCAGTAACCAATAATTTTTTTAAAAACAAACCAAAAAAACTCTGTCCAGCAGACCATGGAGAGAAAAAGGAATTTCTCACTCGCATTGGTACTAGAGATTCACGGCGACACGCTCGGGCCCTGGGGTGTTACAGGCTGGGAGGAGGTGGAGTTAGAGGGCTGGCCTCACCAGGGAGGGACAGAGTCGAAGTCACCTGACCAGTCTCCCATCCCACGCAACGGTCTCCCTTCCGGCCCTTTCAGACTCACACCTGAGACTCTAGGGAGACCGAGCGGTGCTCCACCCGTGAGGACAAAGAGGCCTTCTAAACATCTGGAAAATTCCTAAGGAGAAACGGCACTGCTTTTGAGTTCTCCGCGCACTCCGCCTGGCCTCGCCTGCTGGTGACCGTCCCAACATTTAGGCTGCATCTAGCTCCAAATTTCCAAGCCTTCACTGTTAATCCTTTTTTAATTGACGTGAAATGTATTCCCAGTTATTAGCGGAAAGTGGACTTTCTGGAGTCTAATTAAACGCTCCGATCGCATCGCTACCATTAAAAACGGTTTTAGGCTTCGGTCGCCGTTCTTCTCTAATGAGCTGTTTGCCCTGCTGATAACTGCAGTGCAGGCAAAAGTGGAGATTCAAAACCAGCTCCACACACTCCAAACGAAATAGCTTTGCTACTGATAAAAATAATAACCTTATGCACACCAGGGGGTGGTAAGACATCCCAGATTTATTGCTGCTGTGTCGAATGCGCAAATGTCACTTACTTAAAGAGGGAAAATTAGTTTTTAAGCCTGGTTTAGCAGCCAAAATCTCTGGCTGTCTGCATAATATTAGATTTTTTCAAGGCTTCTATGATGCCCCAGGATGGGGTGTTTTGCATGCAAATTGCAAATTATATAATGCTGAAGATGTTACATAAGGAAAAAATAAAGACGGGGTTCTCTTTCCTTTTTCCCCATTCACCTCTTCAACCTTTCCGGTCCTTTGACTTCAGCTAACATTTATTGAGCACGTACTGTGTCTTGGATGCTTTTAGGTCAGTTAAAACTCGGGACAATGATTTGAAAGAGGTAGAAATATTCCGTGTTTATGGACGAAGAAACTGGGGCTCAGGAGTTGCAATGACTCAGCCTTCCCGTGAGGAAGAGGTCTTGCTCACTGCTCTATGCTAGAGCTTCTCAAACTGGGATGGGCATCGGAATCCCATGGCGGGCTTGCTGAAACGCAGATCGCTGGGCCTCACAGCAGAGTGGGAGGTTGGGGAAGTCTGGAGTGGGGCCCCAGAATGTGCGTCTCCAACACTTTCCCAGGCGCTGCTGGCCAGGGAACCCCACTTTAAAAAACACTCTCTCAAACATGCTGCCTCTGCCTCGGACTCGTTCACCTTAGAGCAAGAAGGGATTCCCAGAGGTCAGTTAATCCGTTTCTCTGCTTAGGTATGTGAAATGTTAACTACACCTCTTTATAGACACGTCTTTAGGAAATTGTTGGGGGCAGGAGAGGGAATGTCCATCAATAGATAAATGGATAAAGAAGATGTGGTACGTATATGCAATGGAATACTATTCAGTAATAAAAAGGAATGAAATCTTGCCATTTGTGACAACATAGATGGACCTCGAGGGAATTATACTGAGTGAAATAAGTCAGACAGAGAAAAGTAGCATATGATCTCACTTATCTGTAGAATCTAAAAATAAGTAAGTAAGCAAATAAATAAATAAATAAATAAATAAATAAATAAATAAATAAATAAAACAGAAACAGACCTGTAAATATAGAGATGGTAAATATAGAGATGGGGGAGCAGAGACGGGGAAACAGGAATTTTAAAGAAAGCTGTTGACCCCAGGGTTCCGGAAGCCCCCAGGCCTCTTAAACTGGGGAGCTGAGCTTGGTGAGGGAGAAGAGGTGTCATCTGGCTTGAGGCTTACCCTGGTACACGTTTCCAGTGGGTGCAGATACACACACATCCCCTGGGGAAGTGTTCCCATGTCCCTGCCCCTCGCAGGCCCCCACATTCTTCTGACTCTAAGGTACCCACCAGTCCTGGGGTGAGTACCCCATGGTGGGAGTCATAGCAACACGGACCCAGGCATGTGAGCCAGGTGTGCAGACTCGTGTGTGTGTGTGTGTGTGTGTGTGTGTGCGCGTGAGCGGGTTTGACATACCCGTCTCTCTCCAATGCTGCAAGCTATGCACACGCTTGTCTCCGTGCACTCCCCGTGGGTGTATAGGGGTGCTTGGCAACCCGAGACAGGGCAGAGAACATGTTTGCAACCATGCTTTCCGGGGGCATGCTTGCATTACAAGTGGGGACTAGAGTTGAGCAATTTCCCTAAATAAAAGTCTTTTTGGGGGATGGAGGGGGGAAGGTGTTGACCACGGCTGTAATCTCATCTAAGTGTTAGGGCCCCCTTCCAAGCTCCCTCAAGTCTTTTTGGCAGAATTTGGCAGATCGATGTTCCCGTTATTTCGTTCGCTTTCTTTCAGGCCAGCGGAAGAGTGTCTCTGGGCTGCTTCACTCTCTTTGTCGGGCTCACCTGATTAGGCCGGACCCACCCAGGATAACTTTCCATTGGAGGAAATCAAAGTCAATTAGTAATGTACTGACAAGAGTAATATCCCATCATATTCATAGGTTTCGCCCCCGCACGAGGGGAGCAGCCTTTGTCTCCAGCACGGCAGCCGCCACGCAGAGAAAATGAAGAGTTTTATTCTAACAACGAAATACCCTAGCCTGGAAGTGACACAAGTATTTGTGCTCACAACTCCTTTGCCAGGACTAGCCCCATGGCACACTCAGACACAGAGCAGCCAGGAAGCGCCTGGGAAGGTTTCCGGACCTCTAGCACCTGCCCAGTGATGGAAACGCAGTCGACGAACATGGGCATCAAGAAATAACATTTCCCCTGTATCTCTATGGGCCTTCTCTTCCTCCCTGCTTCTAAAAACTTGGAAGCCCACAATGCATTCACCAGTGTTTTCATGGCTGCTTCTTCGTATTTACTACTGTCTTGACAAAAATATTATTATTGACATTAAGGAAAACAATATCCACATCTTAGGAATAGCATAGCATTTTCATGTTACCATTTGTAAGTCAAATCCACTTTTTAAGTTCTTAGGGACCTTAAAATGACTTTCCCTTTGCCTGTGTGCTGAGAGTAGCTATTCTTTTTGCAAACATGAAAAGGGGTTGCTAAATTAGAAATTAGTTGTGCCATGACTTAAATACACAGCAACCACTTTCGTTACCCTGTAAGAAGAAGCCCTTGAAGAAGCAAATTCAGAACGTCCCCTTCATGGCAGTATTTTTTAACCTGGTGATTAGTATGATGCCATAAACTTCAGAACGGTGATACACAAAGCTTCGTCCAAGCAGCCAGACTATGGGATGATGAATTCGGGAGAAGAAAAGAGCCAACTATAGCTGTACCAACCTTTCCCCAAACCGCTGGTTTAAAATAGAACACTATAGTTCATCCAACATTTGGTCTGCCTAAAATATGCCTAAAGAATAATCGTCAGGGACTTCGCTTTGATTCTTCTTGTGTAGTTGGGGATTTTAGACTTAACTATCAAAGTAATGAGCTTTGAGACCCTGTAGATATGGACAAAGTGGAGTAGAGGGTAAGTAGATATGGAAAAAGTGGTCCCTTCTAGTACTAACAGCCCATGGTCCCAGTCTGTCATCAGACAAGTCCCATTCTTGTCCCACAAAAGGGATGGAAGCAAGGGATAAATGGCTATAACAAACACGTCTGACCTGTGTCCATCCATCGGTATTGAGGCAACAGAAAGAAACATCATTACTCAAAGTTCCATGTGTTGTTAAGAGCAAGGGAGCCTCAAGCATTCAGATTCTAAAACTTAGGGATCTCAGATCCAGGCTGAGAAAGACAGGGAGAGATGAGTCAAGTCAGTAAGCACAGGGCATCTGGGTGCATGACGCAAAGCCCGGCTTGTAGGAGCTACGAGTAATGTGCCTGGAGTAGGTGCTCTCTTAACACTCCATGCAGCAAGACCCAAGCACATGGAGGCAGGCGAGGGCCTCAGGTCTGGGCAGATGTGGATAGAGTAAGACAGACCATGGGGACAAGCATAAACCAGTGTTGGGCCAGAGCTCAGCAATCGGAAGCAAAGAAAGAAAAGAAACAGAAATAGTGTGAAGACCCAGGGCTATTGCTAAAAGGAATGCTGGACAATTGTGCCAGGTACGGCACAGGCCCTAGGATGTGGGTAGAAGGAAACCCAGGCCATCAGTTTCCTGCAATGGCGCATTTCCCTCTGGTTCTCTTTTCAAAGGTTCGAGGACTCTTTGCCTTTTTTTATTAAATGTATTGGAGTAACATTGGTTAATAAAATTATACAGGTTTCAAGAATATGATTCAATAGTATGTCACATTGCATATTGTATTGTGTGTGCACCACCCAAGGTTAAATTTCCTTCCGTCATGCCTTAAAATTGAAGGTCATTCCTAATATTTGTGCAGGAGGTAATGCACCGGTATAAACACCACGGAGTCCGAGACTAGACCACTGCGGCTGCTTGGGGGACAGGTGCATCGTGCAGACGATAACAGGCCAGATGAGCAGGCCCCCCATGCACGCCGCTCACAATGTTTTTGAGCATCACGTTCGGGCCATGCCCTGTGTGAGGTGCCAAAAAGCCAAATTCAAGGCATGTAGCAGGTGCTGAATAAATACTTTCCAAATGAAAACATAGCCAGCCTTTGCCCTCAGGGAGCTTGCGACCAACAGAACAGAAAATAGAATGTATCTGTGAATGTAGCATTAGCTGCCTACTCCGCCTAACACAGAAAGCAAGACAGCCACCGTTTCGATGAGCTCACTAGGCTTCCCTGGTGGGAAGCAGCAATCACGTGGCAGTTGTCAGCAAGATCAATAACCCTGTTGTAATGATGCGAAGATATTTTTTTAACCTCTAAATGGTTATACACTTTATTAGAAACTTGTTCGAGCAACAGAACTTTTGAATGAGCATGCAATATGACATACTAAAGTATAAAGTACACTTCGCAGTGCTATTGAAAAAAAACTGTCATTTCCGAAACAAAGAGAAAGATCTGTTAAATTAGGCAAAATCCAATCAAAAGCTTAAGGTCACGCATTTGCATTACAATCAAAAAGGCAGACTATCAGGTTCATGCACTATAGAGGATGGAATGAGGATGGGGAAATATTGAGCCCCTGTGATAAACAAGGTATGCAATGATTAAAATATATCAGTATATAAAGGAAACTAAAAACGAAAATGACAAGAGTTGTCCAAAAGCATATTTAAATCGTTAGAGCAGTTTATGATAAAATCCTGTTTTAATATTTAACATTCTATTTCCAAGGCAGCCTTGCTGAACGCTCCTTCTGCCCAGGAATGTGCAACACACTTTTCTCCAGGAGACGTACGCGTGGATGTGTCATCTTAAAGGTTGTAGGCTGTCCTGGCTGAAAACTAAGAGAGTAGCTTCATACTGAGTTCCTAGGGATGTATAAGAACACTTGACTCCACGTCTTTCTTTGTGACTTCCAGGCTTTTTGTGGAATTTCCCCGTCATTTAAAAAAAATTTTTTTATTATTATTAGTTTCAAGTATACAGTACATCGGTTAGACATGTATACAGCTTATAAAATGACCCCCCTAACTGCTCTTTCTCTCCCCTGGCCCTCCACCTAGCCGATGTATTAGTGTGGACCGCATTCCCTCTGCCGAGCTCCCCATCCTCGTGACCATCCGTCCCCTACTAATGTGTACTTCTTCACCCCTAGCCATGAGAAGATTGTTGACAGGCACAGAAGTTTATCGATGGATGGCTAGGTCAGCGCGACACCAAGGGAACTTCCGGGGAGGCCCTGAGATTGCGCACCCTAAAAAGCACGGCCACATCGCAGGCACGCTGGGCGTCACGAGGGGGAAACCCCCAGAGCAGCGGCAACCACTGATTCTGCGGGTGACAAAGCAAAAGTCTGAGCAGGTAGCCACGCGGCCTGGCAGGCCTGGCGGGCTGCTTAGCAGTTGGTTATTCGAAGGAAAGATCTATAAATGTTAGAGGAAAGGACTTTCTTCCACTCCTCTTGAAAAGAAATCTATTTGTTACCCCAAACGGGCTGAGCAAGGCTTCCTTGGGTCTCGGTTTTCAAATGGCCCAAGAGGCTTTGGGCAGAGGCTGGTCAATCATTAAGACTTTCTGAAGAGATCATGGCTCCATCTGATAATGGCCCCTCACCCCAAATTCAAGTTTCCTGACTTGATCCATTGGTACTAAGGAAGTGGAAACAAACCATGCCCGAGGATTTCAAGAAGCTCAGGGAGTAACAGGGGTCAAATGTGTGGTGACAGAAAGAAATCTAACTACAGGTGTATGTATGGTATACTGCCGAATTGTATACTTGATACTGACTGTATTTCATTAGCCAATGTCGCCATAATAAAGATTATTTAATTAGTTAATTAACTAAAATTCAAAAACAACTATGCTTATGTAGATATCCGCTCGTGTATATTTATTCATGTAGAATTTACATATCTGTTAGCATTAGTTACTGGGGAGAGAGAATCTGAGTGGGAGCAGATAAGAGGAGAATTCTACTTGTACTTTACAGATTTTTCTTCTCTGCGTGTGTGACTATGTACGGCTTTGTTTGCAACAAGCGTGTTACTTTTATACTAAATAATTAGTAAGCCTTTAAAGAGCAGCAGCAGCAGCAGCTCAGGGAGTTAGAAAAGAAAATTGCCTTGAATTCCAGTCATCGGCTGTTCACGGCTAAAATCTGGGACTGTCGCAGGCCCTTCCCAAAGCCGGCTCTATGGACAGGCTGGTGTAATCCCTCTGCCGTCTGACTCTCGGCTAAGGAGACTGACTCTGAGAAAGCTTGACTCATAGGTATCCCTCGTGTGGCGATGCCCTTGACCTGAATTCCTTACCTTTTTCCCCCTGGCACTCCAGCACCTGACTCCTGCTCTGACCACAAGGAACTCGCTTGATGAATAAACCGTCTTCCCTCATCCAGGTTTCTTTGCTTGCACTGCTCTTGATTTTTGAATCTTTCTACCTAGATTACTCCTGAGTATCCTTCTGGGATAGAAAGGCAACCTCCTGCTGTTAAGTCAGTCAGTTGAACAGACAGGAGCCAGTGGCTAATACTGAGATAAGTTCCCCAAGGACACTCGCCCTAGAGAGCCCAATCAGTATTAAAGACCCCAGGGTCGCTCTGTTGATGAGGACCCAAAACTTTCCCTTCGGCTCTGCATGCGCAGTTAGGCTCAGAGGTGCCCACTGTGTGGCCCTTTTTCCATTCCCAGACTAAAAATCATTCCCAGCGGTGGATATTTAACATGCTAATGAGACATGCAATGCATGAAGAAGCACGTAGCTACCCAAGAAACCTCCACCTCTACATGCGTACACACATTTGTCTTCCCGCCGAGCTCCCTCTGAAAACCCTGCCCCGCCCCGCTCAGCAAGCCACTCGCCCCTTCCCTTCCACGATGCTGGTTTCCTTGTGCAAACGCTCAACAAAACGGTCTCTTCGTCTACAGTGGGGTCTGGTGAGCTCCCTGGATTTGCATCCAGGACATTGCACGGACCCAGAATGATGGTAAAACTTCAAAATTCAGCCTGAGAGTTTTCTCTTCTAGTTATGCTTCTACGGCCCTCCAAAATGCTAACGTGCCCCTCTGTTTCTCTAGAGGGCCTTGGACTCACCCCTCTGCAGACATTTTCCATCCTTTAGTTTTGATGTTTATTCATCTGTTCCACTAAGCCGTGAGCCCCTCCAGTCTGGACCCTGTTGGTTGTCTTTAAGCCACAGTGTTAAGATTAATGCCTGATGCATTGGTAAGGGCTGGATAAGTATTTGTTGAGAAGTTACTGAAGTGGAGATCTTTGCAACATTATAAAATTTTGGATCCAGAAAAAAAGAAAGTCTAAAATCTTTCATTCTACACCTGTAGGGAAAGATTCTGATAACCTTTAGAATTCCTCCACGACTTTATGTATTTAGGGCTTGAGTGCGATGCAGCAAAGTCATCCTCACCGACTAAGAGCTCAATGTCTCAGGTCAACCACTGGGAGGAGGAGTTGATTTGGATGCTTGCGTTTGCTAATACCAGTTTCATTATCTAGGCACTTTCTTCTCCACGGGTTTGTTTTCTTTCAAATACTCTATGAGTAGTAATAGAATCTGAGGTCTATAAAAAAATTACAGAAGCACAGATCACTAGGGTTGGGCTCTGATAAGCAAAGGAAGGGTCTTCCACAGCCAAGGACATTGCCTGAGAGAGCTACCTAATCACTATTTTTGTGCCATTATATACTTTGAATTCCCTAACGTGGTGTATAGCAACAGACAAGGGAAATCTCATGAAGACCACGCTATACATAACTTCTATAAAACTCTTTCCACCATTTCCTCCTCAAAGAGTCCGTTGCTTTTTGAGTCTAGCCAATCTTGCAGGCACCCCGAGAGACCTAAGTTTCATCATGGAAACAGTCAATAACATGTCCCGAGGTTCAAAACCTCAATTTTTTACCCAAGGTCCCAGGAACAATTTCTCGTGAATCCCATGACTTCCGTTTACTTATGAAATCAGAGAACTAAGTTTAAGCTCTTTCTAAATTTACAGTCTCAGAATATTTCCCTGACACGTCCAAATCCAAAACCCAAATGCTTTCTTTAAAATAAATTGCCCTTCTAGTGTTAAATTTTGAAACTTGAAAAAATTATTTCCCGATTAGTCAGGTTATTAGAAGGGAACAATTTAGAAAATAATATAAAAGGGCAAAAAACTCCCTGAATTAATTTCCTTTTCTTTTTCTTTTTTCCTAGCAACCAACCTTCATATCTATGTTTGGCTAAGAGAATGAGCTTATATTTAATGACTGCCTGGTGTTCTGGCGCAGGAGAGTGGGAAAGAGGTTCTGAAAAACATGCATACAGATAATGGTGATGCAGTATGTTTAAGGAGATTTCAGAATTCGTAACACGTTTTCATTTCCTTTAACTCTCACACCAGCCCTGTATAGTCGGCTACGTGAATAAACATGATTGTTTCCTAGAAAGAGAAAAGTTATGACAGTAAACAGGCTTCGATGCCACAGGTGTCATCGATTAGCTCTGTGATCTTTCTTTGGTGACTTGATGGGACTCTCAGCATTAACTTCTTTATGGTTAAAATAATGATACCAATCTCATGCCTACATCATCCACTCAATAAGCGCATACTGAACATATACCATGTTCCAGGTACCTGTGTAGATTTGGGGATACAATGATAAGAAGATACATTTATAAAAAAAAAATATGGAGAGTAAATGAATTAACCCACATGAAGTGCCTCGCATATGGAAGATGCTCAGTAGGCGGCATGTTCCCCTACCACTCTACTTACAGGCGAAGATATCAAGTTCAGAATAGTCATATGACTTGTGGTGACATGTAACAGTCACGTACCTAGTAAGTGACAAAAAAAATAGCACTTAAAACTAGACATAGCCCACGTCCTGGCAAGCAACTGAACCTTCAGCTGGTGTTTTTGAAGAGATTTTGTAAGGATAAAATTATTTACAGGCTCGTCAGTCAGGCTAAGGGAACATTTGAAGGGAATGTTGACATACCCAGCCAGAAGTCCTGAATAGCCACTAGTCCTAAAGGAGAGGGCAGTGTAGGGGGCAGGGCCAGCTTGTAAGGAACTTTCATGATTTTTTTTTCCCTCTCTTCTGCATTCTTTCCTCTCCAACATAAGCCTGGGGACCCCTTGGCCTCACAACCAAGTGAAGTCCATGCATAGTAAGGTTATATGAGGAACAAAATGAGAAAAACTAATCTGTATGTGTATGTGTGTGTGTTATATGTGTGTGTGTGTGAGAGAGAGAGAGAGAGAGAGAGAGAGAGAGAGAGAGAGAGAGAGAGAGAGAGATGGAGATGCGCTTCATGTGGTAAAGCCCCTGCAAATGTCTGTTTTTCTCCTTTTCTTTCCCTTTCCCAGGAGGCTTGGGGACTCGCCAAAGAGACTTGGATGCTATTTAAGAAAAGGTAGGGTTCTCTTCAAAGCACCCCTCTTTAGGGCAAAGCATTAGTGCGACTACTCGATCTGTCTCTCTGTGCCTTCGTTTGTTCATCGGCAAAACGAGGATTCTAGGAGACCTGAGACATCGGGTGGTTCTGGGTAAATTCGATTGGGATGAACATCATGAAACTTTAGATATGAAAGAGGAATGCAGATGCTGAGCGCTGAGCACGCCACTCCTCTGCTCCAAACTCCCCGGGGTGCCCTTTCTGGGCGAGGACAGGGGACGAGCTCTTGAAAGCCCGACTTCTAACGCCTTCTGTAATCTGGGAAAGCTACATGCACAGCCCCAGCTCTTCCAAAATACTCCATTCTCCATCAACACCGTGATACCCAATACTTCCTCAACATGTGCTAGACTTCCCGTCTTCCAGGTTTTGGCTCATGCCTCACTTTACTTGTTGAAAACTCCTGAGATTTTTCTCTTATAGAAAATCTCATAATGAAGTCTTCCTGGTACCCCAGTTAAAAGATTGTCTCTCCCTCCTACTTACTGCCATTACTCCTGGTTAGTGTCACCAATCTAATGCTAATTGTGCTCTATCTGGGACAAAGTCCAAGAGAAGCTTTTTCCCTACTTGTCCATTCATTCTCTGAAAGCGAAAATGATAACTTACTCATTTTTGACACTTCTTTGTGCAGTTCGCATTATTGCCTTGTACATATTATATGTTTAATACATATTTCTCTATGATTAGAAGGAACGGGTTTGAAGAGAGATCTCACAGGATTTAATCTTGATTTTAGATTGTCTAATCGCAGCTTGATCATTATGGACAAATAAACAGTCAGCCTTGGTAAGGTATAAATGCTAACTGAATATAGCAATTTGAATGGGATTACACTATGGAAATAGTATTGATTTTTTTTTTTTTTTTTGCTTCTGTTAGAGTAAATCATTGTGAGGAAATAGCCTTCCAAGTCGATGGTTTTAATTTAAACCTAATTATTGTCATTATTGCCTGAAGCAATCACATTATACTCTGTCTGCACATCCCAGAAGAGAAAAGTGAGCATATATGTGTACACACACATGCACACCGCCATCCCAGACTGTCACAGAGACTGCCACTCCTCACCTCTGCCATGTGAACCCTCCCCAGGTCACACCCCAGCCCCTCATGGAAGCCCCCCTGTGCATCCTGTCCCCTTATGGAACGCTTCCTGTCACCACCAAAGTTTGGACCCAGCATCTGTATTTGCATCATCTTTTGATTCACGTGTATTAATTCTCGGTTCAAGTAAAAGTGAGAAAATGAGGTGGTGATAGACCCGGAGAGCTTGTCCTGTGTATTAGCGGGTTCCAACTTGAGCTCAGACTGGGTCGGAGAGATATGAGCAGATGAGTGGGCAACAAGAGGCAACTCCTGTGCGCAAAACCAGGAAAACACCTTTGTATACGCCCGTGCGGGGAGCAGGGGCAGGAAGGAGTGTCAGCGGGAAGGCGTGTCCTTTGCAGTGATTCATTCCTAACACCAGGAGAGTTTCAGCCATGGGAAAAGGGAGGCTGCCTCCTCCTGGCACTGAGACACAGGGACACGGGATCACCGCTTCCGGGCCTAGGCGACATGATGTGGGGGACGAGGGCCCCGCAAGGAGCTCAGAGCTTTTGCAGAGACGTCGGGGTTTCACACTCAGCTGTGGCCGAAGGCGGTGCCACCCCCAGGGCTTTCTCCACAGGGGCGCAGACAAAGGAGCACCAAGGCAGGTGAATGGTGAGAAGCAACTGGGGAGCTCAGGTGACACAAAAATGCTTGGGGGCATCGAGACCCCAGGGGTGGGACTGGGGCAGAGTTACTACCACGACTATGACTCTGGCTTTATTTAAACAGACCAAACGGTGAAGCCTAAAGAAATTCTTTACATGAGGAACAGTGGAGAGAACCGTTGACCTGCCGAAGACAAGAAGGATGCCTCTTTCTCGTGATCTGCAAGCCCTTTTGGAGAAGGGCAGTGGGAATTTTAAGCAACTGTAGGGAGGCCAGCAGGTGCACACAGAAGGCAACACCAGTCGGTCTGGCTGCAGGAAGAATTTCTCATCATCAGAGTTGACCACCAACCAGACCGCTCGCTGCCTCAGGAGGCAGTGACCTCCTGAGCAAGGAGACCAGCCCCTGTCGAGAGCCTTGGCTAACTTGGGGGCCGGGTGGAAGGCTAGCTGTCGTGTGAATGCAAGAGGCAAATTCAGCACCAGTCCAGAGAGGAGGACAAGGGCTCACAGTTAAAGCTGCAGGGAAATAGACTTTATCTCGGCAGCAAGAGTACATTACAAAGCACGCAGGCCGCTATGGAGTTGGTGAAATAGCTCTTTATCATCAGGCGTGTCCAAGCAAGAGTTTAGCCGACTACATAATAAGGTTGCTTTTTCCTGGACAAAATTAGGAAAACACCACCTGTGAGTGTGTGTGTGTGCGCGCGCACGCGCACACGCACATGCGTGTGTAATTTTCCTAACAGCTAAATCTTCATCAGCTGAACTGATGTGTAGCATTTCAGTAATGATGGGGACGTAGGTGGTATTAACAATAACAGAGAGAACTGACATAACACATGTGCCTTTCCACTATTTTGAGCACTTTAAATGTTTAGCTCATTTAATTCTCACACAGCCAAGAAGTAAGCAGTACTATTATTATTATTATTATTCCCATTTTACAGATGAGTAACTGTCGCGCATAGAGGTTAAGTAAGGTCTCACAGCCAATAACCAGGATCACACCCAGCAAGCCCGCCTCCACTACTCATCTTCTGAATCAACATATCACATTAGTTAAAGTGGGGTAGGATGAGTCAGAGATGACTGAGGACATCTCAAGGCCTCAGCAACCTTGAGGTACCTCCAACAATCGTGTTCATCTGGAAGCACAGTTTAGAAAGTCGCTAAACGAAAAATTTTGTAAGGTCTCAGAGTTCTGACTCCAGGTTCTACGTGGAGGAATTCACAAGTGCCAAGCTCAGAATCACAAATGCAAAGCTCAGAGGACAGGGACTCTGCTGAGCGGAATGAATTTGTTCTCTTGTTTACCTGCAAGATTTGCCCCAGGAGCGGTTGTCTCTTAGCAGAGAGCAGGCTCTGGCCTGGCTACGAGGGAACTATGCTGCCCGCGGCCTCTGTTCTCCTTAGGGCTTTCCAGCAAATAGAAACTTGTCTCAGAGGAGAATCTCCATCTTTGGGTCTCAGAGTATACCCCAAGGAACTCGTTAGCAAAATAAAAAGAGGCAAGAAAGGAGGGAAGGAAGGAAGGAAGGAAGGAAGGAAGGAAGGAAGGAAGGAAGGAAGGAAGGAAGGAAGGAAGGAAAGAAGGAAGGAAGGAAAGAAGGAAGGAAGGAAAGAAGGAAGGGCAGCCACTAAGAAAGATGCAAAAACTGACAAATACAAAGAAAAGTAACTAACACGATACAAGCTTCTGAACGCGAAATATCAGCCCCCTCCGCAGGTGGAGGAAAGCAGACTTCGCTTACGTAACGCTCCTTCCTAACTAGAATAGTTCCCTTGTTCTACTCTCTCTTCTGTCATTTGCTAAAACTGGGAAAACACAGGAGCCAAGGATCTTAACAAGAATCTAAACTCTATTCCAATGCTGCCATATGCTAGGCTTGAAACTAAACCCTGTAGCATATGTGCCCAATGGCAACTGAATGCGAACAATTACTCGGAGACGGGGAGCACAGCCTGGCTGCGGGCACTTGTCTTCAGGAATTCCCAGAGCCTTTCCGAGCGCTGAAATCCTGCCGGGTCGCCTTCGTCCTCTTCGGGGCACGCCTCAGTCCACACGGACTCTGGAGCGAAAACGCTCGAAACTCTCTAGGGATGCTTCATCAGCGTAAACAGCCCTCCCACTCACTTTACCAACATTAAACCAATGCGTTAGAGAGGCAAGAGCAGGATGCGAGAGAGAGAGACGAAAAGGCAGGACTCCAGGGGCCGTCCCAGCAGCAGCATTATTTTTCAGATGAGGGAACTAGGTCCCAAGGGCAGTCAGGACTAGAACTTAAATTTCTAGTCACCGATCGAGCATTTTGGGCTGCGCCCTTCCCCCCATGACTCCACGTGATACACGTCTTTTCGGCATTGCAGGGCTTCTGTTTTTTATAAATCCCTCCCTTCCTCGTAGGCTCACAAAGTCAGTCAGTGTTGTTGGGCGGCACTAAGTTCCTTATATTTTGAAAGAGAGCAAAAACCTGCAAAAGGACTGTTTGAGCAGAGGTGAATTTCATCATAAAGGAACCCTCAGTCATTGCTCATTTTTTGTATGTTATCAATTTTGCTGAAGGTCTAAGGGCTCTTTTGCAGCAAAAAGAGGAAATTTCTTGTCCTAACTACTACAAGATAGCAAAAAAGGGTTTCCGATGCCTGCCTCGACCCAGTAAGCAGGTCTAGACGGCCCCGATGCTGTTCTCTTCATTCCGGGTTTCATGTAGCTTTTGATGAACGCTAACACTCCCTCCCACCCCCTGCCTCTGCTCCTCTCCCTCCTTCTCTCTCTCTCTCTCTCTCTCTCTCTCTCTCTCTCTCTCTCTCTCTCTCTCTCCCTCTCTCTCTCTCCACCCCCCTCCCATTAGCTCATCACCATGATTATAACAGTAATGTCTGTAGAGGGACTAGCAAGAAATCAATCTTGACAAACCAGTCGTTTTGGCATTAGATGTCCTCTATAACATTTATTTGCTTTTAAAATACATGTAATACCATTTCTATTGTTCACCCCTTAAATCCTTATATAGTTTTTTTTTTTTTTTTTTTTTGTCGTTATACCTTGATTTCACTAGCAACAATCTTTACCAAGGATAACAGTTTTCAGGAATGTAATCCTTTTGGTTGGCAAGAGTTATTAATTCCAGACAGATAGAGTAGCATGTGCAGATGAGCTGTCTCCATGATGAGCTACATTTAGGATCATTTTGTATAAAGAGGTTTATGTATGCATAACAGGAAGCGAACTGCCATTTCTTAGGGAAAAGCTCCAGAATGTCCTATAAGGAAAGACAACTGTATGATAAGTACGGTTCATTGAGTGTCTTCTGGGCCCAATACTTGACATACATCATCATAGTTACTTTCATGCCGAGGTAGCTATTATTATATTCATTTTTTTTAAATTATCGAATTGAGATTCAGTTTTCATACAGCTAATAGGTAGTAGGAGCCAAGAGCCAAATCCTGATTCCTCTGCCTCTAAAGTCATACGAGTCTCTATCTCATAACAGGAAGTCTAAAATATCAAGAATCGAACATCTCTAGAGATAAGATCGAGATCATCTGGCCAAGTGACTACCTTAAAAACACCCAGAGATCTTTGGTCTGAGAGTATTGATGACATTGCTTGAGCTGGGCCGTGTCAGAATGGTCTGAGCATCTGCTTTTCTGTAGCTGGTGTCACAGTGAACAATTTGACTCCTTGTCCCGGGAATCCCAAGAGGATCAAGAAGGCGAAGCTCACAAGCTCTCCATGGGCACAAGATGCTTCCTTCCAGAGGAGGTCACACGTCAGCTTCGACCTGAGAAATAAGTTATACGGCCGGGCAAGCGTGGGGACTCAGCTCCAGGCAGAGAAGATGACATCCGCGAAGGTGCAGAGGCGTGACCTAGGAAGGCCTGCTGCCAGACGGACTGACTCAGGGGACACCTCTCATGGTGCCTATGTGCATGGAAGAAGCACCAAGTTTGATCACGATTGGGACCATTATCGAACCTGATGCTCGAACTGGGAAGACCCGACTCCTGCACAGGAAATGCGCGAGTTTTAAAACGAGAAGCAAAACGCATCTCTGGACACACTGCAGAATGCTTCTCAAATACTTGGCCGTCTCCTGTACCTTCTCCTCACTCTTTTAACCTCCCCAGTGCAATTTGAACAATAAGAGGGGAAAAAAGCTGTCTGCTTCTCCATACTTATTAGGTTGAAAGCCCAATGGCAGACTTTGTATTTTTCAGTGAGGATAACACACACAACTCTTGCTCCTGCCAATGGAGTCCCTTAATATAGAAACCTGATTCAGGCCAGTGAATTTGTCAATTTTACTCTGAGAAAAAATATCGGGGCATCTTACCCATGTGTTGTGGCACCTTCGGCAATGACAGAACAAATACCGAGCAGTGGAAAATGAAATTTCTATTTATCAGCAACTACTGTGTCTTAGGCACTAAATATATTAACAGTGAATATTTACCGAATGCTCACTCTGTGCCAGGCACAGAACTAACTGCTTTACAGGGATCTTCTCTTTTACTCTTTACAAGCCCTCCAAGATGAAGATTCTAGAACTATTATCCTCAGTTTGGAAGAAGAAATTGAGGCATAGAATGATAAATAAGGTGGCCAAGAACACCAATGAGTACATAGCAGAACCAGGAACCAACCTCAATGGCTTCCGACACCATCACGCTCATGTGACTTATCTGAGAGTCCTACAATGTAGCAAATGATTATTCTGGGGCAGAAGTGCACCCCACTACTCCCCAGACCTCACTAGTTACAGGCAAAATTGAAGATCGCTATTAAAAATGCACCATACTGCAGCCTCTGTTCGATTTCATTACGAGACCTTCGATGTCCTGCATGAAGAAATGTGGTCAGTCAGGAGCACCATGGGTAATTGGAGCCTTCATAAAAGAGAGAACTAGGTGCTCTCATGGCGCATCTTCCCACCTGGCTGGTGGCACACCTCCTCCAGAACTCGGGCCTCACCACATGCTGGGAAGGGAAGCCACGTCTCACGCCTCCCAAGGGTGTCGCAGGAGGCACGCTGTGAGGAAGCAAATTGAATGTGGGCGGGAGAGCCGTCTGAAGTGCAGGGGTTGAATTCTAGTGGCTTTCCACCGAGAGCCCCGTCTCCAGCCTCCAGCACTCGCATGGGGCTGTCTAGGACTTACAGAGTTTGAATAACTTCCCCAGGTCACACAGTCGGCTAGCAGTAGAACAAATGCTCCAAAACGCCTTCTACTTCCTAGACCGTTGGTCTAACACTGGAGTTGGGCTGCCTTTCAGCTGATGCTCGCAACCCCATGGGGAAGATAAGAGGGGTGCTTAGGAGTCACCCTGCCGTGAGCAAGTCCCATCACGCTCCGAACCTCAGTTACTCTCCCCTCCTCCCCCTCCTAATAGGGACACGATAATCCCTCTTTCCAAAAGGTTCGAGGCGATTAAGTTAGGTGATATGTGTGTTAGCATAATAAACAGTCCAGAGCAAGTTCAGGGCGAAAGGGCTCAAATTCACATTTAGTAAAGCCAAAAATCCCTCACTTGTCTTCTGCTTGGAAAAAGGAGACGAAAGAATGGGAAAAGACAGATAAAGAGAAAGAAGAGGATAATAAAGAGATAATGGATGAAATTAAGCGCTTTTACCAAGGAACTCTCTACCGGCCGAAGCCTGCCCGAGACTTGTCCTTCTCCTTCTTCATATTTATTATGCTCTCTTCCCCGGGGTGAATCTAAAACCAAATTTCTAGGGAGTTTCCAGAGTCATTTTAAAAGAATTGCATGAAACTGTTAAATAAAGCATTGTTAGGATAACGGTTTAGCAAAAGTATAGAAACTATAGGTAATACTTTGACAATTCATGGTTTTAAACAAGGACAACGGGCCAGGGCTAGGTTACCTGTAGGCACACTATGTAGCAGCTCTGTGCGGCTGCTTTGCGTGCAGCACTGGTGAGATACTGTATCTGTCAGGTTCAGCCTCAAAGAGCAAGAACCTGACTCTGACTGATTAAAGCAGACAATAATTTATTGAAAGGTTCCTGGGAAGAGCCTAAAATCACCAGGAGGCTGGACAGCCAGAGCCAAAAAGTAGATAAGAACAAGGATGGCAGCTTTCGTCACTGCCACCAGAAGGAAGTCTGGTAAAGGGAACCTCGATGCCTGGGAAGCCATGGAGGCTGGGCAGGAGAGCTCAGCAGGGGTAGATGGTCAAGTTCAGACCAGTGTCAGCCTCGCTTCCTTTGCCTCAGGTTGGAACTAAAACTGGCAGCTCTCGCTGGTGGGACCCCTTTTAGCCTCTAAAGTGCAGTTCGCAAACCTCCAGCTGTGGAATCGGAAGTCCTGAGTTCCAGGAGCACCTTGGCTACTAATCGGTTGGCTGGGGACCCTGGGAATCACATAACTTCCTTCTGGTCCAAGTTCTGCATTCGCCAGGTGGCGATAGTAATCCTCAACCTGTCATGCACATGGCTGCTGTGAGAAGTAAGTGGGAAGGGAGATATAAATGGTCTCAAAAACTCTCAAGTCCTTGCAAAATGCTAAGAGGCCTCTTCGTGATCATCAATCCTTAATTATTACTGAAAGGTGATACGGGACTTGCAAAAAACAATGTCTAGAGACAGCCGCCCCAGAGTCAGACACTAGCTCCACCTCTGACCATCCTGAGGGCTTTGAAAAGCCCAATTGACTTTCTGAGCCTCAGTTTCCTTGTTTATGAGAAGAAGGTTGTCTATCTCACAGAATTAGTGTGAATGTCAAAGGACATATTATATTCAGTGCAGAGTGCCTGGAACCAAACAAGAAAATTGTAGAAAAAAAATCATCGAAATAAGCACTAGCAGTAGTAATAACAATAGACCACGCCTCCTCTTCCCCTGGCTACTACTAATTCTCTTATCACCTATAGCAATTAATCACATATAATTTCACAACACCTCTTAAATGACTGTTTGGAACTGACGATTAAAATTTTATTTACATTCTATCGCTGTTGTCGTTGACACGCCGTCTATTAGAGGTTTATTTGATTGAACTCATTTTAACCCCGGTTAAGAAAGCTAAAAATCCTTCAGGAATCCTCGCCTCTCCATGTGTCAGTCTCAGCAAAGAAGAGGTTCCTGGGGATTGGGATCACATGCTGCGGCACGAGGCATCCAACCTCGCCGGGAGTCCTCTGGCCTTTGCCAGCCTTCCCGATGTTCTCTGCGCACAGCCCTTCGTGGAAAAGCGCTGGCCAGACTCTGAATGGTTAAGCTCATCATGACATCAAACACCCACCTGACAAAACGAACCAGCGGCCTCCACAATGAGGATGTTTGAGAAAAAGCAAGAACCAGGGATGTCCTTTTAACAGTAGTCAGGACTTTCCCTGCTCTCCTCTGGGCAAGAAACATCCAGCTTCTTCATGTACATAACTTGAGCACTGTCAGGTTAAATAAAACACTACTTATTCTTTTTTTTTGCGGGGGCGGGGGGCTGATATAGAGGAAAAGGGGTCAATGCCCCTCCACTGAGTTGATGATACCACACCAAGTTTAAATGAGTTTTGTTTTCAGCTCATGAGAACTGGAGTACAAGAGAAGCCTCAAATTCTTTTCAGTTTTCTGTTTTCCCCTTCGAGGACCAGTCATTGAATCCAACCAGCTTAAAATCACTGTAGGGTAGAAAATTATTGACACATGGAAAATTCCAGTAGTAAAAGGTCCTCAGGAAATACATCTATCACATTCCACATTACTTGAGAAAAACAAGGCGTTCAGCCAAGTTCTTAGTAAGGCTAACCTCTGAAGAATGGATTTATTCTTAAGTCGGAGAGAGAAAATGATAGGACAGAAAGATCACGGCTCAAGAGATTTGAGCTCTGTGGCCTTGAGCCTTCCTTCAGAAGCATTTACTGAACAGAGCTATGCTGGAGTCTATACACATATCCACCACGGGAAAACTACCCACATCTATGCAATACCTAGTATATATCAGCTACTTGGCCAGGCGATTCATTCATAATACCTGACTTACCGTCACAGCAAACAAAGGAGATGTCATTTTGTGCCCCTGCTGCTTTTGAGGAAATTGATGCTTTATAAGACATGCCTCAACTACAAAAATTTTAAAAATTAAAATTAAAAAAAAAAAAAGAAAAAAGATATGCATTGTCTAAGGTCAGCAGCGTTGAAATTCAAACCCAGATTTATCTGAATCTACAATCCTTAAGAAACATATCAGTTTGCAGAAGGCCCTGAAGAGTAAACAGCTAATGCCAGAACAGCACACAGTTAGCAAGACAGAATTGAATCTGTAATAGCTCGGGAGTAGCCAAAGCCATAAGGAGGTGGGGTGACCAACTGTCCTGGTTTGTCCAGGACTGAGGAGTTTCTCAGGACACAAATATCTCAGTGCTAAAACTGGGACTATCTGGAACTAAGAGAAATCATCCTAAGGGAGGGAGGATGTCAGATACTGAAGGACAATTTGTGCTAAGTTGTGGAGCTTGAGACCTTTGTCCTATAAAAATCAAGATGACTAATACGGACACATGACTATTCTACAAAGGAGAGAGTGATAGAGACCTCTGGCTCCTGGGTGACTAATGAGTTTGGGATGGTGACAGTGGTGGCTGGGAGGCTTAGAATAAAGAGAGAAGTCTAGGAAATGGGGCGTAGAGAGGAAAAAAGTGAAAGAAATAACGTATTTCCTTTCAGCTCTAAGACTGCAATTCTCAGGTTAGGTTTTTTTAAAAAATGAATCTAATCTACTTGAAACAGAAGTCCGTCTTATAATTTCTCAGAATGTGACTTGACTTGGAAATAAGGTTGTTGCAGTTGTAACTAATTAAGAAGAGGTCAGATCACGATAGGGCGAACCCTCATTCAGTATGACCAAGGTTCTTATGGAAAGGCTGCCTTGCGAAGACAGGGATATGGACAGAAAGTCAAAAGCTCAGCAGAGGTTGGAGCTGTGAGCTGCAGGCCAATGAAAGCCGGGGATTCCCAGAAAAGCAGCAGGAGCTAGGAAGAGCAAGGACGGATTGCCTCGCAGGTTTTAAAGGGAGCCTGGCCCTGCTGACACCTTGATTTAGGACTTCTGGTCTCCAGAACTGTGAGACAAGCAATTTCCATTGTTTTTAAAATATCCATTCGGTAGTGCTTTGCTATGAGGGCCTTAGGAAGCCAATTCACTAGTCAAACTATAGCCAAAAAAGAGACAGGATGAAGATGGGGCAGAATATAAATACTCTGGTAAGAAACTTCTAGGAGGTGGCACCAAGCTGAGTGCTTTCTTGGGACAGTTTCAGTGAATCACCTCAACAGTCCTATATTAATCTAGCCACAGGTGAGAAACGGAGGCTCAGAAAGAGGCTGCAGCTCACCCACAGGTACACAGCTAGGAAGTTATCTCTATCTGACTTTCGAAACACAGATTTTTCATTTTTCCTCGTTGGATTTTCTAAAAGGAGTGACAGAGAAGCCAAGGCAGTGGGCCTGATAAAACTTAGAGCTCTAAGCAATTTGTAAAATGTGAGGAAAAAAACAAAAACATTTTGAGGGTAGCAAGGTTGATGTGGTGGGAGGAGAGGCAGAGGAAAGATTTCCGGCCGTGCAGCTCTGCGTCGCCAAACTGTGACTGGACCTTCTCAGCGGGACTTGCTTCTCTTTCCCTGTAGGCTCTAGGACACGAAGGGAGGCAAGGGCAAAGCTTGCTCCGAGAAAGCTGAGAGTGAGAGTGAGGAAGGCTTTTTAGATGCCTCTGGGGCCTCGCAGGGACAATATTTGCCTGAAGTTAATTACTTTCTCGATGAACATCTGATTAGAAATATCATTTGCAAGGCTCCCCTGCCATGGCCGTCTCCTGTTTTTAAAGTGGGTGTTCAAAGACTGTTAAAATCCTAACACGTGTATCTTCATCTCCCATGGAAAACAGCGCAGCGATTATTCTGGGCCTCGAGAAGTTGGGATCCAGTCACGGAATTCATCGCTACCCTTACGCAATCTCGGAGAACAGGGAACAGATCGGATGAGAAATCTCAGAGGAAAACATGCCGCCCGCGACATTCGCCTGAGTCATTCTTCCAAGTGAGAGGCTGGGTTTAAATCAGGACTATATATATATATATATATATATATATATATATATATATATTTATTTTTTTTTTTTTTTTTTTTAAATTTCAACCAATGAGACCCCTTCATCCTGATGATGAGGCTTTCGTCTTTGGAAATAAGCCAGCATGTTCTTGGCTGTGTGTTAAAAGACATACATGCTGCAAGATTCATGATCTAGGGGCAAGGCACAGGGCCGGGAGCCAGGCAACAGGATTCCAGCCTCCGCTGTGTGACTTCGCTAAGTCACGTTCCTCTTAGAGTCTCAGTTTCCTCATCTACGAGATGAAGTTTTTGATTCCAACGTGTTTCTCTCTTTCCTGGTCACTCGTCCCACTCGCTCTCCCCCTCCCCCTTTCCTTCTCAACTCCCGATTTCCCATCGCCACGAAGGACGGAGGATGCGAGTTGAGGGGTTGGCGGATGGACTTGGACTGGACTCGGGAAGAGCCCATATGATGCTGTGCAGAGCTTTAGCTGAGAAAATGGGCGAAGGGAGGAAAGGGTCTGGATTTAATTATTGCGAAACTTATTCGTTTGTTCATTCATTCATTTATTTCACTGAGGACCCACTATCTGTCTCAATCGAGTGCTCCACCTTGGGGCTTAGAGAGTCGACTGTCACCCCTGGCCACGAAGATCCCACAGTCCCGATGAAGAGAAAGATAAATAAATGGTTAATTACAATTAAATTTGATAACAAAATAACACTCAAGATGCAGTGGAAGCAGGCGTTAGAGAGCCTTTCCCAGTCCTTTTAGGTCATAGAAAGCTTTCCAAAAAAAAGGTAAATCTAGAGGAGAGAGTGGAAAAGAGAATATTCTAGAGACAAGGAGCACAGAGCATAAGCCAAAGATCGGAGAGCGAAGTACGTCCATGTGCTGAAGCAGAGAGCAAAGGGTCAAGTGACGCAATGCCTTGTGGGCCTTCTTACATAGAACAGTCGACTCTTCCAAAATGGTCTGCACCCACAGCCGGGAGGGGCCATGTCCCCTTTGCTGGCACTCGCGCCTCTAACACCGAGTCCACGGTCATCGTATCCCTACGTGTGAAGGACATCGCTTAGAGGACAGAACCATTGTGTGGTGCCTCCGAGGACTTGAACAGAGGGGCAGAAACTACAGAAAAGTGGAGGCTTTTAACAGGTGGTGCTATTAAGTTGAAAGAGGATGTTAGGGTAGCAATAATTCTCCATCAGAGCCCGGTCTACCACTAGCTAGAACTCTATCGTAGCTGGACTATATTAGCCTTGAATTCTCTTCCAAATCAGGGAAGCTTAATTGGCGTTTGCTTTTCCTCCCAGTGGTCATCAATTTATTCATTTATAAAAAAGAACACAAGCTAATTGGTGATATTTCTGAAAGTTTTTACCAACAACCTTTTTTAAATAAATTCTTTTCTCCCCACTATCAAAATATGAACCCAAGCTTATAAAACTATCTATTATAAAACTTGTATTATCAAATAGCTGTTTATCTTGACTTTTCAATAGTACAAATCAAACAATGGCATTGTGATTTAACTGTAGATTTCCGAATATTGAAATTGGCTCAAAGTCTGCTACGTGGGGACTCAAGACTGGAAACCTCCAGAAAAAAAATAATCTCCACCAGCAATGACAGTCTATGACTCTAGGAATTAAAGGGACGCAAAGAGGAAAAAGTTGGAGCCCCCCAAGATCTGAAAGACGTGCTCTGAGGATAGAAGGCAAAGGCGAGCGTGCACGCACCTCAGTGAGGGAGGGAGCTGGGGACTGCTGTCGAGAACAGCCTGCAGCAGCAGAGAAGCTCAAAACAGGGCAGGCGGGTGTGCGGTGCGCTGGACTGGTGTAGAGGGTTCGTGGGTCTAGAGGTTGGCTACTCATTCGATGTTAACTAGAGACCAGTACTTCACCACATGAGTCTCATTTCCTCTCCTGCATATCGGACCAATGACTCTTAGCTTGAAAGTATTGTGACAGAGATTAAATAAAAGACTGTATGTCAAGGAACTCTCCTTGGCACATAGTAGGTTTGCAAAGCATGGTAGTAATCAACCATGATGATGATGCTTTAATCAACAGGTTTAGACACCAAGGAGCAGTTTAATTTGTTTACTGCGCAGAAAGTTGGGAGTCTGTATTGCTCTAATCACAGTTAGATGACTTTAGAAGCTGCCTGGGGATAGTGAGCAGTTGTCATTGTAGATAATAAAAGCAGAAATGAGAGGAGAATTAATGAGGAAACCAGACAAATCCAGAATGCTGGGCCATCATCTGTCTGGACCGCATCAATGCGGGGGAGAAAAAGGATGACGTAAGTGTTTATTTCTAACTCTCCGTCTCTGAGAATGCTGTTTTCAATCTGGCTTCTGTTTTTAGAGCTCCCAACACACCTGGACTCATAGCAGCAATCTTTTTAAATCTTCCGTCGCTGTTGTTTTTGGCCTGCATCCCTAAAGCATCTGTGTGCATGATTATGTTCTTGGTACCCGGATAGGAAGGTAATATGCTCCCTCAGAACTAGGAAATGCAGCAAAGAGATTGTCCTTCTACGAGTTAAACCAGCAAGTCAGTACAGTTAAAATGAGATCTGCAAAGTCGCCTCTTAAAGATAGAGTGTGCCCCAGGCCAGCAGGATGGGGGCTAATCTCAAAGAAGATCTTAGAGTATCTACAGAAAAATTATTTTCGTCAGAAGAAACTGGTCAGAATGAAAACACAGACAAAGGGGACAACAGAGATAAAGGTGCAGTGTGATCCAAGCCCTGTTCAAGGTCATGCAGCTTATCCAGTGCATGAGCATCTGTCATGGATGCTGAGCACCTTCAGGACCCACCCTCAAATTCTCACCTGGCTCATGAGACCCGACAGGATCCAGCCCTGGCACATCTCATTCCTGGCTGGTCTCTTGGCCTGGGATTCTCTTTACCCAAATTTTGAGTGGCTCTCTTCCTCACTTCATTGTTTAAGTATAATTCCATAGGCAAGTCTTTTTTCATTGCCTTATCTAAAGTCCATTCAACAGAGAGCCAGCTCCCACCGACATATGTGTAACTTATGGAATGCCCAGACATTGTCTTGAGGCCTACAAAAACAACGCAAAAAAAAAAAAAAAAAAAATTAAGTACAAAAGCCAACAAATATCATGCCAGAAAGAGGTGCTTTTAAAAAGTTGAAAGAGAGATACACTCTGCACAATATAAACCTGGTGAAATATCTAGTCCAGCAGATTGCAATGCTACAGCAATATTTCCTGAACGAAGAGGAAAATCATCCAGAAGAAGCTTATTTATTGGTGTAGGGTTTTATAGTCATGAATCTGGCTTGCTAAAGCAAGTGAAGACCTTCTAGAATATTTATTCGCTCTCTCGTTTACATGCATTTAGTAAAATTGTTAAGTTGTTCCCAGTCCCTCATTTTCTGAGACCTTAATCTTATCAACTGAAGTTTACAAAATCATGGACCTGAGAACAAGAACGTGATAACTCTGTTCCTTTCCGATTTGGCGAAAGCATCCCAAGCGAAAGATGGAAACATCACACTACCCCGTGATGTCGTGATGCTCTCAGAAATCCCATAAACGTTCTTTGCTGTGATCGCATCTCACCAAACACGCTTCTGATCATGGCTTGGCTTTTTACGTAAGTTTGCAAAGGAAAGAAAGAACTAGAAAAGTGGACCTGAGCTTTCTGTCTCCTTACGTCAATTACATTCTTCACTGTTAATCAATATCTAGCACGAATGGCCAAATAAGCATTTAACTTGTGGTTCCTGTATTTGCGTTTGTATCTTTAGGACTGTAGCAAAAAGCTTCCTCGAACACTCCATTGAGGATGGGAGGGACAGATGCGTGGGTCTTTATATCAAGGAAGAATGGAAGGAGAGGAAAGGATAAGGGCTTTTTGGTTACCAGCTTCTGGACCCTTCCTAATGGCCACCTGATTCTGTGTGGACAATCTGGAGAAATAGGAAGAATGCAGGGTGTGTGCATGCATGTGTTTTGCTATTGCAGAATTCGCCGAGGGAAGACAGGTAGGAGGAAGATGTAATTGGACTTCTGGTGGATGCCTTGAGACCAAGAGAAGAGCAAGAGTGTAGTCCATGTCCCAGCATGGTGCCTCTGAGGAAGTGGGGTTTGGCCAAGATGGCCCTAAGGGCCCACTTTGGGAACCAAAGTCCACAGCACCTGTGGTCAAACTTGGTGCAGGGAGCAAAGCCATCCCCCTATAAGGATCTCGAGAGTCTGAGTAAGGAACGGAGCAAGTGAGACCATCCACTGGGCGAAGCTAGAGTCAGTCCTAATAACGTGAAGATCACCCTGAAAAGGTGAAGACCTTTACAGCCGCTAAAGACGAAACTGGCGTCTCACATCCCCTTCTCTGCCCTCGCTTGACATTCAGACAAAGCTAGATTCTGACCTTGCACAGCGGACGACCAACCGCGACAACGCTTGGCGGTCATCCTGCCACCTGCTGTCCACCCTGGGAATAACACCCACTCTCCTTTGAGACTTTAACGCAAGAACAGGGCTGGTCTTAGAAGTTACACAAATAGATATCGTTTCCAGGAGTGCCCCCGAAAACTTACTCCCTATTTGTTCTGAAAATGCTTTTATTGGGGAAAAGAGATCTCTCATAAAAATAAAATAAAATAAACTCTAAGGTAGGTGTTACTGACTCCCCTTTCTAAGTGCAAACTGAGGCTCCTAAAGTTAAGAAAATCATCATCGCCACTCAGCTAGTAGATGACAGATGTGAAATTCGAACCCGGGTCCCAAAATCTAATGCTGCTCCCACAAATTTTGCAGGTCACGAGAAGGCTTGAAGACAAAGACATAATCCATTAGCTCTTTTAAAAGTGGCACCTACTATGTGCCAAACATCGTGCTACGTCCTGGTGATTAAAGTCCCAGTCATGCAGAATGGAATTTTCTGAGATGGAGGTAAACGCCTCCCCCAGGCTTGCTCACGGCGGGAGCTTTCGGGTTCTTCCTCGGGGGCGGGACGATGCAGGCAGAGAATCGGGAAGTTTCTTTGGGTGAAGAATCTGGGTTTCAAAACATTCAAAGCAAATGGAGACCTACAGGTTCTAAACAGGCTGTGAGCAAGGTCCAAGAGCGACAAACTGCTTATGCTTCTTAAAGACCAAGGGGCAAGTTTCAGGCATGGAGAAGTAGAAGATGATGCAGACCTTCGGGAATAAAAACAGGACGTCGAGTCCTCGGAAACATCCTAGAAGGGTAGACAGGTTCCAAAGATCAGGAACCGAGCTATAAGAACCCCAAAACCCTAATCGTATCCTTAGCCTTGGGAGTCTCGTTCTTTCTACCACTTTCCCTGTAGAAAGTGGAGTTAGAATCCTTAATTCAGAAAGATCCTGCGTGCTTCTGCTTGGCAGCACAAAAACCGGGAGCCGCACAGACGTTACGTGATTTCAAAGCAGCTGGCTCATGGCAGTGGCCGTTTGGAAGAAGCTCAGAAAGAAACTGAGGCTCTGGACCCCGTGATAAGAAACCAAGGTGAGCACAGGAAGCAGATCTGGCCTGGGAGGAAGCCTGGGGATGCACGACGGATAAGGCTCTGGCCGAGGGACGCGAGCATCCTGCTGTTAAACGCCTACCTCTGAATAGCGGAGCTTTGTTTTCTAATCCAGCAGTCCTAAGGCCCGTCTTCTGGACTCAGCCCATGGCCGTGGCAGAGCCCGTTGGCTGGTTAATGGTAGAGTCTAGTTAAGTCTCAGAGAGTCCTCAAGGACGGCTTCTGGCCTGCAGCTGTCTCTGAAAGGAGGGGGCTCTGACTCCGGGTCTGTGTGAAGTACGAATCAGGCTTTCTGTCCGCGTCTGGTGCACACATGCGTGAAACCCACCTCCATATCACGTTCCTGGAGGGGATTTTCTCTCCGCATTACACCTGCAGAGCGCCGTCCCCTTTCTCTGGCAAGCCTCGATACATGATTAATATTTTAAGCCTCCTGGGTTCCGCTTTCCCTGGTTTCAAAAGTGCCTGAATGTTGGACTTTTAAAAAATGTATTTATCTCTCCATCCAGACTGCTGGGGAGGAGTTGCAAGGAGAAGGTACGGCCACTGGGGCCGAAACGAATCCGGGCAAATCTTTAAATTGCTTCTGCAGTCATCCGGGCTTTCTTTCATTAGCATCTCGGATGCTGCTGCTCTTCCCCGCTGACCTTCATTTTGGAGCGGAAGACAGAACAGTTTTAAGAGGACACTACATCTTTTCCTTCCAAAATGTAGGCTCTGGATGTATGGCGAGTGAGTGAGCTCGACTGAGTTCAGAGAGAAGCCTGCCTGGCTCCCACTCCTGGCCTGGGCACCGCCAACCTCCCCAGCTCAGCAGTCAGCAGATTCTTTCATTTCCTGCCTCTCCTGAGCTCCCTGCTTCTCTCCAGGAAGCACTAATGTAGCTTCTCCCACAAGGCTCCTTGCATTCACCTCACAGATGGCTGCAGGCACCTGGTTATCTCCCCATCCACCGTCTGCTTACAGCACGGGCTCCTGTGCTCAAAAAAAACCAACCAACCAACCAAACAAACAAACAAAACAGGAAAAGCCTTAGCTATGGAGGCAGGAAGAACTGACTGCATACCCCACCATCTGGGATCTGCGTGCTTCTGTTCAAATTCAGCTCTAATACAAATTTCTAAGCTGGGGCACGTCTCCTGATCACACTATGCTTCAAAGTCTTTACCTGTAAAATTAGAGATGGTACTAATAGTAAGCGAATAATAAAGAGGAAATCAATAACGAAAGAGAATACGGGCAAGGCTCGAATGCCACAAAACGTGCGAACTATTATTACACAGATCTATTGCGCAGGCGACAGGAGCTAGGGGACCTGTGGTCTGGAAAGATGCATGCTAAGTTCTCTACCATCTCTAAATTCCTAAGTGTCGATCCATGTGATAACTATTTATTAAGCAATGGCTGTGTTGGGCAGTAAAGACACACAGATAAATGAGGGGCAGTGCTGGCTTTTGAAGTGTTCACCGTCCGGTGAATCAGACAAAGCCCCAGACGGCTCCGGTCACTTCCTTCCACTTTGCCAAGCAGCTCAGACAACGGAAGGCCGGCCGTCAGTGGGCAAAGCCCGCCGACGCACGCCCAGGACACCGCGGATGTCTGCGACCAGCAGATACCGCTCCAGTCCACCGTGCGCTTCTGCTCTCACCATTTACCTCACCTGCATTGAATCTAAGATCTCCACGGAGGGACTGCGTGCTGCGATGACTTGGAATGGCGGAGTCAGGTGCAAAGCGGCAGAGGCACCTGCCTTCCAGGAGCACGGCTGCCGGGCGGGGCAATGACAGGACTCGAAAGCCGAGGACCCAGGGAGAGTCACGGCACTTATCAGCCTGGGTGGGTCGGTTCCGCCCTCTGGGCCTCAGTGTCCCCCTCGGCACGATGGGAATACTGGAAGAAGCACCTGTTGGGATGACTAAATGAGGTAAAGAATGCCAAGCGCGCATCCCTGTGCCTAAGTCATAAACATGTACGTGTGTGATGACCGTTAGATGTTTTAAGGGACTTTGGGACTAAGGATTTTATGTGTGTTTTAAGATTTTTTTTTTTCCTCTTCTCTGAATGAGAGTTGTTTCCCAGGCCACCAGGCCAGAAAAGGACCACTTAAGGGTCTCTGTCATTTCCTCCCAGACCGGCCACTGAGCTGCCCGCAGCATCCCCCCGGCCCTTGGTAACCCTGCCCCCAGCTCAGGCATCGGCACATCTCCTCCCTGTCAGAGCGCTCCGTGCGCGCGGCCTCCGCGCATGCTGGCCCTGAAGGCCTGGGGTGGCACCACTGGGGACCCTGGGCGCGAGCCTCTGCGGCCCCCCGTGCAGGGAACCCCTGCTGAGGCCCCCACCACCACGCACCCCTGGTCCCAGCGAGTCAGACTGGCCTCCCCCGCCCCCCACTGTCTATGCTATTCTGACACTTGCCACTGCCGCCTCCGTTTCCTCCCCAGCTGCCACTTCCTGTGAGCAGGGGTCCCATTTCCGTGCTCTCGGGGATTGGGGGTCCATTCATTCATTTACCCATTCAAGAAATATTTATTAAGTTCCCATTATGAGCTGAACCCTGAGCTGGGCATTAGGGACACTGAAATGAATAAGACCTGCCCACAAAGAGTTCGTCACCTGGGAAAAATATGGTAATCAACCATGCGCATAAGTCACTAAGATAGTGTGAAATCGTGCCGAATGTGATGAAGGAAGTAAACAGACAGGTGTACTACGATAGGTTAGCACAGGACAGGACAGGATTGGTCTGATATGGATCTTTGGCACAGTGATGTGTAATTGAAAACTTGGATCCTAAAAGTATCCTGAGCGCGAACGTGAGTGAACGTGAGGGGTGAGGTTGCAGACCAGGTTTTCTTACTTGAGCAATTATTAAAGTGAGGCACGCTGCTGGATTTCTTCTTAGATTTGCATTCCTCATTTGCAAATCCCTTTCTCCCACTTGAGTTAAGCAAGCTGAATAAAAGAAACGCTCTCCCCTTGACAATGAGCCGCAGAGAAGAGGATGCTTTGAATCACGCGATGGATTTTCCTGTTTCTGCCACTCCAGGTGCCTCCGTATGTTAAGGTGTTTGATGAGTGAGAACATGAGATTCAAAGATGCTAAAACACAGAGCACGAACTAGAATTTCTTTCCACCAACTAAAATCCACAGTATCGCTGAGTAGTTGGAAATAATGTAACAACTCTCAAAACTGTGCAGCTGCTTGACAGTTTCCAAAATACGTTTGTCGACTTGATTATATTGAAGATCTACAGCCACCACGTGAAATAGGATTTCCTGTCATTTACAGACAAGGAAACTGAGGCTCAGAGAAATTTGATAACTCTCCAAATGCACCTGTAAGTGACAAAGCCGAGATCCGAAGCCGTTGCCCATCAGCGTGTGGGACCATTTTCTACCATCGTCATTCCAGAGTTTCTGTCTGAAGGTCAATTTATGACGGTGAGTCTCCCCTAAATTGCTGCTGCTGGCTTTTATTCAGCCATAACTTTTGTGGTCCATGTTTCTTTCCTACGGTTTTACAGTCCTGAGGGTAAAAATAGACACCACTGCTTTTCTAGCTCACTCGCCAGGCTGAAAGCAGGACTTCAGTCTCTCCCCTACTCTCCTGGCCGTCCCGAGAGGGTGTCTAAGCCTCCCCGTCCGACAGCTCTGCTGCCCTTGAAGCTCCATGGGCACTTTGCTGCTTCCTCTCATGCCTCATGAGCCCCTTCCCCGGCAGCTGCTGAGGGCGCTACCTGTCTCTGGCAGTGGCTGCTGGAACCTCCCCCCATGCCCCTTCGTGCCCCTCCGTGCCCCTCTGTGCCCCTCCGAGCCCCTCCGTGCCCCTCCATGCCCACATGTCGATGCAAGTCACCCTGGAAAGAGGAGAATTCTGCTCCTCCTTACATCACTTCTTTTAGGCTCCCCAGATGCCCTCTGGTCTGGTCCCACCCTAAGCATCTGTGTTACAGGCGAGGAAGCCGAGACGCAGTCAGGCTGAACCACTTGTTCAAATCCACGTGAGCAGTAAGTGGTAGAAGCGAGATTTGAACCCAGGCATAGTGGGCTGCAGAGCCCACGCAGTTAACCCGCATCCTCCTCACCCCCCTGAGGGAGAGCGCTCGGCCTCAGAGCACAGGTGCAGGCGCACAAGCTCTGTCCAGCGACGGCGCCGCTGGCATCCGATAAGGCGCTGGGACGTGGCCCTCGCCCACGCTCATGGACTCAGGTCAACGTGCCCGGGACGCAAACGGCTGCAGATAAACAATTGAACAAAACAAACAAAAAGCACTGGGTCATGAAAACGTGAGGGATCTGTCTTTACAGCGCACGTGCATGCACATGCACGCACACACACGCACACTCACACACGCACACGCACACACACGCACATGCACACGCACACACTCACACACGCACATGCATGCACACACACACACGCACACGCACACCGATGGGGTATTTGAAGCACAAGGCAGCAGCCTGTCCGCACTCTGCCCCACCCTGCCCAAGCGATCTGATCATTCGTCCAGAAAGGCTGCATCTCCCCGCCCCCAGCACAGTGAGGGGGTACACGGCGGTCACTCAGAAAAGTTCTTTTGGGTGAATGCATAGAATCCGGAGTGTCTAAATATTCGTGTCCTACTATTAAAGCTTAGAAACTAATTCATTTTTAATCACGCATATTCTAATAAAGGAGCAGTGAGTTTTAAAGGGGAGAGCCAAGGTTAGCATAGACCTGGGTTCGAACGTGACCTTTCGCAAGCTGCTGAATCTTCTGAGCTGCCACCCGCCAAACTTCAGTAAAAAACTGGTAACGTAATGGGGATGAGAAATGAAGCCGAACCTCCCTGCTCAGCCCGCCCAGCATGGCGGACGCTGGATGAATGCCCATTCCCTCTTTTAACTTCCTTGCTGGTAACTTCAGCCCTCGGCGACTGCTTCTTATCAGATCCTTCAAGGTGTGAACAAAGGGAAATGGTCTTAGAAGTCAGGACACCTGATCTCAATACTGAGTCTCCGGGCAATCAGTTAAACTGGCCAGACTCGCCTCTCCCATTCCTGCTCAATAAAATCAGACAAGAAGAGGTACCTTAGCATGTCTTTGCGAGGAGAAAATTAGACTCTCTGCCTTAAGAAAGAGATGTAACAAATCCCATTTGTCAACCTCGGCACTATTGACATTTGGGGCCGTAAAGTTCTTTGTTGTGGGGACTGACCTCTGCATTGTAGGGCGTCTAGCAGCATTCCTGGCCTCTGCCACGAGATGCCAGAGCACCTCTCCTCCCACTTGTGACAACCAAAAATGTCCCCAGACATTGCCATATGTCCCCTGGGAGCGGGACACACCCCTGGCTGAGAACTACTAAGCTAAACGAATGGCAGGTATTATTATTGGCCTGTATTATTATGGGCCTTTTCTCAGCACATAATTAGAATAAGGGTGTGTGACTGGCCTTCGGGAAATAAGTGAAACTCTTGCTTGGACCAGGCCTTCTCTTCAGGTCACTTTCGCCCTGTTCCAGATAGAGTTTAGGACAGGAATGTCGTACTTCTAATACACGTGTGATGGACTCTAGTTTTCATCATGAACTGTGGGTAATGTGGCTCCTCCCGTCTTTGTGTCGAACAAAGGATCTTATACATCTTTTATCCCTACCTTTGACCTACCAGCAAACGTAGACCCCGTTTAGAGAACGAATTTGAGTGAAACACACTCCGGGGCCGAGTCCTCGGCACGTGTGTGTGTGTGTGTGTGTGTGTGTGTGTCCTTTTCCGTCTGAGGAGAGGCAGAACTCCTCCCTCTCACTCTCACACCCCACCCCCAGGCTCCTCCCAGAGCCTCTGGAGGCAACCCCGAAACAAGGACCTCGCCACCTCCCCTGTAAGTCTTCCCTGCTGCTGTTCAAAACCTTCGCGCTGTCTCTCACCCGCTGCGCAGGCAGCTTTTCCATCCTGCAAACCCCAGGATTGAAAAAGACGCGCTTGCTCTGCAGACCTGTAGATTTCCGGGCTCTAGATTCTGTTTAATCCTCTTAGCAGCATGGAACTTTCCTTTGTCAACTCGAGAGGCCCTGATCCAACATTCCCCCTTCTGGGTGTACCCTCAAAAGGTGTGAAAGCCAGGTTTCGAAGAGATATTGGCACAGCCACGTTCACAGCAGCATCGCATACAAAAGCCAAAAGGTGGAAGCAACCCGAGCGTCCATTCATGAATGAATGGAAAGACAAAATGTGGTCTAGCTACACAACGGGATATTCATCGGCCTTCAGAAGGAGGGAAATTCCAACACATGCTACGAGATGGATAAACTTGGGGGACATTAGGCCAAGACAAACTAGTCACACAAAAACGTACGATTTCGCTTATACAAGGTCCCTGAAGTAGTCAAATCCACAGACACAGAAAGAACGGTGGTTGCCAGGGGTCTGAGGCAGGGGGGATGGGGAGTTAGTATTTAATGGGTCTAGAATTTCAGCTTGACAAGATAACAACGTTCTGGAGATTGGTTGCATAACGATGGAAATACACTTAACACCAGTGACCTGCACACTTAAAAATGGTGGGCAAATTGCATGTTATGTGTATTTTACCACAATCGAGATCAAAATGTAAAAATAAAGCCTGGGGACCTTTGTCCTCTTGCCATCTCTGCACCCCGGATCCCGCCAGCTCCTCCACCACGGTTTCACAGGTCTGCAGTTTCTCTGTGCTCACCCCAAAGGCATAGGGGGCCCTTCCCTCCCTCTGTGGGCGGGCCCTGCACCCCTCCCCCTCCTTTTCCTCTGTCTTCCCTGATCCCTGACTCCATCTCCATCTCCCTCTGGGTCACACTTGCTCTGTTTTCTACATCCCGTCCAGCGGGATACGGTTTTTCCAGGCGCAGCATTTGGGTAGCTTAGTTCCTTTCGGCCGCTCGAGTCAAGCTTCATTGTCCCGGTCATGTTTTTACTTGCAGGAAAGCCGACTTCATTTTAATCGTTCACCGGCTCCTGGGGTTATTTTTCAATTGGTTCAAAACCCAGAGAAAAGGGGCTGTGATTAATTAGTGCCCTCGAACTCAATCCACAGGGCTAGAAACTCTTAGAACATTGTTTTTTTTTTTCTTTTTGTTTCAACCTTGAATAACATGAAGAAATGGTCCGCATTGGGTCCCCAAGTCACATAGCGCGCTCCACTAGGTAAGGATCTGTAAAAGGCCCCTATTCGACCATTCTGCAGGTGGTTACCCACTGCCGTAGCATCGTGTGAAGTCGGTTCCTCATTGAGAGCATTGCGAGTGCCCCATCGCAGCTCCAAAACCTGTGTCAGGTGCAGACGAGAACTCCTGCCTGTTTGCTGATTGACTAATTGTTAGCGTACAAAAGGGAAGTGACGCTCCCCGCACTGCCCATTTAGGTCGCTCTCGATTTGGATGGATGTCACGCTTGATAGTTGGCAGCATGCCGGTGTTAAAAGAATGGACAACTGGGGATAAAGAATGCTTCATTTCACTGATTTAGATGAGACATTCATCGAAATTTGATGAATTTAAGTTTCGAATGGCTTGGCAAACTTCTCGCCTTTTGAGTCTCCCGTTTCCTCACCTCTAAAATTAGGGTCTTTGTGGGAATGTCTAAGCTCCCTTCTATTTCAAACACACTCCTTGCTCTATGGTTCAGCTGTATTCTCAGCCCAGCATCGAGAGATGAAAGCAGGAGCCCCCTGCCTTCCCACTCCCCACTGACTTTGGCCGGCAGAAGCGTCCAGCAAGCATTTTCCTCTCTGCAGTTGCTGTTGGGTCAGCAGGCTGTTGAACCACGATATCCAACTCCACTCAAATGATCCCCCACTGAGTTTTTAAATCAACACGGAACAGTTCTGACCCAGCGCGAGGGCGGCTGAAATTGACAATCCAAGAGCGGCTGTGGGAGGTGGCCAGGGAGCATTCTCGATAATCAAAACGAACAAAGATGTTCCTTTCATGAAGGTATCAAAAATAAATCTAAGCCACGGGTTGCTTTTGGAAGAACACCATCTGACCCTAATCTTATCCAATCCCACATTCCACTGTTCCTCCCTCCTTGGCTTGGCAGCTTGCCACAAGGGGGAAGTGAGCCGCCTTGGGTTATAATCTGTCAGGCTCTGCATTTAAATATTACTCACCCAGCTCAGTGTAAGGTACAGGTCACCCCACAGTATTAAGTTAAGTACACTGAGAAATACATTATTTTGGGGGTCACCAGGGTATAATTCAGTGATCAGCAAAAGGATTTCCTGGTTGATAGATGATTCCAGAAGAGGTTATGGCTCGCCTGCCCTAGGAATGATAGCAATAATCCTCTACATTCATATTCTGCTCTGCAGTCTTTGAAGAATTTTCACACCCATTATCTTCCAGAGCATTCTCAGTGGAGTTGACTGAGCACGGGAGAGGGTTAGATGTGGGCTAAGGCACCTATTTCCCGCCGTCCAAGCTGGGTCACCTGGAGTGAGTCACAGCACCTCTCAGATTCTCGATTCATTAACTATGATCAGAAACGCCAATCATATCTGCTTTTTAGAAAATCAAGGAGATCAAATCAGGTGATGTTTGTGCATATGTCTTTTCATTAAACCCCTTAGAAAAGAACCTATTAGATGTGCTCTATAGAAGCAAAATTAAAAATCATGAAAACAGGTCTCAATATACCTTCAAAACCTTCAAAAAAATACATACTGAGCTAAAATTGTTTTTAAATGGTGTTCTTTACATCCCCTTTTGATTGGCACTCATCCACTGGGTACTTTTGCATAAATACTATAAAGTTCCATCTCTACCTCTCAGGATTATTAAGGCACATAAAGATAATCGCTACGTCTATGACTTTAGGTAGAGAACAGAAATGGAGAAGAGAGGTCAGTTTCTCAAATGCCAGATGTCAGTGGCTGCAACCGATGTGATTCCATTAAAGGAGTGAGATTCTGCTGGACCGAAGTCCTGATATAACAGAGCTACATCAGTTGTCAGCGTCCTAAGAAGTGGCGGCAGCTAGACATATTGTCTCTCTAATTCTGACCACGACCCTACAAGGCATTATCATCATCATCAACATCATCCTCATTTTAGAAAGGGATAACTGAGGCTCAGGAAGGTTAAGACATGTGTCCACAACTGGTAAAAAACATAGGCTCACAATCATATATGCCCGAAGCCTTTGTCCATGACCTGCACTGTGTGACATGTCTTCTAAGCAATCGGAGAATAGGGAAGCCCTGGAACAGTTTTTGCTGTTGTTGTTGTTTTGCTAGACCCTGAAAGACCAAGAGAGTGAAACAGTATGAAGAAAGCCAGTTCAGAAGGAGATCACGGCAGGAATACATTACGAATATAGGTTTCAAGTGCACAATTCTATAATACGTCATCTGAAATGAAAGGCCCACCTTGAGATAGATAGAATTATATGTGTGTGTGTGTGTATATATATATATATAGATAGATAGATAGATAGATAGATAGATATAGATATAGATATATCTATATCTATCTATCTATCTATCTATCTATCTATCTATCTATCTATATATGTATATATATAGCTTTAGAGACATCGAGGAGTCCAGTCTAGCTAGAGAGGCAGCTGGTGGTGGGCTGATCATTACCAGAATTTTTGACATAGTCTGAGTTTTAATATGCTGAAGGGAAGGAAGGCAGATGACTTCTTAAGATCCCATCCTCAAAGAATGCCCAGCTCTTTACCCCTATAGCCCTCCCTGCCACCACTCCAACGGCTCTGTTGCCTCCAGTTATCCTCGCCCGCCTCCGACTGAGTTCCAATGTAGATTTCATATTTAGAATATGTACCTGATTATTCATTAAATGGTGAATGAGACCATCTCGTGGTATACCAGCACTCTGTTTTGGTTTCGTTCGGTTTCCATCTCTGCCTCTAGGATAGAAACAGCAACCTCACATGCCAATGTCGGCAGAACCCCATGACATCGCCCCTGGAAAAGATCAAGTAGAGCATTGTGCTTGCAAGCTAGCAGCAGCTGGGAAGCTGTGGGCTTTCGTGCTCGGTTTTTATGTTGACTATGATGCCCTAAGATGCTTTACTATATAGCGTTCGTGTACAATAAGGTACAATCATCAAACACACAAGAGATGGACGAATGAGGATAAGCATGATAGGGGGAAGTGAGACAAAGGCCCCAATGAATAGTACCTATAGCATACCTACACCTTCTTTTGTATTGAAAAGAAATGCGCTGTCAATACGCGGGTCTGTGACTTCCACTTGTGCTACGGAGGCACCTGGCTGCAAACAGGTGAAACCGACTCGGCCTGAGGTTCTTTGCATTTTCCCGTGGTGTCCATTGTCACGTCTCCTCTTTTACTTCCGATCTTGTTCATTTGAGTCTTTTTTCTCTTTTTTCCTTAGTGAGTGTAGCCAGAGGTTTGTCCATTTTATTAACCTTTTCAAAGAACCATCCTTTTTTCTTTTTTGCATTAATTTTTTCTGTTGTCTTTTTGTTCTTAATTTCATTTAATTCTCCAACTTTTATTATTTCTTTTCTTCTTCTGACTTTGGGTTTCATTTGGTCTTCTTTTCCTAGGTCTTTATGATGTAATATTTGGGATTTTTCTTATTTCTGGAGATAGGCCAGTAATATGAACTTCCCTCTTGTTACTGCTTTTACTATATCCCAAAAGTTTCGATGTCACGTTGCCACATTCGTTTATCTCTATGTATCTTTTGCGCCCTCATGTCATTTCTTCTTTGACTCAGTAATTCTTTAGTTGCATGTTGTTTAATCTCCACATATTCGTGCTTTTTCCCACTTTCTTTCTGCAGCTGACTTCCAATTTCAAAACATTGCATTTGGAGAATATGTTTGGTATAATTTCAGTCTTCTTAAATTTGTTGAGGCTGGCTTCATGTTCCAACCTGTAGCCTGTTCTTGAGAATGTTCCACGAGCATTAGAGAGGCATGTATATGATCTGGTTTTCTGAAATGAAAGGCCCACCCTGAGAACATCATGCTAAGTGAAATAATCAGACAGAAAAAGTCAAGAACCGTATGATTTCACGCATATGTGGGATATAAAACTGAAAGCAACTAAGGAACAAATAAGACAAACAAAAAACTCATAGAAACAAACAACAAGACAGTAGTTACCAGAGAAAAAGGGGATGAGGAAGGTAGAAAAGGGTAAAGGGGTTCAAATATATGGTGAAAGAGGAGGTTTGACTTTGAGTGGTGAACACATAATACAAATACAAATACAGATGATGTATTATAGAATTGTGCACTTGAAACCTATATAATTTTATTAACCAATGTCACCTCAATAAATGTAATTTAAAAAATTTGAAATCAACTCTGCTTAATTTAATAGAAGCATTCTAGTTGCTCAGAGAATCAAAGAAACATTCGAATCATCAGGCTTTGGGAAATACGTGAATCCAGGATACGCGAAGCATTCATTCATTTGTTCATTCCACGCATGTTTGTGAACACCTGCTTTACCAAGAATTCCTCTAGGTGCTGAAAATGTGCTGGAGATGGAGTCTAGGATGTGGCTGCAGAAATTAATGAACCCATTTTCAGGACACAACTGCTAGATGCTCACATCCTGGTGCCTTCCGTCCATGCGAGGCCCTGTTCAAGGTTCAATTCCCATGAAAGAGTTTGAATGCCCCAGCTTAGAGGAAGTGCCCACCTTCTTGGCCAGCGTTAGAAAGGAAAGGGAAGAGTGAGATTGTATAACAAGCCTTAATGGACCACCTCGAGCATATCCACAGTGATGAAAAGGTATTACTAGAAGAAAAAGGTGTTTTCATCAAGAGACAAGGAAAAGGATGCTGAGAAGGAAAAGATAATTGTAATTCTTGACCACCGTTCTACGTCAAAGGGTAGAATGAGATCACACATACAAAGACATCTATTCACTCTCAGGTGCAAAAAGTACATGTTTGATAAATAAACAACAAGAAAAATAATTTGAAAATCCATCCTCTATTTAACTAGACATCACACTGGTTTTGTTAACCTACAGAGGTATGTTCAACCTGTCAGAATTAAGGTATCAGATTTAAATTATTTATGAAATTTGGGAGGGCATTAATAAAAGTATCTAAAATGAGGAAGTATCAGTTCTATTTTTTCCCATGCTGGTTAGACATCACTTCAATTGGTTGAACATTTAATTAGCACACGCCACACGCCAAATCCTTGGAGTGATGCACTCATATTTTGAGATCTCAGCACACAATATTCGAGAGTGGAAACAAGTAGATTATAAACAAGTCTAAAAACTATGACATATGTGAGATGGTTAAAAAAAATGAGGACATCTGGCCTGAAATCACAGTATTATGCACATAAAATTATATGCAACTCTAGTTGAGGCAGAGCCTTCCTCTTGAAAAGGAGAGAAAGTGTCAAGCCAATACCTTGTGGCTTCTGCAAGAGACATCTTTGAGCCCAGGGCAGGAGAGTGACTTGAGTGCAGGTGGCTTTGCCATTAGCTAGACGACCTACTGTGTTGTCTTTCACAGAAGAACCCCAATATGTCTCATCTTTGGACTGAAAAGATTAAAAACTCTTGCTTAGTATCTCTAACCCAAAGAACTTAGAAATGAGTTTTCTTCTGAGCTGCAGAAAGAGAAGAGAGAGTACTAATGTGGACCAAACACATCCTCGAGCTTCTCCATGTGGCCCGAGTTTTCTTACAACATGGCAGCTGGGGCCAAGGAGACAGCCAGGTGAAGACTACTTAGCATTTTAAGACCTAATATTAGACTTAATGGAGAGTCTCTGCCCCCACATGCTATTCATTGGGATGGAGTCACTAATTCAAGGAGAGGAGGGTCAGCCTCCACACCCCAATGAGAGAAATGTCAGAGAATTTTCAGACTTGTTATAAAAATCGCCACAGTCTGGCCTCTAGCCGCACATATATGCATCCCTCGCACACAAATATTACCCGAGACATCTCTGGCTTCTAAGCAGTTGCATTGATTATTGCATCAAGCCTAAGATTTAATCACCAAATTTCCATAAAATGGAAATGACGCTTTCTCCAACGACATCACACGGCTCCGCTAAGGATCACATTACGTGTATGTGTATGTACACACATACACACATATACATCGCACGTATAATGCACACACATAAAATCATGACACCTTTTTCAAAATAGAAACTCTTAATTATACATAAAGCACCTCATGCAATTTTGATGTCTCCTTCTAGGTGATTAATTCTACAAAAATTTACAATCCTCGTCTTCTTGCTTGCACCCTTTCCCACATACACTCACTACACTTTTAGTTCTTTTGGGAATATAAAGCAAACAATTTCACCAAGAAATTATATCAAGAAGCTAATTAACATTAAACCTTGTATGACATAAGCATCAAACAAGAAGCGTTGTTTTTAGACACCGAGATTTTCTAGGCAACCTCCAAGTGTTAATGCGTTTAACCTCAACCATCGATTTCTTGTTCTGAGATGGCATTTAAGACATTGAAATATGTCTCCTTCTGAATCTGCCCTCCCAGCACTTCTGAAACTTCGCTGTATTTTGCTGAGTTTGGGCAGTGGCCAGAAAAATGTCTACTCTGAGACAAAGATGGCTGGTTATTTCCTCAGTATCTATTTTCCCATTCTCCTGAATAATGAAGATTTCAGCTGGGCGCAGGGCCATCTAGCTAAAGAGTTCATTTCCCAATTTTCCTTAAAGCTAAGTAGAACCGTGCAACTATATTCTGGTCAATAGTATGTGAGTGGAAGTGCTGAGTTGTTACTTCAGGTTCTTAATGTACATTGAGCATGTCCTTTCTTTCTCTTTTCACTCCCTGTTGGGTGGAATGTAGATGTGATTGTGGGAGCTCCAGCAGCCAAATTAGACCATGAGGTGGAAACTACATGCTGAGGACGGCAGAGCAATAAGCAAGCCTGTATCAGCTTGACTTGGTATAGCTGACTGCTTATTCTCAAACAGTTACCTAAGAGAGAAAATTTTTTTTTTTTTTTTTTTTTTTTAGTCTGGCTTGACTATTTATAGCCGAATAAAAGAAACAGACTCATTCAGACCCAGGCCCAGGGATACTCAGCAGTGGCCCTACCTCCCTTTCTTGCACTATGATTTCTTATCTTCCCGCCCTCCAGAAAGTCATAGCCCACCCAGTGGCTGTTACCTACACGCTATCTGACCCTCATTTTCCACCAAACCTCTCTCAGATTTTCCAGAGGGAAAGAGCTTAACGACTCTATTGATTGACACTTTTTTCCTAGTCTTTTTGTGTATATAATGGACCTTCCAAAATCCTGTCAACAGGAATAAGAGTGAAGATACTTACGACTAGAAAGTTCCAGGCAACAAGCAATCAGAATGGACATCCCTCAACAGCAACCACCTAAGCCACTGTCCTACCCAGCAGCACAGCCACTGGCGCCTACCTGCCGATTCCTGCAGAGGAGGAGAACTGCCTCCTGGCCTCGTCAATTCTTTAGCCTCCGTCCTTCTTCATAGTACAATGCTGTAGTAGAGATTTTAAAAGAAAAGAGAAAAGAAGAAAAAAGTGACATTACAATTAGAAGATGGATGTCGTCCTTAATTAAATTATACCAACATGTGTGATCATAAAATGGACCATCTAGCTAAAGAGTTTATTTCCCCATTTTCCTAGAATATCTCTTCTAGGTTTCATATCTGCCTATGGCATCCGCAGACACATTTTTATATACTCAGACTTGCTATAGACGACTAACGATAGCCCTTGTGCTCTTGGTTTTAAATCATGACTGGCACATCAAGAAACTACACACCGCGGTGACAAGCAATCCTGCAATTAGCAAAATACTTCAATGCTCAAGTGGGAACACAGCGTTCGCACAAACGAGGCACACTGGTATGCTGAGCCGTAACCGTCACAGCAGGATGAAAGGACCGGCATCATAAGGAATGGACATTTCGCCCTCGGTGACATGACAGCTATTTTGACTATCTCGATTTAATTCAAGTGTGTAGTCACCAAGTACGTCTCCTGCACCAAGTGCTGACTCTACCAGGTGTCAGGGAGATGAAGGTGACAAAGACAAGGTCCGGACTTTCAAGTGGACAAACGGATGATCGAGAAGCCTGTGATTCTCTGTAAATACCGTAACGGGACATGTCTAGAGAGTGTTACGGAAAGGCAGATGAGGCGAGAATCCCCCCTGCCTAGCATCGAGCTGCCTAGAAAGGCTCAGGAAAGTCACACGAGAGTCAGATTGTCAAGGGCAAGTTGGTCCTCACCCGGCAGGCAAGGAAGGGAGATCACAGAAGACAGTGGCATCGACAGAGGCAAAGTGTGCGCGGATGGGGAAAGGCCTGGCATCTGGCGGAGGGCTCCGGCAGGTGATGCAGCCGCAAGGTGTGTTCTGAAACCCTGGGGCAGGTCCGAACCCCCCAGGAGCTCGTAGGAAGCGCCATGCCGGCGCCCGCCGGGAATATCAACTCAGAACTTCCGGAAGTGGATCCGGGCATCCACGTCTGCAAAACCTCCCATGGGGATGCTCACGTGCAGCCAAAGACAAAAACCACTGCCCTGGATCAGACCTAGAAGGGCTGCAAACGTCACCCTGAAGGAAGTGCTGCCCTCCGGGGCATGGGAATCCGAGGCAGTCCTGCCTTCAGCATCTGCGGGTGTAGATGGCAAACACCTGTGTGAGGCCGTGTGCTGCCATATTGCCCGGGGGTAGCAGGTAAGGGACCAAGGAATGCATGATCTGGAGAAAATCCAGTGTCTCAATGAGAGACAGAGCTAAGCTCCCCTGGGAGAGAGGAACACCCCAACCTGTCCTGTGAAACTGCCCTACCTGTAGCCAAGTAGATTCTTAAAACATACGTTACTTCCCTGTACCTCAGTCAATTGCGCACCTTCTCCTAAGACGATGGCGAACTCTTGTGGCTGGGAAGCATTAAAATGAAGAGCTAGCACTCTGGCAGCGCTCACCCTGCGTGGGGTGGTAGGGGGGGGGTCTGAGCACGAGGGGTGTCGTAACTGTAATTCTCGTCACCTCGGAAGGTACGTACTGAACCCCATGTTCCAGAGAAGGTGTTCGAAGCAGAGCCAGGGCTGGGACCAGAGCGCCTCACTTGCCTTCCTGAGAAGGGGCTGAGAGCAAGAAGGTGGAGGTGGCAAGAAGCGAGCCAGGGAACTGTGCTCACGGCTCCCGCTCGGAGCCACCGCCAGGCGCCTCGTCTGCGCTTTTTGTCTCTGAGGAAACTGGCACAATGCCAGGCAGATAGCAATCAAAGGTGGAGGTAGGGAGAGCTGAGGAGGAGAAAAAGGTGGACGAGGAAGGGAAAGAAGGAGACAAGAGGGAGGCTAAGAGAGAGAGATGCTGCAAAGATTTTTAATTTGGCAAAAAAAAAAAAAAAATCCTCATCACCTTTCCAGCATGTGCCGCCCCAGAAAGCATCTCAGGTCTGCTGTCTTAGGACTGATTCTCAGGGACACACAGCGGGGAGGTGTCTCAGGTCATACCCTGCTGCCAACAGGACAATGAGAAGGGGCTGGATGTGCCGGCCACCCCAGAACTGCAGAGAGAAATCGTGGGAACTTGGAAGTTCGGGAGGTCTCGAGGCCACTCTAAGGCTCAACAGCTCACCAGAAGGACACGCGGAATCCAGCACACCTGTGAGACTCGCGGTTACGGTGCGGGGCAGGAGGATACAGATGAACGTCAGAAACGGGAAGGGGCACGGGGCAGGGGCCGAGGGAGCCCCAGGTGCGAGCTCCCCATCGCATTCACGGGCGGGGCTTACTTCCCCCAGCACCTGTAAGCAGCATCACACGTGGAGTACCTCCAATCGGGGCGGTGCACCTGAGCCTTCGTGTTTAAAACTCTTATCAGGGGTTGGTTACATTGACATGGCTGGCTGCCCACATTGATGACCTGAGTCTTCAGTCCTTCCAAAAGGTCAAGCTCACATTGCATGGCCAGAGACTCCCACTGTCAGCGTAGACGACCTGGTGTGGCCCGAGGCCTCCAGGTAAACAGAGAACATCCCAAGGGCTCAGAGGTTATTTCCAAGCAGCCAGTCAAGGGCTGCAACTTTCTGCGGGCAAGGTCAGAGCCAGCCCCACCTTGGAGCTCGGAGAGGGTTCACACCTCGATGTTACAACTTCCTGGCTGAGTGACCTCGGACAGTTTCCTCGAGCTTTCTGAATTTCCTTCGATTCGCTTACAACCTGGATATAAATGTCACATAACTGTAGGCAGGATAATGTGAGGTTAAGTGTCAATAGGATGTTACAAACTACAAAAGCAGGAAAAATTAGTTATGTCCTGCCTCAATCCAAAATGAACCAGAGGCTGTTCTTGGGGGGAGGTGGTAGAAATTGCAATACCGGGGACTCACGCCCCGACCTAGAGAAATTCCATTTCTGCAGAAACACACTCATCGCTCTGCTCAGCCCGCATTTATTGGGTTCCTATGGGGGCCAAGTCCGAGGGATACAGGGGTGAGAAGGTTCTGTTTCTGAGCTCTTTTTCTCTCCTTAACTAATGCTTTTGTTTTAAAATACTCTAAATAATGACACACATGCTTAGGACGCTGCTGGCACTTGGAATATACTTCAACGCCTGGCATCAGACAACTTGGAGGAGGTGTTTTAAATACACTGTGCTCTCTTGCAGATGTTTTGAAAGCTGCTGTTTTCCAAGATTTAAAAGCAGCATATTTTTCTTTGATGCTTTATATCTCATGGAACTCAAAAACCCCTCAGTCTTCAAGTCTTACGGCCTATGTAGTCAGTGGTAATAATTCACTGATCCAACCAGTATTTATCAAGCACCTACTATGTGCCATTGGTGTGGCAGGCACATAGAAAAAAAAAAAAAAAATCAGTGAGCAAACAGGCTCTTACTCGCCCCGCCTAGATGGAACTAAAATTCTTAGAGACTCAGAATACCAGCTTTCGACGGTTATGAACTGAGCGCAAATTGCTTACCAACTGTGAGACCCGGGACACAAACCCACAGCAGCCTGTGTCATCATTTTGAAATGGAGCCGGTAAGGCCAACCTCCTGGGCTTATTGCGAACATAAACTGAGCGACAGCGGGAAAGCACCTAGGACGATCTTGGCTGCTGGACGCGAGTTACGTCCCCTTCCGGGACCCCGTGCTATCTCGACTATACACACAAGGGGAGAGGGGCATTATTAGCTGTTAGGTTGATTTGAGGCACGAAATGCTCATCACCGGACAAACTCAGAAATAAAAGCCACATCGGGTGTTTTGATCAGATTGCCTGCCTCTTTGCCCTTCCCCATACAAAGGTCAAGAAGGCAGTGTGAGGTGGAGAGAAAGACTTCAGGCAGTGATCGAGAGACGGGATCTTAATTCTAGCTCCTCCGACAGTAGCTGTGTGGCTTTGGGCGACTCGCTTTCCCTCTCTGAGTCTCCATGCCCAAATGGGGGGCTGCTCTGGAGGGTTTTTTTTTTTAACTACCTTGACGTAAAGCCAGGACCGAGAACTTCCGGGCTTCTCCTTCAGCTCTACCATCCTAGGACAGAGCTCGCCAACTCAAATGCCTACAGAGACCAAGCAGGTAACGGAAGTGCGAGGCCAGGTGCCCGCAGTGGGATGCCCTGTGGCGAACACGGCACGAGATTCCTGCCGGACTAGCGCTTCCGTGTGGGCACGGGGCTGGGGATCCCGGGCTGCCAAATCATCCTTCCTCGCAAGAAGCTGGACATCTTGGCGGGGGAAAGGGGGTGCGGGGAGGAGGAGAAGGAATGCACACACGAAATCTCCAAAATTTTAAATGGTGGCCCAACCGTAACTTTTTTCAGCTTTATTTTAATGTTGTATGATAAGCAAAAACAAAAGTCAAAACAGAACCCCCAACCAGAAAGCCATTTGTGCCCTGGGAACCCCAAGGGCCACTAGTCATTGACCCCCGTTCTCTGAGACTATGCACAGACTCGGTTCTCGGCACGTGAAGGCCATGATGGAAACGTGGGCCTCGGAGTTTCTATATATTTTCTTCTACCTCTGTTTCTTTACCACCCCCCACCAGGAATCATTTTACACGTTCTCCCCGTAATAACCCCCTGTTCAATTTTAATACCACGGATGTGAGGTGCATCCGCTTATGCACCCTGTACGCTTTGTGTATAAAGAGAGCACGTTGGCTTCACCCACCCCCCCAAAAAAAATCCTTTTTGCAAATGTAAACAAATCGAGCATCTCGACCAGGACAGGGAGGTTTCTAAAGTCTGCCCTTGTGTTCTCCGCTCTGCACACCCCACTCCATACTGCACCCCTCCCCTTCTAAAAGAGAGCTGGAGCGAGGCCAGAGGACCGTGACGTGCTGCTTTCGGGGACCGCGCACCCTCGCCGAGCCGGTTCTCACCCCACGCTGACCTCGCAGAGTCACGGAGTGACACCAAGGCTGGGGGCTGGCGAACGCTGCACTGTGCCACCCAGACCCTCCTCCTGGGAAGACCTTGTCACTGGGGATGGGCCACCTTCAGCTGTCAGCCCCTTGAGGATGGTCTCAGGCTGCTCATAGCCAGTGATCCGTGAGGTCGCTCCAGTGTGCCCCGCGGGTCTGGCCCCAGCTGCTGCTGGGCCGGCACCCTAACCACCTCTGCCTCTGCCCGCTCCTTCCCCGTCCTCGTCTGCAGACCTGGAGCCCAGAAACACACCTGTGCACACACCCTGCTCGCCAGACGCCGCTTTGGAATCTGCCTCCCAGGGAGCTCAGACGACACAAGCGGTTGTGCGAAGGGTGTGTTCCACGATGGGCTTCCGAAGCTTCGGGCACTGCCACAAGCAGCGTCAACTGCACTGGCAGCTGGAGTTGTCCAGAGTCCACGCTGGACATGCCCGGCACGAGGACCCCTGACCACAACGCGGAGCCCCCAGTCCAGAGCCGACCAGAGCGCTGACTCAGAAACAGGGCCTTGTGCAGTGTGCTTCCTCTGTTTTTGGGGGTTTTGTTTTTGTTTTTGTTTTTGTTTTTTGTTTGTTTGTTTGGTGCATCCAACACTTTCTATTTCTGCTCCGGGAGACCTGCATAACTGACCCCCCTAAGTGATTGTCTCTCCCTCGACATGCAACTGAATCCATTCAACTTTGGGATCACTGTTTGGTGATCTTTATTTCTTACTACTGAACATCACAGACCACAGAGGGCCCATCACCCTCACGAGCCCATGACCTCATGTCTCTCTTGGGTTCTCCAGGCCTCTTCTGGGAGCTAATGAAACTTGTCTCTCCTCTGTCCCAGACATTCTGGCTTGCCTACAGAGTAAATAGCAATCAGACTAATGCTAGTTACTGTCTTTTTTAATTATAAGCCTTCCTAGATTCTTTATATTTATTATCTTATTTAATCCTCAAAACAAATTCATGAGGTAGGAATTATTATGCCCAGGGTACAGGTTAGGAAAAGAGAGGTGCTTTAACACACTCAATAGCAAAAAAGCAAACAATCCAATTAAAAATAAGCAGAAAATCTGATCAAACATTTTTTTAAAGACAACAGACAAATGGCCAATAGGTACATGAAAAGATGCTCAACATCACTAATCATCGGGGACATGAAAATCAAAATCACAATGAGATATCAGCTCACACCTGTTAGGATGGTTATCGTCAAAAAGCCAAGAGATAACGTGTTGGCAAGGAGGTGGATAAAGGGTCACCCTTGAGCACTGCTTGTGAAAAGGTAAATTGGTGCAGCCGCTATGGAAAACGATATGGAGGTTCCTCAAAAAATTAAAAATAGAACTACCATATGATTCATCAATCCAACTTCTGGGTATATGTCCAAAGGAAAAGAAAAAAAATGTTCTTAAAGAGATATCTGCACTCCCATATCTACTGCAGCACTATTCGCAACAGCCAAGGTATAGAAACGACCTGTGTCCATCGACTGATGAATGGATAAAGGAGATGTGGTACAGATACACAATAGGATATTATTCAGCCTTGAGAAAGACATCCTACCACATCATCATTACAAAAAGAAAGATAAGGAGGGAGGGAGGGAGGGAGGGAGGGAGAGGAGGGAGGGAAGGAAGGAAGGAAGGAAGTCCATACTGAAGGCAACGTCCTTCAATGCTTCCTTCCCGCCCTTCTCTCATCTCCCCTCCCCCCTCCCGCCCTCCCTACCCTCAGCCCTCCCACTCCCTCCACGCCGCCCCTCCCTATCAAGAAAGAAAAGAGAAATGGTAACTATGTGACATGATGCAGGCCTTAGCAAATGCTTTGGTGGTAATCATTTTGCAAAATATATTTTGCAAAACAACCCATAGTACATCTTAACTTCACACCATGTTATACGTAAACTATATCTTGATAAGGCTGGAAAAGAAAAGACGCAGCCAGTAAGTGGCAGAGCTAGGATCTGGACACTGTAGGACTCAGGCCCCAGCTAAGGAACCGATACGCCACCAACGGTCTCGGTCTTTCTCCTCATGCCTCAGCTGCTGCTCTCAAGACAGGTTCTGTAAGTAAGGACACTTCCAAAAGTCCCCCGGGAGAAGTAAAATCGCCCCAGGTTGAGGGCCACGGGACTCACTGCAAGACGAGGTTTGACTTCAGTCCCATGAGTCGGACCCCCATCTCGTCACACACTGCCCCTTGTGTGACTCCCCCTCTCAGCATCTTCCTCGGGAGGCTGGCCTCTTGACATCCTCCGAACAAGCGAGTCTCAGCTAAGGGGCTCCTGGCTCCTGGCTCCTGGTGGGAGACCGTGGGACCCCGCCCAGGCCAGCCCCGCGTTTTAACTGACGCCTCCTACCCCGTGCTGGTGGGTGGCAAGGCCTCCCCATGCTCAGAGAAATCCCGTTTACGGTACGAACACGACACGCACCATTACCTTTAATACTTAGTGTGCCTCGGTGCCAAACCCACTACTTCTGGACTGGGAAGTTTCTCAGACCAACTTTTCATTTTTAAGAAGGCACCCAGCATGTGAACATTCATTATTTTATTCCTACTGAGTCTGTCAAGGGCTGTTTGAAAAGCCAGCATGAAGGGCCACATAATAGGCTTAACTTTGCAAAGGGTCACGTAAATGGCTCATTGACACATCTCCCGGGCCTGGCAAAGCCGGTAGCCAAGCTCCAGCAGAGCCCGAAAATGAATGTCCCCGCACTCTGGTTCCAGGGCTCTGAGCCGCTGTCCCCCCCTGCGCCCCCCCCCCCCCCCACACACCGCTTGGCAGTGCAGCTACTCTCTAAGCCCAACTCCCTCCTTTCTTCATCTAGCGAAGAAAAAAGGAGAAGCAACACTTCAGCCCTCGGCTTCCTCCAGGTGTGACTGTCGCGCAGATCCACCTGAGATGGAGTAGCACAGGGGGCCACGGTCCACTGGTTACCCCGCAGCATGCAAACACCTGCGTCTGGGGCGGCCGTCCGTGGGGAAGGAGCCGCCACACTGCCGTCCCTCAGACATCAGCCTCGCTTTCGCCGTGCGCCCCAGCACATCCCCTAACGTCGCGAGACTGTCCTTTCTCTTCCGGATATTAGAATATGAATAAGTCCACGGCCACGCCACCCCGAACAAGCCTGATCCCATCGGATGATCTCGGAAGCTAAGCAGGGTCAGGCCTGGTTAGCACTTGGATGGGAGACCACCTAGGAAGACCAGGTGCTGTAGGCGTAAATAAATACAAATAAAGAATAAAAAATAAAAATAAAGGATTGTAAGCTGATGAGGTCCTTGCAATCTGTGAGGTCAACCAAGGGTTGCCTTGCCTAAAAATAAATGAATGAATGAATGAACGAATGAATATTAGTAATATCTGGGGGTTTTGTGTGCCATTGAAAAGATTAAATATGTTAACACAAAGTGTCTAGAAGTTTCTCATTGACCTGGTAGCTCCTGGGTATTAATACAATGGTGGCGATAATAAAATGTGTGAGGCTCTTTGACCCAAGAGTGTACCCTGAATCTCAAAATCGTTTCTGGCCCCAGAGAACTACGAGTGCCTGGAAGGTAATGTCCTCAGTCCTTTGCTCGTGCTCTTGAGATCAGAGTCACTCTTGAGTTTCTCTTTTGGATGCAGTCTCGTGCATCTGGTTCCTGTTCCTTCTTGCCTGGGGTGACTCTACAAGATTCCAGGAAGTTCCCAGGAAGAAAGTAGTCCAAACGGCACCCGGATATTAAACCTGAAAGCCTGCGATGACCCTGAAACTGCCTTCCAAAATGCGCCCCGCACACAGACACACACAGACACTGACACATACGTACACATAAATGCGCATACACATGCGTATACACACATACATACATATACACATGCACGTAAACACAAACACACACCACTTATGCATGCATACACATACACACGCTCAAATCGACGAAGAAAGGAACAACCTTTCTCCTCCCTTCTGAGTCCCGACAAGCTTCGCGTCTGCTCTGGAATGGCAGAGGGCGCTAAGGTAATGCCTCAGTGTCCTCTGATGGCCATCGACGACGTTTTGAACTCGTCCACAAGCAAAACTGCGCTCATGGAGGACCCATGAGTTGCCGTCAGCGCTGGCCAGAATGCACCATCGACTACACATCAATAATCTACGTGAAAACCATAGAGTTGTAGGAGTTGTTACTGTTCTCATCCCAATTTCCATATTGAAAAAACTAAGGCCCAGCGCAATAAAGGAAGTACCCCAATGTGGGGCGGAGGGGGGGGGGTGGTCAAATGTTTACTTCAATCTCAGCCTCTAACTGAAAAGTCCAATATTTCTTCCGTGATATCACGTGGTTTCTCAGTCTTTTTTTTTCTCCCAAATCTTTTTAACACTGATTTAACAGGTCTCCAAAGTGGAAAGCCCTATACAGGACAGTGGACTGGACACTGTCACTCGCTGGACGGGAACTTGATGATAAGTATTGAGGTCCGGTCAAGATGGCAGAGTAGGTAAATGCTGAGCTCACCCCCTCCCACGATCACGTCAAAATTATTCGGCTGAGAATAAGAGCAGGATGATCTCTATACGCTATCAGACCCACGCAGATTTGGGGTCCCCGAAGGAATCAGAAGATACGGGATAGGAAAGCATGCTGGACACACACACACACACACACACACACACACACACACACACAAATAGAACCATCATGATCTGTTACAATAAAAAAATTGAACACTTGCAAGATCTTACACCTCCCTGCAGCCCTCTAAAATTCTCAAATGTATTATCACTTGTGGGACACAAAAATGTTTCCTGTATAGTCCAGAGCTGTCCTGACGGTGTTCTGGTGACACTCTGTCCCCCGGCCGTTCTTCCTGCCCCTGCCATCCCTCTGCTCTCTGCGCACATCTGGAATTCTGGAATCGCTCCGGCGCCTCCTTCCCACAGTCCGTGGGGAAGATGCTGGCAGAGACGAGCCCCCGCAGGGTCTGCCCGCCGTGGCCCAGCGCCGGTCTTCAGGGTGCCAGTTTTCTGAAATGCTGCTGCTGTCCCATGAAGCCTCTACGGAGGGCCTTCCGGATGGCGAGGCGCAGCAGGGCTGCTTTCCTGTGCCCCCGCTTCACTTCCTGGTCTAAGGGAATCGCCGAATGTGGATCTGCAATCCTTCACCCAGAACAAACTGAGCTGCTGCTGAAAGATAAACTACAGAAAAGGAGGAACGATGCTACACAAACCTCACTCTCTCAGAGCCGGCTCCGGTGGGGGTAGATCAGTGCGAGTGGCTTGAACATGTGATATGGTGAGCGGAAGATGGGAACTAAAGTCAGGTGATGAAGAAGGAAGTCCGATTACTGTGGAGAGGATGGAAGAAAGAGTTCGTTCTCTTTCAAGGAAGACATGATGGCTAATGAAACCGTACAAAAGCAGCACCCTGCCTGTCACCACTGTACCCAGAGAGAGCAACACACCGCCTAAGCTTCTCAGGTACTTCAAACCAGCCGTGATGAAATATGCTGCTGCGGCAACGTGGAAGGTCGAAGAACAGCTTCGGTTACATTGTTAAACTTGATCTGCTCAGCTAAGCTGTTCCAAATACATACTGACATCTCACTGCTCAGCTAAGCTGTTCCAAATACATACTGACATCTCACTGCTCCTGTCATTCCTCCACGTAAGGTCCCAGCACTGAGGACAGCCCCAAAACCAGTAAAGGAAAACGAAAGAGTTCATTGTCCCCTGCTTTGCTTTGGCTACATTTTGCCCTCAGTTATTAAACTTTACAGACAAGGGCTTTTTCGTTATCTCAGTCTTCATCGCAAACATATACGTTTCTGTCCAGAATGTATACAAGCAGGACTAAGACTCAGTGGCATGAGGATTGTTCAGTGGCAGACCCGCGGCTGGACTCTGATGTGCAGGCTCCAATTTTAGTGCCTTTTCCCTGAAGCCTCTGTTGTGAGCCCTGTTGGACCAGCCTCTGCTCGAGCCTCCCCGGACTGGCAGGCATGCCGCAAGGAGCCAATATTTTTAGTTTTGTTTTTTTTAAGCACCACTGAGGTACTGAATTGTTCAAGGGCTAAGCAACTTTTCAAACATTATAAAGGCTGTATGCTTCGACTCCATTCAGTCTCAAACATTTCTTGCATCTGGATAAATAGGCCAGACTCATGTTTTGTTTTTTTTTTTTCTCAGAACATGGGTTTTATGTTACTAACAGTGGAGATTCAAAGGCAGCTCCGAAGTTAGTGCTGAGGGGAGGTCAAAGAAACGACTCTTTGGACAGTGCGCCAGTTGCATGCTCATTACCATACTAATGCTGTCCCTGCAAGCCTTCAGGGACATCCTCCTATATATGCAAATGTGCACTGGGAAAAATGAAAAAGTATGTAAATGACACAGAGGTTATACTGGCCTATTAACATCACAAATCCCCATTTACAGCCCACTTTTAATTTAAGTGATCTTTCTATTAGGAGGACCACTTATGAAGTTAATCTGGAACAAAATCACAGCATGTCAATTAAAATGGTGTGACAGTGAGACCACCATCAATTTGTAACTCTTAGCAGATGTCTTAATTAGGCGACTCAGCGGCAGGTTGACACTGTGAAAGTCATTTTCAAGTTTGCATCTGAGGGCTCTCTTCTCTTCAAACTCTTTCTCTCTTTCTTCTTTTAGTTTAAATCTTAGCTACGATGAGGTTTCCCTTTGTGCATTTTTCTCCCAAAGACTTATTCCTTGTCCTCTTTTCTTCTTACTGTAAGAGTATTCCAGAGAGAATATTTCACCCCATAGGAGCTAGAGCACTGCAAACTTTGATTTATTTGAAGTCTTTTGTGTTATCTAAAATATTCATTTGAAATTTGCATTCTCCTTCTTAAAATAGCCAGGCTTATTTTAACATAAAAATTTGTTTAAAACTATATACTGTCTAGTAAATATCGAGGCCAAGTAATTCTGCATCTTTGTGTATTCTTGGCTTACGCTTTGTGGGGTAGGGCCACACGTTTCTCATTTTGGAAACCCCAAGTTTAATGTAAAGAGAGTTTTGGAACCATTCAGATCTGAGTTGAAGAGCTGACACTGTTACTCATTAAGCATAGACTCAGGGCAAGTTGTGTAAACCAGATGAGTGAGTTTTCCAAGGCTAGAGATTGATTTTTTTCCAGGTATATTGAGATAATTGGCATATAACATTGTATAATTTTAAGGCGTCCATTATGTTGATTCGATACACTTATATATTGCAAAATGATCACCACCGTATGTTAGCTAAACACCTGCATCACGTCAGTTTAAGATCTGTGGTTCTCTTAACAACTTTCAGTATACAATGTATCAAGTACATACTGCCATACTGTACATTAGAGTCCCAGAACTTGTTCTTCTTAAAACTGGAAGTTTGTACCCTTTGACAAATATCTCCCTATTTCTCTCTCAGCCCCTATTAATCGCCATTCTGCTCTCTTCTTCTATAAGCATGTGTTTTATATTCAACATATAAGTGATATCATAGAGCATTTGTCTTTCTGTTTTACGTATTGCACTTAGAATAATGCCCTCGAGTTTCGTCTGTGTTGTCACAAATGGCAGGATATTCTTTCTCACGGCTGAATAATAACCCATTGTGTATCTGTGTGTGTGTGTATACATGTGTATACAAACCACACCTTCTTTATTATACATCTGTTGACAGACACAGGTTGATTCCACGTCTTGGCTATTGCAAATAATTCTGCAATGAACACAAGAGCTGATAACCTTGAGATCCTGTTTTCATATCCTTTGGGTATATACTGAGAGTAGGATTGCTAGATCATACGGAAGTTCTATTTTTAATATTATAATCATTATTATTATTATTATTATTATTATTATTATTATTTATGACTACAGCACCTGGTCTTCCTAGGTGGTCTCCCATCCAAGTACTAACCAGGCCCAATTCTGCATAGCTTCCGAGATCAGACATCGAGTTTGTTCAGGGTGACATGGCCATAGCCCACAGCCCATGGCTCCCCTGGGGCGCGAACCCAGGACCTTCTGCGTATAAAGCAGACGTGCTAACTGCTACACTATGGAACCACATCCCTATTTTTAATTTTTTTTTTTTAGAAAGCTCTATAGTGTATTTTATAGTGGCTATCCTAATTTACAGTTCCATCAACAGTGCAAAATGATTCCATTTTCTCCAGTTCCTCGCCAATACTTGTTATCTCTTGTCTTAATAAAACCCTTCTGAGAGGTGTGAGGTGATATCACATTGTGGTTTTGACTTGCATTTTCCTGATTAGTGATGTTAAGCACCTTTTCATGTTCCTGTTGGCCATTTGTATGTCTTACTTGGAAGAATGTCTATGCGGTTCCTCTGTCGTTTTTAAATCAGATTTTATTTTATTTTTTTGCTATTGAGTTGTAGGAGCTCTTTATATTTTGGATATTAACCCCTTATTGGAGATACAATTTTAAAATATTTTCTCCCGTTCTGTAGGTTGCTTTCTCATTTTGTTGATTGTTCCTTTTGCTGTATAGAAGCTTTTTAGTTTGATGTAGTACCAACATTTTCCTTTTTTGTTTGTGCTTTTAGTTTCATATCCAAAAGAGTCACTGCCAAAGCCGTGTTTTCTTCTAGAAGTTTTACTGTTTCAGATCTTACATTTAAGTCTTTAATCCATTTCAAGTTCATGTTTATGAGTGGTATAAGATCTGGATCCAATTTCATTTTTCTGCATGTGGTTATCCAGTTTTCCCAGCACCCTTTTTTTTTTTTAAAGACCATTCTTTTCCCAGTGAATATTCTTGGCTCCCTCGTCAAACAACAGTTGACCACGTAGACTGGAATTTACTTCTGGGCCCTCAATTCTGTTCCATTGGTCTACGTGTCTATTTTTATGCCAGCGTCTTACTGTTTTGATTACTTTAGGGATTCTGCTCCCTTTCCATCCCTATCACCTCACTCAGAACCTGACATCACAATAGGCACCCAGACTTTTTTTAAAAATAAATGTTGCCTTTATGCCTAAATGTGTTTTCATGCTAAAATAAAAATAACAACATCACAGTGTTCTGATGAGCGTTTTAAAGATATGTTTCCCCTTCTTTAAAAAAAAAAAAAAAAAACAACGCCACCCTGTAGAAGTATTTGGTGATTGAAAAATGCCTGAGAAAATTTAGATGCTGTCAAATAAGCGTTTTACGGCTTCCCTCGAAAGAGACTGCGTGACGCGTCGAGTGCGGAACCTAACTAGAAAAGCAGCGCCAAGGTGTCCCCTGGTGTCATCAACCATGAGTCAGAAACCGCGGAAAAGGAGCAGACAAGAAACACGTCCAGGTTCTTGAGCCGTACTGTGTTGTCACAACTACCTGGCCCTGCTACGCATCACACAAGCGGCCTCAGGGCGCTCTGAAGGGGTAGGCAGAGGTGGCTGTGTTCCGGTGAAACTTCGTTTACCAACGCAGGCGGTGGGTTGGTCTGACCCCAGGCTGTGTGGACTGGGCCAGCATATGTCATTATGTCATTTTATTGCACTTCATTTTACTGTACTTTGCATATATTTTCTTTTTTAACGAATTGAAGATTTGTGGTAACCAGCAGCAAAAAGATTATGACTCACTGAAGATTCAGATGATGCTTAGCATTTTTTAGCAATAAAGTATTTTTAATTAAGGAATGTACATCTTTATAGACATAACACTATCACATACCTAATAGACCATAATATAGTATAAACATGACTTTTATATATACTGGGAAACCAAAATATTCATGTGACTCCTTTATTGTGGTAGTCTTCAATCGAACCCACATTATCTCCAAGGTGTGCGTGTATAAACAACGCCAATGTCATGACCTTGAATTAGTATTAGACATAACAAATTGTTTCCACTATTTGAAATATAGATGAATTTAAGCATAAAAATAAATGAAAACATAAAGCATAATTCAGAACACATAGTAGGTTATTTCTAATATCGATGACAATATTTTTCATCAATAAGACGTGGTATTCAACTTCCTTCTTTAAATAAACTTGAGAACAATTTGTACTGACTTTCAGCAATACCTAGTTGGAAGTTGCAGGACTGTTTCTATGTAGATCAGAAGCCCTGATCCAAAATGGGCTGCAGGATATGGGGCTGCTGTCCAATAAAGAGAGACATTCAGATTAGGCCAAGTCTTAGCTCACTTGCGACCTTGGTTAAGTCACTAATCCATTGCTCCAAACCGAAGATGGTAACAATGATTCAAAAAAAAAAAAAAAAAGTCAAAGTGCTTTGTCAAGAGAAAAAGTGGTGGTCCTAATTTTCCTCAAATGATGTATTGTCTCAATGAAAACCTTCAGGCAGAAATTTGGCAAAATAGAAAAAGCATGGACTTTGGAAACAAAGATTCAAATCAAAATCTCATTTTTTTGTCACTTAACTTGTGATAAGGACAAAGTTTCTTCATTTTCTAAATCTCCCTGTCTTCATCTGTGAAGTGCAGATGACAAAACCTGTCCTTACAGGGTGTCGTTGGTTGAAGGAGTCTAATGAGCTGGATGGATGAGCCAATGTGTGTTCTTACTGCAGTTGATGATGCAAAGTATAAGTTCCGCAAATGTTAATTCTTTGCTTTCCCATCTCCTTTTCCCAAAAAACACACAAAATAAGACCTTGCCACTGCTCTCAGCCAGGCCATCTATTTCCCCTCCTGGTAAAGGCGAGTTGTATCACTCCTTCCCAGGTGTAGAATTAGACTATTGGTATCATGTCTACTGTATCTTAATCCCTTTGCCAATGTACCGTTTTAGCTCAAATTGTTACACAGTGCTCTGCCCCCTCCTGCTCCCCTCCTAGCTTGCTGCAGAGTAATGAGCCAAATCTTTTCAAATGTTATTGTTCTAATAATAGCATTCTCTCACGAAACATCTCAATCACCCTCACCTCATCAGATTATGCTGGTTTTAAATCATCTAGCTGTTTACTATTGTTTCTTTCTTTACATAGTTGTAGCAATCCATGTAAAAGCCTCAGTGCATATGTGTGTACGTGCACACACACGCGCATCATCTTTTTCCACTTTTCTGAGACTTGGTTTTGATAAATTATTAACAAACAAGATTTTAGGGAAAAACATTAACATGTTTAAGAAATTGCAAACTTTTAAGGCATGGTGAAAAGCATGCCTTAGCAATATCCATCTGCATTGTCTTGATCCTTTAAACTCCAATTGCTTCTTATACATTTGCTAAAGTAAATCAAATATGGCTTGTTTTTAGCAAGCTCTGACTTCTCTACTTCCTTTATAACGGAAGATAAAAGCTTGATGGCTGAGGATTTCACCTTCAAGGTCGACATCATTTATTAGCATAAATTTGAATCCGTTGGGCTGAGAAGAGAATCCCTCAACCAGAATCTGAGATTAGTTGACTGAACACTTACTTTTGAATATCTGGGAACTCACACAGGTACTCAGAAATACCTGGAGTATGTGTCAAGAGCCCACTGAATTCTTAGACATGATGATTATCCCAAGCAAGACTAAAAGAGATTGGAGATGAACAGGCTTTCGCAAAATGGTTATTTTTACAAAAAAAAAAAAAAAAAAAACCTCTTTTAGCTTCTCCTCTTTCCACATTACAATTGAATAAGATTAAAGACAATCTAGGATGAGAGATTTCTTGTTCCCTATTACAGGTAGCAAGATATTCAAACTCCTTAGAATGATTTATAAAATTTTACTATCCCTGCTCATATTTCTAACCTCATTTCCTAACATTTCCGATGTGTAGGGTTGCTAGACTTCGCAAAAAGGAAAAAGACAAGACAGATACCCACTTAATAATTTTTTGGTGTATGTATATACCATGCAATATGTAAACATACTTATACCAAAAAAATAAATTCCTTGCTTATCTAAAATTTAAATTTGACTAAATGTTCTGAATTTTATATCACAGCCTCACTTACACAGATACCAAAATCGAACCAAAAGAAATACTCTTGCACTTTCTTGAATGTACCTTTCTATTCCTCTCAACTATAAGCTTTGTGAGAGCAGGATCATGTTCGCAATCCCAAATGCTTTCCACATTATTAACATAGGAACTCGATAAGTATTTGTGAAAGGAAGGAAGACAGGAAAAGAAGCAAAGGGGAGAGGGAGAGAGAATGGGAGAGCGGGAAAAATACCCTTAAATATGACAGACGTATATTCTCCCTAAAGTAAAAAACTTCTATTTCTAAATTTCTCCAGAAATCCCTTTATATATATTTTTTTTTATTTTAATGAGAATATTTAAGTCCTATTCTCTTAGCACATTTTTCATTACACAATGCAGTGTTATCAAACGTCAAATATAGTCACCATGTTATTCATTAGATCTGCAGACCTGATTCAGAAAATCTGTAGGTTTGCACGCCGTCTCCCAGCCCCTGAACAGCACTATCTTACTGTTTCCACGAGCCTGGCTTTTCCTTAGATTCCAAGTCTAAGTGATACCATGAAGCATCTGTCTTCTTCTGTCTGACTTAATTCACATAGCATAACGCCCTCGAGGTCCATCCCTGTTGTTGCAAATGACAGGCTTTTCCTCTTTCTCTTGGTTAGACAGAAGTCTCTGGAAATCCATTTTTAATCTCTCCTGATGAAGTTGAATGTCTCTTCTTACGGGCTTCTGTAGCATCATAGATGTATGGCTGTAGAAGAATGCGTTACAGCTCTGTTATTATTTGGTCACCTGGGTCTCCTACTGGAATGTGAGTTAATTTCCTTATCATTTACCCTTCTCATGGTGCCTGGAACATTGGAGCCATTCAATAAATGTTTGATTAAATGCCCAGTTAAGTGAAAAGTGTGTTAAAATGACCAATAAAAGTGGTGATTTTAAAAAAATAGATCCAGAAAAATCTCAGGCTATCTTTAAGAAAACTCCACGGTAATTGCGAGACTTTGCCCACAATGATCCTTCAAGGTCAAAATAGAGCATAGATAAAATCTTCCTGGCCCCATCTCATGGGAAAGCGAAGGCTTCTGGAGGTTCAGGCCAAAGATCCTGGCAAGGCTGGCCCTCCTTTGATTCTCCAGTAGAGGACCATTTCAAGGCCACCAGATACCGCTCTGGCTGATGTGTTCATGTCAGCAGCATCCAGATGTGCTCCCTGGAATGTAGCCAAGATGGCATGGAGGCTGCCATCTTGAAACAGAACCAGATTGTCCCAGGAGAGACTTCCTGCACAGTCAAGTACCTCTTCCTGAGGGGCTGTGAGTGTCCGACTACTGAGGCTTTTCCTCTCCTGAACCAGTCTGCAGATCCAGTTCATGGTCCACCTGCAGTCCCGAGACCGGCGTCATCTGATCTCACCTGAGGCCGAGGCCAAGGGAGGGCTTCCTACATCTTCCTACACGTGCGGTAGTGATGGCACCACAGAGTCCTAAACGAGCAGCTGCCAGATGGATGTCGTTAACACGTGAGTCCCGTCTCATCACTCTTTGGCTCAACACCCTCTGTGGGTCTTCATCTCACCCCGAAGAAGCCCAAAGTTTTTGAAATAAACTCTGAGGACATATGCGATCTGGTACCCTGCTTCCTGCAAACAAAAGCAAAGAGAGAAGAAATTCCCGGACATCAGGAACCCCTGCCCAGTCATGTGATATGAACTTTCTCATACATTATTTGATTCACAATGACTCAGCCAGTTCAATATTAGCCTTGACATTTTAGAAATGGGGAAACCGAGGCCCAGGGAGCGTAACTCCTGGTTTACATGGCAAGCCTGGAGTGAAGGGGAATTCAAATTCATCCTGCTTTCTAAACTTCCCCATGCTTCCTGCTAGGATATGTTTAAAGGATCGAATATTGTTCCAAAACAATTCCGATGGACCACAGGACCCATCATAAGGATATTCTCCGTCAGCGAGAAATGATTCCTCTCTTTCTTTATTGTTTATGTGGATGATTCAGAAAGTAGTTCACGAGAATGGGAACTCCTGTAATAAGGTGTCATGTGTCATTCATGATTATTGCACCAGTAACCCGACCACGCAAGAGGCTATCATAAAATTCTTGTGGAAAGCACTCTTCGTATTTAAATTTTTAATTGTTTTTCATAATTAAAAATAGTAGGGCTCTTTATAGCATATGAAGAAAGAAAGAAAGCAACCAGCCCTATTTTTACAATCTAGATACAACTACTGTTAATATTTTAGGGTATTTTCTTCCAGTTTGAATCGATGTGCTTGTTTGTAATTATGATTTTATGATATATTAAAATTAAACATAGTTATTTGTAATAGTGTCTACTTTCTTTTCATTTTAAGGGAGCAAATTTCATTCTGTATAAAGTTTGAAAATTTCTAAAGTACAAAGAAAGAATAAAATACACTGTGTGACTTTATAAAAATAATCACCATCTAGTATATAACTACTGATAACCATAGATAGCTACTTGTATTTATGTCTTCCACTTTTTCTATGTATTTTAATTTGCTTGAAATAATGGCATACGTACTGCTTTTAAGCATAAAGAACTCAGACATGTTCATAGTTCTTAGAAGAAAGATAAAATAAAGACTGGCTTAATGATGGATAATATCAGTCAGTGGGTGGTATATTTCTTTCCAAAAACTCAGCCTCTTGAAATAAATTTTAAAGATGCAGAAAATCACTATTCAGGTTCTATGGTGTTGAAAATGGTCATATGTCACTCTCCGCAACTCTACTTTTATAGAGATGAAATGGATTTTTTTGTTGTTTATTAATCCTCTCGGAGGCGTTTTAAACATTTTAGTATTTTAGCAATAATTACCAAGCACTTGAACAAAATAGTAGGAATCATTGTCTGAGATGGGCATCAATCAGGGACACAGAATCACGCTTGTAGAAGTCACTGGCCTTATCATGCTTCTCACCACCCTAAGGCAGGCTGGCCTGATGGAATAGCGGAATGGCCTTTTGAAGTCTCAGTTGCAATGCCAGCTAAGTGACAGTACTTCTCCGAGCTTGGGCTTGGCTCCCTGGGCGTCTGTATATGCTCTGAGTTAGCATCCAACCTATGGCGCTGTTTGTCCCATATCCAAGATTCATGGGTCCAGGAATCAAGGGATGGGAAAGGGAGGGGCACCACTCCCCATTACCCTAGGGACCCACTAGCAAGATCGTGGCTTCCTGTTCCCATGATCTTGTACTCTGCTAGCCTAGGTCTCCTAGCTCCAGAGGGAGGACAGCTTCTGCCAGGAGACACTGGTGACTCCGCTGAAACGGAAGCTGAGCCCGCCACCCGGCCACCGTGGGCTCCTCATTGGTATTTAATTATCATTAATTTTACATCATAGTATTTAAGTTTCGGAATATCAAGGAGAAGAGTAAACGTCACTCAAGGACTTGACTTTTTTCTCTGGAGAAGCTGTATTTTTGGTTGAACTCAATTTGTGTTCTGCCAGGCAGAATTATGACCTTGTTATTGTCTTTATTTGGAAAGTAAGCATGGTTTAAGGAGATGCATATGAGTGCCAAGCTGACAAGAGACGGATTCGTGATGGTCAATTTTGTGTGTCGATTCGGCTGGGCCGTGAAACACTCATTATTAAACATTGTCTCCGGGTGAGTCTGTGAGGATCTTTCTGGGTGAGATTAGCATTTGAATGAGTAAACTGAGTAAAGCAGATCTCTCCCCAAATGCGTGAGCATCAGCCAACCTGTTGAGGACCTGAATACAACAAAAAGACAGAGAAAGGGGGCATGACCTCGCTCTCCTGCCCTGGGCTGGGAATTACACCGCCAGTTTTCAGAACTACACCACGAGCTTCCCTGGGTCTCCAGCTTGCAGGTGGCAGGTCATGGGACTTTTCGGTCTCTATAACCACATGACACAATTTCTTATAATAAATCATTAAATCATACGTATGTGTGTCTACACACACATACACATCCTACTGGTTCTCTGAAGAGCCCTGTTACAGTGCATTTTTTCCACTTAAAATTTTATAGATGCAATTCTAGCAAAAGACAGTTAAGTGTTCAATACGCCAAAAGTTCTACAATTTGTCTCTTATTACATGATTTAATTTTCCGTGACTTCGATTCTGTCTTCACAGCGTCTTTGTGCTAGCTGAAATTCCTGTTCGACTTTTAGTTTCCTAGAAATTCTTCCTGACCTCACTCAGCTCCTTTTACATGTCATTTTATTGTTCTTTCTTTATGACTTCTGTCCTATTTTTAAGAGGCTATCATGTCTTGTATCTCATCTAAGAATGCCAAATAATGTTCTAAAAAAAGAAAGAAAGAAAAAAGAAAGAAAACGTGTTTTCTGTGACAGATTTTTGTCAAGGGCTTAGTTTTCCCCTGAGTTTTCATGATAATCACTAATAATCGTTGTTAAAAGTTCCTGTACTGTGATCGTTGTCATTGGTGGGCTCATTTTTAAAAATATTTTTCTAGTTTCCTCCTCCCTAAATAAAAGCTGTGTCAGGGCCCAGTGTTTGCTGAAGACCTCAGAGGTAAATACTCCTTAAGCTCACTCCCTTCTGGTCAATTACTCTTTTCCAAAATTTTCAAGTCCACGAGCTGAATGGCCAGAGATCTTAAATAAGTTCTACATTCTAACAGACTTTATTAGCCGTGGCCTCGGAGACTGAAATGGAATCTGTCCGAGCTCTATCTGGATTTCTAATGACGAAAACAGTTACTGAATATGAAATAACCAGCAGCTTCCTCCTCACCCGTCCTGCAGTGCGGTCTTCTCTCCCCCATCGAAAGTACAAGGATTTCATTTTTCCACTTCAGGAGGCTGTGTATCGCTGCCCTTTCAGCCTTCCTCCAGCCCTCTAGTCCCTTCTGTCTGTTATTTTAAAAAATAACACTAAAAAATATTGAAAAAAAATAAGAGTGTACAAATGAAATCTGTATTTCCAGCTGCCATGGAAAACTTTGGCAAGTCCGTGTCTGTGTCCTTACAAGACCAACGACTGGTCGTCTTTGCATGAGGCATCTCCTCTCTCCGTTTCTGTTCTCCTCCCTCCTCCCTGGGTCACTCATTCATTTTTGTTATCTTAAGTGTCTGCATTTCCGACTCCTGGTATAAACTTGAATTCCTTACTGTGTCGGTTTCCTAAAGATGCAATAACAAATTGCCCCGAATTGGGTGGCTCAACACCACAGAACCATGTTCTCTCACAGTTGTGGAGACCTGAGGTCCACAGTCGAGCAGGAGCCGTGGTGCCTCCGATGGCTCCAGAGGAGAAATCTCAGTCGCTGCTTCTGGCTTCTGGTGGCTCCTGAAGTCTTGGCTCACGGCCACACCAATCCCATCTCTGCTTCAGTCTTTGTGCGGCCATCTTCTGTGACCTTTTCTGTTCCTTCTAAGAATGTTCTAATTGAATTTAGAACCTACCAGAATCCAGCATGTTTGCATCTGAATCCTTATCTTACGAATAACTGCAGAAACCCTGTTTTAAAATAAGGTCACATCCTAAGGCTTTGGGTAAACATGTATTTCCGCCAGAAAAAAAAAAAAAATCCATTGGGAAATACACAGTCTGGGGGATACACAACGTAAGGACGGTGGCCCTTCCCGCCTCCTTCCTGTAGCAGCAGCCCCCAGGCGCGCGGCCAAGCCCAGGGCATGCGCTCCTCTTTTCATCTCCGTTGACCTTAAAGTTAGCCAAAGACGAAAATCCTCTGGCTCCAGCCTTTTTGTTGATTGTCAGTTGAAGTTTAGGCCGCGTTCTCAGTTCTCGTTTTCTCATCTTTCATAGGTATTTGACTGCACATTACAGAGGAGCTGTACCAGGGGCCGTTAGCAAACACCATTTCAAACCAGCAGCCAGTGAATCAACTTTATTAGCTGCAGTTTAGAAAATAAGGAAAGGATAAAGCTTTCTTTTCCTCCGAGTACACTCCTCATTTCCTCCACGCTCCCCCCGCTTCCAATTCCTCTCCCCAAATGCATCCATCACATTGGTGACTTTAGAAATACACGGGAAGAAGGACCAAATCGTCCTGTGAGTATAGAGCGAAGCCTGTATGAGACAGTGAGATGCTGTGAGACAGCTGCTGAGATCTTTAAATTCTGAGCCCTGAAGCTTCCATTTGTTAATGTTGATTAAATAATGAAAACAATTTCGGGCTAGGAAAATGTTAGTAATCAGCTCCACACAACAGCTATTGTCATTGATTTGTATATTTAATGAAAAAACTAATTACTGCATATTTATTATTTGATTATGGGTAATATAGCACACCAAATGTGGAAGAATAACATCCTTTCAGGACAAGAAGAATCTGACTCCAAGGAAAACTGAAGAAAAGGAAAAGGAGTAAGGACCTTAACATTTCCGAAGCTCAGCTCTGGAAACGGAGCTCTGGAGTGGCAAAAGCCCTTGCCCTAAGTCACTCAGCTAACTGGCAATAAAATCAGACCGATAATCCCCCCTACCTTACAGGTCGCTGTTCTCTGCGGAAGTCACACAGTGAAGTCATTTCAAGCAGGTCACGAATATGCAACTTCCAAATAAATTCCATCCACTCATATATGACTTTGCAGTTTCCAGATGCTTTTACAAAGGACAAAATGCCATTCGATCCCCACAATAGTTCTGCCATAAGAAGAGTAGGTGTTGCTATTTCGTTTTGCAGATGAGGAAATGGAAGATCAAACTTTCCAACTCGGGACATCCATTCATTGGACACCGCTCACCTATCTTCCACGAGACCCTCAAAGGCAAATGTGGTTCAGAACGCCAAGGGATGGGCAGTCTGGAGGAAGGGCTAGAATTAACTAGACGATACCGGTCAGGGTCATAACAGAGGTGCATCCGAGGTGCTAAGGAAGTAGGAGCAGGTAATGAAAGAGCAGAAGTCAGAAGAGGGTTTATATTTGAACGGGGATAAAGACTAGATGTCATCAGCAGGTGCATGGAAGCAGCAGCAGCATTCCAGCCGAAAGGCGAGAATTACTGTGGACAAAAGACGTGGGTGTTCAACGCAACGTGGCACGGCCTTCCGGGGCGGCTGATGGGGAGGGCGCTGCTGGGAAGGAGACTGGCGGACAGAAAAGATCGCGTCATGAAGGCCCTTCTATGCCAGGGTGGAGAGTTTGACCTTCATCTGACAGATAAGCAGACCGGCGAAGGCTTTTAAAACAAGGGTGTAAAGGGATCCGATGTGTGGTTTAGGAAAATGTGTCTGCCAAGCAATGCCTTGACCTCGAATACCTCTCAGATTCAGGCAGGTAACGAAAAAGGAGGAAAGAAATCCGATGCCTGATGGAAAGAAACGGCCACGGTTGAGCTTCGCGCAGTGTCATCCGACGTGGCTCGTGGAGACACGGATTGTTCGAATGTTTGTGAGAACCTGGAGATGTGGATTTTTATGTAAAATTACTTGATCTTTCAATTTGGACATCTTATCCCAAACGGTGTTTTAGCCAAAATAATAATAATAATAATAATAATAATAATAATAAAACACATCAGTAGGCTGCTTTTAACCAACAAGCCATCATTCGCTCGCCCGACCTGTGCACAGTATGACAGTCTGGGGCAGGGAAAACAATTAGGAATCCGTTTCAGAAGTATAAACCTCGGGTGGAGCCAGTGGAGCATAAAAAAGAAGAGGGCGCTGTCCGACCGTCAGAACCGGCAACCTAGAAAAGCCACCTGGGGTCGTGGGAGCGACCCTACCAGCTGTGGACTCGGCTCTGTGATTTAGCCTCGGAGTCATGGTGTGATCACAGATGTAGGTTTTACTTTCTTGACGGTGTTGTTGTTGTTGTTGTTGTTGTTAACAAAGAATGGGTTCTGGAAAACGAGCTTTCAGTACTATGCAAAATCAACCTCCCCTGGGCCCCACAAATTCAAAATGGCGCAGTCAGCTTCAGCTTAAACTCAGAGCAAAGTTGGTAAGAAAGACCAGTGTTCTCTTTGTCTCTTCCCTTCGGCCTCTGAGGTATTCAGTTAATGTTCTCTGCCATAAAAAAAAGAAATGGTTGGTCTCCTTTCCTTAACTATACTGTCTCTTTGATTTAAGTACTTTTCACCTGTGAATGTCCTTGGTTACTCCTGAACTATATTCTGCCCTATAAAAGGCACTAAATTAAAGACTGCTTTGGCTCTATGTTTTAAAGAAGTGATTTTTTTTAAAGTGCTATAAGATTTCTCCTTCCTTCGGAGAGCTGGTGAAGTTCACCTTAAATGTCACTTCTTTCTACGACTCGCCCTAAAAACCCACCCCTTTAAGACTCAGCTCACATGACCTCTCCCCCGAAAACCTTTGGTCACCGTACCAGCATCCCCCTGCAACCCCAGGTCGGGTCACTGCACCTTGACTATGTAAATAATTATCATCTGTCACTATCTGATTCATTTCCACCTTTGAAACCTGTAAGTCGTGCTCCACATCGCAGGCAGAAAGGTCTTCTGAAAATACAAGTCAGATCGTACAACTGCCCGCCTTAAATTCTCCACTGGCTTGCCTTTGCAGTTAAAATAAAAATCCTCAAAATGATTTACAAACCCCTGGGTTGTCTAATCCTGCCTGCGACTGCTGCCTCTCTTCCCTTCTTCTGATTACATTGCAGTCACACGGGCCTTTTGGGGGACCCTTGGGCACCACCGCAGGGAATTTGCACTTAATGTCCCCTTACTTACAATGACTTCCCCAGTCTATTCTCACAGTGGGCTCTTCCTCATCCTTCTGGTCTTAGATTACGTGTCATCTCCCCAGAAAGACCATCTACCCCTGATCATCCGAATGTTTCCCTCCCAAATGCTGGGGGTCTTAGCTGGGGGTCCCTGAAATCCACCTATGAGTGTTCCCAGCCAATGCCTGAGCAGGGCAGGGACACCAAGGCAGTGTCCCTGAGAGGCATGGACCCTCTGCCAGCGACTTTGGCTTGGGGACTCACCGTCAGCTTTATTAAACTTTCTTGGAATACATGGCAGTCTGAGACTTTTCCTACTCAACCTCCCTCCCTCCCTCTTTTCCTTCCTTCCTTCCTTCCTTCCTTCCTTCCTTCCTTCCTTCCTTCCTTCCTTCCTTCCTTCCTTCCCTCTCTCCTGCACAGAGTCAGACCAGCATTGTAGTCTGACACCTTCCTCAGTCACCTCCAGCATAATGGCCACCATGGTCCCTCTCAGATCTATGCCTTACTTCTGCTTCTCCCAGAACCCAAACGAGCACAAATGTTCTTAACTAAATCTTCGCCTATTTTAGTTAGCTAGTTAGTTAGTTAGTTAATTTCAATAAACATTATCTAAAATAAACATCATGGAAAGAAAGAGTCTCATTATACTCGCTGCCACGTCCTGGCATAGGTAAGTGCTCATCGATATCTGTCCAGTTTTGCACATAAGTCTATCAACACACTGACACATCGTACTGACATTCTCTTTGTGCGCGCCCTCACTTCTCCGTCCTTCAATACCCATCTTAAGTATTCCCTCCTCATGAAGTCTTTCTGATCCTTCTCTCCTCCAGGTAGCACTGACCATAAGTAACAAATCCTGTTACGTATTTCTTGGCATGGCTTGGTTTATAATTCAGATCCTGTGTCTGCCATTGGACTAGAAACTGTTCAAGGGTAGCATCAAGGTCTAATTCAACTTTCCTTTCTCAGTGCTTCCTACGTACCGAGAAGGTGTTCGATACATATTCATCGAATGTACAGATGCGTGAAGGTCTGCATTCTTCAGAACTCCACAATTTTTATCTCTGTGGTCATTCTGCCTCCTGTGAACTACAGTAGATCAGACTTTCTTATATTCTGAGCTCTGTGCATTCAGAGCTACACAAACTTTCTGAGTAGACTCTAAGCACCTGAAGAGAAGGGGCAAAGCCTGACAGTCCCTCTCTCTCCCTCCATGACTGGAACACAGGAGGATTCAGCAGACTTCCGCCGATAGGTTGCTATTTCTCCATCAACTATTCTACGTTTGAGGCAGCAACTTGCTTTAAAAAATGTTTAAAGGAAGTTGTTTCAGAAATCAAACAACCACATTACAAAATGTTCTTTTCTAAAAATAACACATCCCCAAAACACTCAAGGCAGAAGCTACGTGTTTTCTTTTCTTTTCTTTTTTTTTTCCCCCCATTAATGAGAGAAAGATGCAACTTCCTTCATTTCGTCCACAGCATGTCTGCGTTGCCTGGAGATCTGTGGCTGTTGTTTCAGGAGAGATCAAATGACAACGGGAGATGGATGGTCTCCTTGATTAAAAAGTGGCACTCGGCTACGTCGGCTTCCTCAGATTCGAGGAGGAGAGGGTTATTTCACAGCCAGTGCCTACTCCAGAGGCACGAATCCTGAACAGCAGCTGAGGCTGGCCATGTCCCGCCCAGACGTACTCACCCAGGACCTTCAAGGCACTGACAGGTAGCGCAGAATCGCAAGAACGTAGAATTTGCCATTGATTGACTCAAGGTTATGTTTTTGAGAAACAGTTAAAGAAATGGTGTGGCATATCAGACCAACTTGCATTCGAACCCCAGAGCTGACAGGTACTAGCTGTGTGACCCTGGGCAAGTTCCTTAGCCTCTCTAAGCTTCGATTTCATTATTTGGAGACCAGGCATGATGATAACATGCCTAGAGTAGCCGCAGATGTGATTGAACGAGATAACACAAAGTGTTTAAGTTTGCCTGTTCCTTTGTGCTCATTGGTGGTAGCCATTATTGCTAAGTAGCCAGACGACTTCTGTCATAATAGCTACAAATTGTTGAACACTTACTATGTGCTATATGCTACGTTAGTTGCTTTTATCCGTTTTTATTATTATTTATAAATCTCATAATTGCCCATTGAGCAGTTACTATGCTCATTTTGTAGCTGGAGAAACTAGATTTCTGGAAAGCTAAGTAACTTACCCAATATCACATACAACGGTTGAGGTGGCGTGTCCCTCGTCCACGGTCTCACGCCTCTGTGTTTTAAAAGGGGCGAGAGGTGGGGGTCGGGGCTCCGAACCCCAACCCGCTGCAGCGATACCCAGAGGGCTACGCAGCACAGGGGCAGGGCGCCTGAGGGATTCCCGTGAGGACCACTGATTTGGGCTCTGGGCCCGCATTGCTCCCACGCGGGACCCACCTCGCGCTTCGGTGGGCCCTTTAACCGCTTCAGCTCCAGAGCGTTGGTCCTCAGACCGTCTCACTTCAAGGGAGGAAGAAGAACAGAGCAGAGGGGCCTCCCTGACCGTCACCACCAAGCTAGAAAAGAGCTGGCCTCAGCGGCCCCCTCCACACCCCGTTCCCACGGACGTCAAACTGCCCATCGGTTTTCCGGGGGGGAAAAGTACCTGCCAAGCAAGACAGACCCCTCGACTCTGTCCCATCACCACTGGATTCACAGATGAAAGAGTGAACCACTAGCCCTTCTCCCTCAAAAAAACCCTAACCCTCCCTTTCCCCGTCTCACTAAATCTTCCATCCACCCAGCACTGCGGCTTTTTCGGCTTTTTCGTGTTTACTGTTCAATCCATCAGAGCGTCTTCCTAGGGCAGCAGCCATGGGAGACGGAAACAGGCCTTGAGCTCCCTCTAGAGGTTGCAGCCCTGCGACCGGCACACAGCGCTTGACGCAGCTGCAGGTGACATGGCCTGGGCCAATGTCACATTCATCTGTGTGTGCCAAGAGCCTTACAGAGCCCTAAAGGGCTGGATGCGAGCCAGCACACTCTCCCCTGGAAAAGCACACGGGGGCCAACGTGGCAAACGCAACAACTCCAGTGAGCGAGAGAGGCAGAGACAGCTGTTCTCCCCAGTGCGGGCACAGGCGCCTTTCGCCCCTGAAGCCTGCTGCGTCTCGGCACAAAGATGGGCACAGACAGATGGGCTGGCCAGCCCCCAGGTTCTGAGCTCCAAGGCCCCACCCGGCCCCCAGAGACAGAAAACGAGAGGGAAAGAAGTGTCTTCTCCTGGCACCAAACACTGACCAGCGACAGGCACCCTGCCTAGCGCCAAGCCCTGGAAGTGGACAGAGGCTGCCCGCCATGAACCAACAGGAAACCAGCCATGCAGGACAAAGGACGCCGGTGTCTGAAGAATCACCGGCTGCCTTTCCTTGTGCCCAGCCCGTGCGCAGGACGTATTTGGTACTTGGAAGGATGTTGAGTAAGGACACACCTAATAGCTGTCTAGAGTCTGCTTCCTCCACCTGATACAGAGTCACTTGCCGTGGGTAGAGCTGTGCCCCCCCGAGAGAGAGATAGCACATTCTTAACTCCCGGCACCTGCGAATGTGGCCTCCTCCGGACGTGGGGTCTCCGTAGGCGTAATCACGGTAAAAGGAGGTCGCACTGGAGTGAGGCGAGCCTGAGTGCAACGACAGGCGTCCTGACAAGAAGAGGGAAACTGAGACACAGACACAGAGACACAGGAGAGACCACTACGGGACAGCAGGGGCCAGAGCTGGAGTGACGTGTCCGGAAGCCGGAGGACGCCGAGGAGGCTGGCGACTACCCGCGGCTGGGAGACAGCGCGGCAGGGCCCTCCCCGCGGGTCTTCCAGGCGGCGTGGCCCTGCCGACGCCGCCGCCTCAGCTTCAGATACGTCTAGGCGCCAGTGCTGCGCACGAGAGAGAACACGTCTCTCCTGTTCGAAGTCATGCAGCCCGTGGTGACGTGATATGGCAGCCCTAGCAAACCGAGGTAGCACCGTGCGCCTTTCTCAGCGCGGTGACAGGAAAATATCGGGGCTCCCGATCCCCTTCCGAAACACGCCAAACGACACCCAGTTATTATTACTCGCACGCTCCCCAGCTCTCCGCCAGGAGATAAGACCATTCAATCAGACAGACACTTCTGGGCCTCGGGATTCAAGGACGAGCCCGCAGAGGGAGGGCCGGCCCAGCACTGAGGCCCCCAGGGCGTCCTGAGCCGAGCAGCAGGTGAGAGCCCAGGAAGGTGGGAAATCGGGAGCGCACCGCCCCCCCCCCCGTCCCCTCACTCCCTCAGGTGGAACTCTGGGCGGCAGCTTGCTCCCTAATCTCTTGGTAAAAGTATATTTTGAAAAAGCAGGCGGATTTCCCAACAACGCAGAGCATTTCAGACATTATAGTCTCGCTTATCTAGCTGCAGAAATAGCGTATTCTCTGCTTCGGGGCAATAAACAACCATGGTCTGTTAATCGCATCTGCCTCCCAGGAGAAGGGAAAATCACCACGTGGGGGGGACCGAGGGTCTGGACACCCTTCCTCCCCCCACAAAGGGGGGCTCGTTCTCAGAGTTCTCCCTTCCAGAGACCCTCTCCCGCTAGACAGAGAGCTTCACGTGAGAGCAGGAGTCTTTTTTCGTCTTTAACTCTACGATACCCAGAACCAAGTTGGGCATCTTGCAGGTTCGCTGAAAAACTCTGGGGATGGGGGGGATGGAGATCTGAAGGGCCTTGCTTGTTTGTGGGTCCGCACCCTCCGGGGCCTCCTGCCCCCTCCTCTCCCTGCCGAAGTCTGGAAGGCCATGGGGAGAACCTTCTGTCTGGACTTTATCAGTTAACATTAATTCCAACTTGAATCCTCCATTAAACCCCATTCATAGAATGACTGGCTTCAATCAGGCCAGCTGTGTTGCCCAAGACCACATACTTAAAAATTCTTTCTGTTTGGGGAAACAAGGTCAGGTGAACACAGAGCATTGTTCAAACTCATCTAATTGGATAGTTGGTGCTAATCGCCCTGGCTCCTTGCAATCTTTTCTGGGGGCACTGACCTTGGGTCTGTGTATTTGCTGACTCTCTAGACAGGCTGATATGTTTTCTTCCCAACAGGACTCCTGGAAAGCCCCTATTTGGCCCAAGCCCCAAGTTCCCTCAGATGAGCTCTCCCGGCACTCATCCCGCTGAGTACGATAACTCCTGAGTGGGATGGCTTCCCCCACCCCCATCCTGATGCTGGAAACCAGCCTCCCCTTGACTGTACAGGGAAGGGATCCTGAGAGCAGCTTTCTCTAACCTATGTGCTCTCCAACGGTCCCCTTGGGTGAAGTCCTCGACCAGCCCTGCAAGCAGGGGAGCTCGGGCCACCTCAGAAACGATGTCTCCATTCACCGCATCGTTTAGGTTTTCAACGGCATATAAGCCTCCAAGAGAAGGGAGAGGGCCAGACGCCAGAGAAATGTTTTGTATCCAGCCACCTAAATTTGCTGGTGGTTAGGAGAAGAGAGAATCAGAACGAAAACAAAAAGAGGAAAAAGATGAAAACTAGGCGAATTGGATGGGGATGCAGGAGCAGCTGCTTTTGCAAATCAGCCTCAGGGAAGAGCTAGGAAGTGCGTTTCTATGCATTGGGAAGAGAGAGGTTCGGAGAGCAGTGAGGAGGTGGGCAGCAGGTGGCAGGTCCAAACACCTGCTCTCGTGGAAAGTTGATAAAGATACACACACACGCACACACACACATGTGCGCACACATGCACACACGTGTGCACACACACACAGCTTTCCCTAGCTCAAGCATTCAGGTTATTTGGCTCTCTGGAGTCTGGAAGATGGCCATCAGCCTAATGACTTGGAAGGAAACTAAATCTGAGGTAGGCGGTGGGAACCCAGTTGGAGCAAATGCAGACGGAACTGGTAAGGACCGTGTATGAGGGCAGGCGAGGGGGTCGCTAGAGTTTACTAACAATGAACGTTGTTCAGACACCACAATGACGACATCGAGGTCCCCAGAGGATACTGGGGCGGGCATCCCTGAATCTAGCTCAATTCACCTGCAGAATGGGCTGATACTGGCAATTCTTCTGCGTACCGAGAAGACACTTGGCAGGACTACATGACGGGACGGTCATTAAGAAGCTTTGAAGAATACCACTTCCAAACAAGCAGGACAGCTTGCCGGCGGAAGGGAAGGGGACATTGGGCGTTGGAGGCATGGGCTGGATTAACCGAGGTGTTTGCAGAGTCGATCACCGTGCAGTCGGGAGTCTCGTTATACACTCTCAGTGGTGACACTGGGTGGCATTTTCCCCGTGTCGTGGGCCTGTGAGCGAGAGCACGCGGTGAAAGCTGAGTCACGGCGGGGTCCGGTGAAGTACCCTCGCAGGGAAATCGGGAAAATCTCACTCTCGTATCGGGTGTGGGAGAGCACGAGCCTGTGTCACTGGCTGGCACCGAGCTTAGGTGCACATGTTTAAAAGGAAGTGTCCAGCCTTAGTCTTTTCCACTTGTAATACTCTGTGTGTGCGTGTGTGTCCACGCGAGTCGTGTGCTTATGGGAGAAGCGGGCGTACTGAGTGCCGAGCCCTGGAGCTCGCTTTACTCTTGCCCGGCGGCACGCATTTTCATGAAATGCCTAGGATGCGTCATCCTCTTTTGGGGGGCTCCAGAGCAGCTCGCATCTGCGTGCATGACTTCATTCACGGGCTCATGCAGCCACTGACGCACAGTGACTGATCGATTACCCTTCTGACCTCGTCCAGACTCCCTGGCTTCTCGACCGTACATTCTCTGGCCAACGAGGAGAGAGTGAGCCCCCAAGTCCTCACTAGGGGAGGAGCGTGGACCTCCATTTGGTTTCCAGCGAACCCCAAGTGCCTAATGAGAGACCAGTGCTGGGAGCTCTAGGGCTAGTCCTGATCTCCTTCTGTAAGGCATGTGTTTGGGAGTTTGGGGGCGAGTGCAGTGTTGACCCCCAGAGGGAAGGCTGTGAAGACACGAAGCCATTAAGGAAGCTTGAAATTTCTTTAGATCCACAACTTGCTTATTTCTCCCCAGAAAAGTGTCTCCAGGAAAATTTTATAGTCAGATTCCATGGCAGAGGCAGCTAGAAACAAGATAAACCATTCGGCACGTGTACACATGTGTGTGCGCACGCACACATGTGTGTGTGCATGTGTGTGCATGTGTGTGTACAGGGTCCTGCCTATGCCAGTGCAATGCCTTGGAAAAGATCCATTTTCCTTCTGCAAACATGTACTCACTAACTTCGGCAGCTCCGAGCTACACTAAAAAAGATGTGTAGCACAGAGCTATCGCCCCGACCCCTCCAGGCTGGAGTGAGGACCCCTCACTCCGGACTTCGCCAGAGCGAGCCGGATAACCTTGGAGAACTTAGTTACCCTCTCTGGGCCTCAGCTTCTTCATCTGTAAAACAAAGACAGTGACTTTGCCTATCTACAGCGTGGGGACGAGAATTCGATAAGATACTTCACGTCGATCATTTAGTACAATGCCTGAGCTTTTAAAAGGCCAAACGCAATGTTATCCCTGCAATAACTAGTGTCACTTTTATTATTATTATTATTATTATTATTATTATTATTGTTATTGCTGTTCACACTATCATGGCACGTTATACCCTCACATCAGACACAGCCCACCAACTGTGGTTGTGCATTTACCTTCCAGAATCTCCTGCTACATGGAGAACCCCCTGAGGGCAAGGGCTGGGCCCGGCCCATTTATCCTGCTGCTCCCCGTCCTTTGCTGAGCGCCTGGCTCACGACAGGGGGTTGGCGCACACCCTGTCAGATGAACAAAGCACTTGAAGCAGTGGCTTTTAACCCTGGCGGCCCTGTCAGTCCCCTGGACAGCTATAAAAATGTCCGTGCGCAGCCTCACCTTCAGAAACTCTGATTTAACTGATCGCGGTTGCGTCCCCAGCACGAATAGTTATGAAAAGCCCCCCAGCGACCCTCGCAGGCAGCAGACATGGAGGACCACGTTGGAGTCTCACAGATCAGCCAAGCCAGTGATTTCTACACTTCGTCTTTCACAGCAAGACAACCTCCCAGTTTGTCTGAAACCTGCTGCGTGGAAGAGAATGAAGCAAAGGTTTCCTGGTGGAGATGGGGGAGGCGGGCCTGAGGCTTGCCCCCGGATGCCTGGCTCCGGGGTGGTCCACAGAGCCCTCCAGTCCCCAGGCCCACAGCTCGCCGAGCCTGGAAGCTCCCTGCAGTCCTGGGTCTAAGCAGCATCTCCCACCGCACAGCACCGCTGGCCTCACCGCCGCTCCCCCTGCAGCATAACACGGCCCTCGTCCCGAAACATGGCCTCAGACAAACTGCAACGGCTTTACCTTCACAGCCAAATCCAGGAGCTCTGGGTTCCCGGCGAAAATCATTCAGAGGCCTGGCAGGATAGAGCAGAGAAAATAACGCCTAAAACACATAAATAATTCAAGGCTGCGCTTATTCATGATGCTGTGCTTTCTCCAGGCGGCGGTTTGTGTAATCTCTCTTACACCGTCAGTCAGGCGGCCTCCGTAGCATTTATTACTGCAGACAGCCCGTGAGAAGCTGTTCTGATTTATGCATCTACATTCTATTACAGAGGCAAGTTTATAGCACACTGCGGTTTCTGCTGCTGACATCGTAAGAAGAAGAAGAAGAAGAGAAAAAAGAAAAAGGCTACAGAAAAGAATAGAAAATAATTTCCTGCCAGTCTAGAGAGGACAAGAGAAATAGGCCTTTGCATTTTCATGAAATATTTAATTAGTTACCTAGTACACACACACTCACTCACTCATATACCTGCATAAGACAAAAAATGGTATCGAACATCTACTAAGTGCCAGCTTACTCTTCCAGGTGATGGAGACACATCGGTGAACACGCTAGACAGAATCCCTGCCCTCAGAACAGCATCTTGTTCCCACAAACACATGCCCGCCATCTCTGTTCCCTCAACAACTCTTAGTGCAGGGTCCACATAGCCGTGGAATGAGGGAGCAAATCCAACCTGAGGCGTAAAGCGAAGTTATGCTACCGACGTCACTGTCCATGTCCGTCTCTTTTCACAGTCATGCTACACAAGAAAAACCACACCAACACTCACACAGCAACAAGCATTCACTGCTTGTGTGTCGAGGACGTTAGTCGGGATGGCTCTCTGCTCATCCTGGCTTAGCTCGCCCGCATAGTCGGGAGGTGGCTGGCTGTCCACTGGCCTGGTCAGCCTCTCCTGGGACACGTGGGGGGGCTCGGCTCTGTTCCACAGGTCTCTCGTCCTCCCGTAAGCACACAGACCTTCTGAGGTCCAGGTGTGAAACCAGGAAACCATGACTTCCAATAGATTCTGTTGGCTGGAACAAGCCAGAAACTCAGCCAGACTCGAGGAGCAAAAGATTCCACCGTTGGTGAGAGGGTTTGTGAAGTCACAAAGTAAAGGCCGAGGCAGAAGGGGTGACGCGTTGAGGCCGCCATTGCCATCTGCCACAGGTGTCCCGGCAAATGAGCAAAACTCCGTGACTTGAACCAACCAACTTCTCAAGTGAGAGGTACTGTTCTTGTCAGGGACAACCAGGCACATTCCCACGAGGCTCAGAACGGGCTCTCTGGTAAGTTAAGGAAGAAGGTATGTGTGTGTGTGAAGACAGTTCAGTGCGTCCTGAGTGACCTCCCGCCCTTGTCCCCGCGCTCCCCACCTGGGCCCCACCTGGGGTCGACACCTGCCTCCGATCTCCTCTCCTTGCTCCTGCTCGCTTTCCCTCCTTTCTTAACCCATCACCTTAGAAGACAGGATGTGCTTAGAGCGAAATAATGAGACAGGATTCTAGCTACGACGTGATGTATCCAGGGCTTACCGGGCCCCAGGCCCTGTGCTAAAAGGACTTTGCTCATGTTATCTCACTTAATCCTTACAATGATCCTATGAATTAGCTGTAATTATATTCTTCATTTTACCACTGTGCTCATCAACCGAAAGGAGAATTCTAAGAGATTAAGACCCTTGTCCAAGACTTTACAGCTGGTAAGTAATCAGGTCAGGTTTCCGACCCTCTGTCTGCCTCAGACAGAGCCCAGGCTCCTAACCTCGGCTTCTGTCCTCCGTCCTCGAACCCGAGGCTCTCCTTCGCTAAACCATGCCACCCATTGTGGTAAAGAATTACCACCTTCTTAAAGCAAAAAGACCGTGATTGTCTGCCCTGTGCCTTCTTATCTGATAGAGGAAAGGAAGGATCTGAATTCACACACTATTTTGCATTATTTCCTCCTGGGGCCAGGGGTTTGGGGGCATGAGGGACAGACAGGTGGTTAAATGTTGCATCCTGCGTAATTTCCACCAGCTCCCACCAGACTGCCCCAGCCTGCCTTAGTCAGACGGAACCGATGAGACCGTGGATTCCATTCCTCCTTGGCCGAGCTGCAATTAACGTCGCGCATGGTGTAATCTGCTCACCCGCCCAAACAGCACTAATTCTTCGCGTGATTTCCTGTTGTTGGTCGGGGAGGAGGCTGAGTCTGGACCACAGGGAGCAGATGAGAATCCCGTCCACACGATTTCGAAAGCACTGAGTTCCTACGGAAGCACGTGATGTGGACCAGTGGGACAGTGTGACCAGCGGAACGTGTGGCAGCTCATTCCAAAGTCGACCTGGGGGAGGGCGCTGAGCTCTCCATGAACGGACTGTCTGCCCGGTCCGCACTGAGCTCTCCATGAACGGACTGTCTGCCCGGTCCGCACTGAGCTCTCCATGAACGGACTGTCTGCCCGGTCCGCACTGAGCTCTCCATGAACGGACTGTCTGTCTGTCCGGTCCGCGCTGAGCTCTCCATAAACGGACTGTCTGTCTGTCCGGTCCGCGCTGAGCTCTCCATAAACGGACTGTCTGTCTGTCCGGTCCGCGCTGAGCTCTCCATGAACGGACTGTCTGCCCGGTCCGCACTGAGCTCTCCATGAACGGACTGTCTGCCCGGTCCGCACTGAGCTCTCCATGAACGGACTGTCTGCCCGGTCCGCACTGAGCTCTCCATGAACGGACTGTCTGTCTGTCCGGTCTGCGCTGAGCTCTCCATGAACGGACTGTCTGCCCGGTCTCCAAGGTGCATCTGGCCTGCTTACTCACTCCCATTGGACATTTACACCCAAAGAACAATGGAACGTGGAACCCGCCCCCTGCCCTGTCCTGCCTTGGGCTGTAGGTGTCCAGGCTTGTGAAAGTTCCAGTGTAGAACCCTGGGGAACGCTGGATTTAAGGTCACGTCCCAGGTGTGACGCCTTGAGAGGGGCAAGGAGAAGAAAGGAAGACACATGGCTGGTCAACAACGGGACTCTCAGTGCATTCAGCCAGCCGGCTGCCTAGGGGACCCACTTCGCTCCATTGCTCAAAGGGGCATTCAGGGGACGCCACCTATGCCGAGGAGGAAAGACAGAATTCTCAATAGGACAGTGCTTCCTACATTAAGGGAAAAGGTGGACGACAGCTTACCATGCCCAAGCGCAAGGAAGAGTGGAGACTGGAACCCTGTCCTTAAGGCACGGATGGTGACCTCATCTACTAGCAGACACGGCCCCATGAGTGTGAAGCTTGGGCCAAACCCCCTGGCCACTCCTCTCCCCTTGGGAGAGACTGAGTGAGGGGTCAGGGAGAGGGGCTCACTCTCCTCCCTCAGCATTCCCCACATGGGGAAAATGGACGGAAGTCGCCCAGTTTTGAAAAGATACTAGAACACAAAGAAACGGACAGCAGCGTGCCTTCTCTCACTGAAGCCACGCGGAGGGTGGCGAACTTTGAGGATCGATCAAGAAAACAGCCGCACGTGTGAGAATGCGGGCAGAGGGAGGCTGAAAGGATTGAGGGGCCGTCAGTCCACTGCAGCCTTCGCCTCCTGGGAAGCCGACCCCTGTGCCGGGCGTAGCCGTGATGCGCAGGGCCAGGCTGGGTTCCTGAGAGGATGCACGGCCGTCCTCAGATGGGCAGATGCTGAACGCTTCTTCGTCTGAGGCTGAAGTGAAGACGTGAGCCAAATGGGAGGCGGGGAACCAGGAAAAGAAGGGAGGAGACCTCCAGAGAGGACGAAAGGGAGGCGGCAGGAACTCGCTCTGAACCTAGCTGTCTTCCCTCGCATGTGGGCTGCGATCTCCTCAGAGGCCTCGGGCCAGGCTGGGGTGGACGCTGTCCAAGGGGGGCTTACTGACCTCCTCGTTGTGGCTTCTTTGTTCTGGAGAGGCTTGTGCGACCGCATTAGTATGCTCAGCAAAGGGCCTCCTTTTGTTGTGGCAGGTGCTGTAGGAATTCGGAACAGCCGACCTGTCATAAAATCAGGAGCCTTCAGAGAGCTCTGGGAGGTCAGAATGCCCGGGCCCCTGCCCCTCACATCTGGTCCATCAGTCGAAGGATGTGGCAGCTTAGAAATATTTTTTTAATTATGTTTATTGTACTTTATCTTCTAATTTCAAGAGTGATACACTTTCCTTGGAGAAAATGTGGAGCACGCAGTAAAGCCCAGAAAAGAAAACAAAAATAATTTCTAATCTTACCACCACCTGACGAGAGCTGCTGTTAACTTTTCAGGGGAGAACGTACCCATCCCTTTCTTTCTCTCTCTCTCTCTCTCTCTCTCTCTCTCTCTCTCTCTCTCTCTCTCTCACCTGTAGGGAGTGTGTGTGTGTGTGTGTGTGTGTGTGTGGTAAACATACAAAAGGTAAGTGGAGTTTCCTATTACTCCAGAGTTAGAACATAAAAACACGAACAGAGGCATTAAACGTCACACAAGACAAACAGGGCTGAACACCTTCCTCAAGCCTTGCCGACGAGTGGCTGAACTGGCACCACTACCTTCAGCCAGCGCCTGGCGCCTCCAGCATCATTTTTTCTGTCTCTTAAGAGAAGACCGAGGAGAAGAGAAAGGGGCCTCCATGCCGGCCGAGTGGGAACGCCGGGCCAGAGCGTATCCGAGAGCTGAGCAGGGGTCTATGAAAGACCGAGAGGGCTTCCCAAGAAAATAACTTATAAACGTCGGGAACACATGCAAGAAACAAACACCCGACACCGCACTCACTGGACGGCCACCTAACGAGGCAGACAGAAGCCCTGCTGGTTTGCTCTGTGTCCACCTGAAGAGGTAAACAGGACGTCGGAGAGAGGGCAGGGCAGGGAGAGGGCATCCGTGCAGCAGCGGGTCCCTTCAGCTCCATGGCAAAGAGGCATCGCCTTCTGGAGGTCACAGGGACGCCACAGGAGATAGCCTTGACCTATCTTTCTCGCCCTCCACATACGAGAGTGGATCGCCAAGGAAGATGGGGGCTGCGGGTGACGTCTCCAGGGGGCGGCTGAAGGAGACCCGGAGGCTGTCGACGCTGTCTCCTGCCCTTGGGAGATGCCCGAAGAGGAACCAGAGAAAATGGACAATGCGCCCATCACGGGGAGAGAGAGAGAGAGAGAGAGAGAGAGAGAGAGAGAGAGAGAGAGAGCGCGCGCGCGCGCGCCACGGAGAGGGGACTCTGCCTGAGGTCCCACCGCTGTGAACCAAAGAAACGTTGACAGCTGACGGAGGGGACCGCACAGCAGCCAGCTCTAAAAGCAACGCTTGTCCTTGTCCTCTTTTTCCTCCTCTGCTCCACACACCGGAAGACCCGCCACCTATGTGAGGAAGCAGAGAGGACCGTTTCTGGAGGAAGGAAGCGGGAGGGAGAGCACGGGGCGGGCTGGGTCCCTGCCACTCCCGTCCCACGAGCCTCAAGCACTGGAAGGAGCGGGGAAGATAAGGTCGGTCTTCTAAACGGGAAGAACTGTTAAAAGTAAAGCAAAGAGGAAATGAAGGGCTCTGCTACCTGACAGGTAGGAGAGAATTACCACAACGTCATTGGGAACAGGAGATGTTTTTAAACGACTTTTTTTTTTCACTCTCAACAAAATAGCAAAAGGGATGAAGAAAAACTTACTCCAGATGATTAGAAGTTTACCTCCCCACCCCCGCTCCAGCCTTCAGATCTCCGAAGAACAAAACGGAACAAAACAAGTTACATGGCAAACGACTTATTTTACGAAAACGCTAAAATGAATTTAGATCTATCTGGAAAGGGCATTATAACTGAAGTTATATTTCCATTTTCCTCCAAATTTTTTATTCTATCAAATCCACCAAAGGAAAACACTCGCCTTAAAGTTTCCCCCAAACTTCCCGTGTCCCTGTCTGTGCCCTCGGTTTTCTTCAGCCATGCAGAGTTCTTCGGGCTCAGGAGCATCCACGGGAAAATGCAGGGCTATGCTCAGAGGACCTATCTTGCCTTGCGCTTCACGCAGCTACAGGTATTAAATGTGCATTTATTCCACTCTAGCGTACGGGAAATGCCCCATCATGGAGTCTCTCCATCAAGGTAAGTCTACCTGCGGGTCCCTGGCGGATGGAGTGGCACAAAGTTCAACAGCAGTCGTCGTCGTGGGGCCCCTCTTCATCGTGAGTGTTGTACAAATGCCCTGTCATACCTCCTGGGCTAAAACACTTGGGGACGGGCCCCTCTAGTCTTCAATCTTTCTATGTCATCCCTAAACTGTGCCACTCGGTGTCTAAGTCTGTAACTGGCCACGCCCCATCCAGGATAACACAACAGACAGTGCTCAGGCCCCTGCCATTTGCAGAAACCCTAAAATCATGTTCTTCTCCACACCAGAGAAATACCCAGTGCCAGTGTACAGCCAACGTGTGGGAATTGTCCTTCTGGGGTTGGTACGTAAGAGCTGACACTTTCCGCTCTGAAGATCTCAAAGATCTGTTTCAGAGTGACCTGCAGGCAGCCGTCAGTAGAGGAAGCAAAAATACGTGTGTTGAGCAGCTACGCTGTGCGAGGCATGTTGTCCTCTCGTCTTCTAGTGCCCCAGAAAATTGCAGGGTAGAAATTATAACTGGTCTTTAAGATGAATAAACAAAAGACCAGAGACGTCTTTAGAGAAGTCCTCACACCCTACAGCTATTTCACTCTTTCGAGATGGCCTGGTGAAAACTCAGCTAATCTTAATAATCATCACCGCTTCTTCAGCTCTCACCCTATACCAGGGATCACGCTAAGCGCTTTATACCCAGTAGTTCTCATGACAACTCTACGGCCTATTTCTTTATCGCTACCTAAGATACAACGACCGCTGAAGCTCAGAGAAAACAAGTCATTTGCCCAAGGTTACACACACATTGGGGGAATGATGGAGCCTGGGTGCGAAGCTGTTATTTTAAATCTGAAGTCTCATTCTTAACCCGGCCTCTCCTCAAGTCTCTGTCAAACAGAGGTCGTAGCCCCCGTAAGACTGGGACATGGAGGGACAGGGACGGGAAGGAAGTGAGCAGGGAGGGAGGCGTGAGCAGTGCTGGGGGTGTTTCTGGTGCTCCCTCAGCCTCGCCACTAAGGATTTCACAGGAGTGAATCACAGAACAAAAGGGCAGAGGCCTTGTTTCCTTCCTTTGACAAGCCACACACTGTAGAATGAGAATAATTATTAGTCATCCGTGAGCCTTGTGATGCTGCTTGCTTAGTCATTGGCTAAGTAGTATAGATCACACATTGCTAAGCCTCTACACAGAGCCTTAAGCCACCTCCCGGATCCTTAAACGACCCCCAGCATCTCAGCTTCCACGGGGCAGGGGTAGCTGCAGACATGCTCTGCAGGAGCTATGCGCCCCTCTCATTAAGAGATAGAAACCTTTTGGCCAATAGCATTAAGAAGTTTTTCAGCAGAACAGGCTGCAGTCTCTCTCCTGCTTCCAAGGCATTACTTTCCAGCAAGACAAGATGCTCCAAGCAGGTTTAAGTCTCTCCCAGGACACAGGAGTTTCATCTCGATTATGTTCACCTGACATCCATGAGAGGAGCTACACAAGAGAAAGAAATCTGAGAGGAAAATGCAACCGGCATAGTGATGGGTAAGGATACCCGCCCCCCCCCCAAAAAAAAAAAACCACTGAGCGCGGCTTGATGATGGAAGGCCTGAAATGGGCATGCCACTTTTTGTTTGGAATCACCACTCCTGGAAATTCATCCTGTAGAAACCATTTAACTATCATAAAATCCGGAAGCACAGAGATTCTCCTCCAAATGTTACTTGTCAGTATCAAAGGCACAAAACACATTCACATCCGGTTCTAAGCCTTTGTTTATATAAAATGTGGTAGGTTCAATTAGCGGATTATAATCACTAAAGATTTTATAACAAAAAAAGTTACCTTATGATATTAAGTGGAAAATAGCACCAAATTTTATGCATTGTATAGTTATGATTATGTAAACAAAATAATCTAATTTTTTGAAGGGAAGGAAAAAAGACTAAAAGGAAGTAGACCCATAGTGCATAGCAATTGCTTTGAGAAGTAACTTAAAAGTTAAATTTTTTTTTTTTGCATTTTTAAATGCAAAAATGTTGCTCTTATGATGGACAAAAACAATAAAAATCACTGATGGATTAGTGGATTGATTCTCCTCAGTAACTCAGCTCCACCTATAATTAATTAATCCATATATGTAACTGAACAAAGGCCGTGAGTTTGATACCGGATGTGCCCAGAGAAGCCGGAAGTTGGAGACAATAGGTTTTTGCAGAGAAAAGGAGATGGATCTGTCAGGCCACCCAAATGAGGAGATGGGAGATGAAGCTCACATTAGCCTCTCCAGACAAAGGCTTGGGATCAGTTTCAAGAGGTGAGAGGAAGGAGAGGCTATTCCTATTTATGAGTTCTAACTCAGGGCTCTGACCGGGTAGTCTTGGAATGAAGCCTCCTCAGGTTTGGAACATGGAAGGGGTAAGAGAGAACATAGAGATTCCAGTGAGGTAGAGTCTGATTTATCAGCCCTACGTGTCCGAATCTGGTCCCTGTACTGGATTGATGGATCCCTCGCTTCTTAATGGGCTCTGGGGGTAATGATAGCATCTCTGTTATTTAAGTCCCATGAGTCTTGGTTCTGCTGTGTTTCGAGGTCAGTACATGCTAATATAGCTGTTAGTTGCGTCTGCTCAAGCCTCTGGGACCAGTCTCTTCAGCTTGGTCCATTGGCCTCTTCAGGGTTATGAGGCCTGCTGTTATCTCCTGAAAGACACTTAAAACTAAGAAAACTAATTACAAGGGCCTGATTTCAGTGTCAGGGCCCAGTTTTATATACAAATGGTGACAGCATAATCTAAGTGTTTAAGAAGGGACTTCACAGGCACGGCTTGGTATTCCAAGCCTTGCTTTACCTTATCAAGCCCACCTCCCAGTCCAAACTTCTCTTCATCATGGTCCAAAAGACAAGGATGCTCAAATCTGCAGACCCTGACCTGGCCTTGCGGGCCCCCTGCTTTTGTCTTACGGTTCCCTCCTCCCCATGTCCCTTTCCTCTTTACCCACCCCGCTCTTCAGAAACCAGTCTCGAAAAGCTCAAAAAGCTTCGCACCTTCCTGAGTGATCCAAGGCAAATTATTTCGTTTCTCAGAATTTCAGTGTCCACATGTCTATAAAATGGAAATAATTTCTACCTTGCTTTTTCTCATTATTTCACAAAAGTATCTGTGTCAAGTGTCTGACACATAGCAGGCACACAAAAACATATATGTCTTGCCTCTGAATCCTATTCCAGACCTCTAACTACCTTGTGTGCCTGGCACATAGAAATCACTTACCGCATGTTTATTGAAATAATAGATACCATTGGTGATGATAGAAGACCCTGGCAAACGAGACCCTATGGCTGTATGATTTTAGATGACTCATCTTTACACAAAAGCACAAATTAAGAAGCTAGTCAAAAAAAAAAAGAATATTCTTCCTACATAGAGAAAAGCTTTATCAACATTGATCAAAATGAGGCATTGGAAAATCGCCTGCAGGCATCACAGGACTAATTTGCACACAAAGCAAAGAACATCAGAAAGTAAGCCAGAAAGTTTCCTCCTCTCTCTCCCCAACCCCACGTTGGGCCCCCGTCTCAAAAGGGATTTGGCTGTGTTTTTAAACAGGCTTCTGCGCTTTTTCAGAAATCAGCTAGATACCAGTGCATCCCCGCAGCTGAATAAGCACAGTTAAGATGAAAGACGTGTCCTGGGGCAGCGTCCACTCCGCTCCAGCAGCCCCTCCAGTTTGCACAACTCCTCTCGTTTGGTGAGAACAGGAGAGTGAGTTGAGCGTCCCGTCTTTGCTGTCTCGCACGGTTAGCAGTCTCACGGATCATCGAAGAAGGTGAGCCCTGATGCCTGGGGACTTACTGAAATTCATCTGCATCATGTAGCATCTCAGAAAATCCACGATTATAATAGTGGCAAAGATTCTTCAGCTCAGCTCTTATAAAAAAAAAAAAAACAACAACAACAACAAAAAAAAAACCAACCTTATCCACAAGCAAGCAAAGTGATCCTCCGCCCTCAATCTGCAAAAACTTGAAGCGGCTCTTTAGCATAAAATAGTCACCCTTAAAGTAAATACAAAGTAAAATATTGCACAAGCTGTATCATCTACTGGTAGATGGTTCTAAGGGAGAGGTACTTAAGGAGATGATAAGTCGACGAGCAACCCCAAAGTTTAAGCGTAATATTTGTAGATCAAATTTTGGTTCACTGAAAAGCACTCCACTCGATACATTTTCTTCTAGATCCATTAAATTATTCATTCATTCAACAGGCACGCAACAGCAAACTACTTTTCATTTGCTTTTTCATTTATTCATTCAACAAATATTTACTGAACACAGAACGGATACCATGTACTGTCCTGTGTGTTAGGAACATAAGTAAGGAATTTGTTGGGTGATGACAATACGCTAAGAATTACCTAAGTCACATGACAGGTGTATCTGGGAGAAGCCCGACCTGGAACCCATTCCTTTGACCTCATGCTCTACTGCGTCTCAAAGGTGTAAGATACGCAAATGTTCTGATGCAAATCTTAGCCTCAAGAAGCTTAGATTTTAGGAGAGCTAAGACAGGTAAGAGAAGTTAAGAAGAAGGTATCAGGGACTTTTGGAGAAAGAAGAAATAATTTCTTCTTTGCTGAAGTAAGAGAGAAGTCTCCTTAGAAATGACAGAATTGGAGGTGACTATTGATGGACAAGTAGAATTTGAATAAGCATTGCTGAGGAGAAAAGATATTCTAGGTTCAAGAAACAGCATCAGCAAATTACGAAGGAAGGACAGCAGGAGGCATGGGAGAGAGCAAGCGGCTCCCTGTCATTGGAGCATCAATGACTGCAAAGAGCGATTTGGGGGGGAAGGTGGACCAGGAGGCTGAGACAGATATTGTTAAGGGTGGAAAATTTTCAATGCCCAACATCTGCTAATGTTAACCAGGGTGCAGTTCTAGGAGATATCCTGTGCAAAGATATGCTAATGGCCAACTTCTGCTTCTGTAAACCTGCTTACTTGTTTGATGTGGTTTTAGGCTTTATAAGCTACCTCCTCTGGAAGCTCGGGACTGATCTCCTCTAACCCTGCGTGGTAGAGAGTTAGTTGCCAGCCAGCTAATAAAGGCTCACAATTCCTCTCATTTGTCTCCATGAGTCTTAGATTTGAGTGAACCACAATAGTATGCGATACTAGCTTTTTTATGGGAACCTTCCCAGATGACATTCTGCTAAAATACACCCTGCAAGCAGCTACTGACACCTGATGAGGGCTCTTGCTTCATTAGAGTGAGTGATACAACATTACTCTAAAAAGTGAATGAGAACGTTTCCATTTTGAAGACTAGCTAACAGACTCAAGCAATTCAGCCATTCTGGAGTTTCTAAGTCATTCTGTCCATCTTGGGAAACTGTTGCTATAACAATTCTCTTTCACTAAAATGAAAAAAATAAATAAATAACCCACCTACAGGAGAGGAATACGGGGAGGCTCGCTGTGGAGATGCAGTCCACTTCATTATTGCTTCATGCTCACCAAGCAATATTCTGAAACTTATCTGACCCTCCTGGAGCCTCTGCATGGGCAGGTGAGACATGCTGGGAGGATCCATGTCCTGTTTATCACTATACATGAGAGAACTGGCCCGTGATTTTGCTCAGCACAGGAACTCAAACCCGTATCAGTCTGACTCTATCCTCTAGCTCCCTGGGTTGTAGCCTCACTATTAACAGGTTCGTAGGAGGACTGCTCCATGAGCTATAAGACTTTTGGGATCAGTAGAAACCTGTCTACGAAGCATTTAAGCACCTTCATGATCCGGCTTCTGCGCCTCTCTCCTCTCTCAGCTTCTGCGCATCCGAAGTTCACATTCTCTCTTCCAGCCTTACCAACCACCGCTGGTCCCCAAACCGAGGGCCACAGCGCTCGGGCTTTCCACACCTCATCCCCACCACTTGAATAAAACTAAGCAGTTGGCCTTCCTATAAGTGATTATTAAATACTCTTCAATCTTTTTTTTTTTTTTTGGCATCAGTGGCGAGAAAATATTTTTCTATTAATTAAAATGTTAAGTGAGTTTTTCTTTAGGTCAGTAAATAATGTATCACTTACTACTTCCTCTTCTTCTTTTACCTCCGTTAACACAAAATGCCACTCCTATAAACATATGTGACCGAGGAGAATCTCCTCAACATTTCAAAGAGGAGATTGCGGAGGGCATTAATAACATAGAACACGGCATGTTGTAGAAAATGGCACCATTTTACAAGTCGTTCCTTACGGGCATCTTTTCTCAGCCATGCTGGGTCTTCTCTCAGTTCTTCCGCTGGTCCACATCCCACTGCAACGGCACTCATGGCTCTCTCTCTCTCTGTCTCTGTCTCTCTGTCTCTGTCTCTGTCTCTGTCTCTCTGTCTCTCTCTCTCTCTGTCTCTCTGTCTCTCTCTCTGTCTCTCGGTCTCTCTCTCTCTGTCTCTCTGTCTCTGTCTCTCTCTCTGTCTCTCTGTCTCTCTCTCTCTCTGTCTCTCTGTCTCTCTCTCTGTCTCTCGGTCTCTCTCTCTCTGTCTCTCTTTCTCGCAGAGCATTAAATCTGTCCATCTTCAACCCCACCAAATGTGCTTACCTGCTCCTTCTGACTATAAGTTTCAAGAGTCGAAAGCTACTATATCAAGAATAAAAGTGTTTATGACCAGCAAAAAGGAATTCTAAATTTTTATAATATACTAAATTCAAAATAAGTGTTTTATTATGCGCACCGAGTAAGAGGGAGTTGCATTCCTCCAAACACAGTAGGAACCACAGTTAGAAACCTCCGTCAACCGGCTCCTTATTTCTACTTATTCTGAGGATGTTTCGCGCCCCTCACAGAGCAGGGCCCTGGTTAGCTGCCCTGGATCTTTATCTGGAAAACGCATTGTCTCCCTACAAGATTTAGCTGAGTAAAACCTGTCCTGACTCTGCCCAGATCTAACCACCCTCCAGTGTCCCCTCGACATTCCCGAAATTTCACGCTGACTTCAGTACTATGATTATTTTATAGCATCTATAAATATTAAGGCATTTATCAATTTATCTGCCTCTCTGCCTCCACTAAGCTGTGAGCTTCTAGGACAAAAATTTTGTCCTAATTCATCTCCGATTCGGCATGGTCCCAGAATACAGACTGAAACAAAACTTGTTTTAAAAAAAAAAGTTTGCCATATTAAATTGAATACTAAGTCTCTTCCAACTGCTACTTAGGTAGATGCATACATTATTATATATGGATATACATATATATACATGTATACTTATGCACACGCATGAGCGCGGGCACACACATGTACACACAGATTTTGATTCCAGACCAAACAGACAGCAAATTGACAGCCCGGCATTCTGCACCTTTAATCCCGAAAAAAGAAAGCTGGTCGTGACCCAGTCCCAAGTACAGAATTGTCTGCAGGTGGAAGAAATACGAGGCCGAGGAAACAGCAGGTAATTTGGAAGGGAAAATGAAGCACAGGGTAGGCTGGGTTCCCCGAGGTTCCTAAACTGACAGTTAATTGAATCCAGTGTTCCAAGACCTTAATTTCAAACAAGGTCTTTGGGAAAAACAGTCAGTCACTCTCCCTCAGGCAAAATGAAAACCTTTTTCCTTAACTCTGAGACCTAACAAAGCTCCCAGCTTCTGATTTAATCCTGGTGCGGGTGGCCTGAGGCTGCACTCTCGGGGACTTTGGAAGGCAGGCCCCCAGCCTCACTTCCTCCTACCCCTCCCATGCCCCAGCTTTCCTGCAAACCCCTGTAGGCATCTTTAATTCAAAACTCTCTGCATAAAAATGCCAGCCTTCCCAGACCTGAGCCCTTGCCAGACTGACCCGGCCGTGTGTGACCTCTGGTTCTTGATTTGGAGCCAGGATTCAGAATGAATCTCTCCATCTCTTCCAGCAATTTGCTCTGCCTTCGTTACCATTCTCTTGTTCCCTCTAGTATTAGAGCCGCCTCATTCATTCATTCATTCATTCATTCATTCATTCGAAAGTAGATAGTTATTGAATGTTGACTACACATTGGGGCTGAAGATACAGAGAATGATGGTAACGGCAGGAGTCGCAGCAGCGCCAGCTCACATGCATTGACCTTACCATTCACTGTAACAAAAAACAAAGAGAAAACAAAATCTGGATCATTCTCTATCATTGAACCCTGAGGAAAACCCTATGGTGTGGGAACTATGAGCAAAGCCACTCTAGAAATGAGGGGCAGAGAGAGTGAACAACTTGCTGAATCCATTTAGGGTAAGTCCAGTCCATCTGCAAGTAAGAGAAAAAGCAACTCAATGCGGCTTAAACAATGAGAGAAACATATTTGCTAATGAACACAGCAGAAAAGCAGCAGCTCCGGGGTGGGCGAATTCAGAAACTCCCTCCCTGGGTTATTTCTAGCCTTTCACTCTGCCAACCCATTAGTCCTCGGTTGGGGTTCCCTCAGAGCTACAACGAGGTTCTCACAGTTTCGAGAGATCCATCCAGACCCAGGAATCCACAGGAAAAAAACGGGGACGCATCTTTCATCTGTATCCATGTGAGTTTCCTGGCGCTGCTTAGCTAAGTGCCGCAGATCGTTTGATCAAAACAACAGAAACTACTCTCTCACTGCTCCGGAGGTGAAAAGCCTGAAACCGAGGTGTTAGTGGGGGTCATACTACTCTCTCTCTCTTTGAAAGGTCTAGAAAAGGATACTTTTTTACCTCTTCCTGGCTTCTGGCGGTTGCCAGCGATTTGTGCCATTCCTTGACTCGGAGATGCATCATTCCGATCTCTGCCTCTGAGAGGCTGTTTTCCCTGTGTGTGCCCCTCTGTCTCTTTTCTTATAAGGACACCGGTCATGTTAAATTGAGGGCCCACCCTGCTTAGTGTGACCTCTTCTTGGTTACATCTGCAAAGACACTCTTTCCCAGGAAGGTCACATTGACAGGTACAGGGGCGTTAGAATTAAATATTTCGTTTTTTGAGGACAAAAAATTCAACCCACAATAGTATCTTATTTTGAAAGCTGGAAAAACGGTCCCTGAAAGACCTTTAATCAACTTCTTATAGCTCATTGTTCAGAGATGCATCACATGTCCAAGCCTAAAACAATCACTGCCTGGGGAGGTCGGGACCACTCTGATCAATCTAGACCAATCAGGACCCACCCTAGAACCTGGGCAAGAAATGCGAGCTCCCCAACGGCAGCATGTGGCTAAAAGATGTCTAGAAATCTAGATAGCCAGCTCTATAGATATCTCCTATTTTAACCCATATCACAACCCCATGAAGTACATACCATCATTACCCTTGTTCTAGAGACTATAAACAGAGGCATCAAGCCCAAGTTTGCACAACAACGAGCATCCACCCCCTAGACTGTGAGCAACCAAAGGTTAAAAACTGTCAGACTCATTTTTTTGAACCCATCACCCAACACCATCTTCAGGATAGAAAATATGTTTGGTGAATGTTAGCCACATGAAGATACTGTCCATTCTCTGCCAGAAAGTCCTTTGTTAATTTTAAAGAGAAGATCTGAATTACAATTTCTACAAAGCATTCGTTTCTCTTTTATCAGGTCCACTGTCGTGACTAAGAAATCCTTCTTTGCATACCTAAATGGAACTTGGGTCTTTGAGTCAGTGGAAATTGAGGTATAAGGTGAGCTCCTTTGTTTCTCTTGGCTTGCCTGAGCCTAAAACATGCCTCCTGCCTCAGAGACGGACATCCAGTTGTTTTTTCTTGTGGGAAGAAATGCCTACTGTGCAACCCATCCCCCAAATCCCTTATGAGAGCTCTGACGGGAAAGCCGTGTGTTCTGTGACCTGCGAAGAGGCAGGAGAATGTGGCAAGAACAGCACCTGGAAAGGAAGATTCGAATGCTTCTCTCATCCAGGAAGTTAGGAGCAACGGCACCGGCCTCGGACTCAGAGTGGCTCCTTCCCTAGTTCAGCAGCTAAAGAAAGAGCCCGCCTGCCTCATGAACTCGGACAGGTCGCTTTCTTCTTTAGGGTTCGGATTCCTCATCTAAGAAATGAGGGGCTTAACCTAGATTGTGTTCAATTTCTCTTCGATCACGACTTCCAAGGCTTGGAAACTATGTCTTCCCAGGTTTACGGGGAGCATTCCAGCTCTGCTGCTCTCCGCCTGTCCTCCTTTTTCTTTGTTAGTTTATGGCTCTGGCTGGTGATAATGCAAAGGAAAGTTAAGATTATGTTTCCACCGAACGCTTTGGTTTAAAACTTTCATGTTCACTATCTTGATTCTTTCTTATGACAGCCCTGTGAGGGCACCAATTTTCCTGTTTTAAAAATCAAGAAAATTGGAAAATGATGGGATTTGCCCAAAGCTAGTAAGTGTCAAATACAGACTTGAAGTCAGGGGTTTAGCTCCCAGTTATACCCTCGAGTCTGACTCCTCAGCACACAGACTCTCTCAGCACACAGGACCCCCCGCCCCTGGCCTTACCACTGCCAGGAGAACCCTAACTTAACATTTATCCTAAGGAAATGAGAGAGCATAGTTAAAATAGCTAACTTGGATCACAAATGCCTTTGTTATTTTAGAATTAAACAATAACTTGTTCACGAAGAATGCAATATAAAGAAAAACTGTCTAAAAGCAAAATTGTCTGAGAGACAAGGGGCTGCTTTGAAAGACAGTGAGCTGCCCATCATGGGCAATATTCAAGCACAGAAAAAATGAACCCCTGATGGGACCATAGGAGTCAGGCTCCGATAAGACACTGCAATCCATCTCCTGTGAGATGTCACTCACACTGAGATAACGTGAGACTTGTTTTGAGCTTGTTTGGAATTTTTCTCTATTAAAAAAAAAATCTACATATAACAATTAATTTAAAATTGAAGTTAAAAACACGATACCATTTATATCAACATCAAAAAATATGAAATTCCTAAATACAAATATAACAAAGTATGTATAAGATTTATATGAGAAAAACTATAAAATGCTCATAAAAAAAAACATTTTAAAAATCTAAGCAAATGGAGAGATATTCCATGTTCATTGATAGGAAGACTCAATATTAAGGTATTAGTTAAGGTGTCAGTTCTTTACAATTTGATTTAGAGATTCAGCACAATCCTCAAAAAAATCCCAGCAAGCAATTTGGTGGATATCAGCAAATTGATTCTACACTTTATGTGGAAGCCAAAAGACCCAGAATAGCCAACAAAATTTTGAAGAATAACGAAGTTGGAGGAGTGGCACTACCTGACTTCAAGACTTAATATAAAGCTACAGCAATAAAGAGTGTGATTTTAGCAAAAGAATAGACAAAAAGATTAATACCACAGAATAGACAGCCAGAAGCAGAACCAAATAAATATATTCAACTCACCCTTGACAAAGGAGCAGAGTCAATTCAGAGGAGAAAAGACAGTCTTTCAACAGACGATGCTGGAGCATTATTTAAAAGTAAATAACTATAGATACAGAACTTATACCTTTTTTAAAAAAATTAACTCAAAATCATTCATAGACCTAAATATGAAAGGTAAAGCTATAGAAGATAACATAGGAGAATACCTAGGTGACAGGTTTGGTGATGACTTTTAGAATCAACATCAATGGAACAATCCATGAAATAACAAATTGACAAGTCGTACTTTATCAAAACTAAAAACTTCTGCTCTGTGAAGGACGCTGTAAAGAGGATAAAAAGACCAGCTACACTGAGAGAAAATATTAACAAAATATGGACCCGACGAAAGCCTTGTAGTCAAAATAAACAAAGAACACTTAAACCTCAAGAATGAGAAAACAAACTACCCAATTTAAAAATGAACAAAAGATCTAAACAGAAACCTTACCAAAAAAAAAGGTAGCTATTTGGCAAATAAGCATATACCTTCAGAGATTCACAAATTAAAATGCAAGGAGCAGCCATTCAAGATATCACTACGTACTTATTAGAATGGCTAAAATCTAAAATACTGACCACACCAAAAGCTGGCAAGAATTTGGAGAAATAGGAACACTCATTTATTGCTCGTGGGAATGCAAAATGACACGGCCACTTTGGAAGACAGTTCAGCAGTTTTTTAAAAGCTCATCATGGACTTACTATACAAGCCAGCAAGCATACTTCTAGGTATTTACCCAAATAAGTTGAAAACTTATGTCCACACACACAAAAAAAAACCTGCATACGAATGTTTACAGCAGCTTTTTCATAATTGCCCAAAACTGGAGGCAACCAAGATGTCTCTAATGAGCAATAGAATAAACATAACTTTGGTACATCCATCCAGTGAAATATTATTCCTCACCAAAAATGAATAAACTATCAAGCCATGAAAAGACGTGGAAGAAACTCACATGCATAGTGGTAGGTAAAAGAAGCAGTCAGAAAAGGCTACCCAGCATATGATTCCAACTCTACAACATTCTAGAAAAGGGAAAACTGTGGAGACAAAAAGGCCAGTGTTTGCCCGAGGTTCAAGGAGAAGAGGAGAGGGATAAACAGGTGGACCCTAGGGGATTTTTGGAGTGGTGAAATCATTCTATATGACACTATCATGGTGGATACATGACAATATGCGCTTGTCAAAACCCATAGAATATATAACAACAGACAGTAAGCCTGAATGTAAACTATACACTTTGGGTAATAAAAATGTATCAATATTGGTTCTCAGTTTTAACAAATGTAACGCACTAATACAAGATGTTAATTATAGAGGAGGCTGTATAGGCAGGAGAGGGAAAAGATAGTTAACATGCTCTGGGGTGCTCTAGTTGAAACCGCAGGCAGGCTCGTTTTGAAATCCTGACAGCTAGAAGCATGCCCCTGACATCTGAAAGCTGCCGGCCATTCTTCTGCTTCTTCAGAGGTAAAGGCTCGAATTCTTCAATGAGGAAAGACACCACCTTTCTTGAGGGGGTGTGGGGAGGGGGAAGCTTACAGAGCATTTTAACTAGATAAAGGTAAAGAAAGATCTTCTGAACTGGAGAGACTCAAACCAACAACAACAAAAAAACATGCGTGTCTGTGAGCCGCGTTACAGGGCCAAGGGTTTAGAGGAAGCCTTGGAGAGTCTCCCTGAAGGCCTCCAGAGGGTGGAGGCCTGGACCTCGGTTGGGAGAAATCTACCAGCTCAGGGCACTGCCTCTCAGGGTGATGGACTGAGCGTCGCAGCGTGGAGACTGGCAGGGGCTAAGGAGAATGCGGCAGTGAAGGACCCCTCAAATGTGGCACCCCTCAAATGAGGGACATGAGCTAAGGTGGCGAGGAGCGGCCACACCTGGCAACATTCACCTGCATCATAATTCCTTTCTCGTTTCACAAGGCTTCGGTCATGTTTTAGACACTGCACTACAGAGAATTAAAGGACGGACCTGGCGTGTGCTTAGCTTAAGGAACAGCAGTACCGAGGAAGATGCCGCTCCAAGGAGAGACAGACTTGAGAAAGCCAGAGGCAACTCGAAAATACTCAAAACCGCCAGGAAAGTGGGCGTTTGCGTTTGATTAAATTGCACAGACAATAAGAAGGAGGTGGGGTCTGGAAAGGGAGAGAACGTGATGGAAAAAGAGGGACGATGTCCTGGCTTCACCCCGAAATGTGCAAGGCCGCGAGACCGGAGGGAGAGAGGACCCTCCTGGCACGCGCGTGTGTGAGCAACTGTGTCACAGAGGGACCCGTCTCATAAAAAGTAAGTTCTATCCGGAAACGTCATTTTCCAGCCAACATGGTAGCAAAGAAATTGCCTCTTTGTGCAAATTCTGGAAGCAGTTTATGAGCCAGAAGTTCTCGCACTCACGCACACACGCACACACACCCCGAGTAGGAGTCGCAAAGTACGTCTGGCTCAGCCTGAAGTTATTTTTCCTTCCCAGGCTTGAACACAAAATTGTGTTTTCACATTTCTTTCAATCCAAGTCCTGTGGATCTGCTTAATAAGATTCAGACTTTCCTTCCTTCCATCTCAGGAACTAAAGAGAAAGCCGTCTCCCGGGGGTCGGCCCTGCTGGAATTCTCAGCAGACTTGACAATGGAAAAGTTCAAACATTATGGCCTGCAGTCATTTTCTAAAACAAACAAAACCAAAGCAGGCTTCACTGGGGCTTTCATGGCTTACATGACTAAAATTCTCTCTCTCTCTCTCTCTTTTTTTCTTGGTTTATTATTTTTTCCTCCCTCCTCCGCATATTCTTCAAAGACATGTGAGTCATTAAAACTCAGCTGATGATTCTCTACATATCAGTGTGAAATGTCAGTTAGCAAATTAAGCAAAAAGTTCTGGCTGGGGAGATAACTCCCGTGGCTTGCTGCAGCAGCTGACTTTTCAGATCTGGTTTCCCCAGCAGTGGGAGGGAGGACGGGCGAGAGGCCAGCACCAGGGAGATGAGGCATTTGTCAAGGACAAAGCTCATGGCCAAAACGAAGACGCAAGGAAACGGGGGCAAAGCCAAGAGCACCTGCGCCCCCATGAAGCGCAGGGGCGCCGCGGGGGGTGCGGGGAGGAGCGGGCACGAGAGAGACAGGCAGCCGTCTGGGGACCCATCCCCCTAAGGTGCCGGCCGGTGCGGTGTTCGCGATGTGTTTAACCAATGGCCACGCACGCACAGCCTCCGCCCTGGGTGCCCCACTGCGTCCTGGCCTCGATGGGAGTCGACTGCCCCCTGGTCTTCTCCTGTGGAGTCTGTCCGTTCTCCACACATCCCCCCACATTCCTCGGAGATGTGGTCCGCACACGGGCTCTGCGCCGCCCCCAGTGGCCTGAGCTGGTAAGGCAAGACCCCCTCCTCTTGTCCTCAAGTCCTCTAGCTACTCCAGCTGGGGCCCCCTCCGCGCTGTCCCTAACCACTGCTTGGCAGATTCTCATTCTGCCGAAGGTCTAAAGGGTTTGATGTGACTGTGGTATTTGGCCCACAGCCTCCCCTCTGTCTTGCGTCACCCCAGTTGACCTGGACATTCACAGCGGCCAGCCTACACAATCGCCAGACCCCCCAGGTGTGCGGCCCCCTCACCTCGGTCTCCCCTCCCCTCCCCATGAAGCACTCACTCCCATTCATCATCCGACAGAGAGTAACCAGCATCTCCCATTCGCTCCAGGCTGGAAATGGTGCTGCCCACACCAAAGAAAACACGGGCCCTGCCCTCAGGAGCCTAAAGTCTAACGAGAGAGTCACAGAAAAGGACACATTGGGTCTTGGGTCTGGTAGGAAGAATTTGGCAACAGGCCCTCGCTCAGCAGAAAGGCAGGACCAACAGTATAGAAATGGGCCGGGGGGGACGGGTAACCCATCCGGGCCACAGCAGGACTCCACCCATGGACCCCGTCAGAGGGGTCCAACTCCAGGAGAAGACAAGGGGAGATCTGCATTAGCTACATGCTGTCTCACAAGCACAGCTGAGATTTAGATTAAGTTTTCAAATGAAGACAAATACCTGATTATCAACCAGAAATTAAGGCAGAAGGGCAGCCATAAGCACGGGATCGTCTTCCTCTCCGTGTTTAATACTACGCTAGCTCATGGAACATGCTCGTAAATGTTTCCTTAAATAACTCATCCTCATGAAGAAGATGCTGCTGAACGATCTACGGGGCACCGCGCAGGCAGGCTGCATACTGACACAGGACCAATTCCCCCTCTGGACGGGGCTCCTAAAACACTCCATGACTGGTTTTTAAGAGTCCCTTGGACTCGATGGGAGGTGATCAGCATCAGGAGGTGGATGGGCATAGATCAGTCCGGGCTCATTCTGGGTCATCTGGGCTCAGAAGCAAATCCACCTTCCAACGAGAGCTGCTTCCATATCTTTAGTCATGGTGGGAACCAACCCGCTTACCAGAATATGGGGCCACCAGACTCCAGAGCAGGAACTCCAACCGGGGTCACCAGCAGAGTCCCCAGACCCACAACAGTCTTCAAAGGTCACCAGGGGATTTGTGGGACATTTCTATTATCTTTAAAATCCTAATATGATTTAAGGCGCATGGGCTGACTAAAGTAGCCTTTTTTTTCACTGAAATTAGAACCAGTTCAGTGTACTAATGCTGGTCACACAGATCAGAAACTGTGATTAGAGGTTATATTTGCGTGTGGTTAACTTTAAATGGGGAAGTTAATCAAATATTTATTAAGTGCGGTTTGCTTGACAAAATCTTTCAAAACATGTTGTACTTTGCAAGGAATTCATAAAAGAGGCCTCTTTGCTATAGAAAGGTAGGACATCATTTGATAAGAATAGAGAAAAAGCTTGTATATTTTATCAGCTCATCACATGGGGCCGGCAGCATCTCACTTCCTGCCTGAGGACATGCTGAAAATGTGTTTTAATCCAGAGCTCTTCTTCAGAGAACCACATGGCCTTGAACAGGAGGAGGCTGCTTTATAAATCAAGCATATATATCCCTCCTTTTCTCTACAAAGCTATCTGAGAGTGATCAAAGGGTTAATGAGGGGGCTTATTCATAGAAATATTCAGCTCTATTCTTTGCCCATGGCTCTTCACATGATTTAATAAGAGAATACAAGCTTCAGATAGTAATAAACCTGGATTTGAAACCCAGCTCTCCCACTTATTATGTACATGATTTGGGACGAATGTCTCACAGAAGAAATGCAGATGCAAATATCAAAAATGCCAATAGATAGTGGCTTAGAAACCTGGGGGTTGCGTTTCTCATGTACCAAGAAGTTAGCTACAGGAATCTCAGAATGAAGCAATTCCGTCAGGGCCTCCTCAAGGGACTGGGTTCCAATTCAGCTTCTGCTCCTATCCAAGCAGGCATGTAAGTGTTCATCTTCTTTGTGGTGTGATTGCTGTATCCCTCCAGCCATTGCATCCACATCCCGGATAGGATGAAAAGAGAAGGGAAAAGGGCAGGAAGAATGCACCGACTGGATCTGTTTTTATCCAGAAAACATTAGTTAATTTGGAAGCAACTCTGAATAGATTTCTGCCTATGTATATTCATTCTCATTTGCAGGGAGAGTCCAGAATCATAATCGATTGACGAAGAATTGACATTTAAAGAAAGTATGTAAATCAAGTATGTAAATATAAAGATTTTAAAAATAGAAATAAAGACCTTAAAATTAAAAAAATAACAATTTCTATCGAAACCCATCGAATATGTTAAAATTGGTTAAAGTGTTTTAGTTATAAACATAGCTAACAACATGTTCAATGAGCTACTAATAGGGTAGGAAGGAAGGAAGGAAGGAAGGGAGGGAAGGAAGAAAGAATGACAGAGAGAGTAAAGAAGAAATAAAGGAATGAAGGGAGAATTATAAGGAGAAAATATCGTTGATCACTTTTGCTGTTTTGAAAATTGGTAAGTAAAAGTAAAAGTAATCAATCACATATCTTGTCTCTTCTGTACAAAGAATATCTGGAGCTATTCAAAGGCTTAATGAGGAGATTCTCTTTACAGTGGAATTCCAGCTTAAAAGAAAAAGGAGAATAAAAAAATTAGAAACTCGTTTTGTGAATTCTAATGAAATAATGGATTTACGCAATGATCATGAATGGCTGCTACCATTTCAGAGAGTCCATCTAATGAAAAAATATACCATCATCTAAAGATTGTGGTATTTTTGCCTGAAACTCCAACCTGAATCTATTAAGTTTCAGGATCTAACTATCAATTTACAGGAAACAGAGGAGCAGAAGAACATGTTAAATGATGCCACAGGGATTCAATCAACAAAATCCAGAACACAGGAAAGGTTACAGACCAAACAAGTAGTTTTTCAACAAATAAATCACAAGGGGACAAAAGACTAGAAGAGGAGAGAGAAGAGAGTTTATTAGACTTGAGGCATATCCAACAGTTGCAATGTATAAAACTGAGTTGACTACTAATAGGAAAAAAAATTAGAAAGAATATAAAATAACTAGAGAAATTTGAACACTGACTCTGTATTTCATTATTATAAGAAATTATTTTGAGTGATGTAGATATAAAATCGTGTTGTCATTATGTTTCCTTAAAGGGTACTTACCTATTAAATACATGCTGAAATTCATGTGGATTAAATTATATAATGTCTGGGATTTGCTCCAAAATAATTTAGGGGTAAGAGGGAAATGGATGGAAACACAGATGAAATATTGGCCATGAGTTGATAATTGTTGAAATTGCATCATGGGTACATAGAATAATTTATTATACCATGTTCTCCTTTTTATACATTTGAAATTTTCCATAATAATTTTTTAAATACTAACCAACCTCAGAATGAATAACATTAGATTAAAGTACCATTGAACTTAGTCCAAAGTTAAGAAGCCAATATAACAAAATGTATAATTTTCATGAAAGTCCTTGTATCATCTTAACAAAATTCTGAGTTAAAAAAAAAATTCTCTTCAGATTTTATTATAAATACCTGAACTGTATGATCCTACTTTACCAAGAAAGCAATGTATGATTGCCCCAAACGATCAAAACCAAGTAAAGAGCCCTTTGGTAGAGTATTCTGAAATAGCAAATCTTTTTTCATTCCTCGGTATGCTCTCAATTATACATTCACATATATTTTCACATAATTATGAGGTTTCAAAAGAAAACATAACTTTGGAGAACTAACATAAGTTTCAAGATATTCAAAATTAAATTTTCCTATTCAGTCAACAAATATTTAACACCTACACACCACTGGGCATTACTCTGGATTTTAAAGAAATAGTGGCTGAGAAAAAAGGAAAAGAGGTGTAGCCTTTGCCAGGTGGAACTCGCAGAATGAGGAGACCTGGGGAGACAGAGCAGACTCAAAAGATGCCCTGCAAATGGCAACCTAAGTTCATATCAGCATTGTTCTCAACAGCCAAAAGATGGAGGTGACCCAAGTGTTCTGCAGTAGATGAACGCATAAACAGCGTGTCATAAATACATACAATGGGATATTGTTCAGCCATGGAACGGAAGGAAATCCTGACACATGCTATGACCAGGACGAACCTAGAGGACACTACACTGAGTGAAATAAGCCCATCACCAAAGGACAAATACTGTATGAGTTCATTTTTATGAAAAATCTAGAATAGCCAAGAGCATAGAGACAGAAAATATGGTGATTGTCAGGGACTGGGGGAGCGAGAGCTGGGACTTATTATTTAACCCATACAGTTTCAGTGCTGCCAAGTGCAGAGTTCAGTGGATGGATGATGGTGGCAATGACAGCCCAACGATGTGAAGGTACTTGATGGCACCGACGTGCGTACTTAAAAATACTATAGATGGAAACTTTTAGTTACTACCTAGGGTAAATGTCACCAAGGAGAGTTATTTAGCTGTTCAAGTAGATACTATTGGCTTCCTCCCGGCATTCATTTTCTACTCTCTAATATTATCCATATTTGTTTTAGGGGTCCCTTTCTCCCCCACATGGTCATGTGACTCAGGAGATACTAACACCCTTTCTGCTTTAATTGATAGATCCTAATTAGTCCTAGCACCATGATACCGCTCTGTCAACTATTAACAGTCCGAGGAGTGCTTTGGCACATGAACTATGTTGGCCCAATCATACTGACATAAAGCGTTTATATGCCATAGTTGGAGGTGATGGAAATATAGATGTATGCTGGCTCCACTGCTGCTGGCCATCATCATTTTGTGAACATGAAGGAAACCTTCTTTAGGCTGAAGGTGATGCAGGGAAAAATCTCAAAGAGCCTGGCCGGACAGAGAAGTCATTGACATCGCTGAGCCGTGGAAATAACCAACTCTGCAGCCTTTCTACCTTGGACTCGCTGTGATGTGAGAGAGCGCATACCCTATCAGAGAAGCCAGCTTAAGTTGGGTTTCTGATAAGTCAGCCCAAGTCATCTTATCTGAAGTAACAACACCAAAGAAGCAATGAATACAGGTAACTGTCCTACCTGCAGAGCTCAGGACAAGTAGCATCCAGGCCAAGGCAACAGCATGTGAAAAGGCCCTGTGGCAAAAGGGAACAGAGTTTTGGTCTGGGATTTCCAGGAAGCAAAAGGAGTTCAGTCTGGCCTAAGCTCCGAAGGGGTGGGAGGTAAACTACGTTACAAGAGAAGATTGAGAGCCGGAGGGAGCCAGATCCTTTATGTAGGTCCTGCTAAGATTCGGGTCTTAGTTCTAACGTCGGAAGCCATTGGAGTGTTTTATCACATCATGAGCACATGATCAAATTTGCTTTCAAGTAGAGACTACGATATGGAGAACTGATTAGTGGAAGGTCAAATGGAGGGAGGGAGATGAGTAGTTCAGGCAGGAGATGAGGGCAGCTCGGGCTAGGGCCGTGGCTGTGCAGATGGAGAAAAGTGGGCAGATCTGCGAGGTTTTCAAAGGCGACATCGATGGAACGTGCTGCCAGGTCAACTGTATGGTGTGGACGAAGAACAAGTGTCAGGGGTGATGTCTAAGTGTCCGCAGGACGAATCGTGAGGTTTTTGGTGTAGAAAAGAACATTAAAGAGAACCAGATTTGGCAAGAAAGATCTTGAACTGTAAACAAGGATAGAACTGATACCTAACTTAAACTTGATTTAGGTAGCACTCGATTACAATGAACAGAATTACAAACCGCTGCCATTTACTAAGCATTTGTTATGTGATAGAATCTGCACAATGCACTGCACTTTACAGTCATCATTGCAGAAGACCATATTGTCCCAAGAGCACCACATCTCACGCTGTTCCACAATGTCGCCTTGCCCCCACTCCCATCGAGGGGTGGTGTCTATGTCCCCACTTTGCATCTGGGCAGCCATGTAACTGCCTCTATCAACAGACCACGTCACAAGTGACACTACTTGATTTCCGAGCTTAACTCATAAAAAGCCGTACAGCTTCTGGTAATTCTCTTGCGACATTCATTCTGGGAGAAGCCAGACCATGTAAGCGGTCCAACTCTCCTGAGACCACCAAGCTGGGAGGCCACATCTAGGCACTTTGGTTGTCAGACTTAGTTGAGTTCCTGGCCCATAGTCAGTGCCAACCTAACAGCCAGGTAAGTGGGCCACCTTGGAAAGTCTCCTCCAACTCCAGTCTGGTCACCATAGCTATCACCCTAAGGCGCAGAAACTAGGTATCTCCACTGAGCCCTGCCCAAAAGAAAAATTAACTGTTGTTGTTGATCTTATATGGCGCTAGGTTTCGGGAGTGGTTTGTTACACTCCCGCACCGCTGTAGAGGTGAAGAAATGCGGACTGGCAGAGATTAATGTAACCTGCCCAGGATCACAGAACTGGTGAGCCCAGGAGCCAGAATTCAAGCAAAATCTCTCTGGCCCAGAATCTGTGCTGTTTCTTAAATCTCACTGCTGTCACCTTCTTGGTCACATCCCAAAATTAAATTGCTATTTCTATTCAAAAATGTGTGCCTTACCCCAAAACAGATCTTGCCATAAGGTGCAGAGACAAAGCCTCTCCACTGAGCCCTGCCCCCTCCCAAAAAACAATCGATTGAGCAAAAACCTGATGGTTGTTGGTCTTTACAGAAGATCAAGCAAACCCTAACCTCAAACACATGCATCTGGAAAGTAATCTATTCTACTTGAAAAGAGCCACTCACCAGTAAAACACGGACGATTGTAAATGCTTGGAAAAGTTTCTGTTTTCATTTGCATGTCTCCCATCCCTCTTCCCAGGCAGTGGGGAATGGATATGAAATTAAAACAGACAACTTCCATTTTCTTTCCAGAGAGATTTATGACCACTGTCTACAGAACTTCAAGCTGTGAAGTGAACTGTAAAACAAAATGTTTTAAAATAATATGTTTAAAGCAAAGCAGTGTTATGTACAATTAATGTAAAAATGATCAGAAGTGATAGTTGCTGAGTAAAAGTAAAAATAGAGAAATATGAGCTATAACAGTAACAGCATTTCATGAAGCATTAATCTATCAGCAAGGAGCACAAATCGAGGGAATAATCAAGTATATTAATGGCTCCAGAATAACCTTCTCTTACTAATCAGACATCTTAAAGTGGTACCCAGTCTGTTTGCCACTGCCTTAGTCCAGGCTCTTAGGATTTCGCCCTTATGCAGCTGCAGCCTCTCCTAGCTGGCCATTCTATTCCCCAGCCTCACCACCAGTGCCACACCAACAGCCTACAGCACCTTGCCTCCCCTTTCCCAGGCCCGCCCCCTCTGCTGAGAATGCCCACCATCTGCCCTTGGCCAGGAAAAAGCTTGCTCACGCTATAAGCTTTTGCTCGCATGCTAGCAACTCGGAGGTGCTTCTCCTGGTGTTTTCCAGTCAGAGACAAGGTACTTTTCCTCTGAGTTCCCACAAAACAGCAGTGTTAATGCCGCAGCAGCCCTTCGGCCAACTGGTCAACTTGCCTTTTCCAAGCACATGCTATGTAAGCACATTATTCTAGGTGCAGGAGACACGATAGAGAACAAGACAGATGATACTTCTGTTTGGAGAGACGGGCCTGAAACCAGTGCTTCTCCATCATGAGTGATTCCCACCCACCCCCCAACCCCACCCATGGAACATTTGGCAGTGTCTGGAAACTCACTTTATCGTCATACCCGAGAGGATGCTACTGGCATCTACTGGATAGAGTCCAGGGACACTACTAAACATCCCAGACCTCACAGGACAGCCCTATGGCAAAGAAAGATTGGACCCAAAATGTCATAGTGCCCCGAGTGAGAAGGCCTGCTCTAAACAAATAATTAAGATCATGTCGAGGACTGCTAAGAGCCACGAAGAAAATAAATAGTAAAGTGTGACAGAAAGCTGGGAAGAGAGGAAGAAGGCCACTCTCGAGGGACAGTGAGCAAAGATGGAGAAGCTGAGATTCCAGCCCCTCCAGTCAGGTGTGAGTCCCTGGCGCACACGCTGCCCCTCTGGGCATTACTCACACTAACACCTTCTGGCACTGAGCGGCCACCGAGTGCTAAGGACTGGCCTGGAAGGCACATTCCAGCCACCCCCTCATCTCACGCAGCCCATCCAAATGCCGCAGCCCGTGTGGGCGTCCTGTGTGTGCTCCTGCTGCCGACTGCCATTCTCTGTCTACTTCTCTTCACCCCAAGCGACAATGGGGCCATCTCCCCTTGATTCCTCAAAGTATCCAAGCACAGAGCTGCTCCGCGAGACAGAGTTTCCTGAAAGCTTCAGGAACGCGGAGAGGAACCGCAGCAGGACGTAGAAAAGAAAACTGCTCCGTCGTCACTGCTTCTAAAGTCCATCGGTCAAGGCCTCCGCGATGTCTCTCTCCTGGGTATGAACTTCCTGCTTTGTTGCTGGGATCCGCAGCCTCCCAACAGAGCTCCTCTCTCACACCCCCTCCACCCTTATGACCAGATGCCAATCATTGTCCTCAGCTAGCTCACTGACTCCCGCCCTCCAAGTCAAGAAAATTCCCAGGAAGAACCTGAAAAACCTTACTATCGTATCATGTGAGATAATTTTAGATCCCTTAGATCAATCTCTCCATCCCAAAGTAGGCTTGGGGGCCTCACCCTTTATAATGAAAAGGCCTATTAAATAATAAAAGTATGTCCCCTATACCTTAAGAATGCAGAAATGACTGCACCCTGAATTCACATAGGAATTCTTCTTCACAATTCAAAGAATAGGTATTAATACTATCGATCAGTATCTCATGTAGGAGCTAGAAAACTAAGGACAAAAGGGTTGGTTGACTTGCCAAAGAGCTGTTCAGTTGAACAAAAATGGAATATCCACCTACCTGGAGCAAAGCTCCTGTACATGGCTCACCGGATCAGAAGCCAGGTCTGATAACTCAGCACAACTCCAGCTGCGTGTGCCTGGAAATGCTAGGGGTCACTTCCAACTCAGCAAAGCTCTCAGAATTGTGAGGAAACTGCTGTGTTAGGTAAATGTCTCATTCTGATTTTAATATGTCCATTCAAATGACAGGTTCCCACCTTATTCCCCCACACCGAGCTGTATCTTTGATTGATTCTCCTCTGAACTGACCTACTACATACTATATTCACCAGAGTTCCTAGAAGTCAGCAACAAAAACAGACAGTGGCCAGTTTAGACAGAAAAGAGAAATATAAAAGGGTATCAACAGCTAGCAGAATTTTAGGAAGGGCTAGCGAACCAAGCTTAGAGCTACATAGCCAAAGCACTTCCTCAAAAAGTAAAAACTCTTAAGGAAACCTGGGTTACTTGACCAAAGAAGGTGCAGAGTGGAACATGGAGGAGGGGACATTACCAAAAGCCTGAGAGCCAGGTGTGACCGTCCAAGCAAGAGATGCCATGGGTCGGAACTAAGGCAGATGTTATTGAGATGGAGTGAGCAGAGAGAGTAGAGGATCAGTTCGAATACCTGCATATTGGGAGTACCTGCAGCCTACTAAGATGGGGGTGAGGCAGCAGAGCACTCTAAGACTCCTCCCTTGTTGCTGTTTGGGTAAGGGGATTGCAACTGCAGCAACGGAGAACGCAACTGGAGGAGTGGGTGTGCGGACGGGCGGCAGTTGGAGGGGGTGAGAGCAGTCTTGGACACGCCGAGGTAGAGGTAACTGTGACACATTTCATCACGTCCATTAGGTAGATGGACTGAAGCTGTCGGGGGAGATGTGGAGAAGGACACGCAGAATGGACAACATGCAACTGCCCAAGGAGAGATAATAGAGAGTAAAACTGGGTCAATGCCAGAACTGGGGGGGCCAACTCATCCCAGTTTGTTTGGGACTTTCCAGGATTTAAGACTAAAAGTTCCATGTCCTAGAAAATTCCTCAGTCCCAGACAAGCTAAAATCCACTATGTAGGGAAAAAGAAATAACACAGAGAAAGATGATGTGTGATCTTGCCCGTTGATTGCAAAACCATGGCTATAACCCGGACTCCCAGATGCTCAGACAAAGACTAAACTGCATGAAACGAATAGGAGACCCAAGCAGTAGGTTCAGATCCTATATTCAGGGTTCACTAGGTACATGACTTCAGGGCAACCAGTTAGTCTCTCTGAGCCTTAGCGCCCTTACCTAAATGACCGAGGGAACATATTCATATTCCCTAATCCCAGGAAAAAACAAAGTAATTAAATAAAAACATAGAGATAGCAAAAGATAGCGATTCTACCAGCAAGCTGACGAGAGGAAAAGAAGCATGAACGAATGGACCTGTCCTCTGACCTCAGAATCCAACCCCGAGAGTGCTGAGTGTCTCCTGGCCCAGCCTTCACGTAGATTTGAAAGGTTTAGCCCTCCATAAAGTGTCCTCACCATTATTTTGAAAAATATGGTCCCACTACTAAAACTGTCGGAGTGAAATATATTTCCCCCAGAAAATGCTGGTGGATTTATCGCAACTGGGCCATTCATCTGTTAAAAAGCAGAATGGCATTTATTGCCAATTGCTTCCTTTATAGGAGAAAAGAAACAGGGAGCCTAATAAGCTCGGTTAATTTTTTTTCTTTTATGACTCCAGCAACTGTACTAAACATTCCATCTGCTTTTCTTACGCAGCTTAGAGATGGCTCAGAACTTTAGAAGCATTTCGAGGAAGATTCCAGCAGAACCACGTGCTGCCGCCTTGGGAGGAGATGCTGGGGGGAAAGAGGTTCTGAGAACTGACCCCAGAAAATGTCCCTGCTGGGGCTGCACAGGATCATTGATCCATTCGTTTACAGCATCAGGGATGTAACTTTAAAAAAATCCATCAGTCGATGAGCAATTTATCTGCAGTGATTTGGCTGAAATGATTTTGAAATACACTGAGTTGTTAAGGCACATGGAGAATCAGAATAGGTTTCTGAAGGGAAGAGCTATGGAGCTAGACTCAGGTCTTAGGCCCAACACTGGTTAACTGTGTGAACTTGGTTAACATCCGGGACATCCAGAAAGTCTACCGTAAGTGCTCGCCCTCAGTAGCCCACGACACTCACGTATCCACCTTGATGCTCCTGCTAATTTCATTCATTTCTGATGTGAGGCGTTTGAGACCGTCAGCTTTCTCTGGAGCACAACTTTGCACAAACAACATCGAAAGCTAAGCTGGTTTTTCGATCCCAGCTCTACCATTTAAATGACCTTTCGGGCCAGCACTGCCCAAAAGAACTTCCTGAGACAATGTGAATGTTTGAATATGTACTGTCCAATACGGTAGCCTCTAGCTATATGTGGCAAATAAGCCCTCAAAATGTGAGTGGGGTGACTGGGGAACTGAATTCTTCAGTTTATTTAATTTTAATTGATATAAATATAAACCTAAAAAGCCACAGTTCAGATCTAGCCTGTTCAGCCTCGGCTCCTTCACCTGTAACATGACAGCTGTAAAACACATTCTAAGCAAGGTTGCCTGGAGGATCGTATGTCACAATGTATGGAAAGCCCCAAGCCCTGTACCCAGCATGACCAAGGCTTGGTAAAATGATAAAATGGGACTTCTCGTGGATCTGCCTTCATTCGGCCCTAGAATCAGTGCTGCCAGGCTTGTTATTAACTGGGGGTGTTGGGCAGCATAAAGATTCTGACCAGCAGTTGTCCTAAAGCCACAGGAAAGTAATCCATATTTTAGATAATTTTCCATTGGTGGCCAAGAATGTTCTGCATGAGGAAATCTATTAACTGCTTCATGGGAGTGAATATTTACAGGAAGTTAGAAAGTGCTGACTTTAGCCCAAGAAAATGCCCCTCTGCGGAGATTCACGGCCAATTAATGCGCTGGAATTTCACTGAGGAGATTCACCGATAAAAATTACTAACTACACAAGTGCCTTTTAAACACGCTCTCGCAAACTAGAGGCTCTATTGAAGGTGTTTCCAACAAGAAGAGGAGGGTTTTTACTACAGCCCCGAATGAAGACAAAACCATGATGCTCCAAGGTCGTCGGTCGTGGGGCAGGATTTCACAAAGGCTCAGACCCTCAACCTCAGGAGAACCTTCGGAATCATCTCATCCCAGCCCTTCTCGAATTTTTAATCCCTGCCAACACCTCAGCTTCAGCCTGAACAGCTCGAATCATGAGGGTCTCCCTAGGTCCCAAGGCAGTTGTTGCATTGTTGGACACATGATATTGTTACAAAGAGCTTCCTACGAACACAAACCCAGAGAAGGAACATCGTGCCCTACAAGAGTCTTGAACTCTGTCACTTTCAACTCTGTGAGCCTCAGCATATTCAGACATAAAGGGAGATAATAAAATGGTAGTGGAGGGTTGTTGGGTACACTAAGCTGGTTGGGGAGGCAATGGACCATGTCCCATCCCATTTCCTCCCACGGACTCTGCTTCTTCGGCTCTAGAGGTAAGCTAAAGACTGTTAACTTTTCACAGCGTCTGCCCTCACACTAGTAATACTAGAAGTACTTGAAACTCTAACAGATGAGAGAAGTCAAAAGTAACAAGGTGACTGAGCCTGGGGAAGAGAGAGATGGCACACATAGGCATGTATTTTCAAGGCTGGAGGAAGAATTAGGAATGTTAGTAAAAATAATGTGATGGCAATAGTCGTGCATTATTCATCATGGCTAAGACTTGGAAGCAACCAAGATGTCCTTTAGTAGCTGCATGGACAAATCAACTGTGGTGCATTTAGACAATGGATTATTATTCAGAAATAAAAGGAATGAGCTATCAAGCCCTGAAAAGGAAGAACCTTAAGTGTGTATTATTAACTGGACCTTAGATGCCAGTTACTGAAAAGATTACAGACTGTATGATTCCAACTAGATGATATTCTAGAGAAAGCAAAACCATAGAGACGGAAAATTCAGCAGCTGTTGGGCAGCAGAATGGGTGGGGGGAGGTGAACAGGCAGGGCATAAAGAATTTTCAGGGCTGTGAAAACACTCCGCGTGACGTTATAATGATGGATAAATGTCACTGGCATTTGTCCAATCCCCCCACCCCCACGGAATGCATGCCATCAAGGGTGAACCTTACGGCGAACTATGGACTTTGGGTGATCATGATGTGTCAATAGAGGTTCATCCTCAATGAAAATAAATAAAAATATTTTAAAGCACCATTGTAGAGGGTGATGCTGGTAACGGGGCAGACTATGCACATGTGGGGGCAGGGAGCAGATGGGAAATCTCTGTACCTTCCTCTCAATTTTGTTGTAAACCTACAACTGCTCTAAAAAATAAAAATAAAAAAAGTCTCTAAAAAGTACCAAAAAAAAAAAAAAAAGACCATTGGCTTCATTAAAAATAAAATTTTTCACCCGATAGCTTTCCCTCTACCCTTTACACATTCTCATGTCCCAGATAAAGAGACAGCCTCTTGCAGAGGGCAGGAACCTCCTTTTTTGACCCCAGAATCCCATCCCATCCTCTGCTCCGTTCCACTTCAGACCTCAGTGTCTGTTTTGGATTCACTGAAACCGCAGTACACGTCAGAGTTCTGCGTTCTGCGTGTGCTCCAGCGGCTGGCATGAACTGAGCACCTACTACGAGCCAGGCACCACGCTAGCGTTTTACGTTAACTAACTAAACTTTACGCCCTGCCTGACCCTGGGGGACGGGCGGGTGCTGTTATCATCTCCATTTTACAGATAGGGAAACGGATCCAGCAACTCGCCAAGCAGTAAGTAAATAGCTAAGCCAGAATTTGAACACCAGACCTGACAACCAGAGCCTGTGATTTAAAGCAATCAGTATATTTGTAGTTCGGGCCATCAAGTCTTTATTGAGCCCCAAACATGTGTCCTTCAATGTGTGAGGGGCCACATTTTCTGCTTTAAGTAGACAAAACATCATGGAAAATCAGAGTTCAGGTCAGCTAATCCAGGTCCTAAATCGGATAGGTAAATCAGTGCCGAAGAAAGGACAGTGACTTATCTAAGGTCACTTCATCATGACAAAGCCTGGATTCAAACCTTGGTCTCTCATTTGACTGCTATTTCAATGATACAATGTAGTACGTAAAAATACTTTGGGAAAAAAAAATCCGCTCCGCAAGGTTACGATGTATTTATTACTCTTAACATCATTCCTCTCCCACTGGGCAGAATGTTTTTCACACAATAGGTGGTCGACAGATATGTTTAGGTGATAAAAAGTGGACCTGGGAATATAATTTAAAATTCAAGGTCTTAGGTAAGAAAGGCCTTTTTGAAAATACATATGAAAGGCATTTTTGCAGGGCCAAATTCCATTAGTACCTAAAATCATTAATCATATTTTGCACTTCGAGTCAACCTAATGTCTTTGCCTCTAAACTTCTAATGAATTGAAAACAGGTGACTGGCTCCCTGGACTGTCCTTCAGGAGTGAAGCACTTGGGAAAAACTGCTATGGGTTAGCAATTCAGGTCCAAGTTAATGAGGACCAGGACTGCCTATGAGACTATACTGTAGGCAAGGCATCATAGGCGTTCATGGCTCAGACTGAAGAAGCCCGTCAGAGAAACAAGGTGGCCACTCTACAGAGCAGAAAACTAAGGTTGCCCCAGGACTGTGTGCACAGGGGCTGAACTAAGAATTCATGGACGTGGAAGCCAGACTCACATCTTACAACTCCAAAATTCTAGACCATTAATCAAATGTCTTGATCCTAAAGATGTCATTTTATTATGGTGGGAAAATAATCAATAACTAATTGAAACTCACAACTATTGAGCAGCCGCCCTTTGTCCAGAACTAGACTGGGTATCTTGAGATTTTGCAGGAAGTGTTTGACATGATTTCAGCCCTTAGAGTATCTATATCACTGATTAGCGTTCAAAATGTTTTGAGAAAATCACTAAGGTTTCTTTCAATTCTTGAATATAGCAGAGTGGCCAAAAGCATAGACCCATGAGCCAGACTTTTTTGGGTCAAATCCTGTCTCTGACACTGTCTAACTATAACACTTACTACCCTGACCTTGAGGAAGTTACGAAATCTTTCTGAGCCTTGGATCCCCCCACCTATAAAATGGGATGATATTAGTACCCACCTCATAAGGTTGTTGTAAAGATTAAATGAATTCGCCTCTTTTAAATCTTATGTCCATGGTTGGGCACATAGTAAACACTCCGCGAGTATTCATTATGTCTGTATACATTGGAAAACTGAGTCTGACAAAGTGTCAATGTCCCCAGAGGGAGTGCGGGCAGGCAACCATGACCGTGTAAGAGTCAGAAGCTGAAGGCCTGTTGCTGTGATCACATGCCACAAGAGACGCTTCTTCCTCGACCCCTTCAGGATTGCCAAAGCCATCCTCGAGCTACCCTTCCAGCACTGGAAATGGGCAATTCTACTCAAGCTGCCTGATGTAGGTAGTTGTTTGGATGTAATAATCTGTTTTTAATCTTCTGTGTAAATGAATACTGAGGTTAGTCAGTGGGTGCATATTAATCTAAAATAAATGAATACATTTGAATTAATCAGATCTTTAGTCTATGTAAATTGATGATTTATAATGATATTAGCACAAATTGCAATGATAAATCATTTTAAAATTAGATCAGTGCTCCTTAAGGCTACAAGGGCTCTGGAGAGTTGAACACAACTTGAGACAACTTTAAAATGTAGATTGGTCTGGTGTAGCTTGGAGGCAAAAGCAAGGGGCAGGGAGACCAGAGAGCAATGCCGACCCAGACCCTACGAAGGGAAGACGATAATGGACATGCGAGGTCACAAAAATAAGAAAAGAGCAGGAGAAGGTCAAGAAAACAGACACATTCTGCATTTCTCAGCTGATTTTCTGGTTTGGTGCAGACCTTGAGACTTAGATTCAATTCAAGGCAACGAGAAGGAGTTAAGTTGAAGCCTGATGAAGAGGAAAGGTTTTAGCTGGTTCTTCTGCTTTCTGGTTAGTGGTCTTGGGCAAGCTAACTTTGCTGAGGCTGGTGATTTCATCTGAAAAATGGGTTTATCATCCCAGCTTTAAAATACTGTAATGAGAATTAAATGATATTGGATGCCAAGTAAAAAACCCACTTCATAAAGAATAGGGTAGTTACAGAAGGGGGTACTGAGGCCATTCTCCAAAAGGCTTGAGATAGCATGAGGTAATCACTTTTTATGGGCTGAATGTCTGTGTCTCCTCAAGATTCATATTTTGAAGTCCTAACCCACAATATGATAGCATTTAGAGACAGGATCTTTGGGAGATAGTTAGGTTCAGATGAGGTCATGAGGGTGGGGCCCTCATACTGAAGTTAGGGACCTTTATAAGAAGGAGAAGGTATAACTGCCCTTGTTAAAAAAAAAATGGAGCACTCATCTCCCCACGGGGACACAGCAAGAAGGTGGGCATCCACAAGCCAGGAAAAGAGCTCTCACCAGAAACGGAATTGGCCAGCACCTTGATCTCGAACTACCCAGCCCACACCTGGGAGAAATATGCATCTGTTGTTGAAGCCACACAGTCTATGGTATTTTGTTATAGCAGCCAGCGCAGACTAATACACCTTTATTCTATGATTAGCACTTCCCAGAATTGGGGAAGAAATTTAAGAATATCATATATCGTCTTTAAATTAGAATCATTCTCTTATGTGTGTAAGTGCACCTCTATGCAGACACACACATAATTGTGTATGTATCTACACACACACACACATAAAACATTCAAACAAATTTGACTATAAGTTGCAAAATCACATTTACTATTTAGTCATCCTCCCTAAAAATCTTAACTTTCTCAATTACCTTACAACTTATGATAAACAAAAAATAGTATGTTTTCTCTAGCCAAAAATAAAACCTGTTTATCAGGTGGTTATTTGATAGCCGGCCCATCTACTATCAAATTGTTTCTCATCATCACCTAGTACATAATCACTATAACTTTTGGATGTTGATCCTAAATCAACAAATTGTCACTAAACTGTTTTTAAGGGTATCAAAATCACATAATTGAAGGGATACCAGAATTTTCAAAGACACGCTGCAATTGAGTTCCAAGATACCCTCCCTAGAGAAACACTTCTACCTGGGTCCTAAGAGGCATGCATAAGAATGCTTATAATCATTTGAAACAATAACTAAATTTAGGAAACAATCTACATGTCCATCAACAGGGAAATGGATAGAATAGGCAGTATTGCTTTGTTTCGTTTTTTAATAAAGGAACTCTATAAACATTAGATCTCCAAAAAGTATTGTTGGTTGAACAAAAAAACAAACAAACAAACAAAAAACATAAAACTTCAGATAAATACACAAATATAATGTTTTTTTCATGTCGAATAAAACCCAAACACAAAATAACACTTTGTATTGTCTATAGAGACAAATATGTACCTAAACGCATTAAAAAAAAAAAAAAAAGACAGGGTAAACTTCATAAGGAAGTAAACAAAGAGGTTTACTTAGAGAAGAATGAACATTAGATTGAGGACAAGGACAGACAAAGAGGTTTCAACATCTATAAAATTCCAGAACATGCACGGGCTTACCTCAGAGGTATTTTAGGTTTGGTTCTAAGACAGAAGCAGGACGGAGCTCAGCTCCACTTCCTCAACCACCAGCTCAGCTCCTCGCGGAAGCCAAGATGAGTAAACCCCACACGCGCACGCACGCTGGCTTGACCGATATGACCTTCCCCGAGCGGTGGCAGTGAGCAGCGCCGCCATCTTAAGCCTACCCAGCATGCCCAGGACCTCACACCGGCTGCACCTGCTCAGGAAGGAAGAGAAGCCTCACCCCAGCTAACGTCAAGCCTTCCCTCACTCTGCCTTGATCGGCTGGCTCCCTTCTGACAGCCAGCTGGAGAATTCCTTCTCCTGTGCTGTCTCTGTTTTGTTTGAGCTTAAGCCCCAATCGACCTTGTCTGAGCTTTTGGTTTTGCCTCTCATCACCTTCTGTTACATCGCGAGCCTAACAGTCCAAGGTGGGAGGCAGTTCCAGACGACATCAACAAAGCGAATATTGCGATGAAGTGAGTCACACAAATTGTTTGGTTTCTCAGTGCATGTAAAAGGTATGTTTATACTGTACTACCATCTATTAAGTGTGCAACAGCATTATGTCTAAAAAACCCAGTGTACATACCCTAATTTAAAAACTCTGCATCAATAAAAATTGCTAACCATTCTCTGAGCCTTCAGCAAGTCATAATATTTTTGCTGGTGTAGGGCCTTGCCTTGATGTTGATGAAAAAAGTATCTGCAAAACACAATAAAGCTAAGCTCAATAGAACAAGGTCTACCTGTATATAGTTATTATTATATTAAAATATTAACTTAAAAAGAAAAACATGTGAGGTCACCTAGGCCGTTTGCAATACTTCAGTGTAATTCTGATGCTAAATACCTGGACAAAACATAAGACTCCACAGTTTAAAGGCACAGTCTCCAGCAAGAAGGCCCTCAATTCAGACAACAGCCACAAATTTCCGGGGCCACAGGCCACCTGTACTTTTGACCAATTAGCTACAAATCCAGGGGTTCCCACAATACCCTTCTGGTTTGATGATTTCCTGGAACAACTTGTAAAACTCAGGGACATGCCATCCTTAGAGTTATAGAGTTATTGCAAAGGATACAAATCAGGAGCAAGCAAATGAAGAGACACAGGGCAGAGTCTGGGAGGGTCTCGACACACGGCTTCCCTGCCCTCTCCCCGTGGAACCAGGATATGTCACCCCTCTGCCACTCAGATGTCTTCACCAACCCGGAAGCTCCACCAAGCTTCAACGTTCAGAGATTTTATTGGAGATTTATTACGTAGGTATGACTGATTGATTCATTGAGTGAACGAACAATTGGCCACATATGTGAACTTAACCTCCAGCATCCCTTTCCTCCCCAGAGGTGGAGAGATCCAGTTCAGAGCTGCACCCCTCTAATGGTGTGGATTGTCTCTCTGACACAACCAACCCTCATCCTGAGTCACCTCATTAGCATAAACTCAAATAGAGTTTGAGGGGCTCGTGAATAACCAAGACACTCCCATTAGTAAGGAAACTCCAAGGATTTAGAGTCTCTTCCCAGAAACTAAGATAAAGGTCAGTCACATTCTTTATTCTACATTGCCAGTCTTCTGGGGACAAGTAGAACTACATCTTACTCTTTTCAGACTGGCGGACCTATAAAGTGAGGAGGTATAACTTACAAAATTTGGGCTCATATATTACAAAAGGAAGTTACACATTGACATGGCCACAGAAGAGCTACTCTGTATCGCCTGTATATGTATCAGAAAACCGATATTGCTCTCAAAGCTACAAATGTTCTCTCTCTTGTTATTATGCATTGTCGTAATTATGCTTTGATTAAATGTAAATCGATTCTGTAATCTCTCTCTCTCTCTCCCTTTTTTTTTTTTTTTTTTTGGTAATCTAATCTAATGAAAAAAAAAAAAAGCTGTTTTATATCTGCCCTGTTTCCCCTGTAGCAATGCTAATACCAGGAAGACTAGCAGAGTAAACTCTAGTTTATCAAGTCCGATTAACCTGGATCCAAATCCCAGTTCTGCATCAAACTGTGTGACTTGACTCTGTTTCACATCCCTAGGATGGACACGTTCTCCTTGAGATGGTTGAGATATAAGAGATTTGGGACTGGCACATTGTCATTTCCACCCCATCCTATGGGTCACTGCAAGTCGCATGGCTGAATCTAGACTCAGAGTGAGGGCACTGAAAAGTCACATGGAAAAGGGTGTCAACACAGGAAGGGAGAAGAAATTGGTCATTTTGGAATCTACCACAATACCCAATACTTTCTGAGGATCTGTAATACACCAGGACATTTGCTAAGTAGATTACATGCCTTAATATACAATATCATTATCAGGATTCTGCAGATCAAGAGACTTGGGCTTACATAGCTTAAGTGACCTGTTGAAGATCTCACAGCTACTGAGAAGCAGAATTTGATTTTCAGCTCAAAACTGTCTGACTCCAGATCCTAATTTCTTAACCCCAAATTATGTAGCTTTTATAAATCCCCCATACGTTAATGAAGCTAAAGAGATAGACAGAAACCACAATCCCATGGCGCTGGGGTGCCCCACTGCTGCGTTGTAACCCAACTCTCCTCGGGGCGAGATGGCATATTTCCCTCATTATTTGGTCCTGTTTATCCAGACTGTCTAGCTTTGAATTTTATTTCTACAACTCAAAAAATGTGGTTAGCTTGGATGAGTTCCTTGACCATTCTGTCTCACTTTCCTCATCTTTAAAAGGAAATTAAATGAAAGTATCTACCTTAGAGATGGCTTATATAAATTAAATAATGGAGTAATTAATACTTATTTGCAACAAGGTTATCTAACATTTATATAGGACTTACTATGTGCTGGGCACTATTCAACGTGATTAGTTTAAGCAACTTTCTTCAGGTCACAGAGCTAATAAATGGCAGAAATGCAATACTAACTGGGTAACTTGCTCCTTGATATCTGCTTCGAACCAAGAATAGTCTGATTGCCAATAACAGCAATGGTTTTGTTGTTGTGATTGATGTATTATTTCAGAAAAAGCACTCAGGGATTATGCCCATGGGACTGTTCTATCATTAACCCCAAACAACCTGATGGCCCGAACAGAACCAGGAAAGGGACCTTGAGGACCTCCATTTCCTACAGAGGAAAGCTGAAACACCAGGGCTCCCACCCAGGCCGGTTCTCTCACTGCAGATGAAAAACAAATAACTCTCAAGAGACCCACTCATGAGGCCCTAAACTCGATCTTCTGGCAGGGAAGCTGGAGGCACTTAACACTTAAAAGTCACATGTCTGAAGTGTTTGCTGCTTCTGTGGTGACTGATCTAAATGGTTCCAAATAAATAAAAATAAGCTGGAGATGAACGTGTTCTCAGCTTCCAGGACTGAGACATTGAGTATGAGCAGCACACACACACACACACACACACACACACGTCACCTAGGACTGCCTGATGGCTCAGATTCTTGTCTTTCCCAAGGGCAAGCCCTGTCTTTTCTGGTGAGTTTTTAAAATGAGACTGGTGAATCAGAAGAATACAGCTTCAGTTTTATCCCATCATTAGAACTATATAACACAGCTTGGAACACAGAAGTACACCCGAGGTCATATTGTTGTATGTAGTAGAAAACATGGCTACATACCCAAGGTCATCTTGCTATATGTAGTAGAAAAACATCTCATGTTTTCCTGTCTCTCTTGCCTCTGCCCTTGTGGCTATAATAGTTTGGGAAGAGCTTGCTTGGTAAGTGTGATCACCCCTACCCATCTGTGAACCAGAGTCCCCTCTGAATCTTCCCATAATCTCTCTCCCGCCACTAAAAAAGAAAGAGTAAGTATCATGGTAAGATGATAAGAGAACTACATTCAGAAATACAAAACAAACTGTCGTCCTCTGAGGTTCAGTCACTTAATACATTTGTAAGGAGTCATGAGTTTATTCTGTAAGCAAAGGATGATCTCAAAACACTTTGATCTACTGGTGACTCTTGCCAAGTGGTATTTAAGGATATTAAGTCAAGTGATAATGTAGTATAAGAATTACAGAGGAAGAGTCTAGACTTAGAAGCATGAGTTAAGAAGTAGTAGAAAAGACAATTCTGTGTTTGCCTCTTCCTATATACATACCAAAAAAACATGAATTTCCCAGTCTGCCCTGCAGTTATGTTAAAACCATGAAACTGACTCTGACCTGTAGAAGATGGGCAAAAGTGAGGTAACTCGTTTTCAGCTGTTCCACTATTAGCTCTATCTTAAAGAAATACTTGAACGACTGAATGAAATTACATTACGAAAATGTTCATGCAATACTGTTTATAATCGTGAAATCTTAGGAAGGCACCAGGAGTCCCACAGGCACTAAATAATTAATTGGTATATCCAATCTGGAATTGCATGTAGCTTTCGAAAAGAATAAAATTGTCCCAGTTATTATGAGTTGTTTATGTCATACTAACCCTCCTGTTAAGAACAACCTAAAAGCCGGATTGAATATATTTTTAAAAGGCATTTTTGGAAAGCATCGGAGAGGCAGATGACAATTGAGGTCAGAATTCCAAAGAGGAAGAAAAGGCACTAAGATGAGCCTTACTCTGATGCCGCTTTTTTCCTAGGGGTGCAGAGGATAAATAGAAAGTAAATAGTGTTTTCAGTCACTGAAAAGGAAAGACAAAAATTGGAATTAAGAGTGATTAAGGCAACCGGGACTGGAGGGGCCCAGATCACAGAGTAAAGGGCACCGCAGAAAGGTGAGCCCAAAATCACTCATGCAATTTCCCCCAAAACACTCCCCGATTTCTAAACTGTTCATTCCTGGAGCTAGATAATTAAAAAATCTAGCAGAAAACAGTTGCTAAGAAGTTAAAAATCTAAGCAGAGATTGAGGAAGTTTTACAATGGTGGGGAGAGATAAATTGGAGTCTCAAGTCCATCATAGAAGAGGTCCTAGTAGAAATCCCAAGCTTCCAGTTGAGAACATTACAAAGCTATGCCCAAGAATAAGGAAACACATAAAAAGATAAGCCCTAATGAAGTCAGGAAACCACGATTAATTAGATCAATTCCCATACTTCTGATATCAACTACCAAAAGAAAAGTGAATCTTCTCTCCAGGAAAGTAATGTCACCGAGAGCATCTAAAATGTTCCCTGTACAATGCTGGGCATTTAATACAAAATTAAAAGTCGTGCCAGGAAAAAAAAAAAAAAAAAAAGAAACAAAAATATAGACAATAGATTCTTACCAAAAGGTAATCACACAACTGAATTTTTAGAGAGACTTTAAAAAAATTATGATCAATGAATTTAATAAAATAGGATAAGGAATTTTACCATTTGTAAACTGATATCTATAAAAATAGCCAAGTAGAAATTCTAAAAAAAAAAAACTATAATAACTGAAATTAGAACATAAAGGTAGATTAAAGATAACAGAAAAGAGAATTAATGAACTGAAATACATTACTAAAAAATATCCATATTGACACACAGAATGCAAAGATGAATATAGAGGGAAAAAGTGGAAAAGATGTATGGAATACAGAATGAATATCTAACACATGTGTAAGAAGAGAAGAAAGAAGAAGAAAATTGATCAGAAAAATATTTAAGGACAGACTGGATAGGAATTTTCCAAAACTGGTAAAATAAAACAACCCACAGATTCAAGAATATCTCAGAATACAAATGACATGAATACAAAGAAAAAAATCACAAGAGAAATGTCATAGGAATATTGTTGAAAAACATTGACAACATAAAAATCTTAAAAGCAAAAAAAGAAAGAAAACATCTCTTCTGACTCCTTAGTAGGAATTATGAAAGCCAAAGACAATATAATGAATTCTGAAGTGCTGATCAAAAACAACTTACCAATGAAGAATGTTTTTCTCAGTAAAATAAAATATATTTATCTTTTAAAATAAAGTCCAAATAATTTTCAGAAAAATAAAAATGGAAAGAATTTGTAACCAGATCTGTGAGAAAGAAAGTATTACAAAATGATAAAGGTACTGAATTGTATTAGACTTTAATAAGTTAAAGATGCATGCTATAATCTCTATAGTATTCATAAAATGAATAGTAAGATTATATTGCATATTATATATGTGCATGCCTATGTACATGAAATTAATAGTGGAGGATGTTATTTATAAAAGACACTTAACCCCAATGGAAGCAGGGCAGGAAAGAAAAAGAAATAGAACAAGTAAGAAAAATAGAATAAGTGAAAGAGAACAATATAATAAAAAGACAATATAAAGGCAAATTTATCATAAATATACCAGCAAGTTGCATTAAATGTAAATTTACTAAATATTGGTTTCTAAAAAAAAAAAAAACAAGATTTCATCGCAATATTAAAGAAATACATCTTTTTTTATTTTCAAAATTTATTATTATAAAATTATGAGCTCAGAAGAAAAGCAGAAACACAACTTTTGTCTAAGGGAGAAGCTCTTGTCATAAAATATTAAGACTTGATTTCAAGCTAAAAGAATTTTGAAAGGAAGCCAAAAAATTCTTCCAAAAATCCCTGGCAAATTTCTTAATCATCTTAGATACTTCTGCTTTTTTTGATACCTCAAAGTTCCTGATGTCTTTTTGAACTCAAAACTGAATGATTACAAAGTGGAATTTGGAGTTTATTCAGAAAAGCAATAAATAGTTCCAAGAAGAAAACATGTTTGTCACAGGCATTGACTGCTTGAAACTCCATTCTACATAGGTCATGTCATTCAAATATGAAACCTGAGATGCAGACTTTGATCTATAAAACCAATAGTTTATGATTCCGGTCTTTCTTTTTTCAAAAAAAAATCTTAAATATAAATGCACAAATAATTGAAAAATCAAAGATTAGAAAAATATACATCAAGAAAAAATAATTGAAAAAAACTAATATATGTATCTTAATCTTACATATAGCTTTAAGGTAAGAAATGTTACTAGAAACACATGGAATTTATAATGATAAAAGTATAAGTATATATATATGTGTATATATATATAAATCCTATATTTCTAATCATTTAAAAACATAGTATTAACATATATATACCAAAAGCTGACCCAAAAAATCTATAAATGTAGTTAGAGATTTTAACATAGGTTTTTCAGTAGCTTATGGAATAAACAGACTAAAAAAAAATAAGGATATCAAATGTTTGACTATCATGGTTTAGCTGCAGCATCAATAGCATGAAGCTAGAAATCAATAACAAAAACAAAAATAAAAAAAATCCCTAAATGCTTGGGACTTAATCAATAAAACAATATGAAGGAAAATGGAAATGAGAAAATATTCTGAACTGAATTATAATAAAACTGTTATATCAAAGTTTGTGAGAAGCAGATTAATTAATATTTAGAGAAAAATATATAACCTTAAAGCATAAATCATATTTTTTAAAGAGAAAAAGCCAAAGATACATGATCCATACATTTATGTGTACTAGCACAAAAAGAAACAGTAAATGAACTTCAAAGGAAATATTAAAAAGAAAATTATAAATATAAGAGAAAAAATCAATAAAATAAAAACAAAATACAACGTTAAAAAATCAATAAAGTTTGGAGAGGATGCAGAGAAAAAGGAACCCTCATACACCACTGGCGGGACTGAAAATTGGTACAGCCACTATGCAAAACAGTATGGAGGGTTCTCAAAAAACTAAGAATCGATCTATACCATATGATCCAGCAATTACTCTACTGGGTATTCACCCCCAAAGACTTGAAAATCCATACCCTAAAAGATATTTTCACATCGATGTTCACAGCAGCATTATTCATGCTGTCCAGGACATGGAAGCAACCGAAGTGTCCTACAATAGATAATTGGATAAAGAAGCTGTGATACATATATACAATGGAATATTACTCAGCCATAAGAAGAGATGAAATACTGCCATTTGCAACAACATGGGTGGACCTCAAAATAATCATGCTAAGTGAAATAAGCCAGACAGAAAAAGTGGAAAACCACATGATATCATTTATATGTGAGATATAAACCTCAAAGCAACAAATGAACAAGACAAACAAACAAAGAATCATGGACATGGACAATAGACCAGTGGTTACCAGAGGGTAGAGTGAGTGGGGGAAGAGAGATGGGATAACAGGGGTCGAATACGTGGTGACAGAAAGTAATCTATCTACGAGTGGTGAACACACAACGCAATATATACATATCCCTTACTGTTGAACTGTACGCCTGAAACTTACTGGACTTTGTTAACCAATGTCACCATAGTGAAAATAAATAAAATTTTTTTCAAAAGAGAAAATATCAGTAAAGTAATATTTTAATTATTTTAAAACACTAACAGAATGTATAAACCCTTGCAATTCTGAGAAAAAGTAAAAATGAAAAAGCACGAATTGCCAACATCACTAAAAAGAGGACATCGTCACATTTTCTACAACCATTAAAGAGACAATAGATAATATCGAAACTTTTGCCAATAAATTTGAAAGCTTAGAAGAATAGACAAATTTTTTGGAAGTACAATTTATCAAAAATGACATAGAATAAATTAAAGTTCTAAATATTCCTGAATCTATTAAAGAAATTTAATCCATAAGTATGTCTTCCTACAAAAAAAAAAAAAAAATCCAGTCCAAACAGATAGCTTGGTATAAGAAATTGTGCCAAACTTATATCAACTCTTCCCGGGAATAGAAAGAGTAATATATCTTATTATTATATTGGCATAACCTCACTCCTAAAATCTGTCAATAAAATTGCAGAACAAAATATTACAGACTAATCTCTCTAATGAACATACATGCAAGAGTCTGAAACAAAGTTACAGCAGATCAAAAGCAGTGATACATAAAAAGGTCAATGCATTATAAAGATATAGGATTTATTCCAGCAATGAAAAGGTGGTTTAACATTTTTTAAAATTAATCAATGTACTTCCCCACGTTAACAGAATGAATGAGAACCCCATACGAACATCTAAATTGTGAAGAGGAAGGATTTGATAAAATTCACCATGCATCTGAAATTTTAAAAATACTCTAGAAAACTAAGAATGAAAGGGAAACTTTCTTAATCTGATAAAGTATACCATCTGGAAAAAAAAGAAAACTAAAGCTACAGTAGGAATAGTGTTAATGATGAAATATTAAAAGCTTTCTCCCTAGGACTGGGAATGATACAAAAATGTTGATTGACAAAAATTCTCTCCTGGGCCAAACTTGAGTCAAGCTCTTCTGAGCTCTCTGCTCAACTAGCTTAAACCTTGGGCTTCCATCTCCATCTTTATAGAGTCCGGTTCTAGCAAGAATCTTTCTGAGTCAGTTTAGCCAGAATCTCTCACCCTCAGTATCTGATCACCCTCAATATTTAACCAAATTCCTCAGCTCCCATCATTCCCCAGGCAATATTCAATTGCCTTGTCCTTCCTTCAGTAAGAAACCTGTTAGGACACTTAAGTAAAGAATTATCCTACCCTCTTAGTAATTTTTCATACACTGACCTCCTCCAACCACCACCACCACCACTCTGCACCTTGGCTCTGCAAATCTCCACTTTTTTTTTTTTTTGCTGTGTTTTGAGTTGAGCTTAACCTCTCTCCCTTACTGCAAAACCCCATTACAGTAGTCCCTATTGCAAGAGTCCTGAATAAAGCCTTGCTATTTTAACAGGATTCATTAATAATTCTTTCACTAACATTGCTATTACCTCTCCTGTTCATAATTACTGTAGACGTTTTAACAAGTGCAATAAGATACAAATAGAAAAAATTAAATTCAAAATTAAATAAGAGGAAAAAATTAAGTATTATTATTCACAAAAATATAATCATATAAATAGAAAACAAAAACAAACTACAAATAAATTATAAAGTAAATAACTGAATTTTGCAAGATTACTGACTACAAAGTCAAAATACAAAAATTAACTTCTACATCCCAGCAACAAACAACTAGAAATAAAATTTTCAGAAATACGATTAGCAATACCTACCATTAAAGTACATCAATACCTAGGAATAAATCCAATTTTTAAAATGGCCAGACTTCTACAGAAAAATACACAAACCTTAGTAAAAAAAAAGTAAAGAATTAAATAGATGAAGTGCTATACTATATTCATGAATTAGAGGACTCAACATTCTAAAGGTATCAATTCTCTCCAAATCGATTTATAGGTTCTATTCCAACAAAAATTTTATAGAAATTGATTTAAATGATTCTAAAGTAAATATGGATCCTAAAAAAAAGACTTAAGAATCACGAATACAATCCTGAAGAAGACCAAAGCTGAATGATTTACACTATCAGCTACCAATTCTTATAAAACTGCAGTTCTGTATATGATAGTGGTGATAAGATAGACAATAGGCTGAATGAATAAAACAGAAACTCCAGAAACAGACCCATCCATATTCAGACTTTTGATTTATCACAAAATTTGCCCATGAAATGGTGGAAGAAGCATGGTCTTTTCAATAAATGATGTTAAATCAATTAACCTTACCCCTTTCCTCACACTATACACAAAAACCAATTTCAGATGATTCGTACATCTCATTGTGGTTGGTAACAATAACACTTAAAGAAGATAAGACAACAGCTTCATTGTAGTAGGCAAAAATTATCTAAACGGAACACAGGAAACATTAACCACAAAAGAAAATACAGATAATTTGGACTTTATTAAAAGAGGCCTTAAAGAGTGAAAAGGTAAACCACAGGGTGGAAGAAGATATTTGCAAAACATGCATCCAATAATGTACTTATATATAACTATACAAAAAACTCCTGTTAATTTGTAAGAGAAAGAAAAACAACTCAATAAAATACAGGCAAAAGACTTACCCAGGCATTTATCAAAGGAAGCTAACCAAGTAACTAATAAGAACATAAAAAGGTGTTCAGCATCCTTAGTTATAAGAAAATGCAAAGAAAAGCCACAGAGAATTACTACTAGGTAGCCACAATACTGGTGGAAATTTAAGGATTTTTTTTAATGACCAGACCAAGTGTTGGCAAAGATGTAGAACAACAGGAACCCTTATACGTTGTCAGTGGAAATACAAAATCTTACAATTACTTTGGAAAAACTGTTGGCAGTAGCAACTCATGCTGAATATGCATGGGACTTATGCCATAGATATGTGTCCAAGAAAAATGTATACATGCATGTTTATCACAAGACATGTAGTATTATATAGTATTATTCATAGTAGCCCAAAACTACAATCTAAAAGCAAAATAAATATAGTATAGTTGTATAATAGAATACTATGCAGCAATAAAAAATAAACTATTAACCCATGCAATAATGAAAGAATATAGATATATATTTTTAAAAAGTTAATGCTAAATGATTTAACTTAAATTAATCTCAAGAAAAGAAATTATGGTGATGGTAGGTATAGTCAAGGAGGATGGGTAAACAGACTGAGAAGAGTATGAGAGATTCAGGGGTCATAGTTATATTCTCTATCTTAAGTTATATTCACTTGGAAAAAAATTATAAATATCTACACTAAAATTTTATGTGCTTTACAACATACCTCGTCTTAAAACAATAATTTAAAATTTAGGTCTGCGTACATAGACATAGAAAGATGCACAAGCTATAATATTAAACTGAAACAGCAAGTCGTATAACTGTCTCTCTAGGATGAGTCTATGTTGTAAAAGTAAACTTACAAAGCATAACCTGCGTCGATTTGGGAGAATACAGTGCCTGTAGTAAAGGTTTTGTGTGTTAGTAAGAGACTTCCCCTCCAAGTCTCTATTTTTTATTATTTCAGTATTTCACAAGCATAATTACTTTACTGTTGGAAATATTTTTTTAAAAGAAAGGTTCCAAAAAGCTACTGAGATTGAACTGTAATTAAAATAAAGACATAGCATGGAGAGGCATTTAGTACAAAAAAAAAAAAAAAATTGAATTTGATCCCTTTGCCCTGGAAAACACTTGAGCATGGAAAGCGAGAGAGGGGTTTAGACATCCACGAGGTTTCAAGCAGGGGCCATAACCCTGGCATCAAAATTATGTATTTAACTCAATGCCAAAAATTATAGGATGTGTTCAGGTTTTCTATCACCCTTCTTGCTTCTGACCCTCTCCTCTCCGCTATATTTTAACCAACTTTATTTCCCTCCAGAGTCTTCTGTATTTCCCCCTTCAGGAGTAGAATATATTCTGTCATATTACTTTCAATTACCATTTAATAATTTACAAAATTACTCAGCATCATACCTGCGGTATTTCAGTCAGGCCCCATTACATTGTGATGAGGTTTGATTTAACACGGTCGTTATAAATGCTGCTAAAGGTTAATAGGAAAAAAAGTTTCATTCCAATGCATTTTATTTCAATCATTTAGGAATAAAATAAGCATCTGTCACTAAACATAGGACATCCCTTTCCTATAAGCATCAGGGTATGATTATTTCTCTCTTGAAAGTTTAGCGGAACATAAAGGATTATGACCTGACAGAAAGCCAACCTGTGGGAGCCATGGCGCAGAACAGAATCGTCCAAGAATTGGGCCATTGCCTTTTGAAGCAGGACAATTTCTTGTTGCGCAGGATTTTCTGTCACGTGGCAGAGCATTCGGCATTCCTGACCTTTGCCCCCTAAATTTGCCCAGAGCATCCAGTTGTTGCTGCTGCCTGAAATAGCCCTGCAAATTTCCAACTGTCCTCTAGGGGCAGCACTGCTGCCAGTTTAAAAAGCTGAGCCCTAGCTTGCAAATCTAGTCTCGTTTTGAAAGTTGAATGTATGCAAAAAAGCTGTGTGTTTTTTTTTAATATAGTAAGAGAAAAAAGTAACTGTGCTCAACCATTCTCTAAGGAGGAGTGGTCTTTTGTTTTGTGAACCCTTACACTGACCCGAGTGCCAGCTTATACCCTCTCAGCGACTTTACATTGGTCCTCTGCAATCAGCTGCGGCGGTAACTTGGGGAGAGCCAGTTGTTAAACATCCACCAGCTCATCGCTGGACTTAATGGGTGTGGGGAATTTTCGATAGGGAGACCTATATTGTCATGCATTATGGAGAGAAAAGAATTTGCAGGACAAATGGAGAAAGGACTTTAGAACATGGATGGAAAAATGGAACAAAACATGGAAAATTGTGGACTTACTCTTGTTGACATACACTTCTAGGCCCAACAAGAAGCTGTTGCTACCCAGGGTGCCACATTGGCAAACTGAAACTTAGGTAACATTTGTGACCTTGTAAAGGCTCCTCTTGACCGGAAACACAGCATATCTAGTCAGCTAATCCCAAACACCAAGCCAGCTCTGGGACTTTTCACCTCACACAAGGTCGACTATGTAGCCCAACCAGTCAGATAGTTTTTATTCTTCTCTTCCTCTTTCTTTACTCCTTATCCTACAAAAACTTCTTGCCTTCTGCCCAGTTTTGCAGTTCTCTGAAAGAAGACTGTTAGTTTCATGGAGCGTTGAAGTTTGTCTGTCACCTAAATTGTCTTCTTGAATTATTTTTTTTAACACTCTGTTGTGACCATCAATATTCAGTATATTCTTCTTGACTTAAAAAGTGCTCGAAGCAGGGAGCAATCGATGAAGATGCTGAGTTTTGCCTGAATCTGTCTATCCATTCACTCAACAAATATTTATTGAGCACCTGTCAAGTGCCAAGGATTGTTCTAGGCACTCAGTTGACATAGCCATTGAAAGTCAATACATATGCCTGTGAAAACATGAGACCGAAGGGCTCGTGGGAAAGTAAACTTCAGAGACTACATGGAAATTTTATGGAGGACTTTGAACATTTCATTGGAATCAGTGAATCCCCAAGCAAACCATAATTGGATGTGAAAGGAGCAAGGAAATAAATTTCATCTGGAAAACAGGAATTTAACAGAGGCTCAGTTGGGATGACATATCCAATTTCCTGGCATCCAAGACCAAACTGCTTGCCCTCCCCAAGTCCTCAAGGCGGCACCCCTCAGCAATCCCTGACTCCTGGCGTGTGAGGGATACTGGGCTCAGAGGAGCACCAGGAAGGCGAGGAGTCTGGAGATGTGTCACATGAAGATGCCACCCTTGGAGAAGCTCAAGGGGCATATGAGATCTGTCTTCGAATGTCTGAGGGCTGTCGGGTTAAAGAGAAATTAGATGTCTCCTCACCCGCTCTAAGAGCAGGTGTGAAAGCAATGGGCATAAATAACAGGGCGGCAGATTTAATCTCAAAAAGAGAAAAAACTTTCATTCAAACAGTCATGACTGGCCAGCATTGGAGCATCTATCACAATCCTAGTCTACCATGTCAATAAGATAAAGTCCAAGTTCTTTTAAAAATGGCTCCTGGAGAGGATGTGGAGAAAAAGGAACCTTCCTATATTGCAGGTGGGAGTGTAAATTGGAACAGCCACTATGGAAAACAGTATAGTGGTTCCTCAAAAGACTAAGAACAGAATTTCCAAATGACCCAGCAGTCCCTCTTCTGGGTGTCTACCCCAAAAGTTTGAAAAAACTTATCTATAAAGATAATGCACCCCGATGTCCATTGCAGCATTATCCATGGTGACCAAGACAACCGAAGTACCCTTTGATAGATGATTGGATAAAGAAGTGGTACATATATACAATGGAACCCTACTCAGCCATAAGAAAGGATGAAATTCTGCCATTTGAGACAATATGGATGGATCTTGAGATTATCGTGCTAAGCGAAATAAATCAGATGGAACAAGACAAGATCGGTAACGTTTTACTCATACGTACATGTAAAACCTAAAGCAACAAATGAACAAACAAAGCAAAGTCATAGACACAGACAACATTATGTGGTTACCAGGGAGTCAGAGAGGAAGGAGGGAAAAAGGGGTCAAATTTATGGTGACAGAAGAAGACTAGAGTTTGGGAGGTGAGCACATGATGCAATGTAGAGATGACGTTTTATAGAATTCTACACTTGAAACTTGTATAACGTCACTAACCAACATCACTCAAATAACCTTAATTTTTAAAAAATCTCTAGAGTTTCTCATGGCCTGTGTGTTTCCTGCTCCAACATCGTCCACACCTGTCTGTGGAACCAAACTGCTTGTAGTCTGGGCATGTGCCAAGTTGTTTATTCTCTCAGTTGCTGTCTTCTGCCAGAAATGTCCTGTCCCCTTTCTTTGATTTGGCCATTTTATTATGCCTTAAAACTTGGTCCATGCACCTCTGCCTGGGCCCTCTTATCTGCTCCCGTACATTCTATAGACGCCTCTACCATTGGTCTTCTGCACATGCACAACTAAAATAAGTTTCTGTGAGTGCATCTGTTAATGTAATGATTGAAAATCACTCAATGGGTTTTCATCTAACTTGGGCTCGTGATGGAATGCTTGATATTAAAACACAGACGGACATTCAGCAAACATAAAATCCACTTGGTGGCGTTCCTAAAGAGACAGTCATCTTCCAGAGCAGCCTAAGTTGAGGTGCAAGAAAGGCAAATAGAACCGCCAGTTGAGCCAGGCCTGCCATGTGTATGGCATCTCTAGCTGTAGTTAGATTAAAAAAAAAAAAAAAAAAAAAAAATGATGGCTTCAGACATGAATCCCAAATTAAAACTCACGAGGATAGATACTCCAACTGGCAATTGTGATTTGAAATTGGGCTGCTTTTCACAGGTAGAACTTTTAACCATAGTTAGAAATGTTCTTTATCAGCACAAATAGACTAGCTATTCCCATTAAATTTGATTACTTTCTTTCTCTCCTAAGTCAGTGAATCGGTCAAAGTTGGAGACCTCATATGCTGTGTCCGCCATGACATTTCCCCTACTTAGCTGCAGAGGAAGGAATTACAGTTCTGTGGTTCATTTCTCAGAGTTATCAGAGAACATTTTAGGGAAAGTAAAAAAAAAAAAAGGAAAAGGACCTAAAATCTAATCTCCCGTAAACATACTGACAACTGGACCTCCTGGCAAATAAAGTCATGATATTTCCTAGAAGACAGTAATTATTTATGGAATGTTCATAGCATGATGTTCCCTGCTCAAGATCATTTGTGGTAAACAAACCTAGGATCCGTGGATTTATGAGGCATCGTTTGCCGGAGCATGTCACATCAGTTACACAGCTACCTGGGGTATATACGGAGATGTTGCTTAACTAATCCCCTCTTCTCTGTGTGTGTAACCTGCAAACCTTTTATTCTGGGCCAAAGGTTCTATATCTCGTGCAGGAAGGAAAGACCTATCCAGACCTCTCCCTGCTCCACCTGTGCCCTGTGGTTGCTGTACCCTAAAACTATTAGTTAATGTTGGTACTGGCTAAGATCTTTGACTCATGTAAATCTGATTTGACGATACGATCCTCTGTGTTAGCTCAGTAGCATAGTACCCGCCTCAGTAAATACTGGTTAAACCGAATACCCAGATAGAATGTGCCTTCTTCTGCGTAAATTAGGTTCCACTGTTATAATTATTACAATTGCAGCTGGAAGACAATTTTTCAAAGATATCAGTTAGCAGGATTCTGTGTTTGATGAAAGATTACACTAAATTAAACTTTAAAGGCCTCCGATGTTAACATTCCATAACATAATGATCTCTCTTTGAAAGCTTGAGCCTCGTGCACTCAAGGCTCACCCCAGACCTTACTTAAATGATGAGCAGCCTGCAACAACATAAAGCATGACTTACGTAGCTCCTCCTCCTGCAGAGCGACTTGAGAGATGGAGCCAAGAATGGCCGATTCTCATAAAAGCCATTAAAAAAAAAAAAAAAAGATAATTTTCATATGTTGATTCTATAATTCTCATAATAATCTTGTGAGATTATAAGGAGGAAAAGATATTATTCTGATTAGGAAATTGACTCAGAGAGGAAGAGTCATTTTTTCCAAACTCACATAGCTAATATATCCCGGAAGTAGAGCTCAAATCCAAGTCCTTGGCCTCCGGAGACAATGTTTTTTCCTTAATGTTACACATAGTATCTCTCATCTTTACCAACTGTGGACAAAGAAGTAGCCACTAACCCGCTAACCTCTCTGCATTTCAATTCTCTCTTTTGCAAAATGGCAGTAATAAGCCCTCCATGACATACAACATTGTGAATGTTTCATGATAGCAATTGTATGCCCAGTACTCTGATAAAATTCACAGAACCAGTAGATTACCGTAATGATGATTCTGTACATCGCCATCAAATTTTTTAATATCATATCCCTTTCACATTTATTATCACTTTCTATTTGTCCCAAATATATTGCAAGATGGACTGGTGGGTATATTTTTTCTTTACAAAGAGGTAACTGTGACTTAACAAGGTTAAACAAACTGACTAAAGGTCAAGAACTGAGAGTAAAATTCCTGGCTGTCTAATTCTAAAATTCCATGTGAGAAGTTACAAATATTTTATAAAACAGCAAGAAATTTCACTGCCTCTCCCCTTCAGACATTTATAGCCTTATGAACACATAGGGGTATTTAATATGTGACATATGTTATCTGGAAGATTTAACGCATGTTAGAAATATGGGTTCCAAACAGCGTGCAGTGATCAAAGGCAAAGGGAGCTTCATTCTCCATTCAACGAATGCAGAAATCACTCTCCATCAGAATGCCAGTAGAACTACGGCCACCACTGGATTCCAAGCATAAAACACAGATACACAGCTGGACACATTGTATATCTTCTCTAAATCCTTGCTTTTCTGAATAATTCACTTTTTTACTGGAGTATAAACAGAGAGATGATAAAATGACCTTGAATTTTGCTTAGCCCTTGCACTGGAGCCAATATTTTTTCTAAGAAATTCACTTAACCAGAATGTCACTGTCTTTCTCAGTAAAGTAGAGATCAGAGCACCTGTTAGATTTGCTATGGAAAGGATTCCAACTGTCCACTGAGAACTTCCTTCCTTCATTCTCAGCTTCAGTACTTCTTAGGCACAGCCTGCCTTGCAATTCAGTGTGAGCCAATGGATGTGAGTGGAAGTGACGTGTGCCATGTCAAGACCTGGGCCATAAAAACTTCCAGATTCACCCATATTCTTCTCTTCCTGTGGCTAGAGACCAATAATGATAATTGGATGGCCTTGGAAACCATGTATTGAAGGCAGAAGAGCCACTGTCAGCCTGAGTCCCTGAGAGACTGCATGGAGCAGAAATTGTCTTCCCACTACCAACCACGTCTGCTGACTTGAAACAACTATTCTTGCTTCAAAATTGAGAAGAAAACAAGCCTTCTTTGTGTTTAAGCTACTACATTTTTTTTTCTTGCAGCAATTCAGCCCACACAAATTAATACAAATGATAATGTACTCTGCAACTGTAAAGGGTTATTTTTCTTCAGAATCATTATTCGAAGCTCAGCTATTTACCCATTTAATTTTTATGACATATGTCAACTTCGAAGTCAACCTGTTCGTCTTAATAATGTGTTCACGATCATGAAAATATCTGTGCTACCACTCTACAATTTCTCTTAAACTGTAGGTTTTTATCGTGACAAGTCTAAATCAAGAAAATTCAGTGGTTCCACACACCAATTATTCCAATTTTAGCATAATGCGATGCACGACACAAGTTGGCCACACCTTGCAGAAAAGAGGCAGTTTACGGAATAGGTTGATTCTCACTTACGGCCAAGCGAACCGACACCCAGAGAGGTGATACGGTGTGATTGAGGAGCAAGAGGGAGACCCCTCCTCTTTAGCATTTCTGCCATTTACAGAGCATTCCTGGAGAAAGGAGCACTACTAAAATAAAATAATAATTAATAGTAATAATTATCGAATGTGCTAATTGGGACTGTCAGTGGGTATAATAAATGTTTCTAGTCTTTCTTACTTGAATCCATCTCAAATATCACTTTCAAATTATTCTTTGTAAAGCACTACTTTATTCTATTGTTTTTAAACTCAGGAATTTGTAATGTCCCCTATTGTCTTCTACCCCGTTTTCAAGACTCCTCTCTAGATCTGGCCCCACTTTCCCTCAAGCTTACTTCCCATCATTCCTTGCCAATCCCCTACTGTGCTCCACACTCACCAGTCTCATTGTATTCTTAGTAACTTTGCTAATGCCTGACAGTCACTTTTCTATGTTTCTCTGCCCACCTAAGTCTTGCTCATAATTAATTCTAGGCGCAGTCTATTCTACCTACACCATGATGGAAGCTTAGGCTCTAAGCTCCAGCCCACATCAAATCATTGGATTTCTGAAGTCCATGGCCCTCCAGGTCAGTAACACACAATAGACACATTTCACTCTTTCCTACTTACTTTCATCTTTTTTTCCTTTCGTTGTCTATTGTGGATGGGAAATCCTACAGGGAGAAATATTTTCACACTAAAAAAACACCCCAGAGGTATTGAGGGAGTGAGATTCTAGCCCCAGATCTCCTACTCACTGAATTTGGGAAAGTTACTTGAAATCCCTGGCCTTCAATTTCTATGTTATTAACAATGAGTGATAATGAACTATCCAACTCTAGCATTTGGTAAATGTACTTTGCATCCACATATCTCAGATTTAACAAAGACTCATTGAGTCTCTGCTAAATGCCACAGATGACTCTAGATTGAGGATTCAATGGTGATTTATCTTCTTTCTGAGAAGGTTTCACAGTCTAGATGAAGTTTGCTCTGAAAAGTAGTAAGTTCCCTGTTATTAATGATATGCAAGCAGAAGCCGAAGTGCTTGTTGAAATTATTACAAGTATCGTACAAATGACTCCTATACCTCCCCAATGAGCCACACCTTCTCTCCTGGAAAGGGGAAGAAGACATGACGAATGTGCCCTGTGTCTCTACAGCTGGCAGAGACTTGAACAGACAGTCCTGTCAGGGTGTTCTAGGGTAGAGTGGGTGGCTCATATTTCCTGCCCTCTGTCAACCTGATCAATAAAAAACAGTCATAAAGGTCACTTGTCAAACAGATAGGAGGCAAACCATTGATTCATGTATTGACTTAGTCAGCTCACAATGCTGTAACAATATATCATAGACTGGAAGGCTTAAACAACAGATATTTATTTCTCAAAGTTCTAGAGGCTGGAAATTCAAGATCAAGGTGCTAGAAAATTCAGTTCCTGGTGAGAGGCCTCCTCCTGGCTTGCAGACAGCCACCTTCTTGCTGAATCCTCATATGTCAGAGAGAGAGAGAGCAAGCTCTGGCCTTTCGAGGACACTAATCTCATTCTTGGGCAGGGGAGGGGGGTGCCCACTCTCATAACCTTATCTAAACTTAATTACCTAAGTTTTTAGGTAATTAAAACTTACCTAAAGTCTCAAAGTCCCCATATCCAAATATCATCACGTTGGGTTTAGAGCTTCAACATGAGAACTTAGAAGGATACAAACATTCAGTTGATAAAACACATTAATTAATTGATACAAGTTAATTATATTTATACTAATGTACTTGTTATGTTGGGGGAAAAACATCTTTTTCTACCTTCTAGGTTCTTTGGTTGGTCTAATGAGCAAATGAATATAACGTAGATTAACAGGAAAGAAATAAATTTCATTATGTGTGGGAGTTCATAGAAATATGAGACTCACAGGCAGGCAGGCAATTCAGGCTTATATGTCATCCTGAGCTAAAAACAAGGGGGCACAGGTCTGGGACTTCAGAGGGAAGGAAGATATCTTAAAGAAAGACAGGAAGATCAAATGCTTGGTAAACAAATGTTTGCGAAGCCATGCAGAGACAATGGGACACAGAGAGAACTTTGGTCTCCAAGTCCTGCTGAACTGACCCCAGCCCACCACGTCTGGCCCATACTCCTTGTAATTATTCCCTGTGATAGTTCTTTTGTTGGACCAGACCCTCTATATAAATTCTCTTAAGCAGTTAAGGGGGAGGTGAGTTTTGGGTAATGACTGTCTTCTGCTCAAAATAGTCTGCATGGCAAAATGGCACATTCTGGGGAAGCTTGTTCTGAACCCCGTTGATTACATTTATAATTGAATATAAATACAAAAAGTATTAGCCATGCTATTAATTTATCAAAGTTCTGATAAAACACGAACTAGAGAATGTAGCTAGTCCTAAGGCCACCCCGCCCCCCAACGCACACCAGAAAACACATTTTCAAGGCGTTGGTAGAGTGGGGAGCAGAGTGAGAATTGAGCTTGGAGAACAGAATCTGAATAGCTTTTCCCAACTGGCTGTATGACTAAGGCCAAGAGATCATCTTATGCACAGAGTCAGAAGCAGAACTCGGAGACAGACAGAAGCCTGAGTGACCTTCTCGTGGAACGGGCTCCTTCCACTTCCCACGCATGGCCCACAGAGCGAGCCATGGCGTCTCCTTGGAGAGGAGAAGACGACATGACGAATGTTCCTTGTGTTCCTTCGCCCCTGTGGTTGGAGGAGAAGCAAAGGGGGCTCACTTCGAGTAATTCTCAATATCCTTTCAAAAATAAAATTTGGTCTATTGCAGCAGGTAGCCTAACAGAGGATCCTCCTGAGCTCTCTCAGCCATCAAACCAGCCCTGTGCCGAAATTCCAGACCCACATGTAAAGGGACCTCCATTAACATCCATGACTCACCGTCCTGGCCCCAAAGGACTTACAGAACCCCACCGTTCTTAACATGTGCCCCCCAAACTATGTCCCCACCTGCCTCATTCATTCCTCAGAGCTCATTCACCCTGTGATCTCCCTATGCTGGGTTCTTCATTCCTACTTCCAGTCCTAATACCTCTTTCTGAACACAGTTCGGAGTCTCCCTCCGGCCCAGCTCTGCCACCTCTGTCACCCCAGAATGTGCTCCTTTCTCAGCCCCAGCCCTCTCGGCTTTCCCAAGTCTCACCCGTTGTCTCAAACCTGTGAGAGGACCCAAGGCACGGAGGAAGAGCTCAGTAAATGCCAGCCGACCTCGTCATTTTGGACAGTTGACAGTTGAGATTTGTGCCAGCTTTTACTCCTCCCTTATTTTAAATCTTAATAATACCATAATCATTTATTCTCTGCTTGCCATGATCAAAACATATGCTAATGAATCCATATATCATGTTCTTCGACTCTCAAAACAGTCTTAAATGTGAACGCTTCTAGTATATAAAGCTCTATTTCATGACCAGGAAGCCAAGGATCTGAGAGGCCGGGCCCTTGGCCAAGCTCCCACCACCGCTAAGAGGCAGTACAGGCAGGATTTACCACGTGTTTTTACTTTTAGATCTCAAGCCTGCTCTCCTGACGGCTAATGGTGACGCTGAGTCTTACCCTTGGGTCCTCCCCTTCCCTGAGGCAATGATGTGGATTTCCAATCATACCCGGAGGATTCTGGGAAATGTCTCTTTGCGTATGTTACCACTGACGATTGTGGAGTTTGACTCCCCCCTTGAACTTTCACCTTTGTCTTTGCACAATCCGTTGGGGTGGCCTAGAAGTGGGAAGACAATTTCTAGCTCCAACAGGTTGGGGGACCCTGAGCGAGTCATGTAACTTATCATTTTTACCTTTCATCGGCAAAATGAGTTTAACTTCCCCAGCTTCCCAGAGTCGTGGTGAGACTCCGGTGAGGTGCCGCATATGAGGACATTAGAAAAAAATAGAACGACCAAATCGAACTATGACGTCCTCCATCTAGGGAGCATCAGAATGACCCAGAGGGCTTGAGACACTCAGATCGGAGCAGCCCACCCTCAGATTACTGTGCGGGGCCGGGGCCTGAGAATTCACATTTCTAACAAGTTCCCAGGCAATGCTGATGCTGCTGATTCAAAGACCGCATTTTGAGAACGACGGCCCTCTGCTAACTGCCACCCTAAATGAAATGCCCCAGGCACACCCCAAAGTCACCTCCCTTCTGTGTGAAGGATGGTGGCAGTGTAAGCTGGAGTTTAGTCCCCGTCAGTCATCCCACAAACAAAGAAACAAAAGGAGCGAGTCGGGAAACCGTCCTCTCATTCTCAGAGAAGTTACCTGTCCCCTGCCAGGCTCTCGGTGGGTCGATGTGAGAATGGAGGGACGAGGCGAAGAGCCTACGGAGGATGGAGCACAAAGGTGCACGAGACAAACAGGTGGAATGACAGCCAGCGCCAAACAGACAGAGGCCGCGAGTCCCCGAAGTGATAGCTGAGAAACAACATTGTGACAGAACGGATTGCGAGGCCATTGACAGCGAACTCTGCAACAGGCCCTCTTAGTCGTGGGATTGAAAGTACATAGTGTGCTCCCAGGAAACCCCCGGGAAAGCACAGCCCAGACCTCTGACAGGCTAATGAGAGTTTTTCCTTTCCGTGGCAAGGGAGCCATCCTCTCCTGATGCCTTTCTGAGTGTGTCTGTGGCTGATAACAGCATAATGGCCCTTGGAAAATGTCCTTTCCTTCTTCTCTCCTTCTGATTCACCATTCTATGCCTCTTACAGGAGACAGGGAGGGGGAGAGAGAGAGAGAGAGAATAGCAATCTTTCGCATTCTCCTTTTAGCTACGTCATGCTGATGGGTCCAGAACATGAGGGTCGAGGCCAGGACACCCACTCTCTCCTGCCCCAGTCATGAAGGTGGGCACTGTGTTCTCTGGTGAGGACATCTGGGCAGCCTCATACATCCCGCTGTGGGCACCGAGCTGCCATTATCATGTGGGTCAAGCCCTCCCTCCTTTCAGTTGTGAGGAGCTTAGGGGGCTGCTGCCGGATGGCTACGGCAGCCATACACGCACCCCCCACAATCTCCAAGGGAAAGGGAAAGGGGTGGGACCATGTACCTCGGCGGCTTCTCCGTCCTATCTGCTTTCAACGTTCTCCCGGGTGCTCTCCCATCCCCTTGCCTGAAACAGTCTGGGTTCCTCAGATATGCAAGTGACTCATTTTCCATCCATCAGAGATGAGACTTAAATAAATAAAAAGATGCTTCATGGGGCGGCTGGGCCTAATGATAAGCAATTATAGGAAGCCAAATGAAGGCAGTGCTTTGTGCGGGGCCTGTGAAATTGGTTAAGCAAAAAGAATAATGGCCCGTTTCAGTGATTCATCCCTTTGCTCATTTCAGAGGGAGCATTATCTCCGTTAAGTGATGCAATTAATATGAAAATGAGGGAATCATTGTTTAAGAAGATGAGAGGAAAGCGGGGAGGGGGCCTGGGTACCACAGTGGGGAAGAACAGGGCCACTGAGATGGAAATTCGCATAGGTCAGTAGCAATGTGCCGCCGTTAGCACGTAGTCACACCTTAGCCCGCATCGTAATCCGTTGCCATTAAATTCTCATTATGGTGACCTGTGTCCAACACAATTCAATTTTTCAGACTCTTAATAATAAAAAGTTAATTACATTAAGGCAGAAACCCTTTGTTCCAGGCCCTAAAATAAAGCACAGAAAGACCACTGTGAGTGCCTCAGGACACCGCAGGTAGAGCCGGGGGCTTAAATCATTGTTGTATCAACCACAACATAATTCGCCGGCGGATTTTTTGTGAGCTTTGCAGATCTTTTGTAATGAGATCAAGAGCAATAAATAAGGTGTGTGCCTCTCCTTTTCACCTTTCCCCCCCCCCTCCTCGGTTCCTTGATGATGGTTTTCCACTCAGTAGCTTGCAGACTATATTCAAGGACTGGTCCACATCCTTGGACATAGGAAAGGAAGAGAACAATGGTGGAGCGTGGGGCAGAGCGTGCAGAGGATCAGGAGTCCTCATCCCGGGATCCAGTGCAGGACTGTCGCTGGCTCACTCTGTGCCATGGGCATGGCGTTCCACACCCAAAGGGTCCAAGCAGAGAGGGTAAGAGGAGCAGCATCTGATTTTTTACAGCAGAGGATCACATGCAGCCTCTGCCACTTACTTGCTCTGTGCCCTTGAGCCAGTTCCTAATCTGTCTGTTTTTTAGCTTCTTCTTGGGGAAGAAAAGGATAATGCTACCTTCCCTTCAGGAATTGTCGTAAAGGTGTGGAATGAGATATATGCGGTGTTTAATGCCAGGTCAGGGGGAGGAGGGCATCGTTATCTTCTTCATCCTCATGGTGTTAGAACCTGCACCTCACATGTGACAGGAAGGCGGCAAGCATCGATTTCCCTCCCGTGCTGAGCCTCCATTTCTTCCCATATAGAACCAGAATGTAAATCATGATTTTTTTAATACCGACAAGAAAGAAAACCAACAAAGATGGCTGGCTCCCTTCACATAACACGACACCGAAGATTCTCCACACAGGGAAAGGGAGGTTGGCAGATCTCCCAAGCGAGCCTCAAAACTGTGAGTATCTAACGAACGAGAGGAAGCGATTGGGTCCCCGGAGGTGATACAGAAGGCATAGGAGACGTACAACCCAGAGCAGAAGATGCCCGGGGCACACTGTTGCAGCACAACGGCACATTTGACGACGTGTGCAGGTTGCCTAGAGTCTTCCATCTCTCATACCGCCATACCCGAGAGCCAGGTATTTGTAACTGAGAAAGGAGAAAATCTTAAAGAAAATCAATGCCAGGCCAGAGGTAGGGGTTGTAACCACAAGTGTTCTCTGTCTCAAGATGAAGTATTCCTCTTATTCTTTCCTAAATGCATCAAGAGCAAATATAGCCAGGACCTGGAATTTATCCTTTAGCGCTAACATGACCAAGGAACTATCAGCGCAGAGGGGGAAATAATACAATATCTGAAGAGTAAAATGACTAGTAATAATAGCAAAAACTTACCAGCACCAAGTATGTGTGTGAGGCATGATTCTACGTGCTACAAATATCAGTCTATTCAATCCTCACCAATGCTCTGTCCTCCCAATTTTAAATATGAAAAACAGAAAGCGTAGAGAGGTTATTTACCAGAGAGCTGGGCTTTGAAAACAGGCATTCTTACCCCAAAGCCTATGCTTTTTTCACTACGCTCTACTGCCTATCTGACAGAAGTATAACAAACTGAATTATCTGTACCAGATGAAGAAAATTCGTAGATCAGATAAAACTTAAAAAACAATTTATTAAATATTCCCAAAGAGATAAGGAGGATATCAGAAACATAAACCAGGACACTAAGTCATTAAACAAATAAACAAACAAACAAACTATACATTAAAAAAAAACATGGTATCTGTAGTTGAAATAAGGAATTCAATAGGTGAATTGGGTAACAGAATGAATATAGCTACAAAACAAATCAGTGAATTGAATGATTAGGTCAGAGATGCTACTAATGGCATCAGAAGTGGATAAGAGATGAAAAGTATGAAAGAATAAAACTTGGAAGGTAGAATTATAAGCATTGGAATATGCATATTAGGACTCCTATAAAAAGAAAAAATATATGTAGGGAAAATATTTAAAAATAAATGACTGATAACATTCTCGAATTAGAAAAGCATATAAGAACTTTAAATGAAAAAGTTTATAGAATACAAACATATAAGAAACTTCCCATACTTTAACTCACTTTAAAGAAATTTGCAAACATTAAAAACAAAGAGAAAAATAACATCAATAAATAGTTTAAACAATGATCTGATTGATATCTGGTATCTCAAAAGAACACACACAAAAAACGTTGAAGCTAAAATTTTACATTCATCGAAACTATTATTTGAATGCAAAAGTGTTTTCAGGTACACAAAACTTCACGTGGATTACCATACAAAGACCCTCTTTGTAATATACTAGGAGAAGTACTTTTATAAGAAAAGAAATAACTCAGTTAAAACTTTACAAGATATGAGAGGTACAGTAAATTTCAAAAAAAAAAGGAAATATGGGTGAAAGATGTTTGAAAACATATATTAACTATATTACATATTAAGAGATTAAATTCACTTCTGGAAAGTTAGAGACTCATAAATTGAATTAAAAACAAGACCCAGTAATTTGTTATACACAACAGATTTATTTAAAGAACTATTGAGAAGATAGACATAAATAAGTAAAAAAAAAAAAAAAAAAAGAGTTATATTAGGAAAATATGAACCAAGGGAAAGTGAGAATAATAATTTTAACACACATAATATAGAGTAAAAGGCTCAAACAAATCAGAAGAAATGAAAAAGAATGCTACTAAAAGAAACAATAAATTGTTATAAAAGTCATGAACATAACTGCACCCAAGAACATAGCTTTTTAAAAAAGAAATCTGTTGATGTGAATACGATGTATTTGGCTTCCTACAGTCTGGGAGTTAATACTAAGGTCCCCGAGTGCCCCAGTAACCCATGTTGTCTTCTTAGTCCTGCGCACAGTTCTGTAACTCGCCCCTTCTCTTTGAGTAATTCATCTAAGCCAAATTCCTTTTTACGCAGACCTTGACTGCTACAACTTTGTCATTCGAAAACCTATAGAAACAGAAGTCTATATTTATATCCAGAAAAGAACAGGAAAAGGGATAATGTGCAGATTCTGGCGTCAGCCAGGCCAGATTTAAGTCTTAGCTCCCCCGCTTACTATTTATGTGACCCTGGGCAAGGTGCTCCATTTCCCTGAGCTACTGTGTTCACGACAATAAACTTTATGTAGTAATAGCTGCCTCATAGTGTTTTGTGAATATTTCCAACAAAGTTATCACTTGATAAATTTTGGTGATAATAGGAATAATAGAAGTGGTACTACTAGAACTAACACTGATGGCAATGTTGATAACAGGTATTGTGGATCTTGGTAATATCACTGAGCTTTAATAGTGCAAATTATTCTCCTTGGTCAATCGTACTACATACATAAAGGCAAGAAATATATTCTGTCTTCAATAGCCAGAAAACCTAATTTGTAATTCTGGTATCTTGATGAGGGCTCAAAACATTCATATGTACCTACTCCGATGTATTGTTTAAGGTACCTTTGAGGTGAAATAGTTATCTTTTGAATCAATACTCCCAGCCTATCTCACTCTGAATTCATTCAGATGAGGTTTTATATAGTCAGCTACACTTTATTTAGATGTCAGGGAAAATGCCAGGACCTGGATAACAATGGATCAAAGGAAAAAGGGAGGAATATAGAACCAGAATGAAAAAAGGTTATTTGTACAGGAGGAAGGAGATGTTAATCAAACAAGCAGTTTGGTAGCATTCTAAGGATTAAAAAGGGATGTGGAAATATAAAAGGCAGTGAACAATCAATGATAGACAGGAAATCAAAGGGATGTGGTGAGTCTCAGAAAATAGAAAAAGTCAAAAGAGCAAGAAGGATGAAATCAAAGTGTCCTCCTGCCCCCTGCAGAAAGCTACTTAACATTCTTCCTGCTGGGACACAAAACACTCCTGGAATCCATCTGTCTGCCTTAGGGATTTAAGACTAAGAAAAATATCCAAAAATAGTAGATCCTGTCTTAAGAATAAATTTTGCCTATCTTCAGCCATCTTCGCTCATTTTATGAATCAAAACATTCTTTAAAATTCACGATATTTTACACCAGTGGCTCCCAAGCATGGTTTAGGGTACCTATCAAAGAACATATTCCCAGATGAAATGCTCCAGAAGAAGGGCCCAGGAATCAGTATTGTCAACAAGTAGTGTAGATCACTTTTATGCAGCCCGATGGGAAGATAACCAATTGTAGGGTACAGGCAATTTGTGAAACCACTGTTCTACCAAGCCCCAAATGGCCCAACACTAAAGATATTTCCTCGCTTGTGGACTTTCCAGGAATATAACTGTTTCCTATTAACAAGTTCATTCATTAAATAAATAATGTTTACTTATTAAAAAAATAAATGTTCATTGAGTGTCTATCATGGTCATGAGTGAAGAATGAGGCAAAATCCCTGACCTTACTCAGAGAATTCGAAGTGTTAGAGAGGGTCAGGCCTCGGTAGTATGAGCCACAACACAAAACAGAATAACATATGTGCTGTGAGGAAGGACAGCAATGGAGAAGAGAGGGGCTCTTGGTCTTGATGGGAGCGATCAGGGAAGACTTCACAAAAGAGGTGACATTTAACCCGAACCTGAAAGTACGAGCAGCATTAGTCCATACTGAAGGACTAGCGCAAGCAAATGCATGGAGAGGTAAGCAGGTAGAAGGCTTATCTGGCTAGTGATGGGTAGTCCAGTATTGTGAGAATATCCAGGGTACATCTGGGACCAGATGATCAAAAGCTTTGAGCATCACGCAAAATTGTTGACCCTTTGCTGGTAGATTAAAGACTTTTGAGGATGAAACTAGACACGATTTAAGCCTTGTTAGGGGAACATGATTCTATTGCAGTGAAAATCAAAAGTTCAAGAGTCCAAAGACTAGAAGTGAGGACATTATTTAGCTGGCTATTATAATGGTTCGAATGAGGAAGTACGAAGCTCAAACTAGGACAACCGTGATGATTGCAGAGAGAAGGAGGTGTGACAACACTAACCGAAAGCCTTGCCCCTTACTCGATACATGTGCTTGAGTAAAGCACTTAATCTCTCTGGGTCTCAGTTTCTCCCTTTGTAAAAGAAGATTAATAATTACCTGCTAGGTCTCCTTCCAGGATTATTACCGGATGTGTAATCACTGAAATCATGTCAAGTGCTTTACAAATATAAGGAGTTATTAACATTGTGATATGATATGTCTCTACCAATGGAAGGGAAGGCGGTCAGAGACCAGCAGCCCTGGTGGAGGGCACAAGGACCCGGCCTTTTCCCAGAGCACTTTCAAATTGAAGCCTTTTGAAGCTTGCATCAAATCCCCTGCCGCACGATTCCGGTAATCCTACATCAACTGACCCAGCTTTGTCTTACTCATTTTGGACTTGAAGCGAGCCCTTTGTAACACTGGTACATCTTAGCTCACATATTTTCCCAGTAGGAACACATTCCAACAGCTGGGCATATTTAGAAAGTAGCAGAAAAATCCACATCTCACCTGAAGCTTGACATGTATAGGCAAATAACAGAATGGTACAGATTACCTTAGTAAGCAAATGGACCATCTTTTCTGACTGGAGAAAAGGAAGTAACAGAAAATGTAGATCCTTTGGGGCAAGACTCGGGCTGTTATGCTGAATGTGTATTTCATTCTTCTCTGGCAGGCAAAGGTAGCTGTTGGAGGTGACACTATTTTGTCTTATAAGTGATGTGTTTGGCTTCAGTTTGAGACCTTTGGGGGCCTTAAGCAAGGGTTTCCATTGAGATTGCCTTCCATTCGTCTTTTTCCCCTTATCTGTCCCTAAGAGCCCTGCCAAACAAAGTCCATTGCTGATTATCCATTTGCACATCAATATCATGAAAAAAACCCTCAGATTCTGAACATCCAAAACTAGGGTTTTGGGCCCCTAAACTTGCTTCTTCTCCTTTTTTGTCTCTCTGAAAAGCCCATCCAAACCCACTGTCCCAGATCAGACTTTATTTCTACCCCTTCTCATCCTTACTCCCAAAGTCCACCTGGTCGTCAGGTTCTGTAAGTTCTCAATGCCGACCACTAAACCAGATGGATGTCTGGAGTAGGGACTCTGCCAGGATGGACCAACCTCTGCCTGAAGACAAAGATCAGGAAGGAGAGAAACAGGCTCAGACAAGCCCTGAATCAGACCTGATACTAAAGCTGAGACTGCAAAGGAGTCAGGCAATGGCCTACTGATTTACGGAGATACCAGAAAACCAGGGTGTTAATTAGGATTATTATATTCCTCAATAATGAGATTCAGTTGACTTATAGCCAGTTAGAAGCTCACTGTCTTTCGCTCTGCATTGTTAATTGTACTTATTCATTTTTACAGTGGCTAAATTATAAGATGTGCTATAGTTATGAAAGAGAAGGAAGGATTTATGCATGTTCTGTGCTAGTCTGTGCATTTGAAAGTGAAATTTAAAGTATTAAAAGAGTTCGTGACAAAGCCATAATCCCCAGATGAGAAATCCTTGATGAAGGAGAAAGCCAGGACAGCTGTTTTGTTCTGTAGCCATTGTGCCCAGGCTTCAATTTGTGGCTCAGATTTCCTAAGGCAGTTTGTAACTCCAGGGTGGGTTCAAAATTTGGTTCACATCCACCTGCCAGGAGTTCAAGATCTTCTTAGCTACTCGAACTCTACTATGAGAGAACTGCCTTCAATGACCAAAAGTATCATCGTTATTATCATCATCATTATCATTATTTTTCTCCAATATGCTGTGTGACCTTGAGCAAGTTACCTATACCTTGAGCCTCCATTTTCAGGTATGTGACATGTGATTAGAATAGCTTCCACTTCTACAAGACAGGGCCTCACACACAGAAAGCATGAAATTCATCTTAACGGCTAGTGGTATTAATCATAGTAGGACATCAAAGTGAAAATTACCCAAATTTAAATCTTCTACATGACCAAAGGATCTCCCACTATAGTGCAGTTTCTGCTTTGTAAGAAAGCCTCACATATTTGGTTTAAGAGAAGAAACTGAAACAACCAACCGTTTCACTCCTGAGATAGAACCCTCCCCACTACACACAGAAACGAGGCCCTGAGTGGATCATAGGCTGCCTTTTGTCAATCATGGTCTTATACACATATACACAGGGCTTTATACACAGAGATAATGAAATTGTAGAAAGGTTATCTTAGCAGCTATCATAAGACTCCTGTGAAAGACCCTGTATTTTTGTTTTAGAAGAAATAATAGACAAGATATTTTAGCTAAGGAATGAGGCCCCAAGGGGCATGCACAATGAAAAATAGATACTTGCTCTGCTGCCTTGTAAAAAAAAAGATAGATGTTTCTAGCTGAGGGAACTTTGTTTTTTTGAAACTCCTAGCTGTCTTGGCTCTATAAATTCAGGGACATGACCTGGGAAGGAAGAATTTGTTCTGCTTAATAAAGAGACGAAGAAGTTGGAGTTCCCCAAAAAATCCTAGGAGGAAAATCCCTAGGAGGGACTGAGGCTTGACCTTGCGAGGAGAAGAGAGAGGAGGGAATCTCGGCGGCGATGCGAATTCAGCGAGGCTTCCTCTGGTGTTTAGTTATAAAGTGGGAGAGTCGCTGCGCCCACCTTCCTGCAGCCTGAAGCAGGCTGCAAACAGTAGGCCCGAGGAACTCAGGTGAAATCTGCCAAATGCACAGTTGGGCCGAACTAAAATAAGTTTACTGAGGTCTTTGCACCGCTTAAGTCACCAACACCAATTTATAGTTATTGATCCATAAACTACAGTAGCTTATCCATTCTAAGATACACTTTTTTTTTTCATCTCTCTGCAGTCAGGATTTATCTTACAACTAACGATGTGTTAATATTAATTCGCAAAGTTTGGGTTTTTCTTTTTTTCTTAGAGGTAAGGAGAAGAATGGTATGTCTTAAAATCAGTGGCATCTCAGATGTTTTGAAACACAGAGGCCGCTTCAATAGCCGTGCCAATGACTTGAACTCTCTGTACCATGTTTCGTGAACAGTGGCATTATTCTAGCTCTTGGAGTTACAGCGTTAGGTTCTAGGCCAGCGAAGACAAGCTCTGTTAATTTTTTGTTTAACTTGACACCTCTCAGAGTTCGGAGGCTTTTTATCTGACCACTAACATGCAACAGAGCACAGATCTGACACCTTTGCCATGAGGCGAATCGCCAGGTATCAATGTATATCGATTAACTCACTGGGTCGTAAACATGTTAAATCTTTTTACTTCCTTTTCACCATAAAGAAAGGCAATTCGGAGCACCACACTTCCATAAACTAACACTTTAAACCCAATTAGATTACTACCCCTCCCTGCAAGATGTGTCCATTCTTCCCATTCAGGTAAAGAAACTTACCTGATTTTTATTCCACACTTTTCTTCTGAAAGAAGAGGTGGGAGCTTTCTAATCTCATTTTAGCCTAGCAGGGACTCTGAGAACCAAAAATGTCCAATACAAGCTTTTCAGTAGAATGAGCCCAGTACAATAAGACCTTTCCTCAATGATGCTGCTGATCTTTAGTGAAATTTCCCAAACATATGCACACACAGAGAGGTACTTAGAATGTTTGAATTTCTTGTTAAGAATCATAATTTTTGTATCTAAATAGACATAGAGACAAAACAGTGTGCGTGGTTGGGGAAACAGCCGGCATCTGTAATGCACAAGCGCTAACTAGAATCATTCATGTACCAAGACTTTAAAAGACATGAGGGACAGAAAAAGGAAGCTACAAGAATGTCCTCTGGCCCTCATTGTTCGGGTGCTTGAGACGAGATCAACAATAATTAGATTCCACAGACCACTCACTATGCACCAGGCATTAGATCCAGTGTCACCAACACACACAATGATCCTATAGAAGAGGAACTATTGTCCAAGAGGCTATGAAATGTGCCTGAGATCACAGACCAGCCATAACGGGGGCTGGGAGTCCAACCCAGGGCCATCTACTGCCAAAGCTCAGGCTCTTTCCTCTGCCAAGTGGCCTCTTGTTTTCAGGCTTTGTCTCAATTTTCTAGCCCTGGAAATCGTTCTCCAGATCTCTCCTGCAGGGCCGCTTTTCAGGATGACATTACAGCTGCATCGCCAGACTCCAGGTGGTGAGTAACCTTCTCACTTTGCAGCTACCCTTGCGTCTCCGTTCAGCGCTGACAGGTAGCAGCAGTCCCTTCTTTCTGAAAATGTCACTGAGCCTTCTTCAAGGGAAAAAGGAGACGCTGACATTCCACTTTTCCTGTGACTCCCTGGAGAATGCTTAATCCCCATGACCTTGTGGCTATTAAAGAAGAGCCAGTCCTCAGACTTTGTCAGTTGATGACAGCCAGCATTTTGTCTAACAGGCCCAAGGGTGGCACAGTTCACAATGGGGAAGAGTAACATCTGGCTGGTGTTTAAAAAGCAAATAGGGTTTCTCAATAATTATTATCGTTCAACAGTATTCAAAGGCATGTTTTCTCTAAATTGTTGTTTACAGGCAAAAACAAATTCCAAGCCCAGAGAGATACTGAAAATCTACATTGTTTTTATGATGAGCTAGCAAGATGCTGCTTTCAGCTAAAAAAATATTGGAGGAACTCTAATTTGATTTTTGTGATACCAAAAATTAAATGTTACAGCATTGTTAAGAATTAGTATTGAGAATAGTATTATTAAGAAATACTGCTTAACTTGAGATCACAAAGATTTATTCTGGTGTTTCCTTCTAGGTGTTTTATAGTTTTAGCCCTTACATTTATGACTGTGATGTACTTTGAGCTAATTTCTGTGTAGGCGGTGAAGTAGGGGTCTAACTTCACTCTTCTACAGGTGGACATACAGTTGGCCCAGCAAAATTTATTGAAGAGATAAATAATATCTGGATGTAGTAAAGATAGGATCAGTAACAATGTCATGCTGAATCATATTGGAACCCGAGGTAAAAGAAAAAAAAATCAGAATACCAACTAATCTTTATTTAAACTTTTGATATTTTTTCCACCATGAATTCGTGGTCTCTTTAAATTTAGCATCTAAAGCAAAGGCCTCACGCACCTCACCCTAGTCGCAGTACTGAAAACTCCTAAGCTCAGCATACGAAGCCTTCCCTATCCTCACTCCTACCTGCCCCTCCAACCACCTGCGTCTCAGCCCACCTTGCCTCCACTTTCATCACTAACAATACAGATCCATTCCTGTTTCTCTGCACACGCCACGCTGTGTCAGACAGCCGTCATCCTGGTCATACTCCTCACTCGTCTTGGAGCTCAGTTTTCACTTCCTCTTGCCTAACTCTTTCCCATCCTACAGGATCGGGTGCTAACCCCTCCAGAAAGATTTCCTGGAACTTCCGAGTTGAATTAGATGCCCCTCGTCTATGCTCCTACACCACCATTTTCCAGGAACTTAGCACCGACTACACTACGTAATAATTACTTGCTTCTTGTCTTGTCTCCCTCCGGACTGCAGCTCTTTGTCCCTTACGTCCAGCTCATTCACCTGGGCATTCCCAGGTCCTAGCACAGTGCCTAGAACATGACAGATGGGGATAGCTGTTTGTTTCACAGTTCATCCAAATGGGAGTACAACAGGGAGAGATCGATCCCATCTGCCTGAGGTGAGCAGAGAGGGACCTTCCTTGAGGACACGAACTCAGCATCTGGCACAGACACCTGCCTGCTGGCAAGTGAGATATCCCAGGGAGCCGAGGCTGTGCCTGAGGCATGAGCTCCTTGTCGGTGCTCCCATGACAGAAGCAGAAAATCCCAAGACCTCGTTAGAGGGCCCGACCCAGGTACAGGAGGCTGATACAGAGATTCAGTAGCAGAAACTGGTCCTAGGGTTCTACAGGTTAGGCATTTATGAAGCAGCTTTTGGTCACTGAGATGGATCTTAAAACATAGGAGTCAAAGATTAGGCTCTTACCCTAGAGAGACTCACAGTAAGTAAACTACTGGAAACCTACTATGTGCAGAGTGGGATATCAAGAAAATTAAGGCACCGACAACAAAATCCGGCCGTGAGTGGTGTTGGTGGATTCTCCATTTGCCCCTCCAAATCCACTCTCCACCCTTATCCACCCTGCTGTGCCTGGTGAGCTGAACTTCTCAGACCACATCGACGGGTCCCCTTGCTCTCTGACTTCCAACCGAATTTGGCCAATGTCATGAACCAGCAGGAGATTTAAAGGAGGAAAGTGAGCAATGTTGTGGCATTTGTCACCATCTTTAGGGGACTGCCATGAGCTGGTTGGGTCCAAAGTCAAGAGTGTGGCTAAGAGGTCTGTTCTACACAGCTCTGTCTCTATCTCTTTTTCCACTCTCCACTCCTTACAACCCACGATGGCAACTAGATTTTGTAGCCTTAGAGTAGGGGACTGTGCCTTATGGTTTCTCTAGACTCTGCTACCAGCTTTATGAATAGTCCTTTATTAAATTCATATCAAATTGCCATCATGCGACTGAGCCATCTGTTTCTCAGTGGGACCTTGACTGATACAATCAGCTCCTCGGGGAGACATGACAGGATATGATAAGCAGAGGATGGAAGGAGGAATCCCTTTGGACATGTGATCGAGTACATATGGCCACCCACTGGGAAAGGGGAGGGTGTGGGAAAGAGTCGGAATCAATGCCTTGGGATCGCTGGCATTCCAGGAGGATGGACTGGTGCAGGGCATTGATCAAGGGTGTCTGGGAGTCTACCCCTAAAGGAGAACAGGGCGGGGGCAAGTTCCTTTCTACCCGAGAAATGCCGAGAGGACAATGACTTTGAGTTTTCTGAGTACAGATGATAATGAAGACTTAATGAGCTTAACCCTTCAGAAACAGCCTGCCTTCCCTTGCCACCCTGGGACCTCAAAGCAAAGGGCAAGCTCATGCCCCTCAAGGTCTAGAGGAAAAGGGAAATGAGCCCATTTACTAAGAGTCATAGTATATGTCAACAAATAAAAGGACAAAACAAAACTCTGCCAAGTCACCTTAAAGACACGAAATAACTTCCAGGCCTATAAAAGCTGCCTGTATCTAGGAGATGTTTCCGCCATGGAGAACACACCAGAAAGAAGCATGCATCAAGCCTTTAACGTGATGTCATCGAACGCTCAAATTACACCACTCACATCCTTCTTTTTGAGCCCATTGCCCTTAAAAAAACCGTAGGTGTACTATTTAGTTTCTCATGCTACTTTTCTGCAAAGGAAAATATTTACATATGTTAATGAGGTATAAAGTGCCTAACGAGAATATTTTATGTTGAAAATCAACACTTGAGCATCAGATATTATTCCTTAGTCTTCCGTAAGCATCGTTGGCATGAGTCAGCCTCTCCAAGTTCAACAGGCTCTGAAACACTTTGAGTGCACAAACCCACAAAGCTGAGGTCAAATTTCTGGCCTGGGGAGAGGTCACAAACATGCTGCCTGTGGCTCCTTGGCAGCCTGCCACCCAGTGGCCCCGGGCCAAACGCACAGACACAATGGTACCTGAGTGGACTCTGTCTCCCTCCTCGCCTTCTTGCCAAGCTGATTGCTTAACCAAAATTCAAGATTTTACCTTAATTCATTTTAAATTTCATAGGCTGACTTGGGCCTATTGTTTTTCTTGACTGATTGTATCAGTCTCTCTGTATCTGCTGCCTCCGCTAGACTCATCTGCAAATTTGATAAGCAGGTGGAACTGGGGGATTGATAAAAATGCTAAATAGACAAGCAGAGTTCTTCAATCCCATCCTGGTTACACTCCTTTTAAACTCCGGCTTGTCTTTTTCCCTTTAAAGTTTAGAGCCCAGAACTGAAAACGACATCCCCGGTATGGTCTAACCTGTGCATAACAGGGCATGACTCTCACCCACCTCATTTCAGTTCTGAGCTCCTATTGATGCAGGCTAAGAACAAAGTATCTCCCTACTCCATTATGGCTCATATTACTGCCAATGAAAGCACCTCAATCACGTTTTATTCTGCTGATATTAAGTCATGTTGGTTTTTTTTTAGACTCAAATGTTGGCTATTTATTCCTGTTCACGCCTGCATTATTATGCTCAGACTTCGGCCTCAGCCTGCTGAGATCTGTTAGGATCCTGGAACGATGATCAGATACACAGAACCTCTCATTCCTCAACTTTCGTCTGACTCCCTGGCACCGTTCTGTCCCAACTACTCTCTTTGCATTCTCGTTCCAGCAGGGTCAACTGCTTCTGGCTCTCCTCGGTGTTCTCTAGACTGCAATGTCTGTGTTGCAATGTCTTCAACCCAGAAAAAGTCTCAGATTAACACTAAGGTCCACGCCCCAGGCTCTGACGCACCCACTCAAGCACTGGTCCGTGCAACAGAAGGCCCCACGCCCAAGGACGAGGAAGTGTCTGAGTCATGTGGCCAGGAGGCCCAGTCCGGCCCTGTCTCCATACTTAGAAGGATCTCAAAGGGTGGTGTGAGCAGCGAGGGTACAGCAGACAGAGGATACACAAGAAATCTTTCTGCCTCTCTCTAGCAAGGGTAGAGGTTGGCCATTGCTCCCCATTATCCATTCTCCCCTTCATTTAAGAGCAGACCTCCATTTTTAGCAAAGCACATATGACCACCAAGAATTCAGACAATATTCCCAGCTCCCTCATAGCTAAGAGTGGTCATGAGACAAAGTTCTGACCAATGAGATGGCAGAGCTTGGGTTATAAGGGACCATCAAGAAGGTTTTTTTAAAGGGATGAAGGTAAGTCATTTTTTGGTGTCCTGGTCTGCTTATGGCCGATGCCTGCCAGGGATGTGAAGGAGATGACTGGCTGTCCAGCAGCCCTCTTAGGATCATGCAATAAGCTCGAGGTTAGAAACTAGTTCTGAGGATTGTGGAAGAGAAAGATGGATGCCTGGTCTCCAAGCCGCCATTACCAGGTCTAGGCTGCCTCTACATTAGCTTCGTTTACAGGAGAAGCATTTAAGCTTCTGTCGATTTAAGCCACCTTCCAGGATCGGCCCTCTGCTGTCGTCAGCTGAAGTTTCCTTTAGCCGCCTGGCTTCAAAAGAGGCTCTTGCTCTCTAACCCTGTGTCTCCGACTGCAAAACGAGATCGACAGCATGATATGAAGGGGACGAAGGACACAATGGCGAGCCAGCCCCTCCTTGTTTACTCAGCACACTGGTATGCAGCACCTGTCCTCGGTCGAGCATAGACAAGGTGCTGGGAGCGTGGAGACAAGAAGATACAGGGAGTTCAGTCGCCAGTTTTGTCGTGTGACCACTTTACAGCTTGCCCGCCGCTCCTTCCTCCACGTCTTCTTTTCGACAAACATTTATTAAGCACCAACAGAGATAAGCCAGCCGTGGGATAAGCCCAGGGGCAAGCCTTGGGACTAGGGCTACCATATGTGGTAAATAAAAATACAGGCACGACAAATAATTTTTTTAGCATAAGTATGTTCATTCAATTAGTTTTACACTAAAAAGGTATTTGTCGTTTGTCTAAAATTTATATTGAACTGGATGTCCTGTATTTTATCCAACGACCCCGCCTGGAATGATCACGGCGAATACCAAAAGGCTCGGTCCTTCGGCGAGCTCCCTTCCTAGTGGAGGGAGCGGTGAGCGAACCAGCAGGCAGCTCAGTACCATCATGAGAGGTCAGAAGGAGCAACCCGAGGAAGGTAAAGCAGCTGCAGTGTGACGGGAGAGGTGGCTCTCCGAGGTCGTCAAGGAAGCTCCACGAGGAGCTGGCATTTCACCAGACACCTAGACGTTGAATGTAGCCAGCCAAGCCAGCGGCGGCCATGGTCAGGCAGAGAAGCCAGCAAGAGCAGAAAAGCCCAAAGCCTTTGGGTCTGAACGTGGCGGGAATGTTCTGGAATCTCAAGGCCAGTGTGGTCCGTACCAAGAAGGGAAAGGTGGACCTGAGCTGAGCACTGTAGAGCCTATAGGTGAGAGAAAGGTGATAGATTTTTTTTTTTAAGAGTAATGGGCAACCATTAGATGGTTATTAGCAGGGGAGTGGCAAGATCCAATTCATTTATTTTTATTTAGTTGTTTTTTTTTTTTCAATTGTGGTAAGAACAGTTAACATGAGACCCTTCCTCTTCGCAGATTCTTAAGTGGACAACACAGTATTGTTATCTATAAGCACAATGTTATACAGCAGGTCTTGAGCACTTCTCATCTTTCACAAATGAAACTTCATACCTGTTCATTAGCAACTCCCCTTCCCCCCTTCCCAAGCACCTGACAACCACCTTTCTAGTCTCTGCTTCTAGGATTCTGCATATTTTAGATACCTCACATGAGTGGAATCAGGCAGCATTTGTCTGTCTGAGACTGGCTTATTTCACTAGGCATAGAGTCCTCTAGGTTCATCCCTGTTGTCGCAAATGGCAGGATTTCCTTCTTTCGGGTTTAAAATATCCTCCTGATTGTTCAGCGGGGATGACAGAAGCCTGGAGGAGCGAAGGCAGCACTGATGGGGGCTCCGGCTGGGGAACGGCGGAGGAGCCGCTGAGCGTGATCTGACTGGCTGTGCATCCTGGAGGGAGGACAGACAGGACTAGTAACAGATCAGCCTGGGGGCTGCGGGGCGGAAGAGAACCGCATGCGCCGTCTAGCATCTGGCGATCAGTCCTGAGTAGCTGGGCGAAGGGGCTTTGATGCCCCGAGGTGGGGAAGTGCTCCAGGGGTGGGGTGGGCTGTGATGTTTAGAGATCTGTCTGGGCCGACCACCTTCCATTAGATATTCAAGTGGAGATATCAAACACTCAAAGGTGCTTTATTATCTCTACTTTACAGGAGAGACAACGGAGGTCCAGAAAAGATAAGGGAAAAAAGAGCAGGGCTCACACCCGAGACGGTCCAGTTCCAGCAAGTTTCACTAGACCGCAGGATCGTAAACCTCCCTGCAGAGGTGAGGCAAGCACCAAGCGAGAACATAGATTTTACACTCTGATGACTACGAACAGGGGACACCGATCCAAGGAACAGAGTGGAAATGTGCCCAGCTCTTCCTGGTGCCGAGTCCTCTGCCTGTCAGGGTCAATCGCGTTTCCCAAGACGGGCTGTTTCAAGGCCAGGCTGCGCACCACCACCTCGGAATCGCTTACGCCGCTTTTGCTAAATAATTTAGCTGCATGTAGAGAAATGGGCACGCAGGATCCCCGAACACCGTGGGGCTGGTGCCTACTTTACAGAGCGATGCTCAGCCACCCCACCCAGGGAGGACATTGAGGCTCGGACACCTGCCAAAGTCAAGAAGGACATCGCTGGAATGCAGAGCAAAAGCAGCTCTATAGAAGAGCGTCCGAGAAGCTGAGGCACCTGCTGGACCCTAGATCCTCAAGGCAAAGCCAGGCAGGGAAGCAGAGGGCCAGACTGCTCCATGCAGGGGGCGAAGCCAGGGAACACATCAGCGACAGCGCTTTGGAAGTCTGAGTAAAGCGTTATCGATGCCACACGCTTCCAACAACAGAATTTAAATAGCATTTCCTATATGCTTGGCACTTTTCTAAGTATCTTCCCCTTAGTCCTCAGAACGACCTAGGCGGTACCAGTATGTTTCCATTTTGCGTACGGGAGGTCGAGGCACAGAAAGACAGCCCTTCTGTGAAGCGTGAGCTCGTTGTACTGTGTTCAGGAACACCTGCTAGGTCGGGCTACCTGATAAGCTCACATCCAGGGTAAAGAAGAGCATCATCACCCCGAAGAGACCCAGTCTTCACCAGTTTTAGATATCGAACAAGAGGCAGGTTTCGGTATAGCACACCAAGCCTTGTGAGGCAAGGTGTCGATGGAGGCTCACCTTCTGAGTTCACTCTCTTTAGCCAGGGTGTCGATGGATCTCAACATTTGTGAAAGAAGGCAGGAGAAAACTGCGTCGAGGACCTGTGTGCAGGTGAAGGCAGAGCAGGGAGGCAGCCCGTGGGGAGCCCGAGGCTGCTGTTAGGCAGCCGGTGTCTCAGGAACCAAACTGCCGGCTGGCGTTAACTCCCTTCTGTGATCTGGGAGCCCGCTAATCATCTTTGCCCGCCTTGGTGCACCACCACGAGAATGAAGGAGTAAATTAAGTCTGCCTTGGACGCTGATCACAGTTAAATGCAACTTCTGAAGAAGCTTCGTGGGCAGCAGGAATGAGTGCGGCCGAAGGTGTGGGTGTGTCTCAGGGGTGAGAAAGAACCTCCCCCACACACACCCGTGGGAGTGTCCGCATGCATGGCTATCCAACGTGAATGAGGACTCGGTTTCATTAAAGATTCTGGTGCATTTCTGTACTTGCCCAAAGGTGAGCGAAGCCCATCTGAGAATGAAAACGGATGCCCCTCTCAGCTGAAACTGGAGGCTACTCTGGGTCAGGTAGCTGGGGTCCCGAAGGAAGAAAGAAAAATAAATTAAACTCCTTCATCTGGAAAATAAATACCGAGTGGCAAGTGATCATGTGCACTGCATGAGTGAGTAAGGGAGGTTTAATTCTCTAATTATTGTCTCCAGCTTCCCCGTGGAGATAAATAGGAAGTTGGTGCAGAGAGATAATCAGGGCATAAGTACTGTGTCTCCTCGGCTTCTCTTACTTAATGAAATAATAAAAATACATCCCCTCAGGCACCCAGTTCTGGCAAAAAAGAAAAAGAAAAAAAGAAAAATATTTAGACAATATTTTCATCTTACACTCGATCCAACACCATACCGCGGAGAAATTTAGTGAGCAGCTACTATGTGAGACTGTGTTTGATACTGGGGCTTCGGAGCTCAACATGACAAGCTCAGCTCAGAAAGCAGTGACTCACCTCTGCTGCACACCCCCAAGTCTGCGATTTTGCTAATAGACCCCTCCGTTTCATTTGATAAATTGAGTCTATTAAGCAAACTCTATTTATTAAGCAATAATTAGTTTTCATATGTTGTATTTAAATTTTCCGGTAAGAGTTTCTTTCAAGAGGTAAACTATGTGCTCATACTGAGTTGATAGACCCCTGGGCAGACTTACGTATCCATTCAATAATCATGTATAGAGTGATGTGTTAGGCATTGTTTGGGGTACTTGGACTAAGATAGTGAAAAAAAAATGTTTAAAAACAATTCCAGGTCCTCGAGTTGCATGAATTCTAATGGGAAAGTAAAGCCTAAACAAACTTACAAGAAAATAATCAATAGGTAAATTATACTGTATATTATAAGGTAATAAGTTCTATTAGAAAGAGGATTTGTGTGGTGGGGTGGGGGCGAGCTTGGGGAGGGTTGGCTGTAATTTAAAACAAAGTGGTCAGCATGGGATTCACGGAGAAAGTGCCAGTTACAACTGCTAAGAGCGAGCCATATGGATGTGGGGCGGGGGGGGGGGGGGCGCGGGTAAGGATTCTGAGCAAATGCTGGAATGGCAAAGCATGCCCAGGGTAAGGGGAAGCAGGCGCACAGAATCCAAGGAGAGAATTCTAGATGATCAGAAAGCTGGCTGAAGGAGAGATGGTGAAGAGCCATGTCACACATTGGAAAGACACTGCCTTTACTCCCGAAAAAATGGAAAGCCTTGAAGGATGTTAAACCGAAGAATGGCATGCCAGGAGAAGTATCATTTTCCTAAGCTGTGCACTGTTATTTCCCCTACTTAGAAGGTGCCCAGCACACTTCCTGGGATAGTGAAAATCACTGAAGCAGCTTCCAGGATCACCCTGGGCTACAGGAAAGGTCCAACACCCAGGTTTAGTGCCAACATTTGTTTTATGGAGAAGAAAACGGAAACTCAAGGTAACCAGTGGGCCAGCCCCTGGCCAGCTCCGAGCTGGACAGTGCCAAAGCCAGAACGCTGCTCCTCCCTCCACTCTGTCCTTTTACCAACACGGGTGAGCAAGAAGAAACCCCAGGCACATCCGTTTGATCTGTTTTGCTCGCCTTTGTTAGCCAGGCCCCACATTAGGTACTTTATAAGCATTATCTCTCTTAGGACCCACAGACCTGCAATGCAGAAGTTGTTCTTCCCAACTCACAGATAAGAACAGGGACTCAGAGGGTGCACTGCACTTACTCAAGGCGCACGGCTAATATACAACAGAACTGGGGTTCGAACCCACTCCCGAGCCCCTCTTTGTCACTGTAGAGGAGGGACAGAACTCAATTCCATATTCGTTTTCATTTCTGCATTATATTACTGAGCTTAGCTTTTTTTTTTTTATGACTCTCACTGAGACTTTCAATATATTGACTTAAGCTCACAGGTTTTGGAACAAATTCCAGGGAGGAGGTAAAGTCATTACTAAGACGTGTCACACAGGATTCGATCACATACATTGCAGCAGCCAGGAAAGGTAGTTTCCTAAGGATGAGAATCCGTCTTTCAGTGCCCAGGTCAAGGCCACCCTCTCTGCTCCCTTCCTCAAATTAGGAAGAAAGAGACTGCTCCCAGTGCCATTTCTTCATAGCTTCTGATGCCCATTCTGGACAGTCGTCCCGTAGGGAGACCTGACTGTGGGCCAGGCATTTAATCACCGCAATCTTTAAACCTCTCAGCAACCCCCGAGGCAGCTACGATTGTTACCTCTGTTTTACAGGTGTGTGCATGGAGCCTCCACGAAGTCGAGGGATTCACCCGGAAGAACACAGCCAGCAAGCGGCAAAGCTCCACGCCACACAGCCTTGGAAGCCAAGCCTGCCACGCTGACAGGAGGCCTGGCTTCGAGTCCATTTCTGGCCATGACAGAAGGCAGGCAGCTCACGTCTTTTGGTCACACTGGGTCCCCAGCCCCCAGACTAGTACTGGGCCTGGAGCGGATGCTTGGTGGATATTGGCTGAATGAATGAATGGATGAATGTCCTCTCCGAGGCTCACATTCCTAATTCCTAAAGTTCTGATTCCACATAAATATTAAAATAAATAATGAGAAAGCTCCTTGTGAGCACAGAGGCCTTGGTGATGGTTATTTCAAACTCGAGAGGCTATGACTCGACCTTTTATCCGCATGAGGTTTGTGCCTTTCCTCTCCTGATAGCCTTTAAGTAAGCCGTGATGTGTGCCGAAACACTGTGCCGCCGCGCGGCCTGATGAGGCCACAGTCAGGGGACGATACAAAAGGAATAGAGGAATGAAATCAGAATAACCACGCGTCCCTCAAAACGCACCTGCGTGCTGCATCCTTGATACCCTGGCCCGCTCGAAAGCAGCGACAGCAGTCGTCACTTTCAGGCGCCTGAAGTCCTCTCTCAAGTTCAAAACTTTAGACTTGCAGGTCATTCTTCAGAACCCATATCGATCGGCAAAAACAACTACAAAAATCGATAGATGCTACATGCAGGAAGGGGAGAGTCTGAAAAACAGGATTATCCTCCCTCGAGAAGAGAGGAGATAAAGAGCAATTGATCGAGGCTGTCAGGCCATCCTTTCGTCACAGCTCGGGAGGCGCGGAGCCCTCGGGAGGGCAGCCTACCAACCCAGCAGCACAGGGTCCCCTGGAAATGCTTTCTCTTGATAGATAAGGCTGCCAGAGGCGAACAGGTGACCAAATTGGTTTCCCGTTATTCTCCAGGGACTTGGCCCAGGTTCCTCTCCAAAATCACGCTGTCGGTCTCCACATTCTCTGAGTTATCTCCAGGAAAACCTGCTCGTGGAGAGAGACTTAGCTCCTCGGCCCCAACACACCCACCTCTTGCTACTTCCACAAATAATATGTACAAGGGCCCTTTGTCCCTCCCAGGGAGAAACGCGGGAGCCTACAGCGGTCACAGCTCTGCACGGGGTAGATTTCTGATTCCTCATCCCGGTTCTGTCTGTGGGGCAGCTGTCTGGCGGCCCGGTGGCCCGGTGGCCTGTGGCTATCTTCTCTGATCTCTGCCGTGTCCTCCGGGACCTGACCCCTGATATCCTCAGCAAACTCCCCCCTTAGCCCTTGCCCCTCTCCCCCTAAGCCTCTCCTCTCGAAATCCCAAACCATTCCCCAAACCCTTCATTTATAGTGGGTACCAGGATTTGTTCTGATCGGATATGGCAAGACATATACACCTAGAAATGTCTTGAAGGAGGAAGGTTACTCACATCTCTCCCAGCGTGTCGGGGTCGGTCAGGAGGCAGAGGGCAGAGGGGGGCTGTGAGCAAATGCCTTTGCTGTGCTTTCCACAGGCGGAAGCTACGAGGCGGGGTACCCAGGTTGGGGATCGGCTAGTTTGAGTAATTTCGATGGGTTCTTAGGCTTAGGAGTGTCCTGGTAGTCTGGTACTGGACCTGGAGTGACCAGGTCAGGGGGATAGTGGCCTGGAGGGAGAGAGCCTGGTAGAGGAGGCGGCTGTGGGGGATGAGCTGTGGACTGCCTGGTTCACGTGTGAAAGGCACACTCATGGGCCGGCTGGCTCTAGGAATTGGCTAGTCCTGGGAGGGGCAGTTCCTCGAGGATGAGCAATGCCCCAAGATGTCAAAGCATCAAAAATACAGAATAAATATATACGATTCCATTCGTCAATTATTCTTCAATGGTTGGAAAGAATGCAGAATAAAAAGACATGGTTACTATGCCCCTGCAGTCTCTCAGGTATCCTAAAAGGGCTGATCTCTGGCCTGTGGGCGCTTCGAGGGAGAAGGCTAGCAGGGCACCCGGCACCCTGTGGAGCCCTTCACTCCCCGTTCCCAGCTCACCTCAGCCAGCAATCGATCGAACCTTCTCAGGCCCGAACCAGGTCTCTGAACCAGGTACTTTCCTGTTCTTTGCAAAGGGGATGTGAGAGAGAAAAAGAAAATTGTCTGCCCTTAAGGAATGAATGGTCCCTTTGCCATTCAGATGCCATCTCTAGAGGGCCACGAGCCAGCCACGGTGCCAGGCTTAGGCGGACAAAAGTCTTGAAACAGACACAGCCTCCTTACATGAGTTTCCTGCGGTTGCCTTACCGAGGCACCATGCGCTGGGGGCTCGAAACAACAGAAACTTATTCTCTCTGTTCTGGAAGCTGGAAGTCTGGAATCAAGGTGTCGACAGGGCCGTGCTCTCCGGAGTCTCTGGGGGAAAAAAATCCTTCTCGTCTCTTCCAGTTTCCGATGTCGCTGGCCAACCTTGGCACCCCTTGGCTTGCGGCTGCATCACCCCATCTTCGCACGGTCATCTTCCCTCTGTGTCTGCGTCCTCTCTGTATGTGGGTGTTCAAATGCCTCTCTTCTTACGAGGCCACTGCTCACTGGGTCATGGCCCACCCTACACTAGCGTGACCTCATCGGAACTCAGTTATATCTACAAAGACCCTATTTCCTAGTAAGGTCATAGTCACAGGTATTAGGGGTTAGAGGAGGCACAATTAAACCCACAGTATTCTTTCTGATGTGTTCAACTAACCAGAAAAAGAGACACATACAAAATTACCTGTGATTATTTTCGAGTAAAAATATTTTGAAAAGATACCAGTAATAAGTTGCAAAGTTCTTAATAAGTTGCAAAGTTCTTCATTCATTGTATCCATTCTCTTACTTCCCTCTCAATACTCCCTTATGTCAAATGTACTTTTGTAGATAGTGGCTAGGTGGTGCCTCTGTATCCCCAGAACATGCCAACCAAGGTCACTATGGAAACCGAGGCAAAGAAAAGTTGATCATGGCTCATTGCTTTCCAATGCTGCCCAGTAAAGAAACTATCAGAGAATTCTGCGTTTTAAGAAAGAATCTGTCTTAGTCTGTTCAGGCTGCTATAACAAAATACTAGAGACCGAGTGGCTTATAAACAACAGAAATGTTTTCCCTACAGTTCTGGAGTTGGTGTCCTCGCATGGTAGAAGGAGTTAGCAAGCGCTGTGGCGGGGTCTTTTAAAAGAGCACTAACTCCACCCATGAGGGCGCTACCTCTTAGCTGGGGAAGACGGGGCGAAGGCCAGAGCAACAGAGAGCCATCGAAGACGACTGAACAGGTGAACGCCTTGATAAAACGGTGTGTCCGGAAGACGACAGGGCAGGCCGTGTGCCAGATAGCTTTGAGGCAGGTGGAGGCACAGAACCCCACTGGGAGGCTGTCACAACAGTACAGAAGAGGGTGTTGCAGGGTTCACCTGAGTCAGGGGTCCAGGGGTAAAGAAGAAGGCACTGGGAAGAGGGCGGTAAGAACTGCTTTGGCTTTGGGCACCTACTTCATGCCAGGTCATTTACACACATCATGTGACTTAATCCTCAAAATTACATGTGATGTGTCTACGGCCCTATGTGATGGTCGAGGAAACCGAGGCACAAAGAAGTTCCAAGGTTACTAAATTACTAGATGCCTGATCTGGGACTTACACGCAGGCATCTGACACCAGATCCTTTTCTCTTAACCACCGTGTGGAGGTAAAACTAGTTAGAAAGGAAGAAATAAGGGACTGACAGCTAGGTCACGTTTAACCTCTCCACAACCGACCATGCGCCTACACCTTCCTTCCCACTCCTAAGGAACGGTGTGAGCTTGACTGGCAAGTCCTGAATCCCTTTCAAAGCATCTGTCCATGATTATGTAATACATGCTTTTCAATAAAAGGTAAAAATGCCATAAATATGTAAATTCCCAGCCAGGCAGCGCAAGGCCATAAACGCAGGTGCATCGTTAACTTTAAGTAGTGCCTGACAGAAGCAAAAGTCGCAGGTACGAAGCTGCCCAGGGAATGAGCTGCTCTCAAGTTAGAGAAAAGGCAGCTCTGCTCCTCCGGCCAGATGTGGAGCAGATAAACTAGAGGCTGTGCAAAAAGTCATCCCTAAGATTGTGTTTCTCAGCCCCGGCTGCACGGCAAAATTGTCTGAAGGGTCGTGGCAGATTAGTCTAGCCAGCATTTCTGGGGCTGTGACTCAGACATTGTATTTTCGAAAGTCTTCCAGGGCGATTCTCACTCATGCAAGATAAGTTTGAGAGACATTGCCTTTGAGTCATGCTAAGCAAAGTAGCTGCTCGTGCATACCATTTGGGAGGCTTCGTTCAACAGTACTCATGTGGCCCACACTTATTTATCTAGCATCTCTCTATGCCAGAAGCTGTGCTATGTTCTCGAGATGCAGAAATGGATGACGAAATCTTGTCCTCAACGATTTTGCCATGAAATGAGTGAAATAGACAATTATAATGGAGTGATGGAACTGGCTAAGCGTTTCAACAGAGCTGAGTGCGGAACACAGAGAATCAGTCTTGGGGATCAGAAAGCGCCTAGCACAGGAGTCAACATCCAATCTGAGTGTTACAAAAGGAATCACAATAAGCCAGGTGGTACCCAGGCAGGTGCCAGTTGCACACAGCCAGTGTGAGGGCTGAGAGCCACAAGGAGACCATCACCCAGGTCAGCAAGGGCACCTGAGAGCTAGGTCCTTGCATCACGATACTCCCCAAGGACATCTGGAATGTTGCTGGTACCCAGGTGTACCGGAGCTGGGAGGTCATCGGAATTCCAGCCCTTGCCTTCATCTAGAACAAGGTAAAAAAGGATGGCTATAGAGCTCAAAGGCCAGAACTCTTGCCTGGTGACTGGGACGACCTGGCCATTCAGACCTAGGGAGGCTCAGGAAAGCATGAACTAACCAGCTGGTTATCTTGCTTCGGGAAGAAAGATGCTGGAAAATGTGAGCGTCACGTATCCAATTCCCAAGAACAGGCTTCAGCATCAGCAAAAATTACAGTGGTCAGTGCCTCGCATGAAATACCAGTGCATAAAGCAGAGGCGCGGAGCTGTAACCCCACAGAATGCATGAGTCTGCATAGCCAAGGATAATGTGGACAACTGCAACCCCCATTCTTGCCTTATAACGAGTTTCTTTTCATGCAATCCACCGACACTTTCATTCTATTCACTGGTTTTAGCAGTGAAATACGAAATAAAGACAACACATCGAGACTACCTACAAAAAAAGTATTGTCTGTTGACAGAAGGAAAGCACGCATATCATTAAACGAAACAAATAAAATGCTTTTTCTCAAAAAAAAATAAAAAAAAAAAAAAGAAGCCAGGTGAATAAATACAAGGTTGGAGCCATGAAAGAAGAAAGATCATTGGTGCAGCACAGAGCCCTGAGGGCCAACGGAAACGCTGAGAGTTCATAATCAGCTGCCTTTAGCTAAAGGGGATTGTCCTAGACAGTCTGGGTGGGCCTGGTCCAATCAGTTGAAAGATTTTAAGAGTAGAGCTTAGGCTTTCCTGATGCAGAAGGAATCCTCAGCTCTTGAGAACTCCACCCTGTCCTTTCTGAGGGCCTGCCCTGTGGGTTTCAGACTTGCCTGGACAGATCCTACAACTGCATGAGCCAATTCCTTGCAATAAACCTTTTAATACGTAGTTTCTACTCCTTCTTTTTTTCTGGTTAAACCCTGACTGAGATGAGGATGGGGGAAGCTGTCATTTTAATTAAGGGAGGACAAAAAGACCTCACTGGAAAGTTAATATCAAAGGAAAAACCTAAAGAAGGTGAGTGAATGAATGAGTGAATACATGAAAGAGGGGAGGGAACATTCCAGACAAAATAACCACAAATGCAGGGCATTCTTACATTTAATCCTTATAACATTATACAGTAGGAATTAATATCACTGTTAAGAACTGTGAAGAATCTGAGATTTTATCCTGCCTGCCAGCTAACACATGGATGCTGTCCGAAGATATGAGACTCTTGGGTCAGAAGCAAGAAACGTTATTACTCACAGCACTGCAGAGGGCAGGAGCTTGGAGTGTGCGCGTTACCCTAGCTCTCCCCAGATCTCACAGGGATGACGCAAGTGGGCCCACATGGATGCCGTGTGCACTGCCGACCGGTGTCACAGTTGAGAAGCCTAAACTTAAGAAACCCCCAATCTTTTAATGAGACCACTGACAAACATGCCTAAACTTTGCCTCCGAGAGAGAGACGTTATCTTTATTATACTGGTCGAGAAACAACTCTGTCCTGACAACTGGAAGTAGACTCTATACCTCCAAGACTATTTACCACACAAATACACTTGAAAAGTTGGTCGAGAACGAAAGTTGCTGGCAGCGAGTAACAGGGTCGGCAATGAGTGAAATGAGATTGGAAAGAGAGAAGCATAAAGCATATCACGTAGGGTCTTTCAGACTGCGATAAAATGTTGGATATTATGGGAAGCACCATGGGAAGCCCAAATGAAGGATTGAAAACTGGGGAATGGCATCATTGCTTGGCATTCGGGGGATGTCACTCGCTGCTACGCAGAGACCAGAATCGAGGACTCCAGAAAGAGAAAGAAAAACCAGCTCGGACACCAGCACCTTAGTCCAGGTGGTAAATGCCAGCGGTTTGGACCAGAATGACATGAGTGGACTGAACAGAGAGGGGCTAACTCTGCTTCGGAAGAGGAATTAACAGGACGCACTATTAAACTTAATGTGAGCGACGAGGAAGAAGAGGTATCGAGAATAACTCCCAGATTTTACATGTGAGCAAATGATCATCTGAAAAATCATCTGAGCTGAGAGATCCTGGGGGAGAAGTATATCTGGGGCAGGCGGAGCGGTGGGGGGCGGGGGGAGGGATGGGAATTGCATCTTCCACTTGAACATGTTTCGTTGAAGGTGTCCAGGAGGTATTCAAATAGAGCTGCCCACAGCATTGGCATGTGAGCCTGGACAAGAGAGGCAGGAAGACGTGTGAACTGGGCAGTCTTCGGCACATCGGAAGGTTCTCACATTGGCAGGAAGTGGGGTGGTGGGGGAGTGGACAGGGAAAAGAAAGGGCCTGCGGCTACTATCAAAGATATTCCAGCACACAGAGATTGGGAGGAAGAGAGACATCACAAAAAGGCTCAGAAGAAGCTTCCAGAGGGCTAGCCAGAGCACCTGGAGAGTCTGAAGTCACAGAAACCCCAACAAAATGGCCCGCGGGATCCTGCACTATGCAGACCACTTGGTGAACACGGGAAAGGCGATTTGAAGGGGAATGGGAGAGGGGGTAGGACGCGGTAGACACCCTGTTAGAATGGGTCAAGAGTTTTGGAGGCAAGTAAATGAAGGCAGCTTGGGTACAGGTATCTATCTTTCAAAAATTCTGAATATGGAATGGAGGAGAAGAGTGATACCTACAGGGCAACTAGAAGGTCAAGGGCAACTAGAAGGTCAAGGGCAACTAAAAGGTCAAGGGACTCTCAAGAAGGACCCAAAATGTAATGACAGATTGAAGGACTAGAGAGGAGAGGAAATAAACATTAGAATGAAAGCCAGACGAAGGGGGCGAGGGGGGAAGGGTACAGACCACGATGAGGACAGACTGCCTCCCATAGGGGAGCAGGAGTTAATCTCTTCACTCACATCGCCCTTCGCACCTGCAGAACTGTTCACGTTCACCAGCTCCGTTAATCCTACACTGCGAAGTCTGGAACCCTTGTTCCCATTACATATATAAGGAAATTGAGATTCAGACTGTTTCAAGCGATCTGCTGGCAACATTCTAAAATGGTAACGGCGGAACCTGGATTAAAATCTAAGTCTTTGGATTCTGAGCACAGCTCCCTTCCTCTTCTCCCTCTCTCCCTTCCGCCCTCCTCCTCTGTATCTATTTCTCTTCTCCTCTCTTTTCTCTCCCCTCCTCGGCTCCTCTCCCCGCCTCTCCCTCCTGCTCCCTTCCCTTTAGCTGTTCCTGTTTTGAATGCCAGTCAGGTCCTTTAGCAAAATCAATCTTGGAATTAGTGTACTGGAACCCCTAGACACCTTCTTCTCAGCCTGGATTTTACATGCTATCAAAGGACAGATTCTCTTGCAGATTAAAGCCGTTTGAAGCCTTCTCCAGCTTTATGCCTCGGCTGATTGGCGTTAGGGATCTCTTGAGTTCTGGGTTTTGATATATGCTTTCTTTTCTATCTTTCAATTTTGTTGGTAATTTCTATTAGAGTCCTGCTATCTCTGTGCATTCCTCCCATATAACTGCTTCGGAGGTTAAAGAACATTTGCCAAGTTTGCAAGCAGATGAGTTGCAAGTTCAATGCCTTAGCCTAAATTCCAAACTAGTTTGTAGTTCAAATTCATTTATACTTGGCATCTAAATCAACACATTATGTTTCTTTAAAAAGCCTCTTCAAATGGCCTTTTAAAAAAAAGAACATAAGGCAATAGGCAATAAATAATTCAACCAAATATCTTTCATGAGAGTAAACGTGTAAACGAATAAGAATCACATGGGTCGTATTTTACTTAAAATCCGCCAGGAAGGGCATCAAAGGTTCGAAAGCCAGTCTGACATTTCATAAACCCTAAACACACTGAGTTGCGACCACCTCGTTAGTATAAAATAATACATTAGTCAAATTCACTTTGGGTGCTCAAGTGGAAAACTTTGGTACAAATAAGTTATTGGTATGAAAAGATATCTGCTTCATTGCCCTAAAGGGTACTCTCGGGGCCCAAAGTGTTAATGATGCTCCCAGCCGCTTCTAATGACATGCAGTAAAATCACACTATTGTTTAACTAAAGACAGAGGTCTATTACCAGTGCTGGGAACCACACGGCAGAGAGGAAGGAGTGAGCACCAATTTAGAGTTAGACGCAGGTTCCAATCCTGATGTCTTCTAGCTCTGTGACTTCGGGCCCATTATTTGACCTCAATGAATCCCTCCCTGTCTCCTTGTTTTGTAAATAACAAGGGTAAAAATAATGATTCGAACGCCCTCTGAGGCTTTTTTGTAAAGGTTTCTTACGTGAGAGTGGCCAGCATGGTGACTGTCGTTCAGGAAGTGCTAGGCATCATCTGCCTTGAACGCCTAGGTTCCCCGCGCCCACCACCATGTTGCAGCTCTGTCAACACTGGACCCCTAGTTGGTTTTCAGAGTGAATCAGTTGGCTCGATAAGGCAGCATATTCCGTTGTCGACCCTTTGCCTAGACCCCATTCCCTTCTCCAAGTGCCTAGATTTGAATTCAGAGTCTTACACAATATGGAGAGAACTCAGAGATCACAACGTCTTCCCTCTTTTTTTTTTTTTTTACAGATGAGCAAGCTAGTTTCCAAATTAAGTAACGGGCTTGATCTCTCTCAGCTAGTTAATGAAAATTCTTAATGCTGTATTTCTGTGACCAAATATGAGGGAAAGGGGACGTACTACGAAATGCATAGCACGTCCCCTATTATTTAGGCAAGTTCACAGGGGCAAACCAGGGGAGGATGCGAGAGCTCTTTTGGTGGAAAACAGCCAAATTGACTCAACATTCAATGCTTATTAAATTTCCCTCCAGCAAAAACAACTGCTGGACTTGCGGAGCAGAGGGGCTTAGATAAACACAGTCCTGAGTCTGGGGGATCTGACAAAGACCTACTCACTAAAATACTAAGATGATCGATGACGTAGCTGTCAATATGACCTATCTGAAGACCCACATTAAATGTTACTGTAAATTTCCTGGATTTATTTTCTTCAAAAGAGAAAGAAGTCATTTTAATCATCGACTAAAGTATTTATGTATACTTAGCTCTGTACAGGGTATTGCAAGAAAATAAAGGAAAAATAGTTATATAACATTCTCAGTGACTTCAAGGACTTTATAAATAGTCAAAAAGATAAAATACAGCCTTGAAAACAGATTAACAATGTAGTAAATACTGAATATGTGCCCATTGAAATGAACTGAAAGGCAAGCTACATGGGTTATTCCATCAAAAAAACAATAGATTTCTCTAACAGCTACAGTATGCAAAGCATTGTATTAATCCCTGGAAATACAAAGCATTAAAAAGCATCACCTTTGTCTTCGAGATGATCACACGTCGCAAACACATGGACAATTGCTACAGAATGTCGTGCTACAGTGATAGGAGTGTGCACGTGGCATTGTGGGAACACAAAATAAGGGTGCCAAGCACTGACTCGGGAGATAAGGGAGGCTTCCTGGAAGAGGCAACACACCGAATGCTGAGCATTAACGTTTCAAGAGCTTCCTCCCGGGAACAAAAACCTCTCTACGCAAGGGCCTCTTGGGGAGGAGACAGTTAAGAACAAGAAGTCAAAATCCCAGATTTGAAAAGCCACTCTTCCAGAGAGAAAATGTTGAGGATTTAGTGGGCTGGTTGTGTTTGAGAGACTTTCAAAAACTTCCCTTTTCCTCTCTAGAGAAAAACTGAGTCGTGTGGAGCACAGACTTTATACCACGAACCGGAGAGTATGAAACAACAAATTATGGCAGGACGGCTTTCCTGCCGCGAGGAAGATGAACGTTCACCCAGCCGGCCAGAGGGGAGAGGTTCGCTGCGTGTGAAACCCTGGAAGCAGAGCGGGAGCAGGATCACAGGCAGCAGCGAAGGCAGCCTCTGGGGCGAGGGGGCGGCCTCCGGAAGGAAGAGAGACACGGGGTCCCACAGATGCCCCCCACCCCTCAACACTGAAGAGATACACCGTCCCCCCTGGCCGCTCCGTTACTCTAGAGCAAAGGTTCCCAACCCCCGGCCACAAACTGGTACCTGTGACCTGTTAGGATCCGGGCCGCACTGCGGGAGGTGAGTGGCAGGCCAGCGAGGGAAGCAAGGGAAGCGTCCTCTGTGCTGGCGGCCGCTCCCCAGCGCTGGCCTCGCCGCCTCAGCTCCACCTCGGACCATCAGGCATCAGATTCTCGGGAGCACCGGTCCCTGGTGCCACCAAGTTCGAAGACCACTGCTTCTCAGACTGGGGAGTGAAGCACTTTCCATGGAACACAGGCCCCCCGTTGGAGCCTCCAGGTTTAGTGTTTTGTGTTAATTTTAGTGAACATAAGCATTTGACTCACATGACTTGGAATTCACCATTTTACAGATACTAGGGCTTCGTACGAGGCTAAAAGATGTATTTAGGTTTAAAATTGAGTCGATTACAAGGACACTAAGTTTTTAAAAAGTGTAAGAATTGCACATTCATGGGAAAACTCGTGATGGCAGTTCTAAATTACATAAATACGAGAATATTGCCAAGAGAATTCCCCTACGAGCTGGTACTCTATCAAACCACGTCATAAGCAAAATGTATCTCCCTGAACCACTTATTTTACTCTAATATTTGTGGCAAAGCCTTATTTTTATATTAAAACATACGAGGATATACTAAGCAGTGGAATACAAACCGTGCATTAATGGTAAACATATAAGACTCCAGAGAAAGTCCATGCTCTCCCCCCAGTCTCCCCCTCCCCCAACCTTCTACCCGCCGCCCCCCACCACCCCATATAAATTCTCTGTCCTCTGTAGTTAGCAGACTTGGATAAAAATATTTGAACAACAGTTGGAGCCACACAGCTGTAGGACCTCCCACGTGGACCCCACGCTCCTCCCCATTCAATCAGACTAAAGAATGTTTCTGTGAGAGGCGGATGCGAGAAGTCAGCCGTCAGGAGGTGACGCGGAGAGCGATGGCATTTCCAGCCTTCTCATACGGCGATGGGCTGGCCCTGCTGCTGTTCCCCACCCAGGATGAGGTGACAGCCAGTGTGCCAGCAGGTGGGGCGGGGCTCATAGACCAAAAGGAAAGAGGATAGGGGTGAGAATCCAGGCTGCTTCTGCTTGAAAGGTGACCGTGTTCAGGGCCAGAGTGGCAGTGTCGGATACCTGTACTCACGTGGCCAGGCAGACCTGCAGTCCCGGGCTAGATGCTGTAACAGCAGCCGGAACTCAGTCTGGGGCAACGCCTGGCTGGTCTGCACTGAGGGAGGAAGAAAAAGAAAAGTCCAGAGGAGACACCATGCTGAGGAGCCTTTGGAACTCTTGGGAATGGAGTCCCCAGAAATCAGAGACAAAGACTTAAGAAATGAGAGAATGTCCACAAAAGGGGAAGAGGGTGGGACTTAGGTTCGGAACATCAAACTCTTAAGTTCTGGACCAGCCTCCAGGCAGTTATGTGATCTTGGACAAGTGTCTTTAACTAATTCTCTAAGTCTCAGTTTCCAAATCTGTAAAAGCCACAGGGTTATTGTGATTTAAGACATGCTGTGTACATATAGCAGATTCAATGAGAAACCAGACAGCTGCCAATCATTCCTGGGTCTGAGCACAGTTGGCTCAGATATAAGTGAAGAGCTCTCAAGTCTGAAGATTCTTCTCCAGCATCCCGATGAGACATGGAACAAGCAAATGCTGCTCTCCAAGCAGCACCACGCCCATCCCATCAGGCTCCACCCCCTACAAATTGTCTGAACCAATAAGCACTCAGTCTGCCTCTCAGGCATGTAGGTCCATTGTAAAATTCACCTCCCTCTACGAGAGACGCTTCCTGCATGGTGATGTAATGCAGTGCTGCAGTTGCCATCCCAAGTCTTGCACGCGAGTGTGGTCAGGCACCGACTGCCCTATTCCAAGTGGCTTCACTCGGTGAGAGTGCGGTCTGCGCAGGCTCCCAGCTGAGTGCCTGGATAGCTGGAGCCACCCCAACTAGGAGGAAGTGTATGCCATGGAGAGGGACACAGGCTCTGGAGCCGAATTCTGTCATGATCTAGAAATGCGTCTGGCAATTTCCGTAAGTTCTTCACGCCTCTGCCCCTGCGTTACTTTCCCAGGGCTGGCGGAAATGAACATAAACTGGGTGGCTTCTGGCAAAAGACATTTATTCTTTCACAATCCTGGAGGTTAGGTGTCTAACATCAAGGTGCCGCCGAGGTCACCCTTCCTCCGGAGGCTCTAGGAGTGGTTTCTTCCTTGCTTCTTCCACCGTCCAGTGCTTCTTGATGTCCCTTGGCTTGTGGCTGCATCACTCCAACTGTGGCTTCCGTATTTGCACACGGCTTTTTCCCTGTGTGTCTCTGCTTCCCCTCTTCTTCTTACAAGGACACTACTGGTCCCTTGATTCAGGGTTCACCTGAAATCCCAGATAAGTTCATCTCCATATACCTACCTCAATACATCTACAAAGACCCTATTTTCCAATAAAGTTACATCCTGAGGTTCTAGATGGAGAAGGATTTAGGGGGGACATTATTCCACCCACTAGAGTTTCCTCGTCTATAAAATCCTGGCACCCACCTCGGCAGATGTCATCACTAATAAGAGAGACAGCACACATAGGAGGGTGTTCAGTGTAGTAGCCAACGCACAGAGAGAATGCAGTCAACATGACCTATAATAGTGTCAGACCTGGAGACACCTACCGATAACACTCTCCACCTTGGGGAAGTCACATGACTTGTCCTTTCTCTATTCCCCCATTTGGTAAAAGGGAATACCTATGCTTCAGTAGTCTTGAAGTCCAGAGGTCTAGTCCAGAGCTTAGAAAACACTTTCTGCAGCAGATGAGATAGTACATATTTTAGGCTGCATGGGCTCTACGATCTCTGAGGCAACTACTTAATTCTCCTATCTTCATGAGAAAGCAACCATGCGCAATATATGGACAAAAGGGTACGACCATGTTCCAATAATGTTTTACTTACAAAAACAGACTGTGAGCTGGACTTGGCCCGTGGATCAAGGTTGCTGGCCCCTCTTCTAGTCTCCATCCCCTCCTGTGACCCCTCCCAAATCTCACTGGTCAGGGCCTCCGTAGAATATTATCTCCCAGTGTTTTCTGCTTCTCCTCTGCATATGAATTTCTGTCACACTTAGGTAAAGTCCTTTTTTAAGACACTAGCACCTTCTAACTCATCATTTATGAATACACGTTATCCCCACACTCAACGGTGAGCCCCCGAGGGAGCAGGGTGAGGCCCGTGTGAGATCCGTCCCACGTCACCCACGTGCTTTGCACGCTGTAGGTTCTTGTTGGTGAACTTGGTCAATGGCAAGGCTCTTGTCTCCCGTCTGCTGGCTTCCAGCATCTACCCAGAGAGAATAATGAACGTCAGCTTTGTTTCACAGCTTTGAATATTATTCCAGGAGCAGTAAAGAGGAATAGCAGGTATCAGAAACTCATCCATGTTTGAAATCCTAGTGGGTAAACACTCAGAAGATGGCATTTATCCAGAGATACCAAATGGTCACATCTTCGGCAATAAATATTGTCCTAAAAGTCACCATTTTATCTGAAAAAGTCTCAAAGAGGTAGTAAATCAAGTGATTTTGGTATGACTCACTAGCTCTGTGACCATGTAAAAATTATTCAACATTCCTAATTTTTCTTACCCATAAATAGGAATAATGAAAACACCTTCTTCATAGGTTCTTGAGAGAATTAAATAAAATACGAACTCCTTGATATTGAGGCTAATCAAGAGAAAACATCCAGGCCATTGCTAGCATCATAACTTCTACAGATGCTAATAGTGCCAGGTGCCAGGCTTTCCAGAGAGCTACTGATGTTTAATTAGCATCTTTACCTCCCCCCCACCCAGTATCCTGCCTACAAGATCCCCCCAGGAATCACTGTGGTGCATCGTCTCCTCTGCTAATGATATTGAGTTTACACATTCTTCCCAGCCGCCCACTACACCAGGGTTAGCTGCACAATTTATTCATGTGTCAGGCAGACTTTTTTTCTCCTCAGCCCATTGCAACTTCCTGAATCGAAATTTGAATAAGTCTGAGGCCTTCTGACCCAAAGTTGATGGCCACTGCCCCCTTTTCAGATCTCATTTTCTTGGGGTGAGTTCTGCATAGTTATTGCTTTTTTGATCAAATTACTAGCTCGTGGATAATAACACTGACCCAGCACTTTCTAGCTCAGAAGTGATACAAAGGCCTTCAAGTCCATTTGTCTATTCAGTGAATTTTCCATCCTTAATAAAAACAAGTTTCAGGCACCAACTTCAAACGCTGATGCAGGCGAACCCGCCTCCTGGGAGCAGGTGCACTAGATGCATATTAATGTGCGAAACTCAGGACTGGGAGGCAGGGAGGAGACTTCAAAAGCATAGGACATGGAGCCGAGAGATAAAGGTTTCCTTTAGAGATTTCTGACTGTGACTAAGTCACTTAACCTCGGAGTCTCAGTCACCTGCTATGTAAAATGGGGATAATAAATACACCTTGCACAGATCACAGTTTGTTTCAAGAAATCACTGATATGACAGCTCCAGCAATGATTTATATTACTATGAGGGTGGCCCACGTTCATCGTGACTTCTAAACAAGGTCATTTTTATCCAAATTTTTGGTCCCTATGGATATCTCCTCCGCTTCTCATACAAAACGTTTCAAAAGTCCCTTCTGCACCAAAGAGAAAGGGAAAGTAAACTTGTTTATTGTGCATTCACTAAGAAGTAATGGTGGCTGACACTGAGCATTTACTAAATCACTGAATCCTCCACGCTAGTCCAAGAGAACACAGAGAGCCCTCGGAGCAGGAAGTGTTATCTCCATTTTACAGATGTGAGAACTGAGACGCGGATGACTTTAATATCTTGCTCATGTTTACCCGGGAGACAAATGTCCTGTTTTCTTAAACAACAGTTTTCGATATGAGTCCAGGAGACCCCGGGGACGCTTTCAGTGAAGTCTGCGAGATCGAAACTATTTTCATAATAACGTTAAAGTTATTTACCATAATGAGACTGTTGTTTACCATTTTCACTCTCATTCTCTCTTAAGCCCGGAATGGGGCTTTCCAGAACCTGTGTTAAATGTGACTGGAGGCAGAAACATAGGAAAACCCTGCTGTCTTCTACTAAACCAGAAGAGATTTGCAGAAATGTAAAACAATGCCACCCTTTTCATGAGCTTCCTTTTTTTTTTCATTTTGGAAAATGTAGTTATTTTTTTCATTTAAAATTATTATTATTATTTTTAATGAGCTAATAAATGTATCCTCTTTTAATTCTTAAATTTTCAATACGATAAAATCAGCGGCTATAACAAATGTAAATAAAGATGTTTGGAGTTTTCAGTTTTTAAGGGTGTAAAGTGGCCCCGTTGCATAAATCTTTGAGAACTGCTGCTCTCAGCCACAGTATCTCTCATCCTCCCCACAAAAGCTGTATTGTTAGTTCTAGTTTTTGATGAAGAAATTGAAGCTTAAAGAGGTTAAATGAGTTGTTCAAGTTCATACGGCTCACAGTAAAAGCTTTCAAGAAACAAAGAAGAGTTCACCAGTCTCGTTTTTCTTCTTTCAAGTTACCATGGCTTTCCCTGCCCCTGTGTGCCACCAGACAATTCGACTGATATAAAGCTCAACTGCTTCACTGTGCATAAAATACTACAGAAACTAAATAGTTCACAGGTCTTACAAGTTGCTTCTGAACCTCTCCTTGTTGAAGATCTAGCACACACTAGAGATCGCACACATTGCTCTTGACTCTCTCCTACCGAATTTCCTAGCAGTTGACAGTCAAATGCCATTCTGATGGTGAACTGGACATTTTGTCACTGCAGAGTATGGAAGATACTGTCTCTTCTCGGCCACCCATCTCCCTGCTATCAGAGCCTCAGTTAGCTCTGGAGTCCTGGAAGATGTATCATTGTTCGAAATCAGTCACTGTAGTTTTGTTCGACTAGAAAAGTGATTAGTCTAGAGGAGGTCATGTGACCTGCTCTGGCCAACAATGTGGAAAGTCACCTGGTCGAATTTCTAGGAAACCATTGTTTTAAGGGGAAAAAAATAGACTTGAGGCATGATACTTTTCCTACTTGGAATACAGTCGTGACCACTGAAGACTTTTAGTTTCTTTGAAACATTGAGGTTCCCAACATGAGAAAAACAAACCAAAAGAATCACAGTAATTTTTACATTACTGAGTTGTCGAATTAGAACCAGCAATTACTTATCTCGAGATATTTTATGAGCTATATGAACCTCTATTTATTTGTTACTTAGTCCATTATTCTGCTACTTAAAGCCAAATATGTTACCAACTGAGAGACACAGAGAGGTTTTTAGCCAATTGCAGAGATATTTCCATTCACGTGAATTTCTCTATCAATAAAAGTAGATCTAGATACTACATAAATAATGAAAGTCACAGACAAGCACTTTATAGTGTATATATATATATATACACACACACATATGTGTGTGTGTATATATATATATATACACTATAAAGTGCTTGTCTGTGACATATATGCATTTACAAGAAAACATGAAAATGATGAGGTCAGAAATGGGAAACTTCTATACCTGAAAAATACACTATACAAAATGAAAAAGTCATTGTGTGAAATTAATAACAGATTACACATCAATGGGAAGAAAAGATAGTATGATCTAAAACCGTAGCAATAGAAACTACTTAAACTTAAGCACAGAGGGGGGAAAAAAGTCAAAAAAATTAACAGAGACCCAATGATATGAGAGACAATATCTATTAGTCTAATATAAATGCATCCGGAATCTAAAAAATGGAGAGAGGTAGTAAAAAATACTTACAAAAACAATGACTGAAATCTTATTCAAATTTGGTGAAAACTATAAACACTCACAGTCAAAAAGTTCAACAAGCACTGAGCAAAATGAAAACAAAGAAATCCATAACAAGGCCCATCATAATCAAAATGCTACCCACTAGTGACAGAGAAAAATCTTAAAAGGAGCCATAAGTGAAAATGACACATTATATTCAAAGAAACAAAGATAAGAATGACTGCAGATTTCATGACATAAACAATGCAAGACAGAAGACAATAAAACATCTATAAAGTGCTGAAAGGCGAAAAAAAAGAAGTCATTCTGTATCCAGTGAAAATGTCTTTGAAAAGTGAAGTGTAATTTAAAACATTTTCAGATGAGCAAAAATTAGAAGAATTTATTGTGAGGATATCTTCACTACCAGAAATGTTAAAGGGAGTTCTTTGGACAAGAAGAAAATGATACCATATGGAAACTTGGCTCTACTCAAAAGAATTCAGAACAGTTTAAATGATAATGATCTGTGTAAGGAAAAGTTTCCCTCATGTTTTAATTCTTTCGAAGGGAATTGTTTAAAGAAAAAAGTAATAACAATGCACCACAGAGTTTATAACGTGTAGAAGTAAATTGTGTTATAACAATTGCATATGCCTGGGGGAGAACAGAAATAGACTATGGGAAGGGTCTTACATTATAAAAGTAAAAGGATACAAAATGATATACAATGCAAACACTGATAATAAAACTGAGTGAGTATATTAACATCAGACAAAGTAGACTTTAAGAATATTACCAGTGGTAAAGAGGAACATTTCATGATAGCAAAAGATTCAGTTTATCAAGAACACACACTGATCCTAAATGTGTGGGCATATTGTAACAGAGCTTCAAAATGCATGAAGTAAAAACCGAAAGAACTAAAGGAGGAATGGAGAGATTTCCAATTGTAGTTGGAGATGTCAACATCCTTTTTCCAGTAACTGATAGATAAATTAGACAGAATACTGTCTACTATAAGACTTAAACAACATTTATCTCTAACTTTATTTAATTGACATTTATATTAGAAGTAACCAAACAACAGAACACAGATAATTTTAAGTATACATAGAAAATTCACTAAGATATACCATAAGCTGGGCCATAAAACAAATCTCAAAACACTCCAAAGGATAAAATTATACAAATTATTATCTCTGATTATAATAAAACCAAAATTAAAACCAGAAAAAATATGAGACAATCCCAAATATCTGGAAAAACAATCACTTCAAATTAACCTATTTTAAAAAATGACAGATGAAATTAGAAAATATTTCAAAATTAAACATACTATATCATAATTTGTGAGATGCAAATAAAATAATGCTGAAAAACAGTTTTAGGGCATTATATATATACTCGCAATGTCAATATTTTTGCATGTCCAAGATCAGTTATCTAAGCTTCCACCTTAAGAAGCTAGAAAAATACAAACCAAAATCCAAAGTACAAGGAAGTGATGAAAAGTTTAAGTCAATGAAATAAAAAACAAACAATAGAGAAAAGTCAATGAAACTGTAAGCTGCTGATTTAAAGAGATCTATACAAATGACAAACCTCTAACTAGACTGATCAAAAAAAAAAAAGCAAAATATTTTTTATATCAAAAAATAAAATAGAATGTCACTGAACATTCTCTGGACATTAAGCAGACAATAATAGAATGTTATGAATAACTTTATGCCAACAACTTTGACAATGTGCATGAAAAGGATGCTTATCGAAAGACACAAATTACCAACCTGACACAGAAGAAGGAGAAAATTTAAACCGCTATGTTTCTTAAAGCCCTTCTAATTTAATGAATTTTTAATTAAAAACACTTATCAGAAAGAAAAGAAAACCTCGAAACCTCAGATTGTTTCCCTGGTGAATCTATCAGACCTTTAGAAAAATGAATACCAAGCTTATACACACACTTTTAGAAAACAGGAGGAGAGACAGGGAGAGACAAAGGGGATACTTTTGGTCTGGCCACCAATCGAAGGCTTACATTCAAAATTCAAAGGCCGCAGCTACCCCATTGATTTCACATGGCCAATCCAGCTTACGGAAGGGTTTGGGACCAACATCTCAACTAATAATGATTATCGTGTCTTTCACTGGGATACCCTTTATTATGGGTTTGATTGTGTCCTGCTGAGAATATTCATGCCCTAACCTCCAGTATCTGTGAACAGGATCTTATTTGGAAATAAGATTTTACAGATGATAAAGTTAGGATGAGGCTATTAAGATGGGGTCACCTAATCTGATATGACTTGTGTCCTTAGAAAAAGGAGAAATTTGAACAGAGACAGACACACACACAGGGAGAACGTCAAGCTGAGATGAAGGCAGAGACTGGATTATGTGTCTATAAGCCAAAGAGCACCCAAGATTGCCAACCAACCCCCAGGAGTTAGGGGAAACACAGGGAAGAGCTACTCCCTCAGAGCCGCAGAAGGAACCAACCCCACCGACATCCTGAATCTTGGATTTTGATCTCTCCTCTAGTCCAGGCCCAACCTCAAAACTCCTCCTGCTGGACCCACCCATGGTCCCTCTTCAAAACTTCTGAGGGAGAGGTACTGATAAAGCAGATCCACCTGCAGACGTACCCTGGAAAGTCCTGGTCATCACGAGGGATGCCTTTAAGAAAGCGCCTTCAGTGTTCTCTCTGGAGGTGGACCCAGAAAATAAGAAGATGAATAGGTGCCCGAGATGACAGGCTTGGAGCAAATGGAATATGTAATCAATGTCACTATTCAACCCAAGGTTCAGAACTTCTGATGCTGATCAGAGCGAAACAAGCCTTGCATCAAAGCGTTCCAATTGTCATGCTTTGGCAAGCACACCGCAGAAGCATAATCGTGCATCCGCACGCTTTGATGAGTCTGATGCAGCACCTCCTTCGAACACACAAGGGGCCTTGTCAGAACAGAGAACCAGCTGACTTTCACAGGCAAGGAGCTGCGTGAGTCACCTTGGGGAAATCAAGACCCCAGCTGCCGAGATGAACAATTTCAAAGCTGAGAGTTTGCCCGAGACAATTTTGTACGCAGCAGAGAGCATTTCTGCTGGTTTCTGCTCTGCTTGCTCAGAGCGCATGATCAACGTCTGAATGAGCCTGCCCACAACAGCAGTTCCTGGCCTGCCGGGGGAGACCTTGCCTCCCAAGCGATGATTAGAAATGTATGGAGGCATTTCCGGCTGTCGCAACCAGCGGAAGGAGTACTACTGGTATCAGGTGGGTAGAGGCCAGGGATGCTGTAAAACATATAGACTAGCCCTGCATAACAAAGAGCTATCCAACCTAAAATGTCAATAGTGACTCAGGTGAGAAGCAGGCCCAGGATTATTTCCATGGCTTCCATAGAGCGTCATGCTCCTCACTTCCCATAATCTGGCCCAAATCTGGTTGACCAGCCTCATTACAAATGATTACCATTGGTGAAGAGCAAGAACATCTGGGTTCAAATCCAGCCTACCCCACTTACCATCCTGGAAAAGATACTTCCTCAGTTTCCTATATGATAGGGATATGAATTCAACTTGTCTCAGAGAGTTAAAGGCTGAATGAACTACATTAAATAACACATGTAAAGTGCTTCATTATCTCACACTGAAGAAGCAATATTAACAATGATTTTTCTTAACCACTGCATTGATTGTTATTTTTGAAGATACTCATTGTTTTTGCCATACCAATGGCTTACAAGCCCTTCTTTCTTCCACCCTTCTGCCTGTAATTTTCTTGTCCTCCCTCAAAGTTAAGTTCGAATGTTTCCTGTGGGAAATGTCCCCAGACCTATAGGTAGGGATCAGTCGACTCTGCTCTGAGCTCCATGCATATTATTCATTCCTGTGTCCACCCTGATTACCTACCAGTCTGCCAGCTCTTAAATGGCAGGGAACACATCCTACCACCTACATGCCCTAGTTTAGGCCACAATAGATATCCTTTAAATTAAACCTCAGTCTGCCTTTACCACAGTTGTCAGTATTTCTTATGTCCCTTACAGCCTGAGAGTGCTTTTCTGCATGAATAATGAACCCCACAATGTCCTAAGGTACCTCCAGTGGTGAGTGTCTCTTGGGAGCTAACCATGGGTTCAAGGATTTGCAAGACTTTATGAGATGGGATTGACGTGAAGAGGATAAATTTCCAAGGTAGATAGATACTCACATCTAATGAGGATGAATAGACACCCTCCTTCATTCATATCCAGGAAACAGAAATAGTGATCATCACTTATGGTCACTAAGGATTTCTATTACTTCTAATCACTCTTATTTGCTGTCTCTCAAAAAATGAGCTGATTGGCACCATTCAAAGGAGAGTACACAAATCTGGTGGCAAATTCACAAAACTCTTTAGAACCACAACAGCAGTGAAATGCCAGTTGGAGGCTTTTCCAATCTTTTTGTTTTTCTAACAGCAGGAACCATTCTTCAAAAGGAAGCTTTAAGAAAAAAAAATCTGTTTTATACAATGCAGAATTCTTCTAGGTGGGAGACCTCTGGAGTCACACACTCACGTCTCACCCACCTCCAAACCAGGTACCCGTACGGGGTTCTGAGGAACCAGCTAGTTCCACCTTTACTTATTGCAGATGTAGAAATAAAGGCTCAGGAAGAGGAAGTTATTGGCCAAAGCTAACACTGTTCTAAAGTTGCAGGAACAAGAATTCTAAGTCTCCTAGTTTAGAAATTAAAGCTCTTCTGAATTCTTTTTAAATATATTTTGACATCTTATTTATGACTAGACTTTCTTACTGAAACATGCAAAATTATAAAATAAAGACCCCAAATCACAAAGGATCACTGTATCTCATCCGATATAATGCCTTCAGTTACAAAATGCATCCAAATTTGAGATGTTAAAAATTATGGACCTCAGAATTAGTAAAATCTGGTATATGTGTCAAGAGAATATTTATTCTTCTGAATTTTGGTGGAAGACACTTTAATTGGTTTCTCCTTTCATCCTTCGGCACTCTATTCTCAGATGCTAGTTCAAATTTTTATTTTTGGTATTAAAATCTCTTTGGAATTTGGTAGAAGTTCAAGAAACTCTAGCTAGAAAAATGCACATATGGTCTGGCCCAGTTTGGGGCACAGTTTTATGGCCCCCTGAAGTCATTCCACAGAATCCATATATTGTATGTATTTCTGGAGCTCAAACCTTTCCCACTTACTCTATCTCTATGGAAAGGAAGAATAAATCTGCTACCCATCCTAGCAAACACAAAATTAGCCTTTGTGCCCAAGGATGGGGCTTTTTAAAATGGCATAGTGAGATATAATTAACATAAAAAAATATTCAAGTAATTAATGAATACAGTTTGGTAAGTTTGGCTGTATGCAAACTTCCATGAAAACATCACCGAAATTAAGGTAATAGATATATCCATTACCTCCTAAAGTTTATTTGTACTCCCCTTTTTTTCTTGGTTTTTGTTTTTGTTTTTGTGGTAAGAACACTTAGCCTGAGGGGCTTCCAGTCATGGAAGAGTAGGCAAATGTGTGCTTCCTCTCACAACCACTTCAAAGTTACAACTAAGCTATAGAACAACCATTATTCAGAATCGCCTAAAGTCTAACTGAACAGAAGTCCTATAACTAAGAACATAAGAATAAGCCATGTTGAGACTGGTAGGAGGGGTGGAGACACCAAACGGGCTGGTCTCACACCCACCTTTGGCAATTGAGAATCAGGAGTGATATCTCAGCTGCAGAGGTCCCCCCTGAGGAGCAAGGGGTTCCAGCTCCACACCAGGCTTCTCAGCCCAGGGTTCCAGTGCCAGGGAGAAAAGTCCCCACAACTCCTGACTGTGGAAACCAGCAGAGATTGTGGCTGAGTGAGATGGAGAGCAGATGGAGGCCTAGTTATTCCTCTTAAAGGGTGCATGCACAAACTTACTCAGTGATGGACTCATTTGCTCCAAGCTTTAGTGCTGAGGCAGCAGCTCAAAAGACACCAGGGACATATAGGGAAGAACTGAATTGTCTGGCTTCAGGACAAGGGCTGGAGAAACAGCTTTGTCTCAGACAGAAGTGCTGGCAGAAGCCATTGTTCCTTTATCTTTATTGAGCCCTCCCCATCCGGCCTGCATGCACAGGTGCAGAGGGCACCAAGTCTGCGTCTCCATTAACCTATCTAACACCTTTTACTTGGTGATTCCCTGAGGCCCCACTTCACTCAACTTGCAACCCACCTAAGCCACTTCCAGTGGCTTTTCCATACAAACAGACTGACTGTTTGGATCATCCTGCAAACTTACTTAAAATTTCTCAAAGATTCACAAGCTCCAAACAAGCAGCATCTGTCCTCAGCATGCTCCGTACCTTTTGCTAAGCAGCCCCAACCCTAGCACCAGCAGCACTCGACCATGGTTCAGAACTTAGTCTCTCCCAGGCACCTCCAAGCCTAGTACAAGTGTAAACAATCTGAAGATCACTTTGTAGCTCAAACCATGTGGTCTCAGGCAGGACACAGGCAACAGCTGAACTTGGCCAGCAACAGAGCCCCTTCCAAGAGACCTCCAGAGCCAATACTCCCAATAGCCAGCTTCAGAGTACAGCAGAGCATAACCCAATCATCTCCACAAATTACATACCCAAAGGGAAGACTGGGCAAGCACTGGAGCCCTGCTAAAGCAAATCATGCTCTGTAGGATCAACCCCTGCACAACAGCTCCTCCACTGTAGTCACGGCCAATCCTCACAACTAATCGGCCTGAGCGTCAATACTTCCTATTAACATGCAAACAGCAATCAAGTCTCAACTACAACAAGAGGGCACACACAACCCACACAAGGGACATACCTATTGTACCCAGCTCGGGTGATCAGTGAAACTGCACAACCGGGCCCCACAGAACACCTACTACATCGGGTCATTCTACTAAGACATAGCAGCTCTACCTAATACATAGAAACAGAAACAGGGATGCAGCCAACATGGGAGACAAAGAAACATGGCCCAAATGAAAGAACAAAACAAAGCTCCAGAAAAAGAACCAAACAAAATGGAGACAAGCAATCTACCAGATGCAGAGTTCAAAACACTGCTTATGAGGATGCTCAATGAACTTAGGGGAAGAGTAAGTGATCTCACTGAGCACTTAAAGAGATAGAAAACATAGAAAAGAACCAGTCAGAATTAAAGACTATGATAACTAAAGAGTACATTAGAAGGAATCAATAGTACATTAGAAAAAAGCAGAGGATCAAATTAGCAATTCAGAATATACAGTAGTAGAAATTACCCAATCAGAAGATCAAAAAGAAAAAAATCCAAAAAAAAAAAAATGAAGATCGTTTAAGAGGCCTCTGGAACAGCATCAGGTGCACCAACATTCTCATCATAGGGGCACCAGAAGGAGAAGAGAGAGAACAAGGAATCGAAAACCTATTTGAAGAAATAATGATGGAAAACTTCCCTAATGTGGTGAAGGATATAGACATACAAGCCTAGGAAGCACACAGAGTCTCAAACCAGATGAACCCAAAGAGGCCCACACCATGACACATCATAATTAAAATGCCAAAGGTTAAAGACAAAGAGAGAATTGTAAAAGCAGCAGAAGAAAAGCAGTTAGTTACCTACGAGGGAGCTCTCATAAGACTGTCAGCTGATTTCTCAACAGAAGCTGAAGGCCAGAAGGATTGGTATCAAATACTTAAAGTGATGAAAAGCAAGGACCTACTCCCAAGATTACTCAACCCAGCAAAGCTATCATTTAGAATCAAATGACAGATAAAGAGCTTCCCAGTATTACAGGAAATGTTGGAGGGACTTCTTTAAGAAGAAAAAAATATACATCAAAAATACGAATAATGAAATGGTAATAACTACATACCTATCAACAATTACTTTAAATGTAAATGAATTAAGTGCCCCAATCAAAAGACTTAAGATGGCTGAATGAATAAGAAAACAAGACCCTTACATAGGATGCCTACAAGAGACTCATTTCAGATCAAAAGACACATGAGGCTAAAAATAAAGGGATGGAAAAAGATACTTATGAAAATGGAAATTTAAAAAAGGCTTGGATAGTAATACTTATACCAGACAAAACAGACTATAAAACAAAGGCAAATACTTTAAAACAAGAGACAAAGAAGAATCTAGTAATATCACTTCTGGGTATTTGTCTGAAGAAACTCCAAACACTATTTTGAAGGGACATGTGCATCCATATGTTCATTGCAGGATCTTGCCATCTGAAACAATATAGATGGGTCTAGAGAGTATTGTGCTGAGTGAAGTCAGACAGAGAAAGATAACTGTCATATGATTTCACTTAAATGTGGGACCTAAAGAACAAAATCAACAAACAAATGAGACAGAAACAAACTCACAGATACAAAGAACATTTTGACGGTTGCCAAGTGGGAAGGCATTTGGGGGGGATGGGTGAAAAAGGGGAAGAGATTAAAAGTACAAATTGATAGTTACAAAATAGTCATGCAGAAATAAAATATAGCATAAGAAATACAGTCAACAATATTTTAATGACTATGTATGATGTCAGATGAGTACTAGATTTATCAGGGTGATCACTTCATAATTTATATAAATATCCACTCACTATACTGTACACCTGAAACTAATATAATATTTTAAAAAACACACCATGAGATCTACATTTTTAATAGATTTTTAAGTGTATAATACAATGTTATGATTTATAAATGCAATGTTGTACAGCTGATTTCTAGCATTTATTCATCTTGCATAACTGAATCTTTATACTCATTAATCAGCAATTCCCATGTCTCTCTCTGCAAGTCCCAGGCAACCACTATTCTTCATTTCTATTAGAATGACTACTTTAGATATTTCATATACCCTACATCGGTGGAATCATGCAGTAATTGCCCTTCAGTGCCCGGCTTTCACCTGGTATAATGCCCTCAAGTTTCATTTGTGTTGTCACAAGTGGCACGATTTTCTTCTTTTTGAAGGCTAAATAATATTCTATGTTTTCACCACATTTTCTTTATCTATCTATCTGTTGATGGACATTCGGGTTGTTTCCATATCTTGGCATTGTGAATGATAATGCTGCAATGAACACGGAATACACTCATCTCCAAGATCCTGACTTAAAATCTTTTGGTTGTATATGCCCAAATGTGGGATTGCTAGATCCAATGGTAGTTTCATCTTTAATTTTTTGAGGAATTTCCATACTGCTTTCCATGGTGGCTGCACCATTTTACATTCTCACTAGAGGATGGAGCTTTGGGGTAGAAGGGCAAAGGAGTTGAAACCTCTTCTGGCCACACTAGCAGTTTCCTAACCACCATCGTCATAACTAAAAGTTCTTAAATTTTAAAAATGAGAAATCCTAAAATCAAAAGCAAAATGAAACAAGCAAAGCTAATTGTGTTTGGAGTTAGTGGCTTAACCACTCAGAGAAAAGAATTATTTTAACTGACTTTTAGAATACAGTAATTTGATCACGCATCCTTCTGAAAACAAAAACAACTATAAAGGCACATTAAACTCTCCAACAATTATGTTGTCAGTAGCAATAATGATATTGTTATTTTGAAACTATAAGGCCTCAGTCAAGTGTCATTAGAGATTTTTTTCTTGCCTAGGTTTCTGTTAGCTTTAAAGCAGAAAACCATGAAGGTGGTCTCATGAGATCAGGAAAGACAGTGGGTATTTGGAATGTTGGCCAATCTCCCCACCAGCTTTTGCTGTGGTTAATTACTTAAGAGCAAACACATCATCATAGCCAATTATTAATTTTCTCTTGAATAAACAAAACTATCTCCACTAATAGAATTTATCTACCCACATTTATTTTTAAGAAGTAGAAAACTTGGTTTTACTGTTGAATGACAGTTTGTCCTGGTTTGCCTGGTATTTTCTTGTTTTTAGCTGGAAACCCAGTATCCTGGGAAACCACACAGTCCAGGAAAAACTGGCATAATTTGTCAACCTACTATACAAGCAATTCATTCACGTCTAGGATAAAAAAAAAAATAGCACCATGTTAAAACGCTTTTTTCCAACCACCAAATTTCTCTTTCGATAGAGAGGAGTCAGAGAATTGGAAATGGGGCGGGATAAGGTCTTTTGGTTTACCCCACCATATGTTTCTCCCTTGGCACCTTACGCTCTTCGCTTCTCTTAGAAGTTCCATTTGCCTTCCCAGTCATGTCATACCTCCAAGGCAACCTTTTACTCGTTGTATGGAAGGGAAGAAAGGAGAATGGACAATTCCCAAACCCAGGTAAGTGGCTATCCGAGGCAAAAGAGACAGATGGGGTTACAAACTTCTAAAACCTTTGGGTCTATGTGTGTGTTAATGTACTTTGAGGTGAGGCAAGACATGGGATGAGGGTGGAGGCTGGTTTCCGAAAAAAAAAAAAAAACATGGAGGAACAGCTTTCAGTGGCAAAGGGAGACTGAAGTCCATGGTTCATCCAATTAATTCATCCAACTGTGGGGGCTCGTTGGAGAGGACATGACCACCAAATGGAGCCAAGATTGACAGAAAAGAGTAACAGGGTGCGAGGAGCATCTTGGGAGGCAGACTGTGGAGAAATTCCATAAACATAGAGTATGGCCTCCACTATTTTATTGTTATTCAGTTTGAAAACGTTTATTAGGAAAATTTACAAACACGTATAAGAATATAGAGAACAATATAGTAAAATCACATGTATATATTTCCAGCTTTCAACAATTATCAATTCATGATGAATCTTATTCCATTTATATCCTCTCTACTTCCTAACACCAGATAATTTCAAAGCATTTTCCAGACATTATACTATTTCTTTTATAGTTAAGCCACTTGTTCAAGGTAAAATTGTTAGTGAATAGCAGAGCCAAGATCTAACCTGGGCATTTTGTCCTTATGTACCTATGTATGTGTAAATATTTGCATGTGTCTGTGTGTTGGTCCTTAAAACCTTATATAGGTTTTAAGGACCAACACACAGACACATGCAAATATTTACACATACATACATACATACATACATACATACATACATACATACATAATTTGGGAAAAAGGAATTCTGGGAAACCCGAGTTATAAAAGTCTCATTGTAAAATGGGATTTGGAAGCCTGTGAGATTTTTCTACACAAATCAGCACCACTCATAGGAGTAAGAGACCATATAAGGATTAGAATTAAAACTCTCTCTAGATAAATAGATGACAATGATAATGAAGATAGATAAGTATATAGATATAGATGAAGATAGATAGATAGATAGATAGATAGATAATAGATTTATTTATCTAGCCATTCATTCGTTCTTCAATCCATAAACGAGGATGCTGAGAGAGTTAGAGAGGTTAGAGCTAGAGAGGTTAAATAAGTAAATTTCCAAACTCACTCATCTAGGAAATCTATGAATTTAGAGCCATGGATTCCAACGACTTTGTAATCTCTTTAGCTTTGAGGAACCCAGTGTGACAGAGATGATGAGTAGATGGTCTTAGATATGGGACCCGGGCTATATCTTCTCAAGATATAGCACTAGCAGTATCCATAAAGATTCCCTTCTGAGCACAGAATTCAATTTAATTCTTCCCTAAAATGAGCTAGAAATAGTCCATTTGCACCAAATTGTCTCAACCTAATGGGTGAGAGGGGGAAATCCCTAACGCAAGTCAGAACAGGTGCAGGAAACCATCCAGCTCCTCCCTGCAGCCCAGAGGACCAATCATCACAGCCTCATTGTCAGGAAGACTGAGAAGCAGAGCCTGCAGCTGGGCAGCTCTCATGCCAACTGTGTGTAAACCCAAATGGAAGCTGGAGGGAGAAAGAAGGCAGGCTTAGCGCATCAGATCTCCAATTTGCTCTTCATTGGATTTAGAGCTGGAGAGGGCGGACATAAAATCATCACGAGCGGGTGTGTTTCCTGGCAGGGCCACCAGCCACAGCCTTGCCTGCCACCAGACACACACAGAGAGCACATCGATTTCATCTGTAGCTCCCTTCCTCTGTGTAGCAGGACCCCGAGGCACGAGATGAGGACAAACCAATGTCTGGAGGCCCGACAGGACATGGGCTCTGCCTCCTGTGAAACAAGGTTGACGGATGGTAAGCTGGTAGTCAACAGATGAAGTCTTATTACACTTGTAAATCCAAGGTTGAAATAGACGAGGGCTCCTAGCACCAGTGCTGCAGTGCTGCCAGCAGCTGCCCTTGCCTGCCTGCCCTGCCACGCTTCCTGCCTCTTGACAGCACTGGAAGTTCTGCTGGGCTGGGAGGGCGAGGAGGAAGCTCCTAGCCAGAGAGGCTGGAAGGCAGAGTCGGAAAAGCCCACCGCTCTGGTTTGCCTTGATCTTGAATCCTGGCCTGTTGAGCAGATGTTCTGTCTCCTTGTCTCTGTTGCAGCCTCTCGCTTGTCCTTTCCTGGATGGCCCTGAAAAGGGTAAGGAGGAGAGGTATGAGTTTCCACGCCTAAATGCTGACATGATTTTCTTCCTTTTTAAAATTCATCCGTGCCTCTTCTCTTTGCTTTTCTCCATTCATACATCCACGCTCTATCTGCTGCTGTGAGTCCTGAAGAGTCTTTTTGGGGTAGTTTTCTAAGAGGATTCGAAATATCAAGGTAAAAGCAGAAAAACCGGGCTTCCTCTCCAATTCAATTCAGTAAGACTTTTTCAAGCACCGGTCCAGATGCAAGACACAATGTGAGGCAGGATGAAGAACAGGGAGCTCTCTGTACTCGTAGGACCAACTTAAATCCAGCACATGCGAAAGAAGAAAAATCCTATGTGTTCGTCGTCCATTTATTCTACTAGCACTAACTGAGCACTTCTTATTATATTAAAAAAAAAAAAAAACCTTTTTAAGTAAACTGGGTTCTCTATTATGACACCAGTGAAGGCAGGCAAAATATTTTCCTAAAATGAAGACTCAAACTTAAAGAATTTCATGCTGATGAATATCATGGTTCCATGCAACATTTGTCAAGTACCCATTGTATGGATGGTGTTGTGTGTTAGATCCCTTGAAGGACAAAAAGACAATTCAGTAATGGATCCTGGTCTTAAGATGTGTAGAACCAAGTGGATCTGGGTCTGAAACTGTATAAAATCAAGTACAGAAACAAGTGACACTAACTTCAGCACCGGGTACACTAAGCCACAAGGAGGGAGGAGAGAAGCATGAGTTATTAACCAGCTACTTACCATGTGCCTTGGGTTTACACGTACAGTTAGTAAAGCATCTCTGGCAATATTTACTTATCATCTACTCTATGCTCTAGGCCTGGTGATATGGTCTTGAAAGGGATACAAACAAGCAAACATAACACTTAATGTAACAAGAAACAGTGACAGAGAAGTGCAGGCAACCACAGGAGAACAGAGAGGTCATCAAAGAAAACTTCCGGGGAAAAGCAACTTCTAAGCTGAGTCCCAAAGAATGAGTCGGCCAAGCAAATCAGAGGAAAAGACTTTTTTTGGCCGATGAAATAACCTATGTGAAGTCCCAGAGGTATGACGGAGGTTTACGTGCATTCCTCATTTAAGACTAGAGAAAGCTGAGCAAAGTCATGGAACGTGCCCCAAATCACACAGGTAGTGAGCAACAGAAATTGCTTTTGCAACAGGGTCTGCATTCCTTCCGCCTGTACAAGTTAATAATAGAGGAAGAGAGATTCCGATTGGAGAGGTCTGAGCAGGCATTGATAAAGTGGGCTTTAGAGCAGAAATGAAAAGACGGAGACCCTAGGGGAGGGGATGAGTGAAGCGGGAGGAGTGTTGAGGGGGAGGGAATCGTGGTTGGCTGGAACACAGGGTGACAAGGTTTGGGATGAGACATTTTGGAAGAAAAAGGTTAGAAATAAAGGCGATAGGTGGAAAGAGCCATCAGGTAAGTGAAAGGTACCTCTTCTCACCAGCAGGATTATTAAGTCCATGTGGCATTGGACATTTTAAGTGCCAAAAAAAAAAAAAAAAAAGAATAAGCAGAAGAAAAAGGGGACCACATTATAGAATCAGAGGAGCCCTTGGACTGTGGACTGAATATTTTTGCCTCCCCCCCCCAACCCTCAAATCCATACGTTGAAGTCTTCACCCCCAATGTGATGGCATTCGGAGGTAACTGGGTATGGATGAAGTCATGAGAGTGGAGCTCCCAGGCTGGGGTCGATGCCCTTATAAGAAACCAGAGCACTCTCTCTCCCCGTGTGAGGACAGAGCAAGGTCTCCATCTCTGCCAGGAAGGGGGCCTACCCAGGAATCACATCAGCCAACACCTTGATCTTGGACTTCCCAACCTCCAGAATTGTGAGAAACTTGTTGTTTAAGCCACCCAGTTTATTATAATTTGTCATAGCGGCCCAAGATCAAAGAGCCCTATGATGGGAGGCAGTCCTCTAGCCTTGAGGAGGTGAACGCAGAACCCTAAGCGCACATACAACGCTGTCACCAGATCCAGAGCTCCTGGTGGACTGCCACTCCCAGAATGCCTTGCAGTGGTTTGCCATGTTAATACTCCCTCCCTTCTTTTCTGCCTTCTTTCCTTCCTTTGTTTCTCCATGTCGAAAGCATACTTGCATCTATTGTTTCTTGGGAAAAACAAATGCAATTGAACAAAGAGGTTTTATAACAAACTCATCAAAAAAAAAACATTGTTTCATAATTAGATTTAATGAAACATCTTAACGTGTTGAATTTTGAATGTTTGTGTCTGGTTACCAGACAAATAATAATTACAAAATTTAAAACACATTCCATTAAATTCAAGTTTTAACAGCAAATTAATAACTAGAGGATTTGTTGCCTTTGTTTACTGTTATTATTCTGTTTACAGTGATTGTTTGGTGTCTTCAGTAATCTCCAGCAAAATCAAAGCTTATGTGAGAGAAAAGAAAAGGTGCAAATAGCACCTTCCCCCCTCCTTCATCCCCCCAAAAAGGAGGCAAGGGTCCTAGAGGTCAGTCACAGACCAGGACTTGCTAGTGGTTACCAAGCAACCATCCTGGAAGGTATCATGATGGAAAGATGCACGGGCTTCGGAGCCAGCAGACCCACGAATTCCACCAAACTCTCTGATCTTGGCGAGTTGCTTCTTCCTTGGTCTCATTGAGAAGATACCGCTCTATAGCCTCCTTACAAGGCTGTTAACTAAAGTATTAAATAAGATGGTGCATACAAATGCCTAATTCAAGGCTCAAAACATAATAAGTGTTCAACAAGACCCCTTCTTAAGTCACCCTCACACACTCACTTCTCCCCGCCGCAAAAAAAAAAAAAAGACTTTACACACAACTCTATTACGATGCTCATAACTTTGCATTTTAATTTTCTGTTCCTGGCCTATCTGTCCCATTATATATGAGCCATTTAAAAATATAAGCCATATCTTATACATTTATCTCTGGTGACTAATAGAGTGAACAGTAGTTGCTCAATTAACCATTTCTCGCATGATTGAGTATAAAAGCTCTCAACTCAGTTAAGAATCTAAAACTGACACATTAAAAAGAAATTATCTTAAGCCAGTAGATAATGTATTGCTAAGCCTTGCTGAACACACTTGTCAGGGGTTTGACATTCAGGGGAAAGTGAGCCAGCATGAGGCAGGAGCCATCAGATGAGTTTGATGGGAGAAAGTGAGACTTGAGAAGACTTTTGAAGATTGGGCAGCCCTGAGTGGAATGAGGAAAGCCACTTCAGAAAAGATGAACATTGGCAAAAGACTGAAGGCAAAAATGAGCATGTCACATTCGAGAGACAGGAAGAAGATGAACGTGACATGCTCAGAGCCAAGAAAGGGAGTGACAGAAACCAGGAGAGACTGCGGGCATCTAAGCAGGGGAGCGACATGGTGTTGCTGGTGTTTAAGCGAGGCTAATAGACGCAAAGTCTAAAACCTACCAACATCCAGAGGAGGGACATTCTGTGAAAAGATCTGGGCCTTACCTGTGATTATTGTAGATACAAGTTTATGGAAAGAGAGACATTAGTACTGGTAGGTTTGTCCCCATCGTGCTGGAGCTATGCCGACAGCAGGAAACTGGCCTGAGTGTCATCAAGAGCCGGCCTCCCAGACCAACATCCTAATGGACCAGGCAGCTAAAAGGCTCTGATGAGGGGCCATCACGTCTCCATTCAGTGGCAACCTCAGAAAGATGCTATCACAAGACAGCCCATATTAGAGTTTTCCAGGGAAACAGAACCCATTGCATGTGTATACATACAGAAAGGGATTTATTTTAAGGAATTGGCTCATACGATTATGAAATCCACTAAGTCCAAAACCTGTAGTGTGGGCCGACAGGCCAGAGACCCAGGAAAGAGTCAGTGCTACAGTTCAAAGTCAGCCGCTGCAGAACTCCCTCTGGCTCGAGGGAGGTCAGTCTTTGTTCTATTCAGAACTTCAACTGATCAGGGTCAGGCCCACCCACATTAAGGAGAGCAATCTGCTTTACTCAAAGTCTACAGATTTAAATATTGATTTCATCCAAACACATCCTCACAGAACCACCCAGAATATGTGACTAAATATCTCGGTTTGATAGCTCAAATAAGTTGACACATAAAATTAACCACCACACGTGCCCGGGCCTTTCAAAAAAGAATGACGAAGAACCTTTTGAAATGAGTGTTGGAAAGGAGCGTTTTAGTGGAAATGGAGGGTTAAGTTTCAAAAAATAAGAGAGAAAAAGAAACATAAGTATAAAAAAGACAAAACAGTTAAAGGAGTATAATCAGTGACAGCGTTTTCACACACAGTGTTGCATTTCACTCACTCAACGACCCTGTGAGACGAGTCAAATTCCCATTTCACAGCTGAAGAAAGCAAGGCTTATGACAGTAAATGACTCTTACGAGAGCACAAAGCCTCTAGAAGGTAGAGCTGGCAGTGGCCCCAGGTGCCATGTTTCCTAAATCCACTGTGTGCTTCTTGAACCCAACTGCCTGTCTCCAAGGAACTAAGATGCTCTAAGCATAGAACGCAACTAGGAGAAGGAAAAGAGACAGAAAAACAAACGCCGACATCGAAACCTGCAGAAGCCACAGCGTGTGATCCTTGGTGAATGGCCGGCTCAGAGGGATACAGCGTCTTAGCTTCTTTGGGTGAGAAAAGCAAGATGTGCCTTCTGGCGCCCTTGCTTGCTACAGCTTTAGATGGAACACATTAGAAGGCCAAAAGAGGATCTTGGGTGGGGAGCTCCTTTCAGAAGAGGTTAAAGTATCATAATTGCTCAGGGCTCTTGCAAATTGCCTGACTCAGAGTCCATTTATTACCATTCTCAGACGGCTGAAAAAAGCTTTTCCTTCCTTTGTGAAGGTCTGAAAATTGAACGAACTGAGAGGACCCTATTCTCCACTCCTGATTACAGCCCACAACCGGGTTTTCTTCCAAAGCACAAAGGAAGAAAGAGGAAAGGGCATCTTTCCTTTCCAACAGGGAAAATGAATTGTGAGCTGTTATGAAATTATGCTGTTACTATTTTCCTCCTGGCTTTCAATCTGTGTATCTGCTGGTTAGCCTATAGTTGGTGTACGTGTGGTCAATCTAAACTGCAAGTCTCTTCCATTAATCTACATGCCACAAAAACACCAGACTTGGCCAAGCCACTCAGCAGCAGGGCACGCCTGGAGACACCACCTTGCTGACCCTTGCCTTTCCCCCTTCCCGGGACTGTTGACCCGTGGACAAGTGTTCTGTAATCCACAAAGCACCCTAACAGTGTAAGCAATTATCATCACCGTGGTAAAAACAACAACAACAGTAGCGCTTACTTTATCTTCAAATTGTAATTTTTTGCCATCATCTGGCTGGGGTCTGTTTTGGTCTGCAGCCTTTGGACCTCTGTGTTCAGGGACTGTGAAGCTGGCAAAAGCCTGACACCAGGCAGGCAGACCCTAGAGGCCCCCAAATTGTCACAGAGCCTTTACTTACGGAATAGCGCTGGTAGTGATTTTTGCATCTGCCTATAATGGTAATTCCTGCAACCATAAAAATAAAAATTAAAAAAAAAGCACATAGAAATAGAACAAGCATAATTTTTGGAGTCAGACCAACCATAATTAAACTGTCTCTCCTACATAATGACTACGTAGCATGGGATAGTTATACGGGCTTTATGGACCTCGGTTTTCTCAACTTAAAAAACAGGCCATTAGGAAGAATCATATTAACAAATATAAAATGTTATAATAAGTACTAAACAAATGTTAATTCCATACCACTTACACTCTTTCCTCCATATTGCACCAAAATAGAAATGATAGTTATTGCGCAGAATATGCATATTGTCAATAAACATACAAAAAAGATACTGAACCGCAATAGTAATTTAAAAAATACAAATTAAGCCAAAATGAAATACTATTTTACACCCACTAGTTAGGCAAAAATTAAGAAGATAATACCAAGTGTTGGTAATTGGTACAAACTGTTCAAGAAACCAATCTGGATTAAGCTGAACATGTATGTGATTCCAGGTCACTAGACATGTTATGGCTTCTGCTTAGAAGGTTCCTCCTGAAATTATCTGTCTAGAAAACTCTTATTCATGCTTTAAAACCCTGCTGAGATGGCATTTACTCACTGAAACCTTCTCGGGTTCCCAGATGGAAAGTGAATCTCTTCTTTTTCTGTGCTACCTTCACAAAGTCATATCTTCCCATATCACCCTGTAATATAAATATGTTTACATGTCTCCCCAAATAGCCTAGAAACGCCTAGAAAGCAAGTGCTATTTCTCTCGCTTCCCAGGGCTCCGCGTGCAGCATTCAAGAGATGGACTTAAATGCACCGACCCCCACGTCTCCCATGCCCTCGTCATAATCGCCCTGCACCGCCTTCCGTGTCACCTGCATGTGTGGCCCATCTTCCTGTCCTGGAAATCACTGGGCCCCGGCACCGTTTTCTGCTTCTCTTTGAGCTTCACGCATCTCAGCATTCAGAGTCCGGATGCATATCCACAGGACCTGCCCCCAAAGCCAAATGCAGCACTGAAGGAAACCTATCCACATTTTGAATGGGTTATCAATCAAAAATATCTCACTCCTGAGTGATCTCAAACTCCAAAGCTAGTTTTGATTTGGAAAGGACACTGAATGCGTAATTCTATGGCTCCCTGAAGGAGCCATTTTTCCATCAAGGACTTGGATGGAGGTGACCGTCGACAACCGATTAAGATATGTGTTTGGAGTTTGGCAGCTCCCTGACCCACGCCTTCTGTCCCTTGATCACCAGGGACTTTATATTGAGTGGCAGACGCAGGCAAAGCAGCAGTGACTTAGTCATGCGGCAGCCTGTGTTACTTGGCTGTGTTTACAGATGGCCCAGCTGTGGGCCATCTATAGGTATGACACGTGGGAACAACAGTTGCTTTTCCAAGTCAATATAAGACATTTCATGGCAAAATAGAATGCTACAGATGAGACACTGAGATAGAGTTCCAGCTCCACTGCTCTGCAATTCTGCTACTTTCCCCCCAAAAAAATAGCTTCCCTGGATCTCACTGTCCTGTTTGGAGGGCAATAACTACCCTATTTCCTTCCCTTTTCCCTAAGAAGAGGTTTTGAGGCTTAAGTGCAATGACAAACTTAAACTTTAAGGTACTGTACACACATTAATATTAGCCAATGTTTTTGGATGTGGTTCCATGGTGTAGCGGTTAGCATGTCTGCTTTACACGCAGAAGGTCCTGGGTTCATGCCCCAGTGGAGCCATGGTCCTCAGTCTATGGCCATGCCATCCTGAATAAGCCCGATGTCTGATCTTGGAAGCTAAGCAGGGTCTGGCCTGGTTAGTGCTTGGATGAGAGACCACCTAGGAAGACCAGATGCTATAGGCATAAATAAATATATAGATTAGCCAACATTTTTAATGCTTTATGTGCTAGACATGATTTGAAGTGCTTTATACATGCTGTCATTTAATCTTATCGGCAGTCTTATAAGATAAATACTGTTAGTCCCATTTTAAACACAAAAAAATAAAAGCACAAAAAGTTTAAGGAACTTGCTAAGGTAACAGAACTAGTAATGGCAAGATCTAGGATTGGAGACCAGGTTCTCGACCACTTGGTCACGGTGCAACAGTGAACATCCTCGGAATTATTTTTCTGTTTCTTTAGATTTGTTTTTAATAATATCCATCAGACCACGAAATTGGCAGCACTTGTCCATGCTTCTAGAGAAGCAGTTACCATTTTGTTATAATTTGGTGTTTACATGCTTGTCTGCCCCATTAGACTAGAGCTCCTCGAGAGTAAGAACTATATTGCAGCCATTTGTAATAGTCCTAGCACTGAGTACTGGGTCCAGTGTATTGTTGGTAAGCACATCACTCCCTAGAGATTTATGGGCTACCTATATGGAAGGAAGGAGTAAAGGGAGGGTGGACAAAACAGATGGATGGATGGACGGACGGATGGATGGATGGATGGATGATTTTTATAAAAACTAGTTATGATTTCTTATAAAGTCACAGAGTCATTTCTTCTCTCATGGATCTCTCTGTCTAGGCTGGGGTTTCTCAACCTTGTTTAATTCAAGAACTTTTGACTAACATGAAAACAATCTCTCTCGGTGTCTCTCTCGGTGTCTCTCTCTCGGTGTCTCTCTCTCTCTCTCTCTCTCTCTCTCTCTCTGCCACACACACACCAGATTTTGCTATAAGTACCTCCTCTGCACCCAGCATAAGGCCGCCCCTGCAGTCACTGGGCTGGACAGTAGACAGCAAGCCCTGCGAGGGACTCAGCAGTCCACTACATCCCCACACCCCACGCCTTCTCCCAAAATCCCTGGAATATGGCTGAACACTTAATAAACATTTGGTTTATTTATTCCATGTTGACTCCATAGAGCAGAAGGAAATAGTGCCTGAAATTAATATCCACTTGTTCAAATTTCTGACTCATAGTTTTCTTATGCCCCAAGGAAATATTTACCTTGACACCCTCCTCCACACGCATGCAAAACCCAAAACCCTAAGAGTTCTTTCAACCTAGAAATATCTTCACATTAAATGTGGTTTTTTGTACAAAAACAAGTTAAATGAATACAATTACTCAGAGGGGTTGTATTAACTTTTTGATAATGGTGGTTTGCAAGGCATGTTTTTGTGCAGAGAGGACTAAAGTTTATTGCACCAGGCACTTGACACGATTTCTCTCAGTGCTCACAACAGCTCCCTGAGGTAGCTGGCATTCTCCCCATTCCACAGGGGAGAAAATTAAACAAGTATTATGGAAGTCAAGGTCATACCCTGCCAAATGGCAGAGCCCAGGCCCTGAAGGCTGAGTCCAGTGTACTTTCTGCTATATCCCAACTGACAGCAACTGTAGAAAGGCTCTGTGGCCTCATGCAACTACTTACCTTTTTGATCCTCACTTTTCCCACCTGTAAAATGGGGAAGGTATTGTCACTGACACCATGAAATTGTGCAGATCACACAAATTGCTGCAAAGGAGCTGCTCAGACCCACATCCGGCGCAGAGTAAGTACTGTTATTCTCAAGCAACCTCCCGGAACAGAAGCACAGATTGGTAACCATTATTGTCTTGGCCTCTGCTGTTTTCCGTGGAAGGGATGGATTTCTGTGTGCTCAGAACAATGAGGAGACGGCTTATACATTCATGAGGGAGTCAGCTCTGACGAGGACTGAGAACGAGAAGTAAACAGCCTATGCTGGGTGCCTCCTGTAACCGCCCATTTTGTCTTGTCCACGAAAACGAGTTTTCAATACATGGTGATGTCCAATACCTATTTCATTATTCATTTATTATTCTGGCTCCTACATTGCCGATGCCGCAGAAACAAGACAGTTCAGTCAGGCTCCGCATCTGGGGTGTGGGGGAAATCACAGAATGGAAGGGACCTTAGTGACTGTCCTGTGACACCGTCTGCATTTTACTGAGAAGGAAACTGAGGCAGGAGATGAAAGTGTCTTGTTTTCCTGAGCCCCGTGAAGTAGAGATTGCCTTCCCTACCTGAGATCTCTTCCTGTGCCCCAATGCATATGCAAGACTGCAGTCACTGCAAGTGACATGTGAGCCCCCAATACTCCGTGTCCTTGTCCCCATAACTCTGCCTTGTGCATGCTGTCTTTCAGCCAGGAATCCCTCTCTCCATATCGTCCAGCTGGCTATTTCCAGCTTGTCCACCTGGTTCAGCTCAAGCCCCCATTCGCCCTCATCTAGATTTTGACAACAGACTCAACTGGTCTCCCTGCTTCCACGCTTGTCTGCATGTAAATCAGCTTCATTTTTTTGCCTGCAAATCAGATCGCGACATTCTCCTGCTTAGAGCCTCCAATGGCTTCCTGACCCACTTAAGATAGAACCCCAACCCCTTGCTCTTCCTGTAGGGCCCGCAGAAGCTGGCCCCGCCTCCTTATCTCACTTCCTGCCATTCCTGCCCTGCCCCCCCACACACACACACACATACATGCTGTGCCCCATCCACACTGGCCTTTCTCCTGCTCCTCATACACCCAGGATCTTGCCGGAGCCCTTGAGGCTTTCACACCTGCTGCTCCTCCCTGGAACTCTTGCCCTCTGACCCTCACAGAGGTAAATCGCTATCATTCGGGTCCCAAGCCAATTTCACCACCTCTGAACACTCCCATCACCATAGATTTATTATTCCCTCCCCACACGCTGGGTATTTCTCTGATAACATTTCCAACTGTCTGAAAGTCTTGTGTTTACGCATTTACTGACTCTTCCACCAGGGAAGAAAAAGGGTCTTGTTTACAATAATCTCGAAAGCTTGGATAGGGCGTGGTACACAGTGGGCGCACAATAAATATTTACTGAGTAGATAAGTAAAATACAATTCAGCCCTGAAGGGCAACCAACCCCTCAAGGCCGGTGTTTTCAAAAAGCTACAAAACGTTAATTGCTATGTCATCATTTCTCCTTCAATTCTTTGCTATCTATTGTTTGCCAGCTGGGGTTTCCCAGGATAGTCTCAAAATAGTTTCATCATACAGGTTTCCTATATCGTTTTTCTTCAAATGACCCATCATTCTGGAAACTCTTTCTCATCTGAGAATTTGGTTTCGATCTACCCACCAAACTGAGATTTAATTTACAAAAATAAACAGGCGAATCTTTCTTTTGGTCAGAGGTGCTAGGGATTCCCATATTAAAGCTTCTCCTTTCTCTTAGGCTGGCAAAGCAGAGCCCTCATCTCGAGGTGGCCCCACATGGGAAGGGGACAGACCCCTGTGCTGGGAGTCATGAGCCGCAGGGTCTCATTTCCTCTGAGAAGTGATTTAACAATTTCTCAATGTCTCTTTATCTCCTATAGTACATGGGATGTTCTCTGAGATGCCTTCCAGAGCTAAAGTCATAATCACTCATTCAATGAAGACAAGTATTTACACTGTGCCTCTGTGCCAAGCACTACCAGGTGCTGGGAAAACAGCCTTGAAAAAAATAGCCGAGAACATCTTTACCTTCAGGAAGCTCATGTGACTCTCTGGAGCCTGCTATTTAATGATCGAAAGGTTTGATTTTATATGTGGCATATTTTAACTACAACGGAGTGAATGTATTAAATACTTCTACCCTCGGATGAGACTTCTGGTCTTCACTTTCCAGCCTTATGCGTTGCCTTCTACCATGAGTTAAAGAAACCCCACTCCCTCCTCATGTCCCACCCAGGTGTTCGGCCCATCCAGGGTTTTGGTTTCCCCTTTGCTCCTCCCTCCCCATCAAACACCCTCAATCAGATGGGCAGGGGGTCAGCTGTAGAAGTGAAGCCACAGTATGTCTGCGAAGGAAAATCACGGGTCAGGAGCCTGGCGTTAATCCCCACTCTGCCACTCACTTGTCACAAAGCCTTAAGAATATCTCTTAATCTCTCAGGATTTTCGATTTCCTTATCTATAAAATAGGAGGTAGTGTCTGTGACAATGCGCTTGTCAGCTCTCTCCCTGTCTGGGGCATAACTAACCAAGAGTCCCAGTCATGCCGTGTGAAGTTCCTCATCACATTGGTACCACCATTCAAAGTCTGAGTGTGGCAGGACCACTTCTAGCAGAGGCAGGAGCATTCCTAGGAGATGTGGGACTCCTCTGACCAGTGACTTTGGCCTGAGGACTCTCCATCAGCTTTGCTAAAACTTTCTTCAAATTGCGCACCAATCAAAGACTTTTGCTACTCAAACTCCCTTCCTCCCTCCTCCACAGGAGTAAAACCTGCATCGTGATCTGATGGCTCCCCCATTCTCCACTGCTCTTTCTTCATTTTTTTTTTCAAGGATGCTCTCCATCATCAATCTCTTGCATGTTTAATCCCTTCTTGGCACCCGAGCCACACATTGAGACAGTGACCTCCTCATATGTCATTGTGAGTATGGTGTCAGTGAACATGTTTTATAAAGCATCATATGAAAGAGACACGATAGCATCATTCATTCACTTACTCAGCAGTTAGGAGGAACATCTACCATGAGCTGGGTCTGGGCAAAGGGTCTAATGATACAAATGACTGACATTCTTTCTTGAGCGGACCGCCAGCTGGAGGGGCTGTCCAGATCCCTCATGACCTTGCACTTCGATAAGAATACATTTCTGGTAGGGAAAGGAGGAGAAAAAAGATCCAAAGAAAGAAAGATAAAGAAAGGAGAGGGGGAAGGAGTAGCCATGATTCCCAGGCACTGCCCACGTTAGATTGTGGCCTATTCAAGTATATGTGAAAGTTTTCTAAACCGAGCTCTGCTAAACCCAACACGACGCGCCACGCCCGCCGGAGCCTCGCTGTGCCATGTAGCTCATTGGAACGCAAGGGGTGCGAAGCTGTTGCGAGGGAACCCTTCGACTGTCGTCACCATTTCATGGCCCAGAATATCCGGCTTAGCGACAGACCTCCGGGAGAATATGCTGGGTGCCGTGCTTTTCCACAGGCTACGCGAGTGCAAAACCCAAGCAGATGGAAAGACGATCACAGTGGACAAGGACAGCTGTTAGCAGTTTCCATTTGTCGACGAAACCATGATTTTGAAAAAGATCACCGCCAGAATCTGATGAATCTGGTATTCTTTGCACCCTCCGCTATGCAGAAAGCCCTGTAACTCTGTCAGGCTTTGCAAACAGTCGCAGGATCCTATTTTTGTGCATTTGTTTATGTGGAAGACATTGGCTCATGGAGTTTCACATTTAGTTTGCTCTTAATCTCTAAACTGTCATTAATGTACACTTTCCCACCCCAAAAATAGGGCTCCAAAATAAATGGCTATGCCATCATCTTTTATTTAAAATATTACTGCACCCCATCACTTTATGTCAAGGCCTGGCTTGTTTATGGAAGTGCTTGATTACATAATTACATATTAGAAATCATTTGTAAGGAAAATTGATTGAGGTGCTTTACAGCAAAGATTTTACCAGAAATAACCCTGTCTCTAGCTGCGGGAATAGAGCACCCAGTTAGAAATGACACAGCATTTTCAGAAACCTGTCACCATCTTGTTTATTTTTCATCTCAGGAAGGAGTAATTGCCCATGGAGCGATGAGGGACAGGACTATTGGTTTTGAAAAACTGTAATCCACAAATGAAATTTTAGGCAGTATTATGGAGTACTAAAAAGAATACTTGACAGGGATTCATGAGGCTCAAATTCTAGCTTCGACCCTGCTGGTAACTTCTAGGCACATCCCTCAGCCCCCTCGACCCTCTGCTCCTCCATCAGTACAATGGGGATGCAATGCTGGGGTGCCTCTTGCTAAGAGGTGGGTGGTTTCCACACCAACGCACGGGAGCAAAGCAGAATCTCAAGGCTGTGAGACTGGCCATCACTCCAGACCGCAAGATTGATGGATGGTGACTGGATGACAATTACTTGGCGGTCCCTCCTAGATGATGACAAGAGTACTGAGACTGTGCCCACTCAGCCTCCCTGCAGCCACAGAGCTCCCAGACTGAGGCTCGATCCCTTCTCTCACGCCTTCCTGTCCCCACGTTTCCTTCTCCAGCCCAAGGCCATCGTTTTATGATCTCTGCCCCTAGGAGAATGTGTTCTGAGAAAAAGTGCATCCAAATGTTTCAATAGCAAATGTTTGCAGCCTCTATTTCGAGTTCTGCGGAAGATTATTTGTGTCTTGTTGTGTAATCTGGGACCGAGGAAAGCACATCAGTTAATACCTCGAAATATCATCAGTCCGTGAAAATAAAGTAATAACATTAATGGTAATAATATCAGTCCTTCTAACAGTATTGGATTCTCCTGGGAAACAAATGCCATAAAAAGAGGATTGTCATAATTATAGAAATGCTTATTTGGTTTAAAGGCTTTTTTTAAATTCACTTTTTTCTTTGCTTTTTTTTCATTCCTAAAGTAACTCAGATTTGTTGAAAAAGAAAAGAAATGCACGTGAGCAAAATAGAAGAGTAGGAGGAAGAAGAAGAATTAGAAAAGGAGGAGAGGAGAAAGGAGGAGGAGGAGAAGGGAAAGAGGGAAGAAGAGGAGAGAAGAGAGGGGAGGGGAGAAGGGGGGAGGGAGAGGAGGGGAGGGGAGGGGAAGGGCTGAGAGAGAAGAGAGGAGAGAACAAGCATTCATAATTCCTTCATCCAAAGAGAACTTCTATTACCTCTTTATGGATTTTCTTATATTTTTTACTGTGAAAGTACAATAAAAATTTACAAGACTGGAATCACATTATACACAGTATACTACTATCTGCATTTTTAACTCAACTATATACTATAAATAACTTCCCATGTTATATTTATTTTGCGCTGTTTTAAACAGTCGTGTTGTATTCCATCGCATACATGTACCATACTCCATAAACATACCGGAAACTTTTTTGTCACCATATCTTTGCACAGGTTCTTACTTATTTCCAGTTCCCTGGCATTTTTCAGAGAATGTTGCTGCCGTTGTGGAAGCGAAACATAATACCTATAACCAAACCAAAGATTGTCTTAGAAAACAAAGACGTTGGACACAGTTGCAGATGAGACTTTTCCTCGTAAACTCTCTTGTCTTTTCTACCAGGTTCCAAGCTCTTTCAGACTGTGGCTTCCACTTGCTGTATCGCGCTCGTGAGCTCCTGAGAGCAGTTATGATGCTCCACATGCCTCTTCAACACCAGTGCCCACCCTAGGGTCCCAGCACATAGTACACCTCGATGAATAATTGTTGAAATAAACTAAACACTTCTCAATTCGTGAATAAATGCCTGCTCATTCTGCAAGTTCCAGCTTAAAACCCATCTTCTTTTTCTATGAATACATAGTTTGCGTTTCACTCCTCAATAATGCCGCAATATTTTATCCACGTCCTTTGGCATTCAACACAATGTATTTTCTGTGTCTACATATCTTTCTTTCTTTACATATTTCTTCAAGTGGAGACACCTAGAAGAGTCTGGCACAATAGAAACTGAATGAACGCTGAGAGTTTGGGTTTTCGAAGCCAGCATAGTCATACACAACTTTGGCAATTAACAAATGCTTGTTGAAGAGAATCAAATCGAATCAGATTGAACTGAATTGAATGGAACTGAAGTGAAAGTGAAGATTTTCAACAACAGGACTGAAGAGCGGCCTCTTTATCTCTGGTCTGAACCTTAATTATCTTACCGAAGTCCAGGGACGGACGAGCGCAGCATAAACGGCTTCCCTTTTCTCACCTCTCGAAACTGAAAACGCTCACACCTCTCCTGCCATGTTGATTCTTTTCCTTCTTACAAAGGATCAGGTCAAACACAGTTTAGTCATAGTGATTGTATCGATCTTAATTCTCGAGATGCAATTGGATCTTCCCCTGGCAAGCAAGTCGTCATTGACTTTTACTTGGCAGGCAGTCACTGACCATGGGATGCTTCAGAAAAGTCAAGATGGTATTCCAGTGTGACCGGCCCAGTGAGCTGAAATTTTTTGACCCAGCAGAGACAATCCTCATCATCTTGTTGGATGGGCTGTTTCGTGGCACTTCCCAAAGAGTTTTATACAAACATGGACTTGAACAAGAAGCAAAGGAATATTGAATAAATATGTGTGTCCCCATTTTATGGAAAGGGAAACCAAGACTCAGCAAGAATAAGGAGTCCACTGAAAATAGCAGAACTGGTAAGAGTCTGATGTCAAACCCTTGCCCTTTCTGCTTTATCTTGCTACTATGCGATTTGGCTTTTGTGAAAGAAAGCTGCTCATAGACACTTTTCTAAGCACTATCGCATCTGATGCTCACATCTCCTCAGCTGCTGACGGTACCGATGGCTGACGTTCACATCTGAGTCCTTCCCCATGACCTTCAGCATAGGTATGTGCTTCTTCACCCCGTGCCTGTGACACTACTCTCTCACAGGGACAGCCACATCTCAGACTGGGGATGTAGGGGATACAATGCCCAGTTGCCATCTAGATTTAAGACAATTCTGAAGGGCCATTCCAGCTACCAAACTCCCTACAAAACCATCTGAGACCTCTGTCGCAAGTGCCCTGACTCCCCTCCGACCTCACTCCCTGATCAATGTGGTTTCTCAAAATACTCCTCAATAAACTCCCTATACATAAATCTTTATCTCAGAGTACCTCCCAGGGAACACAAACTGAGACAGAGCGAGGAGTGGTCTAAAGCAGCGGTCCCCAACCTCTTTGGCACCAGGGACCAGTGCTTCTGTGAGAATCTAACTCCTGATGATGTGAGGTGGAGCTGAGGCAGTGAAGCCAGCTCTGGGGAGCAGTTGCAAATACAGATGAAGCCTGGCTCGCTTGCCCGCCACTCACCTCCTGCTGTGTGGCCCGGTTCCTAACAGGCCACAGACTGGTACCGGTCTGCAGTCCAGGGTTTGGGGACCCCAGGTATGAAAAAACAGCTTCTAAAATGGGATTGTCAAGCTGGATCACTTGCTGGCTGGTTGGCAATGAGGATTTCATCACAAGTGTACAGTGAGTACTAATGGCCATAGGCATATTGTAGCTGTTGTTATGATTTTTGCTGGGGGAGAACTGAGATGGGATATTGGTGGATGGGAATAAACTTCCAGGGGTAACATCTCAAGTGCTGCAGATGTTTACGAAAAGCAATAATTACAAGGACTATGGAAGAAAATGGCTTCTGCTGGGGGAGACATTAGAAAAACACAATGAAAAGCTGACGATGCTCAATCGCAGATTTAAGGCCAAGTGCACAACCCAGAGGGGCCCCCTTGGCAGCATTCGGACTCCTCATCTCCTCCAGCCAGAGGATGGGGAAAGAAACAAAGAGACTGACTCAGGATTTAAGTATAAGGATAACGGAGTTCAGAGAAGTTGGAATTCTCAATCTCAGCAAGTCCGCCCTGCCTGACAGGAGTCCAGATTAGAAGGGAGTGAGGCCCCACAAGGCAGGATGGAGAACTTGGTGTCAGCGTCCTCAGAAATCTTAAATGTGCAGATTTTCCTGACTGTGTGGATCTGGAGAAATGATCCATCCCTATAATGTTAAAGCCTAGTTCTCCTCCACTCACCTTAAAATGATGCGAGGTCTCTCTCTGTCTTGAAAAATAACAGGAGCCTGCCCTCTACTCCCGGGTCTGTCTCCATCTCCTTACCTGACCACCAGACCAACAGCGGTTTCTGGCACAGTATTTACAGGACTGGATTATGAGGGTACGAGATTGAGGTGGGTGTAGGTAAAACATATAGTTAGATAAAGGGGATTTTGTTGATATGGGAATCAATTCTGTGATACAGAATTCTGCCAGGATTACAATAAACCTCAGGGCCCAGGGTAGATTCTCAACTTCCTATATGAGCATATGGGGTGCCACGTGTAACTGAGAAGGTAAAGTGATTGCAGTTTTTCAAAGTATTGATTAAATAATGAAGATTTGTACTATAAAATAGGGCGTTACATGTCCATGTATTAAGAGAAAATTCAAATGGCTACATAGTAGGAAAGCCAAGTATGGACTGAGAAATCAACCAAGAGAAGATTGAAACCATCCCATAGACACAGAATTCTCAAAGGTAACAAATTTTGAAGAGGCAATATGATGCTTACACTCTTAACAGTCAAGTTCAGATCAGAGCAGACAATAACAATCCAGAAGCAGCAAAAATTCCTGGAGGGGTTTAGTAGGTGAAAGAAAAATTTTCTTTACTTGACCTTTAAAAGAAGTCAGTTTAATAACCAGGAAGCTTTAATTGTTTGTTTGTTGCTTTTAACCTTTGACTACATTTGTATGTTTGTAACTATGTTAAGTTAAAAAGCAATTAGCTAATTAGCTTATTAATTAATTATGCTATTGGACAAATCTAGAAATAAAGATTGCAAAAGGAAGCAAGTTGAACAAACACTTTGACCCAGCAATTTCACTTCTGGAAATGTAACTACAAATATCGTATAGATATCTATGCCCTTGTGTCCACAAGGATATTCACCGTTCCACTGTTTGCATTTGGAAAAAGAATAAAATGACATAAATCAATGGGGCTAATAAAGTATGCCACATTACCATGATGGTATACCAGCCAAGCATTCCTGTTAAAAAAAAAAAAAAAAAAAAAAAAACGAGTTAAGCTAGATCATTGATTGGGCTCATAGCACCAAGATATAGTTTTAAGTGGAAAAAATAAAAGTGTAGAACCATGTACCATTCTGCCTCAATTTCATTTCAAGTTAATATGTATGTGTTTTTGTATGAATTTACACAGAAAGTCTCTGGACAAATAAAAAATAAACATTAATGCTGACTTCTCCAGTGAAGGAGGGAAAGAAGGGGTCTACATGTTTTGAATGGGAAGGAGATTCATTCTAACTTTGAGAATTTTGTAGCATTTGTGCTCTGTTTCATCCTCTTCATTTATTGGGTTATTTTTAAAATCAAGGAAAGGATTATGTTTTAGAAAAAAAGAAAACAAAGAAATGCAAGTCAGTTTTAAATAGTAAGACAGAATTTTGAATAGCATAGGGAAGTAACTCACATAGCTGAGCAAGGTAAGCAAGGCCTAGCAAATTGGCCCTGATATTAAAACTCATTACAAGGAATCGAATAGCCAGCAGTCACTGACCTTGACAGATAAACACCGGCTGCAGGAAGCACTGGTCCTAAGCCTGATCACTGGGACTGCAGGATGAAACAAGAGAGCATTTCGAGCATATCCCCATAACAATGTCTGACTGCACGCGCGCGTGTGCACACACACACGCACACACACGCACACACATAAAGATCCGGTCACTCTCTGCCCTCATGACACACTGTCTCAATCTCAAGACATAATATTGACTATTGACTTGGTTTTTCTCTTTTTTTTTTATTTATTATGATGACATTGATTAACGAAATCCAATAAGTTTCAAGGATACAATTCAACAGTATGTCATACAAATATTGCATTGGGTGTTCACTGCCCGTAGTTAGATTTCTTTCTGTCACCACATATTTGACTCCTTTTATTCCATTTACCTTCTGGTAGCCACTAGTCTATTGTCTATGTCCATGAGTCTCTGTTTGTTTTTGACTGATTTTTAAATTTCCACGTAGGCATCTGAAATGGGGAAATATAGCCTTTATCTTCAATAAGAGAGATGAGCATTGGCAACTGTTAAGAATTTCAGGAGGTAATGGAGGGAATGGCATGCTCAAGCTCTCAATTATAACAAATAATGGAATTTGAAAAGGGTTACTATTCCCCAGAACCAACTGAATTTACCTGTGCCATACTTAATGCTTAAGTCCCCAACCAAGACAAACACAATATAGTAGAAATGCCAGCAAATTTTGGGTCAGAAGAGCCACATTCAAGCCTTAGGTATGAAAATGTTTAGTTAAGTCACTTAAATTTTAGGCCTTGATTATTTTCATGTACCCCCAAAAAAGTGAAAGATGACTATAAAATTTCACAGGTAACTTAGGTATTAATTAGAAAGCAAAGGAGTCCAATATCCTCATCCACTTACAAAATAAGACTGACCACACAGGTACACACACACACTCACATACATGCTTTCGATAAAATTTTTAGAATGTTCTTAAACTTCATTAAACCTAATCATAGACTGGATGAAAATATCTATCTAACGTTATATCAACTGTTCTCATGCAAGATGCAACATCAATGTCTGATCAGAACAACATATTAACTCCCTCCCCCCTACCATGTTACAAAGACATACTTCATCAACTCATTTCTTTCCCCAAAGGATCAATAATTACGCCCATTTAAGATGCCCACATAACAGCTGGTGATAATGCCCCCAGGCTACTGGTCTACCCTAGCTGTCAAGTGTGAAATAGCCTGCTCTTCTCTCATAGAGGGCCATCCAGCTCTGGCATGCCAACCCTCACCACTCTCTCCATGCAGCAAGGGATAAAGGCATCTCTATGTATTCTATTTATCAAGAATAAGAGCATGATTAAGGAGTGACTTTCCTGGGAGCAACACTTCTACATTCTGGCTCATAAGGCAAAGCACACACTCCTCTGGAGCAGGAGGCATGAGGTGGGGATAATACAGGAATAAAGAATAACAATCTATAACCTCGAGATGTCCCCAGAGTGGCCATGGAAAGCCATATACAACGATAGACAAATCCAGGCTATACATTAAGTAAGGGCACTAGTTAAAATATGCACACGAACATGAGAACAGTTCATCTATGTCACTTTTTCCTGCACTTCCTTCTGCCAATATCCGATAAGAAGGCAAAAGGTAAAGAGAGGACCTAGGCATCATGACAGAAAGGTGGATGGATGATAAGATATGGGACACAGGGGGTGCCACTCGTCCACCCATGCCCTCAGAAGACGTCATAAATTGGTCATGGCTCTCTTCTGTGGAGTGTGGATGTGCGCTCAGTCACCTTCTCAACAACACAGCGTAGGCTCCCACTACCAGCTAATCAGGTTGGCTTCTAAGTTAAAACGATCTGCCTCCCCAGAGGGCTGGAAATTCCAGGGTGAGTTGAATGGGAGGTCATAGTGAAGAGAGGCCACACCGGAAGGAGAAAGAACACGGATTTCCCTTCTTTGGTGGATCCCAGTATTATTATAGACGACCACACACTGGAAAGTGGTTGAGGAAGGCCATTCCAATAGAGGGTTAGAAAATAAATACCCTTTCTCTTTCTCATGCAGGACGGCCATGCAGGCATCCACATATATCTTTACGATCACCAAGAATGATCAGCCACTGTGAACTGAGCCCAAGCCCAAACAGTGTGTAAAGTTGTACAGTCATCTGAGGCTGATTGTGCATGAGCAAAGACAGGAAGATGATCTTGTGATTAAGGGGTGCTCAAACAAAGCCACTTTCAAAGTCCCTTCTGCCCTCATTTGACTTCTATGAGTGTAATTCACAGGGTGCATTGGTAACAAATTTCCCTGGGCTATTGCCTCCTCTAGGAACGTCCAGAAACATTCTTCCATTGAGAATGGCCAGAGAAGAGGAAGAAGCTCATTTTTAACACTTCCGGGAGCTGCATATGTAATCCTCATAAACTTGACAGAGATATCCCCATTTACCAGATAAGAGGAACCAAGGAGCAAATTCGTTCGGTAACTTTCCTGGAGATGCCCAGCTCTGTTCCAAGGCCAGGATGTGAACTTGGGTTCATCCGCTTTAAAGCATGCTCTAGCCCTGCACCTTGCAGTACTCCAGTGGTTGCAGCCCTGCTGTAGTGGGCTCTGTCAAGGAGTCCTGTCTGGAACACGGGAGTTAGTTAAAGCAGTCGCAGGCCATGGAAATGATACACAGCAGGAAAACTCTCCACGGTTGGCCACCTTGTGAGGGAAAGAAAAGCGAAAATCCAGACTTGGCCCTTGAGAGAGAGCAGTCAGCAGCCCCCATAAGCAGATAAGGCCAGGGTGTCCTTTATCAAACACCTCATTCATTTTCACCTCAAAAGGTCCATATTCTGGTCTGGTATGTTTCTGGTAGGTTGAGTCTACCATGGCTTTTTTTTTTTTCTTTTTTTTTTTTACAGTATGGGTCCAAATAACACTTTGTGGCAGAGCTAAAGCTTCAGGCAATATAACCCTATCTGGTTAACACCCTTATCTAGGCGGTCGGGGTTCACGAGGCCAGACAGAAAAGAATGACGAGGAGCTACAGCATAAGGGGCGCCGTCGAAGCCTTTCATTCAGCAGAAATAAAACAAAACTTTAAAAGGAGATATTTCCTTATGCACCTTGTCATTCTTCCCCCTGTCAAAAATAGACTTTGGTCCAGATAATGAATGGTCTCAGTGGGAAAACCAAGAGAAATGACAGTATACTCTGTGGTTTTGAGTTATAATGGGCCCAGGTCCGTTGATTTAAGCATAAATTAAGGGGTTTCTTCCCCATATGTTTCTCTCCCAAGGGTAACTGTCACTATTTTCACCTGACATGTTCATTCTAGACCTATTACTTTGCTCCCAACCCTACCTGTTCCCATGAGGATTGAACTCCACTCTCATCTGGGCAAAAAGATGAACAGGAGTGGATGTGTTGGAAACGGCAGAGGGAGAGTTCAGGACTTGGCGAAGGATGAGATGTAGGAAGGAAGGGGAAAGAATCTAGGATGACGCCCAGGTTTCCCCAGAGTTCCTCGTCCTCTGTTGCTCAGCGTATCAGAAACAAGCAGTAGCTCCAGGTCTGCACAGGAAACTGGCCTCAGAAAATGTCACTTCTCCTTGATGCACATGCCTTCACATAGTCTACTAAAAGAAGGGTAATGTCAACATGAACATAGATTTGTAGCAGGAAAACGTGTAGACACAGAGCCCCGATTTGCACAGGGAGGCTCTACAAAAGATGTGTACTTTCAGGCCACCGCAAGCCCAAGATTTTCCATATTTAGAAAGACTCGTGTAGATAAAGGTAAAAGTTGTGAATTAGCACTGGGTTTAATTTCTTCTTGCCCCAATGTGTCCAATGTGTCTGCATGTTTGAAAATCAGCAAGCCTTCTTCCCCTCCTAAAAATATCCTCTCTATATATACTTTCCTCTTTTGTTTCTGAAAGCTTGTGCCAAAGCACAGTCCAAAATTTATGCGAGAAGTGTATCACTGGTTTTTTTTTTTTTTATGTTTGGCTATTTGAGTTAACGAATGTTTGATGTGTGCATACTATATGAAAGCATAGGCGTAGTGCATTTTATTTATATTTATACATATATATATACACACACACACATACATATCATATATATGATGGGGTAGCTTACAAGCAAATATATGCACATACACATGAACATATATACATAGACAGTCATGTGCTGAACCAATATATATCTACTTTCCTCAAATTACTTACCACCTACATCAGAATCACTTGAACTCCCCCAAAGTCCCAGGATCCACCCCTGAATAATTCTTATCCAGTAGGTAAAAGAAAGTCATGAATCTATGCTATTAATTTCCTAGAGTCATGTTTCGGGTGCCCATTAAAGCAATGTTTATAACCCTGGCCAATATTAGAATCACCTGGAGTTTCAAAAATACCATCTTTGGGTTCCATGTGCAAACATTCTGATGTAACTAGTCTGGAGTGGAACCAGATCGTGAGTGTTCTAAAATTCTGCATTGAAATTTGAGATCTACTCTCATGCTTCTCTATTCCTGGCCTGTCTGGATAATGATGCATAATAATGTTTAGAAGAATCCAGAGAAATCAGTGTAAAGCTGTTGAGCTTCCAGGTGTCCAGGTGGCCAATTAGAACAAGCCGAACTGAAAGTAACAATCAAACCTTTATTCACTCAATGCAACGATGCAAACAAGAGGCGAAAAAAGAGGGGTTGACTCCCGAATGCTCCATTTCCCCCCAGAATGGCACTATGTTAGGGGCAGGTGGATGGAGCACAGACGGATGATGCTCTGAATAAAAGTCTCCTACCTCTGTATGGAAGTGCGGGCTGGAGAGGATCGAAGGGAAGAGCTAGAGACCGAAAGGTGCTGAGTCGAAGTGGAGAAAAGCGACTCAGCCGCAGTCCCCAAAAACGAGGCCTCTGAATGAAAGTGCCTGCCCAGGAATGTAGGCATGCATTTATGAGCATTCCTGGCCCAGGGGTCTCCTGGTCCTTGACTGAATCTCCCTCCAGAAAACAGTTACACAAATCTTGGGTAAGGAGGGCAGCTTTTCCCTCTGGGGCCTGCCAGATAAGGCCTTGTAATCACCCGTGGTCGGCGTGAAAGATCATAAATGTAGGATTTTGGCCTGCAGCTATACTCCTCAAAATTGTCTATCATTCCTATAACTATGTTGGATACCATGAGTCAGTTTGTACACCCTGGATCTTCTATGCACCTCTATTCTGAAAAGCAAGCCAGCTCCTGACCATTGTGACTCAAACAAAGCTAGTCACCAGTGATCCACCTTAATACCTTGACTGCCATTGGATCCCCTTCACTATATGCTTCCTTAGACACCCAAGATTCTTGGCTCCTACAACCACTCCAAGTCGTTATCGGGATTTTCGTCAGTTAAAAATGGCAGAAAAACAATTTAAACTAACTTAAACCATAAAGAAAGTTTTCATTCCAAAGAACTAGTGTCAGACTAGAAGCAGGGCTGATGGTAAGCATGGTAAGATATATGTCATCAGGAATCTTTCTAGTTTCCTCCTATTCTGCTTTCCATCATGGGGATGTCATCCTCAGGAGACTCTTTATACAAAGCACTAAAGATAGCCGCCAGCAGCTCCAGGCTTAACCTTGCTCACGGCTAGCATTCTGAGAGAAAAATGCTGCTCCTTATCTACCGGTGACCACAACAAACTTGAGCAAAGACTACTGTTGGCTCTTCTAGGGTCACGTGTCCATCCCTGGACCAATTATCATGCAAGAAAATCAGAGCCACATGATTATCGGCCCCATCAGAAACGCATGGAGAAAGAGAGGAGAGTTCCCAGAAAAAAGAAATATGTTCTGGCAAAGTATATAAAAAGGAACAATGAAACTATCTGTTGTTAAAGCTTGAGGTGAGGAAATAATTTTGAAAACTTGTTTTAAAAAAGATGTTGTGTTTGCAGATTATGTGTCTTTTTAGAAAACAAACCACTTCAAAAAAATGTTTCCAGAATATCTTGTAAAATGTAGTCTGGAATATCTTAACAGGAATCAAGTCATTGACCCAAAACAGACATAAGAGGAAAGGGGAGTTTCTTACTGAAGACAGACTACAGAAAAGCCCCAGGCTCTGGACCTGGTATTTTGAAGAGGTCATCTTAGTGAAGCCTCAGAACCTCCATCAGGCAAAATGAGAAAACGGAGATCCAACAAGATAAAGCATTTGCCCAAGAACCCAGAACTAGTAAGTGATAGAACTGGTCTTGCACCCCAAGTCCATTATCTCATGAAAACACTAAGCTGTTTCCTTATGGTGATGAGCTGGCTATATTTCCACAACATGGCTACATAGATCATCTCATTTGATCTTTACAAAAGCCAATGAGGAAAATAAGGCAGGTATTTATTACAGCTATTTGACAGGACTTCCCTGAGATCATTCCCTAGAGAGATAATTGTGGGTCTGGCCATAGAGAAAGGACTTAAAGGCATCCACAAAGAACTTCCGGTGCTTCTGAACATCACGCCAGCCATTCAAGAAAGAGGGCAGTGACATCCCTGGCTCGAGCAGCATCTTCCAGGGAGAAATAGCATGTTCCCTCATTCCCCACTCCCCTCCCATAGAACCTCCCTGGAGGACACCGAGGAGCCTGAACCCACCTCAGGGATGTTTGCATCCCTACGCGCTCTAGCCAATCACAGTGAGAAGTGTTCGAGTTACCTATAAAACCAAATAGATTTGATCTACTTTAGGAAATGGCACTTGGTGCTTAAATTTTGTTTCCAGTCATCAAGGGAGAGATAGTAGGTGATCTCCTGATGGGAAGAATTTAGCTTTTTGAATCAGAAAGGTAGTCATTTTAATCCCGTCTCATATAGTTTCCCACACATAGTAGGTATATACGTTAAGAATTTTTTCTTCCTCATCTAGACAGTTCAATTCAAATGTGATGGAAGAACACTTGAAGTAGAAGCCAGAAATTTTGTATTCTGGCCCTGCTTCTGCCGCTGAGTTCCTCCGTGACTTTTGTCAAGGCTCAATGTTCCTTGGTTTACTCACGGTTCAAGTAGGAATAATGGCAGTCTAGCTTACAGACTATTGTGGGGATGAAATAAATGAATGTTCCCGAATTCATTGTGAAAAATATAAAGAGCTGCCCAAATATTAGGGTCACAGTGAGCCGTAGCCTTCATCAATAATCTCTGGGACAGCCTTGAGGGAGCAAGAATGCCGGCAGAGAGAATACAAAATGGCTGTCTCCTTTTGCAAGGTCACTGCCATGCTACAGGCATTGACAAGCCTGAGGAACATGGAGGTCAAACACCAGGAAACTCCTTCATGCAACAGAAGATTTTTGTCAGCGGCGCCGAGCAGAATGCCAAGTCACAGAGAGTTCCTTAAAAGCATCGTTAACCTCCTGCTCAGCGTTCTGAAGCCATTTAGAAAAGTCTTCACTAACCAGAAACTCCTGGAATATTGGAAGATAACATCGGAAGTCACCGATCCAAATGTTTTTTTTTTCCCATCAAGGAAACTGAGGCCCAGAGCCACAGCTGATCTCAAATTCACATTTCCCTCTGCTCTGCCAAATATTTCCTTGCAATATAAACTAGGAATGAGAAATTCTCAAAATTCCAAAACACCTCAATTTCAGTAGCATCATTACTGTCGAGAGCCCTTTAAACCTGGACCTCAGTGGGGCTCAAACCTCCTCAGTATTTGGAAATTGAGAAAAAACCTCGGCAGGAAATGGAAGTCCCATAGAAAGCATAATTTATAAAAATTAGCATGGTCTTTGAGACACTTCTGATGAAAGTCACCACAGAAATGCCCAACTTTTCATGAAATAACTGAAAGGAATAAAGTGCTTCACATCTGACAGCTCACAAGGCTTCCATTAAATTTCGAAGTGGGCCCCGTTTAGTTAAAAGAGTTCGGGCTTTTCTGAAATGACAAATTCCAGAGCTTTAACTTTCCTGTGGTAATTTTAATACGATCCTGTAAATGTTTTCCCTCTGGGCTGGAAATAGGGTTTTGTCACAGAGGAGGTGGCAGAAGAATGAGGGAGCCCCAACATGTGGGTCTGGACTCAGAAGGAGGGGCCCCTCTTTTTCTCTATTTGGTGGAACACTGTGCCCCTGTTAGAATATTCAGACAGTTGTGTCCGCCCAGACAAGAGAATGTAACTCACAGAAGGAACGCTCTCAAACACATGCGCGTGGAACAGATAAACACACAAACCACTCATTTCGGCTTGGAGATGAGTCCCCTCTTCCTATGTGCAAAGCAAACATGTAAAGCAGCTCCTAACCAGTCTCGGACCTGGTGAAGAATTAGAAATCATACCCCAAGCTTCCACAAGTGAAGTACTCTTAGATATCTTCTATTCTAGTTTGAGCTGTGGCTCCCCAAAAAGATATGTTAAAAATCTCCTAATGGATTAAGGACCTCAATATAAAACCTGAAACAATAAATTGCACAGATGAAAACACAGGAACTAAACTCATGGACCTTGGACTTAAAGAGGATTTTATGAATTTGACCTCAAAGGCAAGGGAAATACAAGCAAAAATAAGTGAATGAGACTACATCAAACTAAAAAGCTTCTGCTCAGCAAAAAAAAAAACTGTCAACAAGGTAGAGAGACAACCATCCGAATGGGAAAATACGTTTGCAAGCAACGCCTCTGATAACACCTAATATCCAAAATATACAAAGAACTCATACAACTCAATAACAACAAACATGAACAAACAATCCAATGAAAAAATTGGCAGAGGACCTGAACAGACACTTCTCTCAAGAAGACATACAAATGGCCAATAAACATGAAAAGATGCTCATCATTATTAGCCATTAGAGAAATGCAAATCAAAACCACAATGAGATAACTTCTCATGCCTGTTATAATAGCTGTTATCAACAGGATAAGTAATAACAAATGTTGGAGATGATATAGAGAAAAAGGAACCCTCATACACTGCTGATGGGACTGCAAATTGGTACAACCACTATGGAAAACAGTATGGAGTTCACTAAAAAAACTAAGAATTGATCTACCATATATGATTCAGCAATCCTTCTACTGGGTATTTACCCCAAAGAGTTGAAAATGCATAACCAAAAAGACATTTGCACACCAATGTTCACAGCAGCATTATGCACAGTGTCCAGGACATGGAAGCGACTGAAGTCTCCTACAATAGATAATTGGATAAAGAGGCTGTGGTACATAAATACAATGGAATATTACTCAGCCATAAGAAAAGATGAAATACGCCATTTGCAACAATACGGATGCACCTCAAGATAATCATGCTAAGCAAAATAAACCGGACAGAAAAACCACATGGTATCACTTATATGTGAGATATAAACCTAAAAGCAACAAATGAACAGGACAGACAAACAGAGACTCATGGACATGGACTATAGACTAGTGGTTACCAGAGGGGATGGGGAGAGGGAGGAGGTAAATGGGGTAAAAGGGGTCCAACACATGGTGACAGAAAGAAATCTAACTATGAGCGGTGAACACACAATATTTGTATTTGCCTTACTGTTAAATTGTACAGCTGAAACTTACTGGATTTCATTAACCACTGTCACCATAAAAATAAATATATAAAAAAGAAAAAGAAGGAAAACAAAATGTCCTGACCCCCAGGACATCATGTGGTCTTATGTGGAACCGTGGTCTTATTCGGAACAAGGGTCTCTACAGAAGTAACTAGTTGAGACAAGGTCAAGCTGGAGTAGCGTAGGTCCTGGATCCAGTATGACTGGTCCTCACACAGACGCAGAGACACACGAGGAAAACAACATGTAACAACGGAGGCGGAGTCTAGAGGAACACCAGCGCAGGCCAATGAAGGTCAGTACTGCTGGCAACACCAGAAGCTAGGAGATAGGCATGGGAGACTCCCCGCCAGAGCCTTCAGACGGGGCAAAGCCCTGCTGATGCCTTGATCCCAGACTTCCGGGCCCCAGAATGGAGAGGGAAGAAATGTCTGCTATGTTAAGTGACTCGGTATGTGGTGCTTTATTGGGAAAAGCTCTAGAAAATGAATATACTTTCCAACTCCAAGAAGGACAAAACACCAGGCGTGGGACTCGAATGCAAAGGGCGAGGCGCACAGAGCAGCTCAGCCAGCGTTTGGGGGCTCCCTCCCGCCGGCAGCCTGGGCATATAAACTCAGGTTTGAAAAACGGTCCCTCCTGGGATGCAGCTGTGGAGAAGGAGCAAGGCAGGAAGGCCACCTTTATTGCTGACCTGGCATCATTAAAATAATTAGCAGATTTCCACAAGGTGCTTCCGGAAGGTGATTCAGGCCCCGCTGCCGTTCAGCCCGAGGGAGCAGCACAGAGTGTCCAGCCAGCCCGCCAATGCATCACCGTCGGAGGAAACGGCTGTGTTTATGAGCAGATATTACTCTAAACTGTTCTCCACAGCACGGAACACCTTCGCTGCTCCGGGTGCGTCCTTCCTCGGCTCACAGAGAACACCCTCAGGTGTGGAACAAAGGTCACGTCGGTCGCAGCGACTGGATGTGACACCTCTGAGCCGGTTCCAAAGGCCAGGGCAGCAGGGGCGGGCAGCCTGGGATGAGGGTCACGCAGCACCCCAGGCATGGGCTGTCGTCCAGGAAGTTCAGTGTGCAGGATGCGGGCCCTCCAAGTCATAACTAGCGCTTTGCAAGCCTCTAAGCATCTAGAAAAGGAAATGTTAGTGTCGTGTTCTAAATACATTCAGTAAGATACCCTCAAACTTTGATCTCTAGCTCCTCATCAAGTTCCAATACCTGAAGTCTCTCATGCCTTAATTTAAATCTAAGAATGTTTTTTTCATGTATATATGAAAGGGGTCATCTCAGGGATATCACTTTAATTTTCATGTTCTATTGTTTGTTGAAAAGATAAATGTTGACCTTGAACATGAGAAAAACAGGACAAGTAGGGTAACTGACGGTCCTTGCCACTATATGTGGACCCCCTTGTCATTCCAGACACCACGCTCTACTCTTCAGCTATATCATGTTTGAATTCTTGCCCAAACATATAAGTCAGGGTATGTGATTAAGTCCTGAATTACGGGTGAGGAAACTGAGGCTCAGATGATTTGCATGAATTATCTGTCCAATGTCCCACAACAAGTCAGACACAGGTACGATTCAAGCAGATGGCTGTTTGGCATCAAGGTCCACGTTGTATACACTGCCTCATCTTTACCATGGAACATAAAATCCAAAACCTGGGTCCGTGAGTGAGTGTCCATGGACCTCAGGGACATTCTCTCTCCACCTTTCCCAGCGCAGGTCAGGATTTGTAAACTATAAAGTGCCATCCTCTGTGGCTATGCTTGGCGTGTGCCTAGCAGTCACTTTTTCTGCTTCCGGACGAGTTTGAGCAAAGCCAGCTGCGTGGCTGATCCACAGGAGCAAGCGATCGGGTTCTCGCACCAGACCGGGAGCAGGAGGAGGAAAAGGAAGCAGATTTTCCACCCAATGTGGAAACAGGGCGAGAGCAAAGCAAGTCTCCACACAAGATGGTAGAGAAAGCAACACAGAGCACAGAGCCAGCCTTTTTCTCCCGCGTGAGCGTCTCTAACCCATAGTGGGGGAAATCACTTGACGGCTTTGAACAAAAAGCAACTCCTTTAAGATGGCTGGCGGTCTGCCCCCTCCCCTTTGGGACAAGTAAATCTCACTCACCTGCTTTGGGATCAAAAGTGGGACAGGGACATTTCCTTGAATAAGTTCCGCAAATGGTTAAATTATGGTACAGCCATAGATGGGAATAATACAACCTCATTAAAAGTCATATTTCAAAAATATTTGCTTGAAATAGCACATTAATTAATGTGACAATGCCAGCAAGAGAAGGTTAAGCATAAAAAAAAAAAGGATTCCAATATGCCTCTGATAGAATTCTGTGTCCTTCAAATACATGAGTTTCTGTTGATTTGAATGAAAAACAGATTGGAAGGAAATACACTCAAATTATTAATAGTGGGTATCTCTGGGTGAAGTGATAGTACTTGTTTTATTTTTCTTTATACTTTTCTATATTTTTAAACATATTTTATAAGGGCCATGTGACATTTTAGAGCAACAATAAATAATCGACATTTTTAAATACTTCTGGCGAATACTAAATAAGAACATTGAGCAGTGAATCTCAAAAGCCAAGTCCCTATTCTGACTTGACTTCAAATCCCTTCCCCAACCTACGCCTCGGTTTCCTCATCTACAGAACACATATTAAGGTTGCTTGTAATGTCTAGGACTCGGTGCTGTCATTAAGCATGGTGGCCAATTTGCGAAGGTAAGAGAAATGTGGAAGAAACCGAACGGAACACGGGATGCGGAAGAGTCAGCCAGTACACGTGTGAGCGCAGAAGATGTCCGAGACGAGTGTTGACTTTTAAGTCACGACCTACTGTTCGTCGGGCCCTGCGTGTAAACGTCACAGTCATTTGGAACTTTGGTTATTCGCAGATCTTCGTCTGCTTTAATTTTTTAAATGTCTAAACTTCTTGCCTATCGATTTTACCATACGAGCCCACCTGGATAGAAATTAATCTCTGCCCTGAAGCAGGAGTGGCTAGAGGAATGGGATGAACTCAAACTGAAATTTGGATCGGTGCCTCATGTTGGAAATGAGTCACCCTTAAAATAAAGCAATTATCTGCCCACTTGACCTCTAACCTTTGGTTTATGTGGAAAACAATTCAGTTAAAGATGGTACTGATTAACTCCGTTTCACCAAAACACTCACAGGTCCTTTCCCTCCAGATCCCTAGGCGCAAGTGACTTGGGGACAAAACTTCCTCCTGTCTGAGGTTACTAGGGCCCCAGTGTTCCCGGGGCACAACGCGGAAAACAGTCATTTTCACTCTGCTAAGGAAACCAAGATCGCCATTGCCTGTCTCGGTTATGTCCTTCAGAGCATCCCTCTGTTCACAGCACACAACACACTTAAAAAACACCTTAACTCTGGGATGATCGCACTGTTTCAAGCCTTAAAAACGTCATGGAAAATCAGAACCCATCAAAATCAGGGAACAAGATGTGGCAGATCTTCAGTTAGAAGCCATAGAATGACTGGACCGTGGTGCTATCCGGAGTTCTCCAGTCCCTTTCCCGTACACACTGCTTTAGAGTCTACAGTCATTCGCAACCCTAGTAGTGTAGCCAGGGAAGCATCAATTTTCCAAATTTACAGAAGCCACATAGATTTCAATATTACAGTCGGCGAGACTTAAGGTTGAATCCCCTCCTGATAAGATTCTGCTTATTTCTGTGGGAGGCATTGGGTGCAGTGGTTGAGAAAGTAGGCTCTGAGGAAAGATGGTTTGGATTCAGATTCTGACACTGGCATATACTAGTTACTTAACCGCTCTGTGCCTCGATTTTCTCATCTGGTAAATGGAGATGATACTGGGTCATCATGAAAATCAAATAATTAAGTCCCTGAAATTATTTCAAGGAAATGGAGTAATCACCAACCCCTATTTAATTATAGGTGTTATAATTTATCCCTCTCCCTAATTCCTATGAATCTGAAGAAACTCACACTAAAGACAGGTATACTTTGCAGGTTAGTCAGTGCTACTATTCACATCATGAAGTATCTGATCTGTTGTACACCTGAAACTAGTATCATGTATATGTCAATTATATTGGAAGGAAGGAAGGAAGGAAGGAAGGAAGGAAGGAAGGAAGGAAGGAAGGAAGGAAGGAAGGAAGGAATTCTGAGCCCAAATACGTTTCAACAGGAGAACAGACAAATTGCAGTATTTCATACCATGGAATACTACTCAGTAGTAAAACAAATAAAGAACTACCCACACGCAACATAGCACTGACCTCACTCAGATGTGGTGTTGTATAAAGGAAGCCAGAAGCGAAAGAGTCCATATGTCTGACTCCATGAAATGAAGTTCGGAACCAGGCGAGATCCAGTGGTGACCCAAGTCAGAAGTACGGGGACTAGCATGGCTAACTGTCCTCCATTGCCAGGAACTGTCTGGGATTTAGCACTGAAAGTTCCACATCCCAGGAAACCCCTAAGTTCTGGGCAAGCTTTGACAGTTGGTCGCCATGATGATTACCCCATCGAAGGAGGTTACAGACTGCAAAGGGTCCAGAGGAAACTTCTCAGGGGCTGGAATTGGAGAACTTGATTTGGGAGGTGGCTACATGGCTGTGTCCACACGTAAAGATCGTCACACTGAGCACCGAGGATGCGAGCGCTTGATGTGCTCGACAGTACAGATGCGCTGTCAGGTGTTTAAACAAAAGAAAGAAAAGGACCTGGACCTGGAACAGGGGAGCAGCTGAAGAAATGAGGCAGCCCACAGTGGGGGAGGTGGCATCTGGCGGGGGTCCCTCTCTGTCTGTCCTTCCATCTCACCTGACCACTGGAGCCCAGGCCATGGCTCCACCTCTGTCCTCAAGGAAGGGAGAGGTGATAAAGGAGCCAGATTTCAGCCATCCATGGCTTTCTGTTCATGGTCCAAAGCCTGACACAGCACCCCACCCGCAAAGCCCCTAGGGCCACGCCCACCCCCAGTCTGGGAATACAGCCACCTCCTAAACTGCTCAGCACTCACGCGCCCGGCCCCCATCCTCCCTGGCTGCGGTCCCCCCTGCATGGGCCTGGTTTCCACCTGTGCCCAGCCGCTTCGGGCTGACACTTCAGTCACCTCATCCGTTTGGCTCTCTCAAGCCAGCGTCACCTCTGGAAACTTCTAGAAGAAGCAGAACTTGAATTCCAGATCCATTGTGCCTGGACATTCCCAATACCACCACTGTTCCCGCCACTACAGAAGTTTCCTGATGGCCTTGGGAATCCAACTCCCATCTTCCTCCTTCTGTCAGAGAATTAGGCCAAGAGCACCCTCAGCAGGCATCACTCATCAACACTGATTCTCCTCTCTGGGCACGGATGAGGTCCGGGACCCCCTCTCCAGCCCAGGGCTCTGTGCGTGCGATTCATGGATGAGAGAAAATGAAATCTCCTTGTTATTTCCACACTGGGGTCCAAGTTCACAAGGGACTTAACTGGTTTTGTAGTTGGCCCGAAAAGCCCACGGCACAGAGGCGTCTGCTCTCTGACCAGTCTGGGTGCTACTCAGAGATCACCAGGGGCTCCCCCGGCATTAAGTGGATTTGGGCCCCACCCCTAAGCCATCAGTCTGGTTTGTCACCCTGAGGTCCGGACTCCTTGGGTCCTGATCTGCCCTTCTACCCAGTTCATGTTCATTTGCCACTAAGAGTGACAGGGTAGTTTCTCTCTCTTTTTTTCCCCTTTTTAAAAATTATTTATATTATTTTTATGGATTCATCGATGTCAGTAAAATGCTCCCATTACAGGTGTTCAGTTGGATGAGTGTTGCCACTTGGAACTCCCTGCCATGTGACCACCCACAGCAAGGCACAAAACATTTTTCATGCCCTGTGAAGTTATCTCTGTGGTGAAACATATCTCGTCACGGTGACAAGCCAGCAGAAATGTACCTACTGCCTTGCTGCGGATGGAGTCAGGTGCCTGCGTGGCTTGTTAAATTGCATGCTTGCAAGGGACTACTCCAACGCCCGCTGTAACCTCAAACAGCGCCTTGCAATTTTCCATCTAAAACAAAGAAAACTCCATTCTATTTCTGTCGCTGAACTATTGAGTTTTATCTCCCCAGGCTTTGTTGACCGTCTAGAGGTTTTTTATTTGTTCTCTTATATCCCGGATCCTCCACTTATCTTATTTATTGAAGTACCAGTTGTTCACACTACACCTTGTAAGTCCTTTCACAGTGTTGCACGACAATCTTGTATATTAGGTATCTGGTGGGAGAGCTCCAAACTCAGGAGGTAGTGGTAGGTGCAGTGCCTGGGACCCGTTGTAATATTTTGCATCTCGCCCCTTGTAATATCACACATTATTAGGGTCTACGACTTAAAATCCACCTGCTTCTCGACCTGTGGGATATGCGACATGCTCCACATAGCTCCTCTGTACTACTCCAAATTTTTTATCAAATTCATCAACCCCAGAGAAAGGAGAAATGTTTGTCAGAAATGCGACAAAGAGTTATGAACCGGCTCCCGCTATTAATAAGGCAGAGTCATTTTGCCAGATGATGAAGGACGTGCCAGGTTCTGTTGTTCTAGGTATTCGTCAATCTCTAGGCCCACACTAGTTAAAAATCAAGTATTTCCTGGCAATTTCATGTATTAGCCAGCGGTGACCTCGACAGCGTAATCGTGAAAGGCATCCAACCTGAAGAGAAGGACCGGGTGGCCCCGTTCCTGCCCCTTCGCCACACACCGCAGTGGGGTGTTTCTGACCCTCATTGCCTCTTGTCTGGATTATTTCAACAGCCTCCTGCCTGGTCCCCTGGCGTCAGTCTCGCCCACCTCCACCCTCTGAACCCCTGATGATGCAATCTTTCTCCATCATTCTCTGATCGAATGGCTTCCCGTGTAGTTCCGTGGCTGCAGAGTGATGGCCACACTCCAGCCTGCTGTTCAAGGACTGCCACAGAGCACCCTGCCTCTCCCCGCCTCCTCTGTACCTCTCCTACCCACCCAAGTGTTCCCTTCTGCCCTCTGCAGCCCACGCCCAGGACAAGTTCACCCAAGATACCCCTACCTTTGCAACTGCTTTTTCTCCTCTCTGGTTAATTCTCCATGAATGTGCTTAGACGTCATCTCCTCTGAAACTCTTCCCGAACACTTCGGGATCACTAGTATGTCATCGTCTGTGCCCTACAACCCTCTGTCTTAGTCTCTTAAGTGCTCCTGTGTCTCCCCGGCTCCGAGGGCACCATTCACGCTGAACACGGTCGGAGTGGGGCTCCCAGGAATCGCACAACACGGTGACGCCGAGCTTTCGCACCTGAGTCGGTCGTTTACCTGTTAACCCCGCCCCCAACTCCCCGCCCCCCAGAGCAAACCTTCCACTCGCAGCCATGAGTACAGCTCGTGTCCACGGGCTCCCTCAGCCTGTAAGGCCCCAGTTATCGTCCAGGTATCCCATCTTTTTGAACCTATTAACTCCATCTAACTAACCCCTTTCGCAGACCCTATGCTTTGGGATTTGAAAGTGTTCGTTTTTCCAATAGTTCTCAAGTTCAACTTCGCCTGGGTCAGTATCATGGTTTCCCACTGGGGTCATTTCTGTCAAGGACAGGCAGCACCTTTCCCCACGTAGCCCGATTCCCAGAATTCCGCCCTGGCCAGGGTCCCAGGCCTCGGTTCACTGAGCAGAAGAAGTCAGCCACATAGTGGCCACTCGGGAGAGCTCTGGGACCCTCCCCTTCAGTCTCAGCATTAGTTTCTCAAAGGCAGGGTAGAGCGCATGCCTTCCATTTTTTGAAAGCTTTTCTCTCTCCCCAAATCTGCTAAATCATAAGGTATACAAAGGAAACACTCATTCAATGCTTTTTAGGTGAATGCATTTTTAAATTAATAATGCTGAGCTAAGAAACATTGTTTATCATTAGCTGAGAAACATGCATTCTTAAAATAATAAACCAATATTAAACCGAAAAACCGTCTTTGAAACATGAAGAATCTACGAGCTATTTTGTTGATTTTATTACTATACCTTTTCTGCACACCTGAGCAGAGTCACTCACCAAGAACTTGGAAGAGCAAATTACATAAATGCTCATTTTGGTACCTACTACCAAGAGACAACCTTTTTGGCAGGGAGCATCCTCCTCAATGGATCAGATTATAATTTTCCTTAGGTTGCGTGTTGCAGATTCACAGTTGATTCCCAGAGACACAAAGAAAGCAAAGTCTCCCAAAATCATATAATGAAAGTAGATGGACCATAGGAGAAGGAAGAATGGGAATGGTGGTTAGAGAGAGGCGTGGGTACTATTTTCTGAATGTAGCAGGATGCCCTTCTCTGCTTTCAACCTTGGTCCTGCAGCAACCTTGAGCCTGCTGCTTTCTAGGACAGCCTGTGGCCCTGGAGAATCAATCTGCCTGACTGAATTTTTCTTCATTTAAAAAAAAAAATCCACTTTCTCTTTTGAAACCTCTAATGGCCGAGTGAAATAATTTGTCTGTCGCTTTGGAGTTCACGCTCTTCCAGGTAATTATAGGTGGCTGAGGTGTCTGCCCGTGGGTCTCTGTTTGGTCAAATTTCAGATCATATCCCATTCTTAATCCCTCATCATAAATCAGTTCTCCTGGCCTTTTAATCACTCTTGTCGCTGTGTTCTAAACTGGTTGCTGGGCAATAAATCAATTAGGAAATGTTTGCAAAGTGCTTTAAAAGATAAAAAGTGTGGGTAAGTGCAGCATATCACAGAAACGGGGCAGTGAACCTCAACGTGAGCCCGGCATTGTAGGTGTGGCCTCTGTAGGCATGGAGGCTCCACGCTAATAAATTTCGCCGTAATCCTACTGGAGTAGATTGATTCATTTCCCCCTTTGATATTTCTCTTATTTCTTTGAAGCAAAACCAAATCACATTTCTTTGAGATATTTGTTTGGGTTGAAGGATAAGAACAGTCTTATTTTTATAGCAAGAGATTGTATTTGGATATGAGAACTTTCTGAAGGCTAATGAAGAAGACAAAGAAATGACCCCCCAGAAAGAGAATGTGGTTATTTTATCACTGGAGAGCTTCAGGACAATAGACCAAAAAGCCAAAAATAAATAAATAAATAGATAGATAGATAGATAGATAGATAAATGAATGAATAAATAAATAAATAAATATTCTTGAATTAAGACCACAGATAACAAATAGGCTTCAAGTTAAATTGAATTCTGATCAATTCTGATTAATTGGTAGCAGCTGCTGTAAATATGGCTTTAAAGGCGCACAGAGGCCACGTCCAGTGGGGAAGTACCACGATCAATTAGCGACATCTTCCCCGAGTGTGGAGGAGGCAGACAGGCAGGCACGTTACCTACCTGCCGTTCGACGTTAGACAACCGGAAGGTAAGATTTATAGGTGGCGGTGTGACACAAGACAGGCATCTTTCTCCTCTAAGAGGTTCCAGGTTTTGATTAAAACCACCTCAAGGCACGCTCCACATTCCATGTGGGCCACGTGGCCTATCCACTGGCATTCACTGCACGACTACTCAGTGTAGAGACCCAGGCAAACTCTCGGAGGCGGCGAGAACAAAACACGTTACATTTGTATCGTACCTTAAATTTACAGACATTTACATGTATGCTTTTTTGCTTTATACTCATTTCATTTTTCAACACGTTTGTCTGTTTTGCGCATCCTCGGGGCCAGGTAGTATACTATGAACTGGGTGTAACTGATAAACCAAAAATAAAGTGTAGTCCTTGCGTTCATGAAGTTTACATTCTCATAGAGCCTAGGAGGAAAGAAGTAGGTACATACCTCAAAGATGAGACGACTGATGTTCAAATAACATATAACACAGCCACAGAAAAATGGAAGAACAGGACTTTAACCAAAAGCTCCCAGTAGTCCTCTCTTTGCTTAGTCCTGGCCTTCTGTTCGTGTCTGTGTGTGTGTGTGTGTGGTCCCTGGTCCCAGAGCTGCTGGGTCCTGGCTCCACTAACTGCTCTGATGGTCCTGCAGGCCACTTGTCTCCTGAGGATGCTGACCTTCTGGGGCCCCCTCTGATGCCACCAGGGCTTCCCTGGTGATGCCCTCAATCCCACAGGACCTGATGTCTCCTTCAGAGAGTGGTACCCTAGCTCTGGAGTGGAGAAGAGGGCATCACAACAAGGTGAGGTCAAGCCAGGCTTCAGACAGCAGATAAGGGCCAAGGCGAGGAGGGCAGGGAAAGGCACTGCACACGGAGGGGGTGGAAGGGTGAGGAGGAAAAATGGCACCAGCTACACGTGAAGGCAGAAAATCATCAAACGAGTAAGCAATTTCAGGGAACAATGAGTACATAGGCTTGGTTCACCTGAAGAAAAAAACAAAACACGTACTTAGCACCCACATGCCATAGGCACTGAAAAATTATTTCATTTAGGCTTCACAACAACTGTATAAGCAAGGGAGGAAGACGTTTCCCCTCATTATGGATGGGGCCACTAATGGCCACTGCTGTTAAGTAACGTGCCCAAGGCGATGGACCAGCAAGTGGCAGGGCCAGGATTCGTACCCAGGTGTCCCCGTCTCCATATCCAGAGCTCCATCTGCTCAAAGCATTCACGGTGAAGCATGCCAGGCGCTCAGTGCACGAGAGAGTTTGACTTGTGGGAAGAGTGAAAGCAGACATCAAAACCAGGCTGGAGAGAGGAAAGACAGGCTGTCTCTGCCAATTTGACAATGTCGTTGTCATCTATTCTTGCCCGACACGTGATGTGTTCAGGGAGAGATGGGAGACAACTCTTTATCAACAAATTCAAGCATTTTGTCTGCCACCAAAAGGAGTCCCTGACTGTTTCTAGCTTGAGGAATGCTAAAAGCCTAGAAATGGATCACTCCCAGGTCCTCTGCTTTTTTTCCTGCTGCCTTTTTTCTACGGCTACTTCTCTTCCTGTCCCTTGGCCTCTTGCTGAAGACACGGCTGGTTGGCTTCTCAGTCTTGACCCCCTCTCCCTCATCCTTCCTACAGAACTTCAACTTCACTCCTTCGCATCCACCCTCCTCTGTAAAGCCCTGTGTATCAGAGTAAGCGAGATGTGCCCCCAACCTCGGCAGATGACTACTGCGTAAGCTAAGTGGTCATGGTAGTCCCGTTTCCCAGTATGGACTTAGGCATGAGCATGTAATGCAACTGAGCAAATGAGGCATGAGGACGAGGCTGCTAGGAAGCTCTGGAAGAGGGTTCTTCACCCTTAAGGTGACATAAAGAAGAGATGGTCTCTACTTCTTCTGGATATTTTCTATCTGTGATGTCTGGAACTGTGGCAGCCATGTTGCAGACATGAGGCTAAGTACAGATGATCTTAACTGACTCGACTACTGTTGCTCTCGCCTACTCTTGTCTGACATGAGTAGATGCTTCGCTGTGCTGATTCATTGTGCATGACAGAGGGTTTCCTTGGGGGGGGGGGTTGATAAAGAAGAGGTTCTGAACACCGAGTACGAGCCATGGGGGTGGGGGGATGGGACAGAAGAAAAACAATATTAGATGAAGGATCGCTTTAGGTATTATATGGGTGCCATACACGTCCTTTGAGAAGAAGGAAGAAATAATGGAATTTAAAAAATGTTTTCGATTGTCAAACTAAGCTTCTTGAATATGACACCACTCAGAAACTAGACCACAATCATAAGATCGCAGTTTCGATAGCATGAAAATGGACCTAAAGGAAATGAGTCATGACACAGAAGACTGTTATTCTCGTGTTTGTTGATTTAGTGCAGACTCTCTACCATACCGCAGGTAAACTACAGCCCCAAGGCGAATCAAGCCTGCTGCCTACTTTAATAAATAAAGTTTTGTTGGGATACGGCCATCTCTACTTTCTTACATATTGTCCGTGCCTGACATTTTGCTCCAATATCAAAGTCAAGTAATTGCAGCAGACACTTCGTGACTTGCAGAGCTGAAAATATTTTCTATCTGGCCCTTGACAGAACGTTTGCTCCCTCTGATTTAGAAGGAAGAGAAGCAAAGTGACAGACGGAGTATGCAAATGAACACTGGCCACACCACATACGAAAATGACCCACATGAACCTATATGAATTCTGACCCACAATCTGCAGCAACCGGTGCAAGTAACCAAGCCATCACCTATAGAAAGCAGCTCAGGTAGTCAACCTGCTCCCCAGACATCAGACTTGTAGGAAGTCGGACCGCTACCTCTAGCAAAAGGTTCAAGGATCCAAACATTAATGCCTGTAACAACTGGCCCAAAACAGCCAGGACTTGATAGATAACTGACAGCTTTCCTAATTTTCGTCCCCATTCCAACTTAGGACCCACTGACGTGAGTCGACTCTGCACCCTAACCAGTCACTTAGGATGTCCTACGTCTAGTTATCCTACCGACGGCTTCCTCATGCCAACAGCATCCAACCAGGGCACACCTGAAGCTTCCCCCATTTTCCACGGTAAAGGTTTCCCACTCCCCTGCCTGCCCTCGAGTCTCTGTCAAAACACAGGTGATGCTGGCCAACATTTTTGCTATGTCAAGTTCAGAGAAAAAAAAATGAATAATAATAGCCTTTGCTTTTTTCATTTGCTTGCTCTCTACTTTTTGCCACAGAATTTGGAGTCAAAGGGTCTGAGTCCTAACCCGAGATCCACAACTCATTCCACATGTGACATTGAATAACTCGACTCACTTGTCAAAAAAAAAATTAAAGAGGCGGGCTTCCTGCCCATAGGAGCTCGCGGGCGACATACACTTTAAGATTGAGATTATTTCTGTACTAGAAGCATGTGCAAAGGATAGCATCAGCTCTGAGGAAGGGGTGACAGCTTGGATCTGGGTCATGCGTCTAGGACTTGGCTGGCTTTGATTAATTAATAATCATTGTTCTCTTTGACCACATTAAAATAGTCACTAGGAAAATGTATTTCCCCTAAATTCACAAATTTTTAGTTTTTCCAACGAAACCACAAGCCACTCATTCATTTCAAAATATGGAGTAGTCATTTGTTTGAAAATCCAATTTCACAAATGACTCATTTGTTAAAGTAATATTTTAATGGATCTTGATTCAAACCCTCTTTTTTAAAGTTTCCATTAGTGGAATCATTTGCTTTTGTCCAAAGCACTATCTAGTTTGCTTCATGGATGTTTAGCAATTTATGCAAATGATACACTTTTCAACATTTTGAATGTTTTTAAGCTTTTACAGTACACTTACTTGACTTACAATGTGCAAAACAAAACACTAATCATACGGAATCGTCACCGAGACCCCACTGAGTGCCTTAAGGAATACTATCACAGTTTCACTGTCCATGAGCATCCCGCAAATGTCTTTGTGAGTCCTAAACATGGTCATTGTTAAAATAGCCTTTTAAAGCTACAGTTTCCATTAATTAAAGAAACAATATGTAAGTATTTGTTTCAATTTTTTAACTTTAACCCAAATGTTATGTCACATATGGGCAAAGCCCATATTGCAAAATCCATAATGTTCCAGATTCTCCTCCTAAATGCAAATCGAAAGGCACACTGGACAGACAGTGTCAGGAGTGCTGGCTTCCAGCCTGGAATCTCACAAGTCTGAGCAAGCTCCAGAAAATAACATCACATCTTGGCACCCCTGTCTTCTCTCTTGCAGGCTGGCACTGAGGTTTGTTTCAAGACTAAAAAGCTATCGTCAATGAGCTCCATGAATTTGAAGAACTCCTGGTGGAAAACGACATTTTCCAGATGCCCGGCTGGATAGCGCCCACCCCGGGGGAAGCCTAAACTCATGAAATCTCAACAAGTGGCACTTGAGGGGTGCCGGGTACAAAGCCGAATCGGGGAAGACTTCTTTCCAGGAGCTGTTCCCAGCCAGAACAAAGTTTTGTTAACATCGTTAGCAAAGACTAGGATATTTCCAAAGATTAATGACGGGAAGACCTTGACCTGGCCATTCATAGAGTAAGGGCTGAGCTAAGTTCAGCCCTAACTAAGACACAGCCCCTCCAAATGTCCAGAGCAAGTGATGAAAGAAACAGTTTGCGAATGAATAGAGACCATTCACTTGGCCTTGATCTCATTGTATGGCCCATTTGGGAAAGAAGTGGTGTCTCCTTGTTATTATCCAAAGTACGTGGCAGTCACCAGCAGTAAGTACAGACCTAGGCTTCCTGGGTTCAAAGCCCCGCTTTGCCGGTTACTCATTCTGAGATCTTAAGCATTAAGCCCTGTGCCTTGTGTTTTTTTTATCTGTAAAGCAAAAATAATAGTAATACCTACCTCATGGAGTTTTCTGAGGAGTCATCAGTCAATATATGTAAAGCCCTCCATATGGTGCCTAACGAATTGTGAACACTCTTTAAATATCAGTCATCATTAGCTCCCATTTTATCAAGCATTGTCTAGGTAGCATACATGCATAATGTCATTTAATCCTCCCTAAGTAGCCCGTTTTTCCCACTTTATAGAGAAAAAAATTGAGACTTAAACAGCTTAGGTGAGATCATGATTCAAGCTAGTCGGTTTGACTCTAACTCACAATATTTTTTTTCTAAAGTTTATTGGGGTAGCATTGGTTAATACAGTTATTTAATTTTCAAGTGTATATTATAATTTGGCATCTGTATATTCTATTGTGTGTTTACCACCCAAAGTCCAGTTTCCTTCAGCTACTGTATGTTTGATCCCTTTTACCCAATTCACCCTCCACCTACGCCTCTATGTTTGACCCCCTTTACCTCATCTACCTCCCCCTTCTCCCCCACCCCCTACCCTCTGATAACTAGTCTATAGTCCATGTCCGTGATTCTCTTTGTTTGTCCTGTTCATTTGTTGCTTTTAGGTTTATACCCCACATATAAGTGATATCCTGTGATTTTCAACTTTTCTGTCTGGCTTATTTCGCTTAGCATGATTACCTCGAGGTCCATCCATGTTGTCACAAATGGCAGTATTACATCTCTTCTTCTGGCTGAGTCATATTCCAGTGTACGTGGTGATCAAGATGATGTGTACCCCTGCTTTAACCACACTCGGTTGCTATTTCACTCTACGACCCACAGTAATATAGGTCTTAAGGTACAGTTATTACAGAACTATAGTTTTGAAAGACGAGGGATGCAAATATTTTCACTTCCCGCAAATGAGCCAACACAACCCTGTAAGGTTCGTCCAACAACATACAGCAGTCCAGTGATGAAACGAAACATGCCGTCCTTTACATTTAACAAACACGAAGAGCGGCCTGTGAAAAGCACAACCAACAGACTGTCCTGATGATATATATATATATATATAATAACTGCTCATCGTTCCAGAATACGGGTGCAGCCACGCAGGGGGGCTCCGCGAGGCCACCCGGCTTCCGGCTGATCACCAGTCCCAGCCCCCCACCAACTTCACTACTGGCCAATTTTTTCAGAGGCTAAAATTTAATATCCCTTAGTGACTCACGTGAAAGGTAGAAGAAATGCGTGGCATTTGGTAGTAGAACGGAAAGGCAGGAGGGGTGGGAGGAGGGAGGGAAAGCCTCGGGCATTTTGCATTATCCACCAATCAGAACCGAAGGAGAGTCCCCGATTTTTTTTAAAGTCTTTCAGAGTCTAGGATAAAATCCTGCTTCTGTTTGTCTTTTCTTCTCACCGGAGCTCGTGAACTCCCTGGGGCCACGGTCACCCCAAAAGGAGAAACTCCATCTGGCTTTCTTTTAAGATGCGGTCGCTTCCACATCACCAACCAATTAGCAATTTATAATTAAGTGCAGAGTGGAAATTCTTCAGTCGCTGCCCCCTGTGACATGAAATTATCAGAAAGGCAAGACCAAAACGTGTCAAGCGTTCCCGCTTTCAGCCAGACGAAGCCGGCAACAAACATCTGGACGGGCGGCATGAGCTCGCGTTGCTACGGCACCCCACTTCCTGGCTAGTGTGTGACCCGGGCGAGAGCGGTATCGGGCTACTCCATCCGAAGATTCGCGTGGCTCTCATTCTACCTCTAAGAACAGCACTTCGTGCATCCGCGTTTACACCCTCACCCTGCGCTCTGCTGGCCAGTTTCCTGCTGATTTCCATGAACATGTCTGTCTTCCTCTTCCTCTTCCTCTTCCTCTTTCTCCTCCTCCTCCTCCTGCGTATAAACTATACCCCCACACGAAAGGGATATTTCCTTCATTTTAGCATGTGCCCATAGTGAATTCCATCCCAAATCTTGCTGATTCTAAAATATCGCACCTACCGCCTTTGTCATTAGTTTCTTTCATCGGCGCATTTGTGTACAGATTCTGAGACCATAATTCCCATCCTCCTTCAAAATTGTCTTTCCTGGAAGTCCCCAGACACGTTCTGCCCTTCCATTCTTCTCTCTGAGTCATATTGATTATCATCCAAAGCAATTATTTTCAAGGTTTTCCTCTCTTCCTATCCATATTTGTTTTCTATGAGCTGCCTTAGCAAAGTCCCACAAAAACCCAGTGGCTTTAAATGACAGAAATGTATTGTCTCACAGATCTGGAGGCTGGGGGCACAAACTCCAGATGTCCATAAGGCTGGTTCCCTCGCGGGCTCTGACGGACACGCCTCCCAGCCTCTCTCCTGGCTTCTGGTGCCCGCCCCAGCCCTTGCTGCGCCTCGGTTTGTAGGGGCCGAACTCGGGTCCCTGCCTCCACCTTCACATAGCCACCTCCCCACTCCAGGTCTCTCTGCATCTTCACACAGCCTTCTAAGTCCCGCTGTCACTGGATTTGGGGCTCCCCTAACTCAATATGGCCTCGCTTTCACTAATACACCCACCAAGATCCTATTTCTGAATAAAGTCACGCTAACAGGTACCAGACTTAAGACAACAACATACCCACGATACTAGTGACCATCACTCTGGATCCCTACATTTCATTCAGCTGGACTTCGGAACAGACAACCTGCCCTTCGATCTCGGGGATGGAGCCAGCCCTGGGAGCATCATCTCCTCCTTAGCTCAGGATGATGACCCCATCGGCTAACCCCATCCACACAGCCCACATTGCCCCTTCCAACCCCGCAACTCCATTCTGAGGTCGAAAGGTGTCTCGGAGGAAACAGCGAAAGCTCACCTGTGCTCTCAAGGTCCCCTCCCTTCCGGGGGCCTTCCTCACGTGATTACAATGCAGTGCAGTGGGCTCCTGGCCACACCTCAAACACACCCATCAGGTGTGTCCCATTTGGCCAGATTGGGCAGTGAGAGTAAAGACTCTTAACAGATACACCTGGCTGTAGATAAATCCTGGTTCTGCCATTCACCAGCTCTATGGCCTGAAACGCGATCCTGAACCTCTTGTTGAGGGATGAAGTTATTTACTAGTCATTGGGATTATGTGAATGTTTTAAAAAGCTACATGAAATGTTTAGCTTGACATCTGTTACAGGCTGAATTGTGTCCCTACAAAATTCATATGTTGAAGCATTGACCCCAGGACCTCAAGATGTGACAGTATTTGGAGATGGAGCCTTTAAGGGGGTGATTAAGTTAGAACAAGGCTATTCTGGTGGGTCCTAGTCCAACGTGACTCGTGTTCATCCTGGGAAGAAGGAGAGATTGAGAGGCACGGACAGACACCAAGGACCCATGAGCACCGAGAAAAGACCGTGTGAGAACACGGTGAGGAGACAGGTACCTGCAAGCAATGGTCATTGTCAAACAGACAGAAGATAATAAATGCTGGTTTTGATCTGCTTTTCCCTGATGATTAGTGATGTTGAGCACCTTTTCGTACACATGTTGGACATTCGTGTGTCCTCTTTGGAGAAACGTCTGTTCAGACCTTTTGTGCATTTTTTAATCAGGTTATTTGTGGGTTTGGGTTTTTTTTTTTTTTTGCTATTTAATTGTTTGATTTCCATATATATTTTTTGGATATTAACCTCTTATCAGATATATAGTTTGCTGTGCTTGACTTCCTCTTCCATCTATCAAAGTCCAAGTGTATTTCAAAGTTTGTTTTAAATTCTAGCTCCTGGATGAAAGCTTCCACTGGGAATAATCACCTGCCCTCTCTCTGCCACATCCCAGAGACAGAGTCCACGTCTCTCTCAATCTGCCTTCTCTGTGTTGCTGAAAACAGAGTCCCCCAGATCAACTCTCTTCAGAATGAAGCAAGGTGGACATAAAGCTGCAGCCTGGAGTAGAGATGGCGAATGCTAAGACACTGTCTACTGATGTTTGAAATTTTGGCAAAATACAAGGCAGGAGATCCTTATGACTTGAATTCCGAAGCCAGCTGCATTGATAGGAATGGAATTCTAACAGCCCGAGAAACATGTATCCCTCAGGCATGTTGGGGACCAGCCTCCTTCTCTAGGACCTCAGAGTCTCAGCTGCTCCCGAGTGGAGAGAAATGAACGGGCTCCTGAGGAGACCCTCACGGGGACCACAGCCCCAACCACCTCTGTAGGGCTGAAGACCCAAGGCTGAAATGCCTTCGAACAGACATTCAGAGGAAAACTGAAGACCCTCTAAGCATTATCATAGACAAGTTTCAAAAGTCTAAAGTTCACTGTGCACAGCCCACAACTCACAGAGGTGTTGGGGACTCAGCCGTGTGGAAGGCGGCCTGCATCACGGTTGAGAGACAGACCCCGTGACCACGCGGCCTGCAGTTAAGGCTCAGCCTTGTTGTCTACCACAGGGTGTCTCTGGATCAGTTACTTCACCTTTCTGAACTCGGTTTCCCCTTATCCAAAAACAGAGTCATTTAAGTTAACATTAACTGAGTTCTTACCACGTGCTAGACACCATGTACTTAAAACTCCATTTAGAATCCAGCACAGGTAAACATTTAGAACAGTGAATGGTGGTGGTCCTTAAGGAAGATGCCATTCCTGCAGCCTCTGGTCAGATGAATCAACGGATTTTTTATTTATCAAAAAGTTCAAGCTCTAACTTTGTTTCCCACCAGCTGTTCGGCCTTGGCTAAACTTCTGAAGCCTCTCAGCCTTCACTTCTCTGACCTTCCAAATATGTATAGCAATCTCTGTACCCCGAGGTTGTTGGGAGACCTGAGTGGCATCTTGGGGGCAAAAGGCTGCGGACCTGATTGTGCTCTGTGCGCGGTTACGATTATTATGATTACTTCTCCCACCACTGGGTTGTCTCCTGCCCCATTCCCACGGTGAACGGCCTTGACTTAACGTTTAAGGGAAGAGAAGACGTACGCCCAGCCTCCCCATGGGTAGGTACGTGACGGCAAGCTGCGTCAGGCTCCATCCCACGTCATCCCAGAGCTCTGAGCCTCGTAAACTTCAAATTCAGAGGACACCAATAAGCCAGGCCCTGGAAAGGTCAACGGAGCAGTGAGTGGGCCAAACGCATTGGGCAGTCTGTCTGGTCCCCCTAGTCGGAGTCGCACCACTCTGGCTGCAAGGAGGGCTGGCAGATGGTCGCAGTGGCAATGAGTGACACGGTAGGCTCCACCAGACAATGGCGGGGCAGCGGTGGGGTGAGTAGGAAGGGAACTGCGGATCATAGAGACACGCACGACACGTGTACTCTGGGCCCTGCTTGAATGTCGTCTCCCATGAAGTCTTTCTTGACCACTTTGTCTAAACTATCCTACCTCTCCCCATCACTATCTACTTCTGTGTCTCAGCTCCCCTTTATAAAAATGAAAGGTAATAATAATTACACCTCATTCGGGGTGGCGGTAAGGGTTAAACGCATCAGACGGGCAATTGTTTGTAAGCATGACACGAGGTATTTAATAAATGTTAGCTTTCATCAGTATTATCGCTATCACTATTTTTGTCTAATCACTATTTCTTCCTAGCACGTGTGGCGTTCTGAGAGTATTATCTTGGTTACCTACTTATTCACCAAGTTGTCAGCCGACCTCCCCGCTAGATCTTATTTGCTGTGAGGAGAAGTCTAGGTTATCTCCCCACAAAATGCTGCATAAATATCAGCTAATGGAATGAATGAATGAATGAACGAATGAACGAATGAGTCAATAAATGAATGCATGAAAAGACATCCACCACACTCGTTAGACTCCTGTCTCATACCCCAACAACATATTCGTAGGACACAGTTTCTTACCTAAATATTAAGTATGCAGAAATAGTGACACAGAAAAATTGAGTGACTTGTCCACACAGGAATGTGGGTGAGCAGCAGGCTGGCCCTATGCCAGGCACCAGGCAAGGCCCATTCACCCTTCCGGTCATTCATTCCACAGATGCACGTTAAGTCACTGGGCTCCCAGCCCCATTGACAGCGGGAGGCTGGCTTTAATCCTGGACTGCAGCCCACTCTGATCATCTCAGCGGACCCATAGGAAGACCAGACGCAGAGCTGAGCAGAGCCAACCTCACAGTGAGGTGCAGGCAGGAGGGGCCGTGACCCCCAACCCCTAGAGCAGGTCCTAAATCTCCTGGAGCACTGTTGAGTCTTTTCTCCTTGTGACAACTGATTTCCTCACAGGTGACTGTCATGGCCAGAATTAAATTGTCCCCAGGACAAGGACATCTGAGTTCAATTTTTGTCAGCCTGCAAGTACAGCTTTGCGGCTTTGTTTGTTCCGGTGGGGTGGGGGCCAGGGCTGTAGATAAGCATCACCACGACCAGGACTTGCTGTCCCTGACTTACATTCATTTCCTAATCAGTCATCACATTTCGTAGGAGCCCAGTGCTGACCTAGTGCATTTAACGCCACATTCTCAGCCAGAAGCTTCTGCTGCCTTTATCGGGGGAAACTAGCCGGCTCCCTTCCTCGCTGCCGCAGCAAGCAAAACAAACTCAGATTTTAAGGATGTTTTCCCCCGTGTTATCTAGGACTTTCCATTTTGTTCAAAGATTGTCTCCCGCCTCCTCCCTGTGTCCCTCCCTGGCGCCAAGACAATCTGAATGACCTAAAGCAGCTCCCTATTCAGCTCCACACCTAGGCTATTATCCTGCTCGACCCACCCCACACACGCACACACACACACACACGTGTGTGCACACATGCACACACATGCACACACAGGTTATTAGCCAACGGAACGCTGTGACCATGGGCCAGGCATATCCTTCTAAGCCTTCATTTCATCAGCTGTAAAATGAAGCAGTTGGGTTAGGTTATCCCTTTCTGTTCTGAAATGCACAATTCTAACTCGCCGTGATTCTGGAGTTCAATTTATAAAGCGTCTGAGATGGAAGACGTGTTTCAAAATAATCACTACAACGTCCGCATGTTCCACCATTTTAGAGCCGCCTTACTATTTTTGCCGCATCTGCATTCCACGTACCCTATCATTCACTCCACTACCGTTCTTTACGTTGGCTTTTTGACTTGAATGCACGCATTTGAAAGGTACACCTTATCACTACTGCACACAGAAAGCCGTACTCACTTGCCACAGACAGAATCAGAACTAAAAGAAAATAAAGCCACCTGAGAGAATTCGAGCTGGGTGCTGTCGCCTGGGGCCCCGGCCTGCCACTTGCCCTGCTTTGTCGAAATGGTAGCGTAGCAAGTGGTAAAATATGCTGATGTCATGCCCGCACCGAGGGAGATTTTCTCCCTGCCCTATTCGGCATTGGAAAGGGACACCAAGTAGTGTCGCTGTTATTGCGTGCAGAGGCTGGAGGCCGCCTGAGACCACGCCCAAGAACCTTACTTTGGGTAAAATGTCTTCACTATGTTCTTCCTTTACCCTCCAAAACTAGTCCATCCAAAACTCCCAATTGTCCATTTCTGCATCTTCACCATCACCTTCACCTGTGGGCACTACCAGGCAGCTGGGACGAGAAAAACAGGCACACGCAGAAACACACGCACAGGTGCACGAAGTGCTCCAAAAGAACTCTGTCAACGGCACAGTGCCTTCCCGGACACTCCCCGCAAGTCCCCAGCTCTAGGGACCCTCAACCTGGGCCATGTTTACGCCGCTGCCTCTTCTAAGAAGACTGGCTTCCACCGAACATTTGAGGAGCTCTTGAGGTGACTCCCCTTTCCTCTCTTTGCAGACACTGGGGAGGAGGACAGCGCACAGGTACAGAGCCTGGGGATGGCGTTGAGGGGACGAGCAGGAGAACCACAGGGAGGCGCTGCCTTCCGTTTGTTTCGCATGACGCAGGGGAAATACTCCGGTGTTTCCGCTTTGGATGCAGTCTGGCATCCAATTCCAGCTCCATCACTTTGCAGCAACATAGACGAGGGCGAGTTGCTCATCTTCTGTGAACCTTCGTCTCTTCCTTCACAAAATGGCTCTCATGACACCCACTTCTCTGTGTTGTAAAGCCGTGAGGAGCTGTGGCAGGCACACAGACAAACCCCCAACACCTCTTCCTTCCCCCTTCTGGGTTATTTTATTTTATTTTATTTTATTTTATTTTTTTTGCTTTGGCACCATTCGTGGAGGTCCAAAACATGCTGTGTTCAGTTTGTTTGATTATATTGCCTTTCAAAACCTGAGTCTTACCTGCAAAGTGAGAGAGACAGACAGACAGGGACAGAGAGAGGGGGCAAGCTGTGAATTTTCATAAGGTAAGGGGTTTTCTAGGACTTGATCGTGGAAAGCGAAACATGGGGTGAATGGAATGATAAGAAGTGAGCAGAGAAAGGAAGGAGGACTTCATACCAGCAAACCCAATAATCAGCCCCTTTTGCATAATCATTCAGCAGGTTTTGAGGATGAAAGAGTAGCAAGGTAAATCTAGAAAATGTGGAGCGTTTTGTGCATACATTTGAATTAGAGAATTCTTAGATGGTTTTACATACGGAGTCGGGGAGGTGAGGGAAGACACGAAGAAAAACAGAGAAACGCTTCCCCCTGCTGCCTGGATGATAAAAAGCAGCACGGATTAAAAAAAAAAAAAACAAAAAAAAAATTTCAATAAACGCTCTTAAACCCTAAACACTTGCAAAGGATTCACTATGTACATAAACTTAAATTTTGTGGAATGTGTTTTCCCTCTGAAGCTACCTTCACAGGTTGCAAAAACTGATCATAGAACAGAGAGAGGCTTGCTCTCCAATAATCTTCACTGGGCACTTCATTCTTTCTTTGAGCCGGAAATGCATTGACAATGATTTTAAAATCGAGGTGATATCAAAGTTGTAAACTAAAAAATCTCACCGCTGTCTCCGTTTCTGCCCTTGTTACCCATACCCGGACACCGTTGGTAGATTTCGTATGCAAATACAAGCAATGGCGACTACATAACCTTGCTTCCCTCTTTCTCATATGAGAGTTAGCTACTCACCCCCGTTCTACATACTACTTTCGTTGCACCATATCTCGGGGACCGTTCCATTGCAGGACAGAGCAAGCTTTCTTGTTCTTTCTTCATCACGAAGCATTTTAAATGTGCAAACAACACATCACCACTTGGGAAACCACGTAAGTTGGATAAATTATCGCAGGATGTGAGTGGTTTAACATGTTTTAATGTAGAAATAAACTTCTCTGACCTTCATGACCCACGGACACACACTGTCCCTGTCCTTTGTAATAAACTCGTGTCCGGCCTGTTTTGATTCTGGTGCCCCTGCTGATTAAAATCTCTCACCTTGGTACCCAGGTGTTCTAGGCCAGCACAGAGCTTTGTCGTCACTGAACTTTAGAAGCTGGTGCTTAGAATTAAAAGAGCTTAATGCCACCAAGATTTCTATTAAAACACCCGGGGTGACGAAAAAAGCCTTTGCTTCAGCCGAAATGTTCTTTCTTATAAAGGGCAAAATGGAAAATACAAACTCGCTGCCTTTTTCTCCCTGTGTTCACCAGCCATCAGCATCTCCTAAAAACAACAGGGCTGCCAGCTCTTGATGGAAACCGGGTTTGGCTTATTGTATTTAAAAGAGTTATTGTATTTAAAAGAGTCGTCCAGTGCGGACAGCAAGCCAGTGCGACTGTCAAGGTCAAAGAAAAATCCAATTATCCATAGCAAAGGCTGACCATATAATTAAATTATACCAGTTAGGAAAAACATTTGATCTTCTGCAACTAGCTTTTCCAGAAAATTCACCCTCGAATTCAGCCATTCATCCGCATCCAGCTGACCAAGTTCCTTCTGTCATCCAGCAACCTGCAACGTGTCTGTAGTGAACCCATCGGTGCCCACCCACGTCCCCTTGGCCCACCCTAGAGGTCGCCTGCTTTCAGGAGAGGTCCCCATGCACACGGATATCTTACCACTAAGGACCAACCTGCTTCTCTCTACCTAACGGCTTTTTCTGGGTATAAAAGTATGCCCTGGACAGTCTGGGCATGCAGGGCAGGACAGAAGTGTGCCGAAAAGCCAAGGTCCCCAAGAGAAACCCTCAATCGATGCGGGATGGGAATTGGTAGAAAAATGTCCAGCCCTCCTCTTGCCTCTTGCTGGAGCAATGCTGAAGTGTGTGGCACCCAGACTCTCAGAGAGACGTCAGTACAACTGAGCCCTAGGTGCTCACGACAGTGACCCACTCATTAATCCACTCCTTACTGGATCTCTCCCCTTCTCCCTTCTCTTGCCTTCTTCCTGGGATCGCCTCCTGTGACAGTATGGGTCCATTCAGGAGACAGAAACTACACAGGCACTTAAACAGAGGAAGTATAATACAAAGAATCACTAACTATGATAAAGAGTAAGATACAAAGAGACTGTAAGATACAAAGAGACTCTATACGGCACCCTACGGCGTAGAGTGAGTACCCATGCAAGGACGAACTTGGAAGAGATCCAGGCACCTTTGAAGAAGATGTGGTTCTGCCCACCAGATAGCACAGGAGTCCGCTGCTCTGGCCACGCGAGAGCGGGTCTGGAGATGCTGCAAACGCAAGAGGCTACGCTCCAGAGTGCGCGTGAGAGGGCAGACAGCCCGCAACAGGTCTCGGGTGTGGAGTCCTCGAGCCAAAAGGGTGGTACTCTTTTGGGGAGGGTGGGCTGTGCCGTAAACTTTGGTTTTCCCACACTGAGAAGGCTGCACAAAGGTTACCACCACGCCAAGGCTGCAAAGTTACAGAAGGACCATGTCTGGGCCCACAGCTGGGGCGAGCTCCACTGAATGTCCTCACACACAGAGTGGAGACCCCCTCCACACCCCCCCACCCCCCCACCCCACCCCCCTCCAGCACAGAAATGGCAGGAGACATTCTTCCTCCTGCAACATCCCTCCGGCTCCCTCTACTGGACGGCTTAACACCCTGCTCATATTAAAGGAGACATACCCAGGGGAATTTCTTTATCGTAGAGCATATCATGTAGGGTGCATCAGAGAAGAGATGCCGCCAACTGATAAAGAATATTCCTCCCAAATAAACGACTCCCACCCAAATCCTCCCCTCGAGATCTGCTTTTGGAAGAACCCGAATCAAGAGACCATTGATCCTGATTTCAGTCTTGGCTCTGTGCGACCTCACAGGAGGAGCTGTCGCAGCTTAGAGTCCCTGCTTTCTCATCAGTAAAACGGAGGTAATAATCAACAGTACCCACCTCACCTGGTGCCGGCGGAATAAAAAATATAGACCATTTGCAACACATCCGGTACAAAAGAAGTGCTCAAAGATGTCATCGTCTTCGTCCTTTTCGAATCGAGTTCTAGCCCCAATGTTTTTTCTTCGTGTCAGGGTGCTGTGAGCTACTCGGCCCAACATTCTGTCTTTAAATGAAGCTTAGGACAGCATTGGTGGGGAAAAGGTCTGGAAGAACACTTTGCCCCGGAAAGGGGCTGTCTAAAGCATTGGAAATGAAAGGTAAAGATAAACAACCACTTCTCTGAAGAAAAAAAGTCCAGATGGAGAATTTCTCCAGCAGTAGGATACATTAATCTCTGTGGGCACTTAAATAGATGACTTTTAAAGGGGTGTGATTATAGCTACCATGTATTGAGATATCACTATGTGCCAGGAATTTATAGTCAAAGTCTTGCTTCATCCTCACAAATCTTTAAGATAAATGCTCTTTTAAATCTCAGTTTTGCAAATAATGAAACAAAGGTTCAGAAAGAAGAACCCGTTTGCCTAAAGTCAGAGCCAGGATTTGAACCCAAGCCTACTTGACTCAGCTCCAGCTGCTGTGGTGAGCAGAATCCTGATTCAGAGCAAAATGTCAGGAGCTTGTAGCCCATGCTTAAGTTCCAAGTCCCTGTGTGATCCAGAAGGGAGGTTTTCCTTTCCTAAAGGAATGGTTCTCTCATCTCTGAAATGAGAGAGTTGAGTTAGAATTGTAGTTCTCATGGGAGTGGTACCACCCCGAAGGATATTTTAGAAATTACTGGAGATGGCTGGCACTTTGATGAGAGAACACTCACCAGCATTTCATGGTTGAGGTCCAAGAAGAGTAGACTCCCTTTGTGATGCTTGAGACAGCCCTGTCCAATGAAGAACATGCTTCATGCCAGATATATCTCACAGAACATTCCTGGAGCCAAAAAAGTTAAGCGAACCTACATCCCAACTCCATTTACATCCAAAAAGAAAGCATTCTTATGTGGTTTTGATGTACAATGAATTTTCCTTAGCCAATTGAGGGAAGGTTGTATTTTCTTTTACTAGAAATTTTACCAAGACTTGGTCACCTTTGGAAAATCATGTCACCAGCAACGCAACTCATGCTAGAAGTTAGCAGGCCATCAGATCTCTCCCCCACTCCACACCGGACTGAGCAAACGTAAGAATCTGGGTATTTCATTGTGTCTTCTAACATAGCAGCCCTCAAATATTTATATATTGACATACTCATTACCTTACCGTAAATTACTTTCTTAAAATTTTTTTTTCCTTTGTAGAATAGTTAGGATACCATATTGATTAAAAAGGAAATGCATGTGTGGACAGGTTTTATTACTTGTGAACTTCAAGATATTTAAGGAGGCATTATAAAATACTTGTTTTTAAAAAGGGACTCTGGGCACAGAGAGAGAGGTTCTGTCCTCAATGTTCACAGAAACATGACAGCCCCATTCCAAAGTCAAGTCCAAGATGCACAATAAGCAAATATTTTCATCTACTCGAAAGTGAGTCATTAGCACTGACTCTGGGCCAGAAACTGCTGTGGGTTCCAGGGGTGCAGCAGCGTCTGAGACTGGACAGCCTGAGTCTGTAGAGCTTTGTCTGAAAAAGGCAAAGGCTCAAATCTACTGAAGTTAATATTCGCCTCACCCAAGGCCTGCTAATTCCCCTATGAGGTATATACTCAAGAGAATATGGGGATATGTCCACCCAAAGACAATGCAAGACTGTTGATAGCAGCTTTGTTCATAATAAGCAAAAACTGCAACTAATTCAAATATCTTTGAAGAGAAGATAAAGAAATAAATTGTGGGGTATTCATACAATAGCTTTAAGAAAAAAGCACAAACTACAAATACAACAAAAACATGGATGAATCTCACAGACATTATGTTGAACATGCAAGCAAGATACAAAAGTGAAATGACAATTAACTTTGTTTTTTAGCTTCATATAAATGCTACTTATATAAAGTTAAAGAACAGTCAAATTTAATCAGCGGTACTAAATATCAGAATAGTAGTTATCTCTTGGTGGAGATATTATTGATGAGGCAAGCACGCAAAGGAACCTTCTAGAAAGTTGGGAAAATTCTGTACCTTAGTCTGTATCATGATGGCGATACAGGTGTATTTAAATTACCCAGGTGTAATTAGGAATTCATCAAGCTGAACACTTAAGATGACTGCATTCTGACAAACTTTAAAGTACTTAATTACTTCAACTACTTAATTACTTACCTCAATTAAAAAAAAAAAAGAACTCTATTTGAACACCCCAGTTTAAAAAATTAGTCATTGCAAAACGAAAAGCTTCTGGAATGAGATAAATCTGGGTTCAGATCTCATTTTCACCACTTCCTACTCTGTAAGACTTTGAGAACTTTCCTCAGTCTGTCTGAGCCTCTGTTCCCTCATACAAAATGAGTGTAACAGCACATTTCTCCTCAGTTTGCTGCGGGGAGTGAGACATAACATATGTAAAAGTGCCTACTAGTCCGTTTCTTCTCTAGAAATTTCACACTCCATTAGCTCCAACTTCCCCAAAGGAGGTCTTCTGTCAGGGATGGCAAATATGGGACAGTGGCCCCCACTGCTCCCTCCTGAGCCTGAGGACATGGCTAACCAACTATGGCACTCTTCCTTGCTGACCCTTAAAATCCATTTCCACACAGTTCTCCCCGAAGCTGCTTATTCCGTGAGAGCTGGCACGTGAAATAAAACCTACAAGTCATCATGACCTGTGTCATATTTATCTTTGCCTTGTCTGTAGCATCTATTACAAAGACTGGTTGAGCTTGTGCAAAATGATGAAAAAACTGATATTTATTTAGCATCTAACGCTCAACATACTGAAACCGGAGTTGAGTACCTCTTAAATCCTCGCAAAACTCCTGTTAGCAGAGCATAATTCTTATTGAACAGTCACAGAGAGTGATACTAAAGCTTATTTAACTTGGGAACACTGGTCAAACAGATCACAGGTAGCTAAGCCAGCTTTAAATCCAGGTCTGCCTGCCCCAGCGCCCAAGGTCTGTCCACCACGACATGTCATACTTCATCAACGACGGACACCCAATGCGTGTCCAACATTAGACGACAGACAGCTATGGACAAATCATCCAGAATCCAGAACAAGGAAAATAGACATGGATTATCCCAATAGGAGTGAGTTATAAAGGGAATACGGGAAATGATTTTATGTCGAGAAGTAAATAAAAACAAAAGTGAGGCCTGACGGTTAAACAGGCGCACGACAGAGTCAACATTCTGCAAGACTCACAATTTACTGGCTGCTAATGCTGCAGATCTGCTTTTTCAAACACGAGCACATCGGGCATTCTGCTGAGCGAGCAGAGCGAGCCTTGGGGAGCCCCAGGTGAAGTACGGCGACCACGCTCTCTGCAGGGTCTTGCACGTCTTCCTTGCTTTCGATGCGGTCTGCTTTCCTGCCCGCTTCGTGGACCTCATTAGAGACCAGAGGTGGGGACACGGCGCTGCCCCCTGACAAAAGGAAGCCCTCTGCTGGACCCAGCAAGCACAGACCACGTGCGTGTCTGGGCTGCTGTTCTGAATCTGAAAATACATGTCGTAATGCCCTCTCTCCTGGGGAGGAAGAGAAAACAGAACACAAAATGGGGAGAGGGAACAACGTCTGAGCCGAGCAGGCCTGCAGAGGCCACTGTGCCCGTTTACCTAAATGTCAATCATGTTCGCCATATGCCTGTACCATCTGTGGTATTATTTACTTATTCTCTTTTTTGTAAATAAGCCCACTTATTTAACTGCATTTAGCCTCATCCGAAGCAATAAATCAATGACATTATACACTTGAGGTGCTGCTTATGTTTCTCCTTATAGATAGTAAAACAAATACGGCAACTACGAAAATTAAAAATGTTCATCCAAAAGCACAATGAGATATCACTGTGCACCTGTCAGAATGGCTATTATCAAAAGGACAAAAATAACAAGTGTTGACAAGGATGCAGAGAAAAGGGAACCCTCACGCACTGCTGGTGAAAATGTAAGTTGGTGCAGCCACTATGGAAAACGGTATGGAATTCCTCAAAAAAGTTAAAAATAAAACTACCAGATGATCCAAAAATTGTACTACTGGGTATTTAACCAAAGGAAACAAAAGCACTAACTCAAGAAGACATCTGCACCCCTATGTTCATCACGGCATTATTAATAATGGCTAAGACATGGAAACGACCTGTGTCCATCAATGCATGAGTAGATCAAGCAAATGTATATCTCACACACACACACACACACACACACACACACACACACAGTGGAATATTATTTGGCCATAAAAAAAGAAGAAAATCCTGCCATTTGAAACAACATAGGGGGACCTTGAGGGTATTGTGCTAAGTGAATTAAGTCAGACAGAGAATGATAAATACTATCTGTTAAGGTAGTCAAAAGGTACAAACTTTCAGTTCTAAAATAAATAAGTCCTGGGGGTGTAATGTACAGTGTGGTGACTACAGTTAATAATACCGAATTGTATATTTGGAAGTAGCTAAGAGACTCGATCTTACACGTTCTCATCGCAAGAAAAAAAGAATTGTAACTATTTGTGGTGATGGATGTCAGGCCAGACAGTGGGAAGGAAAAGAAGAATCTCCCAGAGGCGATTCATCAGGAGGGGGCATGTGGACCAGTTGTTGGAGCACAGAGCTGGTTCCGGGCAGTGAGGAGATGATGCTGTAACTCACAGGACCGCTCACCTTGCTGGGTGCTGGGCTGTGCCGTAGGAAATACAGTTGCTCCTGTACGAAGTGGAAGAGCTGGCATCTGACGGCCCAGGCCAGTTGGAGAGGACTGTCCTTAACCGCAGGTGACCCAAGAGAAGGACGATCGTCCTGTTCTGAGGAACCACTGCCCAACTGGGGGACTCCCAGCTTCAGCGGGTGACAAGGATTCCAGGTGTTCTTCTTCTCACCTGCAGGGCCCCAGAGGGGTTCTTGGGCATCTCATGAAAGGCCCCTGAAGACAAGGGGGTGAGTGAGGGAGACTGCACCGCCTGCTAATCTGAGTAGGTGGAGCGCTGCTGTCCCAAAGTGGCTGTTGACAAAGGGGACTCGTTTTGTATATACACGAGCTGTCAGGTCTAGAGACTTTCAGGTTATGAACATATGTGCCAACTGACGCTTAGAGAGGCTTAATAAGAGGATCCCAGCCGGTCTTAACCCTCACCGCACATTATTAAGAAATTTCTAAAGCAGACGGATGCTGGGCTGAAACCCAGTCCATCTGAATCAGACTTTTCAGTGGGGCCAAGGAATCAATTATCTTTTAAAAGCTCCCCAGGTAAATCTAATATGTAACCAAGTTGTGAAGTACAGGACTAACCCAAGATAGAGAAATAGATGGTAGATGATAGATGATAGATAGATAGATGGATAGATAGATAGATAGATAGATAGATAGATAGATAGATGCCCCATTTTATGGATTAGGACTATAAGGGTTAGAAATTCGAATGAGTAGGCCAAGGTCGTTCAGTTGATAAGTAGCAGAATTATATGTCAAATCTAGGTCTGATCGCTTACCCCATATTGATTTTACTCTACCTTGTTGCCTTGAGGATTCTGGAGAATGAGGGGAAAGAACCAGGGCAGCCAAAAGAGAATAAAAAATCACCCCATCGCCCCCCACCCCTCCGCCAAAAACTTCAGTTTCCTCCCTGTTAACCTTCTTGCAGTGAATAAAAGGGAGATTTCACACACAAAAAACTCTCCTGCATGCCACCGAAAAGCCATGAAGGCCAAAGCAACATACTTCAAAAAAGGTTTTTCTCCTCACTTCTTTCTAGCAGAAACCGTTGTCAAGCTCGACGTTCCGGCGGCATCGCTGGGAGGCAGGCACTGGGCAACAAAGGGGAGAAAGTGTGCGGCTCGTGTGGCTTGGAACACAAGGGAGCCACACCTGTGCTGGGGCTCCCCGGTCCCTGGAGCCTGGAGCACAGAGAGAGAGAGAGAGAGAGAGAGAGAGAGAGAGAGAGAGAGAGAGAGAGAGAGAGCGCACGAGCGAGAGAGCGCCCCCTAGTGGGGGAGATGGGTGGTTCCGGGGCAGCTTCCAGGGCTTCAGACATCACCAGAGGGGTGGAGCCTCCCTGAACCAGCACCTTGCAAGTGACTCTAGGGCAGGAGCCCTCTGAGTGTCTGTGAAAATTTAGTAAGCATAATATTTCAAGTAGAGCTATTGAAAGTTTATAATGCACAGGGTCCTAAGCAAAGTCTTTCATGGGCACCCTCCCCGCTACCCCCCCCCCCCACACACACACACACACACGCACGCACGCACACACTGCGAGGTTGGCAATCTTCTCATCACAGTGGTGAGGAAACGAGCCCAGAGCCGTGGAGAATTCACCAGCCCAAGTCACAGAGCAGGTAGTGATGCAGCTGGGATTGAACCCCAGGAGGGAAGTTCCAGTGACCCTCATTTGCTGCCAGGACCGTGGGGTCTGCCTGACTACAGAACTCTTGGCCGAGTCCATGACGGGGAAAACTGTGGGCAGGAACTGAGTGTCGGCCAAAATTCTGTCCTGACACCCACCCCGCTGTGTTTCCAAGTCCTCAGCCTGTTCTGTAACTAGGTAGAAAAAAGGGGTGAGCGTGGGGGGCACTTGCCTCGGTGTCCCGCTAGGTGTTTAAAATGGGCTCTGCGGGGGAAAGAAAGGCCTGGTCTGTCGCACTTGCCAATTTCTGTGGTGTGACACTCCCATTGTGGCCGATTTCAAGCTACCAACTTGGCATCAACTACTTCGCCAATTTCCTGAAAATTTAACCTGAGCTATGTGAACTGGCTCCAGGACACCTATGAATTAATTCCGTTCTAAGAAAATGCTGCTTGCTCGCTAGAAGCTGGGCCTTCCTTCAACCCCAGGCCTAACTGGTCCGGAGTGTTTTAGCGTCCGTCAGTGGTGCCGGTCCATTTTTCTTCCTTGTAGCGGTAACTCACTTCGGCGTGGCAGACCCACGCGGTCTGCTTGTGTGACTGACATGAGTAACACACGCTAGTGAACGAAAGGTCTGAGTGTGATGGACCGAAGAGCCAGTGACGGTTGAGTTCAGTGGGTGAAAGAACAGATTAGAACTCTCGAAACTCACAAAGTGGGGTGGGAGTGAAGATGAGCTCCGCACATGTATCTCGGGGGCAGATCGGGTGTTCACGGCAAATCACGGAATACCAGGCTTCAAAAGCCAATATGGAGTGAGATAAATAATAATGGGACCACGATAAAGGAAAGAGGAGTGTGGAGGCTGCGGAGTCTGGCTTCCCTCAGGCTCGGGGCTGCTGCGCTTCTTCTAGGAATGCTGGGTTGACTTGAGTCTGGTCTTCCCGGGGGCGGGGAGGTGTGCTCGAATGCAAAGGCTTTGGGGGGAGATCTGTGGAATGGTTCAAATTACTCAACATTTCTAAGCCTCAGTCTCCTCGTCTGTAGAATGGCGACGTTAACGACTGTGAGAGAAGTTGCTGAGATGACTTGAGTGTGAGCATTTATCCGCATTTTATTTTGAGTCGGTTGGAAAGGGAAAGACTTCAAAGAAAACTAGTTCAAAGATCTTCCTCGGGGAAGAAAACAAATGTGACTTAACTAACAGTTGAGAGTTTTAAAAGAGGGCTGTCTGGTTTAAAGACTATTAAGACAGCATCAGGCTTAAAGAGCACCGCACCTTTGAAATCCGGTTAAAGGTTACTGGGCACATCTAAGGAACAAGAATTAGCGGAGTGGAGTCAATCGAATGTCCCAGAAGGACTTTCGATTGCATTAAAGTCCATCAGAAAAATACTCCAATGCTGTATCAGCAGCGCTGGAACCTCTCAAAGGACCAAAAATCACATCCGCCCACACAGTTCTGGCCCAGATCAGGCTTGGAATGAGGTCCTTTTACAGTCACCATCACATAGGGCTGGCGTGAGGATGAAATGACGTGGTAACAGCAGCAAATGCATACCGAGTGTGCATCCCGTGCCAGCTCTGGTGGTGAGCCCTTCGCATCCAGCGTGAAGTCATGTCATTCACCGGTTTAGAATTCTCTAGGGGCTTCTCACTGCGCTAGAGACAAAAAAAAAAAAAAAATCCCCTGTCTTGTTGTCAAAGCTCTACGTGACCCGATTCCATCTGCTATGACTCTGTCCCCCGCCTGATATCCTTCATCTGCAATGACCTTATTCCTGGTCCTCGAACACATCAAGCTGCTTCCTGCCTCAGGCCCTTAGCACCAGCCATTGCAGCTGCCAAGGCTGCTCCTCATTTCCCACGGCCGGCTTCACCCTGACATTGAGATATGAGAAGGATCTCCCCTAACCTGCAGGTTGCTACCCAGCTCATCAAGCGAGAAACCAACAAAGCTGAAATGCAAACCCAGTTGTGGCTCCATCCTTAATCATTATAAAAATAAGCGTCTTCGACTACCCTTCCTCTTTTATATACTACACACTTAGTCTAGGAAATGAAAACAAATCTGCCTTTGCTTTAGACTTAAATTTGAATTAGTTCCTCTGACAGTCATTAGCCAAAGGGCTATCTACTGCTTACATAAGTCAACATTAAAAAAAAAAAAAAAGTCTACTGTAGGAGTGAATACACCTATAATTATGTGAATATATCTTTTCTATGACTGACCTTGAAAATTAAGCTACTTAACAATTTGTTCCTGCCTTCCAAGCCCTCTGCCCATCCAGGGTCTATCATCTCTTTCAAAACCAAGTTCAAGGCCACCTTTCCTCAGCGTGCTTCGTTGACTAGCTCAGCTGTTCCAGACACCCTTCCATGTGTGCACACATTCATGTTCTTCCACTTTGCCCTCATTTCTACATTATCCGACTACCCTTATTTCATCTTACATGTCACGTGTATGCTTAACAGGTATGTTCCATCTTTCCAATTAGCATGTCGGCTTCCTGAGACTGAGCCCATGCTCCCTAGGCTTCCTGTCCTGGTCAAACCTGCCTAGGACCAACAGGACGACATAGAACACCTGTACAGTTGATTACCTAATAGCAGATAGTGTGAATATGTAAATGAAAGAGCATTTCTTTCTTTCTTCATTCCTTATTGAAAGTTCTGAATTTGGGAAATAACACAGGCGCTTTCTTTATTGCAAAACTCACTGTTTAAGCACCATTGTAAGTTATTCAACATATTTACCACTTCATTGTACTTCTGAAAACGTAAAATAGTACGAATTCCAATTTATGTTTAATCTAAAAAATCTTGGCCGTTACTCAGGCTTTTATTATTTTAACGGTTAACTGAATCTCACCTTTTTAAATCGGGGTCTCTCATTCTTGGTGCTGAAAAAGAATGTTGCAAAACATTTAAACACACCCTCTGTGCTTAAATACAGAAAAGTACAATTGTCACTTTAGTATCCGTGGTCTAAAATAATTGTCAATGAAAAAAAAATAAAACAAAATAAAAAATTGTCGATGAATGTTTATATTTAATCATCTTTCAAAAAGGGGCATGTCTTCTCTTTTTCCAACTAACTCTGATATCTCTTGAGTACTATGGTTCGACTCCACGGAAACCATTCTTGAATTAAATCTGTCTAGCAAAAAAGATCTCGCTTTTAAAGAGTCACCCCACTCAATCCATGGCCTTCCTGGACTAATATGAAAACAGCAACCCATTGACTGGAAGAATATCCGATTTGAATCAACGTTTTGATGCATGTGGGCAATGACTGGTAGCAAGTGTCAAGCCAGGGTTCAGTTTGTTTACGGAGAGGCCAACATTGATGAATGTCGATATTCATTAGGCTCCCGTACCCACTGTACCATTCTTCACAATCCCTCCTCATTCAGTTTCCTCCCATCGCCGTAACCAGGCACATTCCACATGGAACAATAGGACTTTTGTCAGTTAGGATGTTTATTGGGATTCGTCTCACGTAACCAAATGATAGGTAAGGACAAGTAGGTCTTAGGAAGATACGGAGAACACAGGACCTTGACTGTCCATCTCTCATCCGAGCTTCACTCTGTGGGTTGGCAGACTTTCCTTTTTCTTCTTCTTCCACAGACTGGCTCTGTCCACACAGAAGAGGCTGTGGGTGTTGACTGCCTCCTCCAGACATCTACCAACACTGTTGCCACAGGAGAGACACACCAGTGACCTTCCAAACTCCCAAGGATGCCTCTAACTGGTGCGACCTGGATTCGGGGCACATCTCTAGTCTATTTGCTGTTGTCGATAGTCATCTGTATTTCCCTAGTTTTCTACAAGGAAGTTAGTTGGGTTACCAGTGTCATCGCTGCCATTTGAACTTAAAACAATTAAATTAAAGGCAATAAAATTGGATGCTACCCGAGATGAGCCGGCTGGCAGCCCAGACTGATCCGTCTCATGAAGGGGCCCAGCCTTCAGTCTCACAAGGGCAGAAGGTGAATGCTAGTCCATGAAGCATGAATCTGAACCCTGGGTGGTTTCCCATTAACCAAGCTCTCTGAGCTCATGTGTGAAAGCCATTCATGGAGAGAGGGAGATGACCGCCAGGGGAAAGCTCCCTATATTTGCTGACCGCCACTTTCACTTCCTACAGGCAGATCCAAAGGTGAAGCCAAACATGACCCAAAGGTTTCCTCATGGTCAGAGTGTCTGACAAAGGGATGGATTCGATGGTCGTGGTGGCTGGAGCTAAGCAGCGAACGTATGCTCTCCAGACACAATGTCCATTCCAGACACCTTGGATCCCACCCCTCTCCCAGATGCCATGCCAGCATCTCCCCTCTGAAAAGATGCCTTATGCATCGGTAGACCATTCGCATTACTTAGGAATACAAATCGCTAGTTCCAGTCACTGTCTTCTCATCCCTCTCAGAACGTCTACCCAGATGACCTAGACTGGATTTGGGGCATTCCGATCTTATCACAGCAATGCCACAGATCTTGCTTCCATTCCTAACTGTTTCCTAACTTCATTCTTGGAGGTGTGATTTTTTGTTTTCAGTGCATGTACCATCTAGAACATTCAGGAAACACACAACACACACACACACACACACACACACACAGGCTATTTTTAAAATAAAAACAATGTTCTTAAAGACTACTTCTTCTAAATGCAAAGCTCCTTTCCATTTTTATAAGCAAATAAGGAGTATCTTTTATTTCAAGCCATCTGCCATATTGCCAGCCCAATTACCAAAATAGCCAGCAACATTATAACTCAGAAACATTAATAGCTACTGGTCATTTATCTTCAAAATGAATCTTACTTCTGTGAATATGATTGCTATTGGTACCAGATTAACTCTTAAAAGCAAGAAATGTGAAAAAAGTAATGTTACCTGCATAAAAGGAGTATCCTCTTCTGGAAAAAAAAAAAAGTTTAAACAAGAAAGCAAGAAAGAAAAATATAACAAAAAGGCAATCAATCACTTAAGGAAACTATAAATAGCCAGCAGAGTTCCCCAAACATTCTAAAATAACCGTGTTTTAGAATTCTTTCTCAGGATATCCAGCACTTCTCTCAAAACCAAGAGCAATTTCTTCATAAAGTAGCAAATCTGGGTATGTGTTAATCAACAGTTTAATATTGATTGATGGTTGTATCAGAGACTATTTCTAACAGAAATAATATAAGCATATGAGCATTTACTGAGCTCGTCATTTGTTGAAGTAAATGAGCATTTATTGAACACATCGCATAAGCCTGATACCAAACCAGAGACCTGGTTTTCTGCCTTGATTCTTAGCATGACTAGAGACTCTGTGACAAACTCTGACCCTTTTCCTTTCTTCTGCTCTTTCCTCGGCATGCAGAACGTCCCCTCTCTCTTTGTCCAAACTCCACCTATTCCCAATAATCCATTTCATCTCCATGACATGTGACGAAGCATTGTCATTTACATGGCCTGGCTAAGTCCCTACAACAACCCTGTGTGTCAGGCATTATCTCCACTGTTTCAAGAAGGAATCTGTAATCTAGCGAGAGACGTTCTTAAATACAGGCTTGCCAACTCCAGTCACAACCACACCTTTGCTGCATCCTTTTAACCCAGGGGTTGGCAAACTTTTCCTCTAGAGGGCCACGTGGTAAATGCGCTCAGCTTTGCAAGCCCCATAACCTATCTCAACTCTGGCCTTACAGCAAAAGTAGCTATAGACTAGAAATTAAACAAACCCAATGGAAGTGTCTATGTTCCAATAAAACTTTATTTATAAAAACAGGTAAAGCAGACTGAGCCTGCAGGGTGTACTTAGTCTAGTCCAATGTTTTTCAAACGATAATCTATCAGCATTTGTTAAAAATGTGAAGCCTCAGGCCCTGCCCCAGACCTACCAATCAGAGACTGAGAAGGGAGCTGCCCCTGCGTTTTACCAGGCCCTCCGGGAGATTCTGCTGCTTGCTGAAGTTTGAGAACCACTGCTAACCTTCCCAAATGAGCACATGGGACTCCCCTATTACATAAAGTGTGAATAACTAAGGTGACTGATATGCCCCGCTGCACCAGAGAGCCTCTCTCCCCTACCTCCTCCCCATCACCATTTTTCTCTTCCTCTCTTCCCGCTCCAACATCCTGGTGGCTTATGAAACCCAATCCCAGTTCTCTGTTGCCATCACTGCTACATCTTGCCATCCCAAACCCAGCCTCCCTTTCCCACCAGCTCGAATCCCCCAGCCCCCTTGAATTCTGCAGCACCTCCAGGTGACCCGTGGCCACACGCCTGCCACATCCGAAGCACCCCTACCCTCGGGCACTCTGACTGGCAGGGAACGAGGGCATTTCCGGTCTCTGCTACATGTATAGAACCACCCCTGCCCCTCTCCACCCTCCTACCATCTCCCTGTGCCACTCTCATCGCCATCTCCCGACCCTAGTTCTCACAGGGGAAAAAGCAATCCACTTCCCACATTCATTTTGTGTGACATTCCGCCTTACCGCCAAGTCCACCTTCTTCGGCTATTTTATTCTGCAATAGAAGTAGAAAAATAGCTGAGACCATGGAGTTTGGTTTGGAAAGGTAAATGATACACCTTCTCCTCTTCCCTCCCTTTACAGAAACTGTTAGTGGGGTGCTTTGAACCCCACCCCCAGAACATGTTCCGTAATAGAAGAAGTGAACTTCCAAAGTTTGACTGGGCTTTGGGTTGATGAAGAGTCTTTTAGGAAATGAGACTCATCAGTCTCTTGATGATGAAAGGCTGGGCCCCTGGCCTGGTTTGGTGGGGATGCCCTGGAGTTGGAAGGCCCTGGGGATGTGAGGGAAAGGAAAGGAACTACTCTGCCTAGTACACAGATGGCTCCCCGGAGTTCAGAGACCAGCATATTGTAAACCAATGTGTGCCTTTTATTGGATTAGTCCCCAGAAACAGGCTTTAGATTGGATAGGCACAGTGGGGCATGCTGGACTGCAGAAAAGAGAAGAAATCACAGGAGCCAAATACTTGGCAGGAGTCTGGTGCCCAAGGGAACAAATGGCTAATACAAGGACTGCCATGATAACCAACCATTGTTCCGCTCATTCCCAAACTGTAAAGTTTAACTTTCGCCTTAGCATGAGGCTTAGGAAATAAATTCAGCATTGAATCACGTTCACAAAGAAAGTATTTCATCCTTGTTGGGATAGCCTGAATTCAGACACACACACAGTGCGGCAGGGGGGCGATGGCAATTGTTTTTGAAGACTTCACCTCTTCCGTACCCTTGCTACTGTCAAATATTACATTACTCTTTCTAAAGAAACAGAGAACAAAGCAAAGAGTGCTTAAATAGCTTTTTATTTTTTAAGATTTAAATGTATGCTATTTTACCCCATAGGTATTCACAATACTCATCCTTAGGACCTGTCTTGAGTGGAAAGAAAAACATTTTTGAACAGCCAAAGTAGTACAGACCAGTAACTCTCACTCTTTTCAGTGTAGCTAGAATGTTTTCTAAGGCTATAAAATTGTTCAAGTTACACTGTATCCAGTACATGTGTACCCGCTATAACTTGAACTGATGGATATAAATATTATGTTTTTTCTCTTAGATTCAGTGTGTATTATTCAATAAGTCAATTAAAACACATTTTATAAAATCAATTGTGAATTATTTAAGGTATAATCAATTCTCACCTTATTACATTGTAGAAAATATTTACTGTTTCCTATATGATGTTCACAAACATAAAATTATTTTCTAGTCACTGAACTTATTTTTAGCAGCAATACCTTATTGTTTCATTTTTTTTTTTTTACATTTGATCATCATGACTAATTAAATTGTGGGGTTTTGCTGAATTTTGTGGATGATTCTTATTGAGTTATTCCCCAAAAGCCAAATAAATCTGATATATAGCTATGAACTGAAAAAATACCATGTTCTTTATCATACTACACAGTTAATAAATAACATACATTTAGCAACATATATTATGCTGTTGGTGATGAGGTAAGAAAAACACCTTGTTTTCATAACTAATTTTGAAAATGGATAAAACAATGATATCTTACATCATTTTAATCTTCATCGTTTTTAGTAATAAATCTTTTAAGATTCATTCCATGACTTTGTCTCTCTGCAGTCTTCATTATACTCCTCAAAATGCATGAGCCTTCTTTGAATTGAAACAACGAAGTCAAACTGTTTCTGTGGGAAAGTAATATCCAATTTGGTTAGTTCCATGATGAAAACAAGCTGTTAATTAAGTTACATGACAAACATTTTTCACACTTGTCAGTGTCACCTTGAATGAGCTGTACCACTAGCTGAAAAGTTAGTGGTACAAAATTAAGCCACCTAACGACGACAACAAACATTTTATCCAAAACTATTTATGAAAATGAAAAACATTTTGATTTTCCCCAAAGTTTGACCATGTCAGGTTAAACATGGAACATCTCATGGGGGGGGGGGCAGGGAGTGAAGAAAACAAAAAAGAAATTTATTTAATGGTCATTTGATGTCTCGATAAAACCTATTTAGTATATTTCCCAGAAACTGGAAAAAGAGAAGAGAAAGAATGAGGACTAAGTAAACAAATCCTTTAGCAAGTCAGGTGGTTTTCAATTCTTTGCTTTCAACAAAATTGGAGGGCCTAATGGAATAGTCAGCTCACAGATCATCAGACGTAATTTTTAGAGATCAAGAATTGAGTGACATTGCTACTATAAACTAAATTGTGGGGGTTTGCTGAATTTTGTGGATGATTCTTGTACAGTACTTGTTTGCATGAACAGGGTCTCTAACGGCAGACAGCTATAAAAACTGGAAATAGGAATAAACTGTTGCACAACCCTCTTGTTCTACCAATAAGACATATTTGTCCACGGACGTATGAATTTTTAAAACAATAATATCCATTTCACCGAGATGCATTTTCTAATAAATTTTATATTCTACTTAATAATTTTGAAAACTTGTAATATTTATGTTGCTTTGATCATGTACTAATGATTAAAGATAACTCAGTCCAGAATCAGGCACTGTGCTTTCTAGTGTAACCTTCGGCAACTTCCTTAATCTCTCTGGGCCTCAGTTTCCTGCTTTGCAATTCGGGGACAATAGTAGGGCTGTGTCGTTGCAAAGACTGTATGAGTTAATGCATGCAAAAGCTCTTAACGCCATGCCTGGCGCACACTGCGCGCTGTGCAAGCGTGGCCTGCTATTATTATCACAGTAATCAAGAGCCAGCCCGTTAAAACTAAAAGCCTGCGGGTTCGTCTCCGCCGGCAGGAAGAAGGCGCTGGAGGGGTCGGGTGCTAGTCCGCAGGCCCCAGGAAAAATGCGATGGGCTGGGGAAGAGGGACAGTAGGCGCCCTGGAGCTACCTGCTTGCGGGGAAAACAGGGCAGAATCATAGGAGAACGAACACAATTGGGAGCGTTTGGACCAAGCCGTTCCACGTACAGTTTGCATTACAAATGTCTATGCATCTCGACGGCTCCGCGAAACAGGAGCAGGAGCGTCGGGGCTCCACGCCGCCGGGGGCGGCCCCGGGCCAGCGCGCGCTCCCCGCGCGGGCGTGCAGTGGGCGCGCGGGCCCCGGGTCGCGTGGGCCGGACGCAGGCCCGCCGAGGACGGCAGCCCTGCCCCAGCCCTGCCCCGGCCGCCCCGCCGCACCCGACGGCCACAGACGCCCCAGCCGCCCCGCCGCACCGCCGCCCCGCCGCCCCGCCGCCCCCGCCCGCCCCCGCCGCCCCGCCGCCCCGCCGCCCCGGCCGCCCCGCCGCCCCGCCGCCCCGCCGCGGCTGGCCACGCCGCCTGGCCTCGCGGGGGCGCCCGCGCGCGCCGCGGCCGGAAGTGTCCCCTCGCGGCTCCCGTCGTCGGCCCGTCGCCGGCGTTGGCGCCGCCTTTTCCTGCCTTCCCTCGGTTCCCTTTCACTTCCGGGGCTGCTCTGGATCCGCTGGTTCCGTGACAACATCCCGCGGGCCTCCCTCGGGCGGCGGGACCGGTGCAGCCGCCGCCTCCCAGGAGCGCCCTCCCCGGCCCCGGCCGCCATGGCCACCAACCCGCAGCCGCAGCCGCCGCCGCCCGCGCCACCGCCGCCGCCGCCGCAGCCGCAGCCGCCGCCGCCGCCGCCCGGCCCCGCGGCTGGCCCGGGCGCGGGCGGAGCGGGCGGCGCGGGGGCCGGCGCCGGGGACCCGCAGCTCGTGGCCATGATCGTGAACCACCTCAAGAGCCAGGGGCTCTTCGACCAGTTCCGCAGGGACTGCCTGGCCGACGTGGACACCAAGGTGCGGTGCGCGGGCGTGCGGGGCGCGCGGGGGACCCCACGGCCGCCGCCCCGGGCAGCGCCCCGCGTGCGTGCACCAGCCCGCCGCGCCGCGCCCTCCCAGGCCGGGACCCCCGTGCAGCGCGCCGCCCCCCGAGCTCCCCGCGGAGCCGCCGCTCGGTGCCAGGCCCCGTGCCCGGCACGGCGCGTCCATTCATTCTCCGGTCCTTCCCCCGGTCCCGCCGCTCAGGCGCTGGGAACTGACCGGTGAGCAAGACCAAGTCATTGTTCTCACGGGGACACGCTTGGAAGCAGTAGCCAGTACTTTCATCTCTGTTTTCTTTCTTTTTTAAAAAATTTTTTTCCCGCGGTTTATTTTGCATCCTCTCTCTTGAAGATTTCTGTGCGGTAAGATTCATTGTCCTTTGGACAAATTATTGAGAGTCGAATCAAATTATTTCCAGTGTGCACTGCTGGATTGTGGGGGGATGGGGTGCAAAGACAAGGAGGTAGAGCTGGACATCGAGAAGGTGGATTGAGGAGATCGGGACTTTAGTTCCTAACCAGCGACTGATTTAGGTAACAGGCCAAGTCACTTCTCTGAAGTGAGGAAGGGGCGAGGGTGGAGCGCAGAGAAGGGAACCTAGCCGTTCCGTGGGGAAAGGATGGAGAAGAGGTGACAGCAGATAGGTGAAGTGGAAGGACGGGAAGGAAGAGTTAGCGGCTCGAAGGGGGCGGGGCTTTGTCCCAAAGGTCAGAGTTGAAAGGATGTTAGCAGGAACCAGGTAATCTTGAGCAAAGGATGAGCAAAGGACGCCAAGAAGAGCAATCTTGGTGAGCTGCATGGAAAGCCAATAGAGTGTGGACTTCTGGAATCAAGTGCAAGAGGCGGGAAGCTTCGGTTGGAAACAAATGGAAAGTCGTTGAGTTTTTTGGTATCTTGGCATTTGGCGCGCGGGGCAGGGTGGGGGGGCGGGTGTTGGTCTGTTGGTTTTGGCTTAGATCTGGTTGGGGCGAGGGTTTCCTCTTAGCATGTTTGGCCGTTCTGAGGAGCCTCGTTTCTTTAAGAAGCAGGTGTTTGCCGTGTCCACCAGTTCCTCCCTGTGACTCGGTATCCACCAGGCTTTGAGATGATCTGCACGCAATTCCCCTTCCTCCTCTGGGAAAACCTTGGTGAAAACCTAGGGACATCTTTCCTTATCAGGGCTCTGTTCCCCACAACCCCCCACCCCTCCGGGCCATGTAGACCAGAAGTACAATGATCTTTTCAGCGTATTGGAGTTTTTTCACCACAGAGAATTCAGTTTACTCGGGATGTGTGTCATCGCAGGAAGTATAGCTTTTTCTCACTTTGTTTTAGGGAACACGCACAGCCACCTTTTTTAAAAATAATGCCGATTGCTTTTTTTTTTTTTTAAATGGGAGATTAGACACAGCCAGGTCAATGTTACCCAGATAAAGCTGGTTATTTGTATCCTGCAAGTAGAGGTTTTACTTCGCTGCTCTCAGAAGCCTACAGATCTCTGTGTTATTGTGTATACAAATTAAAGATTTAAATACACTGATGGAGGGGTTACGATAGATAAGGCTCGGCTTTATCTTCATCTCATACATTTAGTACAGACCCATTTATCACTGTGTGTCTGTAATATCCCTACCAGTGCCTCTCAAAGTGGAGACTTAAAACCTTTCTTGGGGAGAAGGAGGTAAACACAGTTTTGTTTTGGTTTATTGTTGTTTTGGTTTGTTTTTGTTTGTTTGTTTTTTTCACAGTCAAATGAAAACTAGGACTTTCTCCCAGGAAAAAATGCACATATACGTATAAAAATGCTTATTTTGTAGTTCGAAATGGTCGGCCATGGGCAATTTCATGTGAATCAGCCTACTACATAGTTTTGGGGAGTTTGGGTACCACAATTAAAACAAGGACCCTGTTTTAATGTTTGAAGCTAGAAAAGAATCAAACTGAAATGATAACCCCCTCCCCGACGGAGGAGGGCTGACTCCTGCATGTGGTCTCATGTTCTCTCTCTCTGAAAAAAAAAAAAAAAAAAAGTAAGTTTGAAAGTTAAAACAAAAAGTGTAAAGCCAAAGTCTTCTTTGATATGAACTTAACATTACTGTCAGCGGGTTGCGTGGGCGAGGGGAGAAGAAAGAGTCCCCCGGGCAAAGGAGCGTCGCGTTAGTGGAATCCTCGGGTCTCACCTGTCGGGCACACTGTGGGATTTAGACTTCTCGAGGTGTGGTGCTTTTGATGTTGAACCCTGAAGACCACTGTCAAACTCTGACCTGTACGATGCGGTGTATAGGGTGGTAGCTGTAACAGGATTGTCTGTCCTGTGTGTCGTTAAGAATCAAGACATTCGATACCTACCAGGTGCTCTCCAAGAGCCACACCGTCATCCAGCCCAGTGTGTTCAAAGAAAGATGAGAGCTACCAAAGTCGGCTGCCATGCCAGAAGACCGTAGAACCCCTCAAGGTGGCCTGGAGTCGTCGGTGGTCGCTAACCAACCAAGAGAGTGACCCGAGGGGACGAGCCCTCCCACCCAAAGAACTGGAGCCTTGGGGCAGGCCCAGGGCCAGCTGGTGCTGAGGCGCCTCTGCCACAGACTGCCACTTCCAGCCCCTGGAGCACACAGAGAGCTCGTGAAAGCCCTCTGGCCCCTTTGCACTGATTGGCAGCTGGAGAGTGTGGGCGAAGAGTCAAGTGGCCTGTCATTCTGCCTCAGGCAAGGAACTCACTGACCAAGTGAATATAGCTCTTCTCTTCCTGGGCAATAAAGGCCAGTTTTTGGATACTTTCTCAGTTATAAATGACTCCTGGTCGCTGTGATTACCGGCCTTTTTTTTTTTTTCTTTTTAGATTTAAAAGTACTATCAAAGACAAAAGTATGTAAAGTTATTCACCCTACAAATATTTACGATGTATCAGGCACAGCTTTAGATGCCAGGAACAGCAGTGAACAAAAAGGCCTTGCTGTTGTAGAACTTACATCCCAGCAGGGAAAAACAGACAATAAATAATGGAATGCGCGATGGGTCCTATGGAAGGAGTAGAACAGGATGAGGGTGGGAAGGACTGCTGATGTGTTTTGAGTGTGTTCAGGGAAGATTTCAGGAAGACGCAATTTGAGCCATCACTGAAGCAACTAGGTGAGCTGCAGCTCTCTCTGGGGCTGAGTATTCCAAGTAGAGACCACAGCAGAAGCAGAAAACCGAAGGCAGGGACAACTGAGGGGAAGTGGAAGGAGGCGGGGTAGGAGTGCCCCTGTCTCCCTGCGCACAGCTGGCACAGCTGGCGGGCCTCGGAATCCAAAGTAGGATTTTGGCTTTCACTTGAGCTTAGAAGCCATTGGCGGGTGTGCATTAGGAGGACGTGCTCTGACTTCTGCTTGAAGTGGGTCGACCATGTGTAATTGTTAATAGAGTCCCCTTCACACTAAGTCATGATCTGGTTTGGACGATAAATTATATGGTTGCCCTGATTTTAGAAGATTTGCACTAGCTGTTGTATGAAAAATAGGTTTCAGTGGGCAAGGGTAGAAGCAGGGAGACGGGTTAGCGTAATCTAGACAGGAGATGAGAATGCCTTGGACCAGACTGGTGGCAGGAAGTGGTCAGAGTCGGGATGTACTGTGATGCTAGTGCCGACACCATTTGATGATGGTTTGGATGCCGGGTGGAAGGGAAGGGGAATGAAGAATGGCTGAAAGGCTTTTGGCCAGAGGACTAGAAAAGGAGAGAGAAGCAAAGATTCCCAGAAATATAATGCAATCCAGATTTCTCTAATCACCAGGCTTTTTACCAAAAGAACTTGGGAGCAAGGAGAATACCTGTTGCAGTTCAAATTCGAGCTTGATACGGGGTGACTAGCATGCTAAATGCATTGTGATGCATGAGCCCAATGTTTCTGAGATTTGGGAATACTGGCAAGAAGAAATATCTTTTACAGTTTTGCTGAAAATCTTTGAGGGGAGGATTAGTTTTAGTTCGCATTGATTTGGGATAAATGGAGAAGAACATGAGAAATGAACAGAGACTGTTTCTCATGGGATCAAAAATAGGAATCGGCAAAAGTCTGGAAACTGGAAGGGATAAAAGGGCTTCACAAAGGGACGAAAAGTTCATCATCTGTGTTGGGGATAGTTACCCAGTTATCTCACCTAACAACCGCTTTTTAATCGCTTATTCGCCAAGAAATGTGATAAGCTTGCCAAAAACAAAGATCGAGGGAATGTGATGGAGCAGGCTTACACTTCAACGCGAAGATGAATATTGCTCCCTCCCCAAAATGCAATGCAATGCAAGGATTTCCGGGATGATAGTACATAGTGAAGACCAGAGGAACGTGGGAGAAGGACCACGTGAGCCTACCTTGGGTGTGAGGATGACCGCACAGATTAGAGTCAGCTCTGATGGTGAGAAGTTTGCCAAAGGGACAAGTAGAGGGCATGGTAGGTGCAGCACATCAAAGGCATAAGAACTTACTGTCGGAGTATGAACTCTGTAGGGTAAGGGAGCAAATGGCAGAAGATGAAGCTGTACAGGTTTGTTTAAAATCATTCGGGGTCACTCCAACTCATCTGTTAAAAGCCACATAAAAGGAAGACGTAAAGAACGTGAGCGTTGGGAGCAACTAGGAACGGAGTGTGCCGTCCTGGTCAAACCTGTCTCTTAGGCAGTGTCCTTTAAGTAGAGATGGCATCATACGGGTTCTCTCTCCTGCTTCCCTGATACCTGGTTGTCGGCCTCAGCACTGTTAACGTTTCGGGCTGGACGATTCTTTGCCGTGGGGAGATCCCCCTGTGCATTGCAGGAAGTTCAGCAGCCTCCCTCCTCTGATCACTGGATGCCAGCAGCAGTGTCCTCGTTGGTCTGCAGACATTGCCAATATCCCCTGGGGTGGGGCTGGGGGGAAATGACTCCCAGCCACTGCTGTACTCCAAACGCCTAGTTCCAGCGGTTGTCCCTCAATCATTTCTCTTGGATCCGTGCCTTTCAGCCCATTTCTGCCACCCCAATACAGACCTTCATCACTCTAGTTATTGCATTTTTTTTTCCTAAACATATTTTGTGTCTCTTTCACTGTAGGATTAATCATCAGAAAGCTATTACATATCACTCTGCTTATATGTGCAGTAAGTTACCGTTCTCTACCCCATAATTCCAAACTTCTTGTATAGGTGCCTGAATCCTTCCAGCCGCTGGCCCCAAGCTATGTCTCCAACCTCATTTCTCTACTTTTCTGTATTCTCTTCTCCAACGAGATTGGACCTGACAATTGGGGGTGCCAGAAATGCTCCCAACCACACACTTTTTGTTCACCTACTTGCTCTTTGCTTATATCATTGGCTCTACCTGCAAGGCGGTCTTTGGGATTCCCAGCTGCATTGTGACACCTTGAAGGTCGCACTCAAATGCTTCAGTCTCAACAAAGGCTTTCTTCCTCTGCCTATCTCCCATTCTTGGTTCCTTATCCTCTAATGGTGACATTTATTGGTGTCTTATTTCCTAGTCCCTTGAGTACAAATGAGAGGTATGTCTTCTTTGTACTCCTCATATCTCCAAACATCTTGTCTTAGGCAAAACAAGCAGTGTTTGAATGTGTAAATTATCCTAAAGCAGGACTATCACAAGCTATGAAACTTTGTTGCCTTTGATACTCCGAAAAATGTTAACACTGAAAGACACTCAGATCCCACACTCAATGCTGAGATTGTGTAAGGTTGGAGATATGCAACATTTCTGTCTTTTTTTTTTTTCTCCCTAGCCTGCCTATCAGAATCTGAGACAACGAGTTGACAACTTTGTTGCAAACCACTTAGCAACTCATACCTGGAGCCCCCACCTCAATAAGAACCAACTAAGAAACAACATCAGACAGCAAGTGCTCAAGTAAGTGTCCCAGCTACAGCGTTCCCAGGCGGGCTTGACCACGTCACAACTGTCACAACTTCCTTTGCCTGAAAGCAGAGACATTACTCAGAATTTCGTTGGCCTTATACTAATTTTGTCGGGTTTGGTGTGGCTACTTCATATTGTGATGCAGTGTGATTTTAGAGTGGGCTCTAATCACTTCCTATTTCCCCTATAAATTTTAACAGTCTGATTTCTCTGGAGACCTTTGGAAATGTTGAGAGAAGGGAACGACAATGTGACTTAAAAAAAAAAAAACCCCACCTAGATGTAATATTAATAGATCGTAAATGCCAGGTTATCCTGTACAGTTTACCTTCACAACTATTTTCTTGGCCCTAAAAAAGTTCCATTTTCTAAAGACATTGCAGGTCACTGAAATTAAAATATTTTCCCCTGATTTCGAGGCCATGTCTTCTATCTTCTAAAACAGCCCATCCCCTTTTTTTCTTTTGCATTTCATTGTGATTTTAACTCTGCTTTTTACTGATGATACAGCCAAAAAAAGAGGACAAGTGCATTTGGACCCGTCAGAGCCGTTTTGGGATGAATGTAAGATAAAAAGAGTAAGAGCTGGAATGTTTAGAGGGACCAAAAAAAAAAAATCATATTCCCCCCAAAATAAAAGCAGATTTACAACATTATCTTGTTCTTGAATATAAATATTTGCCAAGACGAAAGGACTTGGACCTTCTGTTCCTTCTTCGGCCTCCAGAAAAGGTGACTGAGTTATTTAAAGCACCTAGTCTTCCTGCCGTGACAAATATTTATGTTCAGGCACATCTTTTAGAATGAAATGTGGCTTTTAAACAGTTAAACAAGTCTGTCTTATACCGGACACCTCTTAATTCCTTCTCGTCCCATGGGAACCCTGCAAATGCTACCCCACTGACAGTGCTGACCCACAGGGAGCCCCACAAATAAAACGTCACCACCCCCCAACCCCCGACTCAAAGACTCATTTAGCCACAGGCAATACTGGAAACAGGAGCCTGGGGACTCAGACTGTGTCTCCTGTGAAGAGGGCAATTTAACAGTAACTTTGTCGTCTGCGTTTTAAAGGATGTTCGAGGAACCTGTCAGGAGTCCAGGTGAGATGGAAAGATGCCCTCAGAGGGGTCGTTCCTGAGCAAGCAGAGGCCAAGGGCTCTGTCAGGTTACCAGGCCTGGAAGGTTACTCACTTTCAGGCCTTCAGGAGAACAATAACCAAAATAGTAGGGGGCTGGGAGACAGGGCTGGGGCAAAAGCAGGGATGGGGGTCAGGGTCCCCCACACTGTCACCCGCACGTTTACACAGAACGTTACTGATGACAGAGCTTTCACTCAGCAATCTGCATAGCTGCCTTCGTTTTCACAAATGATTCCATTGCGTTAAAAGCGTGTTAGTGGTTTTTTCTTTGCATGTAGAGACTAAATGGAAAGCACGTTTCCCGGAACTGCATTTGCTCCTTAGCATACAAACCTGTGCAGTGGGGAAGCAGTCATCTATTCTGGTCTTTTAAGGGCACTAAACTCAGTCTTGCCCGTATAAAATCAGACACTTACAATTCTTGTTGTACCAGTACAAGACACTTCACAGAATCGGTGTTTGGCAGGGGGTTCTGTGCACATCAGTACAAGGTCCTTGTGACCCTCAGCGATCACCACTAGTCTTCCTGTGGGTGACGAGGGCCCTCCCCTAGACACATCATAGAACGGGGAAGCACCGTCTCTTAGCGCTCTTCCTGAGTCATATGGAAATTTTCTTCTGGTGATGATATTTATTGTTAAATGAACTGTTCTCTTACTTAAATTCCATCAGTAAAGTTTTACATTACTGATGATAACATCTTAAAGCTTCCCCAAAGAGCCTATTTAGTTGTGTCTAACTAATGGTGTATGGTTGCACTGGCTCCTATAAATACAATTTCAAACAGTTTCTCATATATATATTTTAAGAACCACTCATTTGAGTCTATTTTGTTGAGACATTTTTATAGGACAAAAAGTCTTAATATCAGCAATTTTGGATGGCTCAACTTAATAGCTTATCTGCAGACTCAACAGGGGCACAAATCTTATTCTATTAATGCATTCATTTGTACAACAGAATCTTAAAAAGCTAAGTAGCTCAGAAATAGTGACCTTAACAGAACAGGATTTAAATGGAAGATAAGGAAATAGCTTGAACCGGGACAGTGCAGCTGCTGGCATTTGGCTTTGCCCTTGAACCTAGAGTGTGGCTTCTCCTCCAGTGAGGCAGCTGTGGCCACGGCTCATGAGCCCAGAAAGAACATGTGGTCATTAGCACTGGCCTCCAGTTTTATTCACGATCGGGGCTGACCAACCACTGTGACAATGACCGAAATAGACCAGGGGCCAGAATATAGGCAAACAGAGAGACCGAAGCAGTAATTTGGGCCGAGTGGGTTTTATCTATTTTATCGTTATACTTATACATTAAATCAAAACACTTTTAAGATGGATTGTCCCTGTTTCTTTTCTACCTGATACATTTTAAAGACACTTCTAAGATGTAACAGTGCTTGCAGGATTGCATATATATATATTAGAGCTTTAAAAAGCAGGTTACCTACTTTGTGCAGTGGTTGGCTCATTTTTCTCTATGGCCCACATAAGTAGAATTATAGTATCACAGGCCATAAGGTGCCTTAGGAAATGAAAATCAACTTCATCCTCCACTCCCGACAGAGACACACTCAAAATAGCATTTAACGCATTCAGAGGGGTTCCTCAGGCACTCTGCAAGGAGCCCGAGGCGGAGAAACCGGAAGGGACCGGCACCCCGCCCTGCCGGCACTGTCCAGGGACCTCCTCATGTTCTCTTTTAGGAAGAAACAAGGCTTAACAAGGCTTAAGTGCATTTCTTAAAATACACATCTTCTCATTTTGCCCAGGCGCCTTCGTGACTTTCTTTGCATGTGGCACTTGGGTGCCCCGTTTGCTCCTCGGTCTCTTGTCTGTGACATTTTTTTAAGATCTTTCTTCTCCTGTATGGAACTGAAGACTTGGCTCAAGTGTCTTCCTTTTGCGAAGCATTCCCAGGTCATCCCAGGCACATCTAGTAATTCTTATTCCGCTCCTTCCCTACAGTAGTGTGTGGCACGTCCTAGTGCCTGTCGTCTTGTATTTTAATTGTTTGTATCCATCTCCCTTATCAGAACAGGGACCAGGTCTGATATGTAGTGAGTCCGTGGCCTCCATGGTGCCCGTCACTGTAGAGAACACTCATAATTGTCAAGTGAATAAATCATCCAGTTTTTTTATTACAAGGAGATAATAAAAAGGAAGCCAGAAGTCTTAAGTTTTATTTTGGTTCTAAAGTTTTTTTATTGTTCTGTATTTTCTTTTTTAAAGTTTGATGAAATTACACTTTGTGTGTATTCTTCAGTTTTTCTGGAGACTCTGGTACTTTTAAATGGCTTACATTTTTCTGTTTAAAAATAAAGGCGCAGGATCCATTGATTTATCGTATACCCAAAACTCAGCTTCGGTGCTCATTTATTCCAGTGTGCCCTGGGCAGGATTGGGGTAAGATAAGCATCACCTAGGGGCCTGGGCTCTGGATCGTGTGCTGTGTCTAGTCCTAAGGTGTTTTAATTTTTTGTTTTGGCCACTTTAGTGTTTCCACTAGTGACAGTGGTGGAAAGATCACGGCGTTTTTGCAGTGCGGCGTATCTAAGTGCCACTGCAGCGCGAAACCGACTTTCCATTCCCTCTTCTTTCTACATCCAAGCGAATGGATTGGGGTTGAACATATATGTACTAGTAAGTAATGCGGATAGTATGAAATTGTTATTATTATTCTTAACTTTCTGTAAATCACCTTGGGTTTCAGATCAGGAATGCTGGAGTCCGGTATTGACCGAATTATTTCTCAGGTTGTGGATCCAAAGATCAACCACACATTCAGACCTCAGGTGGAGAAAGCCGTGCATGAGTTCCTGGCCACGCTGAACCACAAGGAGGAAGCGAGTGGCAGCATGGCCCCCGACGAGGAGAAGCCAGACTCTTCCGCCGTTATACAAGGTGCTGCGGCTTTGCTCTTGGTCAGCTCCATTGCTTTCCTTCCTGAACTGAGATCAAGTTAGGACCGTTTGGTCTGAAAACACTTTTCCCCTGGGCCACTGTAGCAAAATTGTATATTATTATAAATATCACCCGAATTCCTCAGCTGGCATAACTTTTTTTTTACATTCGTACAAAATAATAGGCATTTTAGTAAGGTATTGGGGGTACACGTATGTTTCAGCAGAGGGAATAATTAAAATAATTAGAGACAGTATTCTTTTTCTGAAAACTAGACTGTTCTCGGATTTGCATGGTGCCTTTCAAAGATACGGCATTAGAGAGGTGGAGGAGTTAGTGTGTGCTGAGAGCTGGCCCTGGTACCTGCAAGTCTACAGGTGTGTGAGTGCTCTGCACAGCACGTGCAGCCTATAGATACCACAGTGGGACGTGGCACTGATTCAGCCGGGGTTGACCTCCTGCAATAAACGTATTCTAAAACTTGTCTTTCCCTCGAAGGTGTCCCCGCTCCTGGGCCCAGTGCTAATGTGGCCAATGATGCCATGTCGATCTTAGAAACCATCACTTCTCTCAACCAAGAAGCTAGTGCTGCCAGGGCTTCGACAGAAACGGCAAATGCTAAGACCAGTGAGAGAGTATCCAAGAAACTCCCGTCTCAGCCAAGCACTGACACTACTACTGAGAGAGAGAAAACTTCAGAGGATGTGGCTGACAAAGAAAAATCGCCACCCGACTCTGCAGGGGAAGGACAGGAAGCAGCCCCCAAGTCTGAAGAATTGAGTGATCTCCCTTGTCCGGTCGAAGAAATTAAAAACCACACAAAAGAGAGTAATAGTTCACTGCTGCTAAATAAGGATGTTCAACAGGAAAGCAGTGACCAAAAAAATAAATCAACAGACAAAGGCGAAAAGAAACCAGACAGCAACGAAAAAGGGGAAAGAAAGAAAGAAAAGAAGGAAAAGCCTGAGAAGAAATTCGATCACTCAAAAAGGAGTGAGGATATACAAAAAGTAAAAGAGGAAAAACAAGCAAAAGATAAAGAAGTAGAGTGTTCAAAACTTCCTTCAGAAAAAAACAGTAATAAAGCTAAAGAAGGGACAAAAGAAGGTAAAAAGTTGCAAAAATATACCAAGGGTTTAGAGAACAGACTGTCCGTTGGGGGGAGTATCAGATTTGCCTTTAAAATTTTAATCAATTTTATTCTTTTATTTCAAAAGCCTGAGAATATATCTCCTTTTTGCTATAAAAAAGAGCCACAAACATTTGTGTTTCTTTTCTGCGCTGGCGTAACCAGTTCACAAAGTAAATGAACAGAAAAGCTCTAAACCTTATGATTTTAACTCATAACTCATTGTCATGCATTATGCCTAGCAACTTCATTCATAGTTGTATATCTTAATCTTTAAAATATTAAATAATTAATATTCCAGTTATGTAAAATTTGCTTTTGTGTCGTTTACATCTTAAATTAATTGTTTCGTTATTTTTACAGGATAACGGTTTGCCTTTGTATTTCCTGGAAGCAGCTCTGCCTTATGTGATATGGTTGCTAATGAGAGATTTTTATTTCTAAAGTGGAAGTTTTGGGCATATAATTAAAGCGGAAAATCTTAAATGTATTTTAGAAATTGGGTTCTGCCTGTGTTCTTATAACGAGATGGTTTACCTTCTGTGTTTTATTGTTTTCCTGAAGATTGCTCTGCGATAGAGTCTGATGTCGATGGGCTTACAGACATTACAGTTAGCTCTGTCCATACCAGTGACCTTTCATCGTTTGAAGAAGACACTGAGGAGGAGGTCGTGATGTCCGATAGCATGGAAGAAGGCGAGATTACGTCAGATGGTAAAGCATTTCACTTTCTAGTGCCCCTGTGACGCTTCCCACCCAGCAGTGTTTGTGCGTTCAGATGGCTGGACCGTGAAAGACAGTGTGGTGTAGTGGCAAGGGCACGGGGCTTTGGAGTTGGAAGATTTTGCTTAAGTCCCAGCCCCAAGGTTCCCTGTCTGAGCAAGCTCGGTAGGCAGCTGAACCGCAGCGAGCCTTGGTTCTCCTGACTTCATCTGCTCGGATTGTTATGAGACTGAGATGAGATAATGCACGTGACATGCCCTGTGTGTGTGAGAGAGACGTGTGAGGGGGCGCAGTCCACAACACTCCCCTCCTGACTGCAAGTTTTGTGTCCCCAGGACCTCTCGTAGGTTCGATAATTTGCTAGGACTCCCAGAACTCACTGGAACCTGTCACAGTGCGTTACGGCTGGGGGACACCGATTAAGTCAGCTGAGGGAGGACACGCGTAGACCAGAGTCAAGGTTTCAGACACAGAGCCTCCCGGCGTCCCTTCCCTGGACAGCATTTCTTTCCTGGCACCGACGTCTGACAGCACTCACAGACTGTCACCAGCCAGGGACGCTCACTCAAGCCTTGATGTCCAGTGTTTTTATTGGGGCTCCATCATGGCATAGGTGACCATCCATGTGTCTGGTCTCCGTCTCCAGCCCTCCAGAGGCCAAGCTGATACTCCGTGACCCAAAGCCCCCACCCTAAATCACGCTGGCAGGTGATTTGTCTTGACGCAAGACCCCTGGGGTCCCAGAAGCACTCAGGCCCGGCATTCCAAAGGCTTAGAGATGACCTCCCGGAAGCCAGGGGCGAAGACCAGACCTCTCTCTACCAACCCTTTATCAGCACTTACTGTGTTCCGGGCACTGTGCTAAGTTATTTCACTATTCTTTCTAATAACCACAGTCCTCAAAACAACCCTGGGAGGCAGGTCCAGGTGAAGAAATCAAGTCACCGAGGGAAGATCACATAGCCAGGTCTTGTCCAGGTGGCACAGCCAGGGGGCACCGGCGCAGGTTTCAGACCAGGTCTGGCCTGACCAACACCTTTGCTGCTCTTTCCCACATGATTAAGTTCTGTTTATGACCTTTTTAAAAAATCAAAAATACCGAATATTATTCTCAATTGCCGGTAGATAGCATCTTGTAAATTTGATGTTTGCTTATGCTTAGAATACCTAGAGAGAAAAATAGAGGAGGGAAATATGCTTCTCAGAGTCTCCCATTCTTTTTTTTTAGTATCCATGAAAAAACTGAGTACCAACCCAAGAAAGCAAAACACTCCCCACGTTCCATGTCTGTCCTCGCGAGGTCAGCTCTGTAGTATGCCGTGGGAAGAGTTCCCCTCAGCTATGAGCTCTCCACTTTCTCCAGCCGAACTAGCCGAAGTCCTAATTCTAGACGCTTTGCAGTCTTTCAAGTTTTTTCTTGGTCAGGGCTAGATTTTATATGTGTGGGATAAAAAAATAATAATAATAGGATGGCTGTTTTGAGAGTACCAGGTGGTAGGAAGTGAGCACCTTGTCCACGACATTTTCTTCTTGCTGTGTCGGGGGAGCACTCGCCCCCTGCCCCCTGCGGGTGGAGGGTTTGAGTGTGTCCTTGGGGGAGGGCCAGCTGTTGATTCTTGCCTCGCCCGTAAATGAGAGACTCACAGGTGGTCATAAAAAGCTCCAGTTTAAAGTACGGTTTCACGTGAATTCGTTCAGTTTAAAGCATTCATGTCAAGTCCACTGACATACGGATAATATTTTACTATTTGTCAAGAAAACAAGTAACTATAAGGTTTCATTTTTCTTTGCTGTCTTCCTTTATGTGGGAGAAGTTGATTGTTAAGAAATAAATTAAGATGTGGAGTATAGCCTTTAAAAATGTCAGTTTCTGCGAAAAAATGTCAATTTCTGATTTTCACGTATGGATATTTCCCTGTGGGACCTAGAAATGAACTTGAACTGCATTGATACTGCTTTTGCTGCTCAATGTCGATGAAGCTTAATGCTGATTTTAATGGGGATTCACAGAGCACTCACTCCTCTGTCCATTGACTTTCTTCCAGATGAAGAGAAGAACAAGCAGAATAAAACAAAAGCTCAGACCAGTGAACCTAGTGAAGGAAAAGCAAAAACTGTACGGCATGCTTATGTTCACAAACCATATCTCTACTCAAAGTATTACAGCGATTCTGACGACGAGCTCACCGTAGAACAACGGCGACAGTCCATCGTAAGTCTCGTCGATTGTTGCCTTTCGCGTTTAATCGCTGACAGACTTGACTAGTCCGAGAGTACGAGGTACTCATGAGCATATGGAATAGTGACTTAGGCCCTGTTTTCAGGAATCTTGTCATGTAACTAGGCAGCATAGACACAAACATGTGACAGAGGCGTTCATGTCATCATGATTAATAGTAGTGAAAAACTGTTAAGAACTGACGTGTTTCATGGTATGGAAATGTTTGAATCAAGTATGAATCGAGGTATACAGCATATGGCGTTCGACCATGAACACAGCATTAGAGGAAAGTACAGTTCACAGATTTACTGGATGTGAAAATACTTCTAATGAGATCTGTTATTAACAACAGCTTTTTAGAGGAAAAATTGTTTACCTCATCATACGTGTATATCAGCTTTAAGAGGACTTAGAATTTCAGAAGCATTAAACATGAAGATATGGTCATCCTCGAATGAGAAAATATTATTACTTAGAAAAATGATTTCAAGGAAGTACTCTCAATGCTAACAGTGGCTTAACTCACGACAAGTTTACTTGGTCAGGAGTTACGCCTATGGCACTTTGAGACTTTCAGGGATGGTGGGAGTGACTCACAATGACCGGATTCTCCCTAGCTTTGAAATCAACAGCAGAAAGCCCTACATCTAAAACGTAGGGCCTGAGAGTATAACCAGCATGCCACATTTGTTGTGGGCCTGGCCTGTCACTTGAATCTGCATTTCATTGTGTTCTTTTAATACTAATTGAAAAATTATGGAAACCTACCTATGTTCACTTGATGGTCGTGGGTATTTTCACAGTTATCTTTCTCATTGAAGTAACCAGTTTATTAAACCACCATTTCTCAAAATGATACTTTTCCCATTCTTTCATGACATTCTAAAAGAGTAATGGAAAATTTTTTCGCTCTGTTGTGTTCTTCTGGTAGCTTCCAAATTCCACGTATTCTGGTAGTGTATATGCACTTTTGCAGAGCCCGTTAATTTGTGAGAACATTTGAAGGGCAAACATTTTTTTCAAGAGTGTTTTGCTTTTGCCTCATAACCAGAATAATTGTGACTATTTTGTGGTTTTAGGCCAAAGAAAAAGAAGAGAGGCTTTTAAGAAGGCAAATTAATAGAGAGAAACTTGAAGAAAAACGAAAACAGAAAGCAGAAAAGACAAAGTCTTCGAAAGTTAAGAGCCAAGGTATTAGAGAAGTTAGCTTTATTATTTTAAACTGTCTTATATGCTTCATTATTTTCTGGATATTTATGTTTCTTATGAATAGGATTATAAAGTAAAATGATCTAAATTATATTTTAGTAAAGCTTTTATTTTAATTATATATTTTTAGGTGTGAAAGATTTGCTTTTTAATCTAATGTGCTTGGTCACTTTTTATTATTTCTGAATTTATATTAAATATTCTATCAAGTACCAGCTTACACAACTCACATATTAGCAATTCATTTTCCAGTGACCGGGGAATGAATTATCAGTGGAAAATGGATTATTAACTAGCAAGTAATCAAGCCTTGCTGGTGATAGTAATGGAATTAATTTATAATTTATATTAATTAAAGTGTCAAACATTTGTGTGCAATATTTAATTGAACTTCCTCTGGTCACCGATCCTGTGTAATAGACAAATACATACACATATGTAAGCATTTGAAATTAAAAGATGATAAGACTTCTCCATCTAAAGTATTATTTTTATTCCAGCACAACTTAAAGTTATGAAAGCCATTTTGCATTTTTACAGTGATTAGAAAAACGTTATGGAAAATAAATAAATATTACACCATTTAGAAGACTCTGTTCTGAAATACAGTTTATCGGTTGCTTCTTTACTAGGCAAAAATAGTGTGGACTTAGAAGACTCCTCAGCAAAGAGTTTGGAACCTAAAGCCCCCAGAATTAAAGAAGTCCTTAAAGAACGGAAAGTTTTAGAGAAAAAAGTAGCCTTAAGCAAAAAAAGAAAAAAAGATTCAAGGTACATGTTCTACCTGGCAGCGTTCCCACTGTAACGTCCTCCCGGCGTGCTTTCAGAAGTGAGCCACCGAAAGTGGCGGCAAGAAGCCAGGCCTCGCGTGTGTGTGTCGTTGCATGTTTATCAAAGACCGTAGGGTTTCGTTTTCAGTATCGCAATTCATCGTGTTAGCATCTCTAATATTTCAAAGTGTTCATCTTTTTCCGGGGCGATCCCAGACCTTTCTGATAATTTCGAAGGAAGCTTTGGACTCTCATCCCAGGAAAAAAATGCACGTGCATCAACACACAGCTGTCCCTAGAGCTTCAGAGGGCGTACGGACCCCCAGACGCACCCAAGAAGTATCCCCGTTCCGGGCATTCGGTACCCCTTCTTTAGTGATCGCCTCCATTTTCCAGTTTTTCTAGACAATTCGCTTCATTGCATACTGTACTTCTCCCCATGAGCCAGAGGTCTGAGCCGAAGTCTTTTTTAGCAGTACGTTATCATAGTTAATTCTAGAAGAATGGGAAAGCCGAAGAGACAGAGTGGCTATGAAGACGTGCGAGCCAAGGGCTGTAGTTTCCTGTCCCATCAAGATGCGATTATGTAAATTTATCACAGACTTTAAGATAGCTCAATCACTAATTTGCAGAACTCAGCAAAAGAATCAGCTCTCGCTTACCTTATGGTTCCTTCTTCCTATCGATCTGAATATAAGACTGCCCTATTTGCTCAAAAGATGGCAAGACTTTCAAAATATAATTGTAGCTCGCAAAATACTCAGTTCCGAACAACAATTCAGGAATTGTTTCCAGTATACTTTAGCACCATGTCGTAGAGTACTCCATGTCATACTGGGGATCGTATTCCAATCATGACTAGAATAGGATTTCAACTGACGCATAGCAAGCTTCTATTTGTGGATCAAGTGTTTATAGAAAAGGAAAGCTAAGGTTCTTTTTTTTTAACCTTTCTGAAAATTTCTTCATTTGATTCAAAGTTCATGGTTGACTTTTTCCCCCCACATAGGAATGTTGAAGAGAATTCTAAAAAGAAACAGCAAGCTGAAGAAGATTCGAAAGAAACCCTCAAAACAAGTGAGGTGTGTCTTAATTAACGCATACCCGTTTTAAACGCTCTTTTGCAGATATAGGCTATTCAGTCCTTTGGGATAAAACTTAGAATGCAGTTTGTTGTTTTCCAAGTAAAAAAATCCTCACATTCAGCATTCTCAAACCCCCATCCTATTATGGTATGAATTCCTCACTTTGGCAAGTCAATCCATGTGATTATTTATCTAGATAGTAGCTGCTTTTCTACTCCCCTTCACACACACACACACACACACACACACACACACACACACACACACACTGCTTATATTGGCAATAACAAAATTGCTGGTAATAATAGTGAAAAAGAGAAGGGGGGATGGCAGAACTCCCTGCACCATAACACATCCGTTTCGTTCCCTTTCGTTCCTTGTCCACAGAGGTACATGCATTTGTAGAGTGGATGTGATGTTGCAGAACATTGTTAACATTCACGCTTACTCGATATCCTGTTACCCGTAAGCTTCCTACTCGTCATATTTAACAATTGCCTCATGTTATATATATAGTGAATGGCGATACCATAATATAAGCGTTTCTTTATAGTTGAGCACTTAGATTATTTCCCAGATCTGATCCTTTTGAATAGTAAAAATACGTGTAATGGGGACATTTCTTCACCTTTTTGGATTTTTTTCTTGGGGTAAACTTTTGCTTTCATTGGTTTTAAATCCTATTTATAATGTCAGTTTTATAATTCTTTAGCCAAGCTATCTTAACACTTTTAAGGGAGAAAACTAATAATTTAGTGACTGTTTATTCATAGCTAATAAACAATCTTCATTTCTTTACTCAGAAATTTGAGGCATGTTTAAGTATGTCCTGATATTTCGATGGCATATTTTTAAATATTTAACTTTATTTGGTGATAAATTCCTTTGACAAATGATCTCAAATTTTTATTCACATTAATTGGTTAGAACTTACCATAAAATTAGGTTGATGAAATTCTTCTTAGTTCTTTCTTTGAGGAATTGAATTTTAAAGTATTTTTTTAAGATCTTGCTATGTCCTTGTCCCTATATCAGGGCAAGTGCATTAATCTTTGTGTAAATTGTAAGGAGGTGTAGTGGTAAACAACCCAGAGACAGAGGTCTTTCTGAGGACTAGTAGTCAGCAAGTCTCTATCAGAGCGTGTTTAGTCACCATTCACTCCTTAACACTAATCTCTGCCATTCTGCGGGTAGAAGGGGCAGGCTTAGATGCTGTGAGTTCTGCGTATCTTCCCTGGGCTGCAGAAATGTACACATCCATTTTATAGGACCTGGTTACCGATATTGTGAGTTACTGTGTGCACATGAACCATTCTAAGTAGACTATCCACCAAGTAGCCTAAATTCATGAGGTCTCTCCATAAATCTGGTTTTTAAATAAATATATAGGAAACCTTTGTTTCAGTATAAAATTTTTCAATTGACTTTAACATTAGGTGTCATGTTCTTGGACCGAAAAGAACATTGGATTGTCATTCATTTAGTTTCTGTTTATTAATGACTACTGGGCATTTGCGGGCTCTACTGACTGAGAGTGACAAAAGGCCTAAATGCATGGACAGATCTCCAGAGAAATAACTAGTCTCTGTAATGATAACTGCGACATAGTAGGAAAAGTACTAGACTTAAAATGACATCAGCTAAACTCTTCAAGTTATTGAATCATGCCCAGCTCCACATTCTTGGTACATAAAATGAAGTTTATGATCCCTACCACAGGCCGCGTAAAAAGATTAAGTAAGGTGTAAAATATGTGACAGCACTCAACCTATTAAATGCACCCAGGTGTTAAATTCGAATGTAAAAACCGACTTACATTTTAACCTTTACTTTCTCACAGCATTGCGAAAAGGAAAAGGTGTCTACTTCCAAAGATTCGAAGCATGTTCATGCAAAGAGTGAACCCAGCAAACCTACCCGGAGACTCTCAGAGTCTTTGCATTCAGCTGATGAAAACAAAAATGAATCTAAACTAGAAAGAGAACATAAAAGACGGACATCGACCCCCGTCGTGGTGGAAGGGGCACAGGAAGAGACGGACGCGCGAGATGGGAAAAGGCCAGCGGAGCGCTCAGACGCGGGCTCAGAAGAACCCCAGAAACAGAAAAGCTCAGTCAAAAACGAAAAGCATCTGAAGAAAGATGATTCTGAAACACCACATGTGAAAAACCCACCTAAGAAAGAGGCAAAGTCCTCCAAGGAGAAGCCTGAAAAAGAGAAAACTCTGTCGGAAGACAAAGTGTCTGTGAAACATAAACATAAAGGGGACAGTGCGCATAAAACGGGGGATGAGGCGGAGCTTCACCCCGCTGAGAGAGGGTTAAAAGTCGATGAAAGTATTCAAAAGCCGAGTCCGCAAACCAAGCCTTCTGCAGATGAGAAAGCTGAACGAAAAAGTAAGCATAGGAATGAAAGGAAATTATCAGTTTTAGGCAAAGATGGAAAGCCAGTTTCTGAATATATTATAAAAACCGATGAGAACGTTCGTAAAGAAAACAACAAAAAAGAGAGACACCTGTCAACAGAAAAAACGAAGGCTGAACACAAATCAAGAAGATCAAGTGATTCTAAAATTCAGAAAGATTCTCTGAGTTCCAAGCAACATGGAATCACATTACAGAGAAGAAGCGACAGTTATTCAGAGGGCAAGTGTGACACGGACTCGACTAATGCGGATAATAACTCAAAACCAGAAGATGTTCACAAGGAGAAGCGAAGAACAAAGAGCTTGACAGAGGAGAAACTGGTGTTGAAGTCCAAATCCAAAAGTCAAGGCAAACAGTTACGAGTCGTTGATACAGAATTGCAAGAAGGTGTCACAAAGCAAACAGCCACTCCCAAGCCAGAGAAGGAGAAAATCACAGAAGAAAATGACCTAGAGAGACCGCGGAAGTCTAAAGTGGAGGACAAGTCTTCTGAGGAAACCGGCTTTGAACCTGGGTCAGAGAGTGCCGCTTCTTCGGCACACAGCACGCAGAAGGACGCTGGTCACCGAGCTAAGCTGCCGTTAGCAAAGGAGAAACATAAGGGTGAGAAGGATGCGAGCTCCTCCAGACTTGAGAGGAAGTTATCAGACGGACACAAAAGCAGAAGCTTAAAGCACAGTAGTAAGGATGTGAAAAAGAAGGAGGAAAACAAATCAGACGACAAGGATGGTAGAGAAGGTGACAGTAATCACGAAAAGGCCAGGGGGAATAGCTCAGCCACGGAAAAGAAATTAAGCAGAAGGCTGTGTGAAAACCGAAGAGGAAGCTCGTCCCAAGAAATGACCAAAGGAGAAGAAAAAGCAGCAAACGCTTTGGCCACTCCGAGTACTTCCTCCCTTCAGAGACCAAAAAAGAGTGGCGATGCCACCTCGATCCCTGAACCAGAGCCGATGGAAGTGGATTCCGAGCCCGCTGTGGAAAACGTGCCTGAAGGATGTAAAGCCCAGGAGAGCAGCAGTGACGGTCCCCCGCCGGACACCGACTCTGAGAACGCGACAAAAAACCCTGCAGCCACAGCGCTAAGGGACGAATCGAGAACTTCCCCAGTAGACACAAAACCAGCAGCTCCCGCCTCTAAATCGGGACGTGGAACAGGACTCATTGGTAATTCTGAAAAGCATGCTGACCATAAAAGCGCCCTGACCAAGAAGGCGCATGTCCAGAGTGCCGCGTCCAAAGCAGACGCCGGAGAGAAAGAGCCCACTCAACAAGGAGCCCGTGAAGCGAGTGTAGACTCTGCAGCGGGTCAGAAGGTGGAGCCTCGCGCCCTGTCAGAGAGCGATAGGGCACCAAGGACCTCAAAACACACAAGAGCCACTGAGGAGTGTGTTACTCAAAGAGATGCTGTTCTTGAACATTCCACAGATTTAGAGCCCTCACCGTCCCCAAGTGCAGCGACTGCTGCGCCTCAGACACAGTCTCAGGATTCGGGTGGAGTTCCTGGAGGTGACAGAGGAACTGTTCTCGAAGGTGGCACTGCCAGCGCCTTGCTTGCAGACCACACCAACAGCCCTAACCAAAGTCTGACTGTTAGGGAACCAGAAGTCCCTAGGACAAGCGACAGCAGAGAAGGGGGTGCAGTTTCCACTGCAGATGCACCAGCGAAAGCCGGCCTAGGTAGCAAAAGACACATTCCAGAAGGTTCCCAGGCCGCCACAGTGCACAGTGCACTAGGAAAAGTAAACGTGCCTCTTGGCGCGGAGTTAACAGACACAGTCACGGAAAATGAATGTGTTAGCAGAGAAGGTGGCTCCAAGGACATGGGCAGGAAAGAGAGTGGCTTAAGTACCGAGCCCACTGCAAAGCAGGCAGTTAGAACCGCGGCGCAGAGTGGCAGAAAGGATGGCATCGCTGTCGACCACGTCGTGGGCGTGAGTACCAAAGAAGATGCTGAAACCGTTGAAGCTAAGCTCAGTCACGGCCCCGGTGAGGCGGAAAACGCGTCCTGTGCCGTTGGAAGACGGGATGAGGACAGCGAGGTGGACACCAGTGCTGGAGGTAGCGCGGCCGCCTCGGTTCCTCCCCAGAGGGGCAGACGGACCGGGACTGTGACCGCGGCGTCTGGCAGCGCAGAAAAGACTTCCATCACCACGAGCACTGAGGGCGAGGACGCAGGCACCTGCTTGAACCTGGGGAAAGCCGGGAACGCCACCGCCACTTCCTCCGAAGCAGGCGAGGGGGCGGCGGCCGTGCCGTGCACGAGCATCGAGGCAGACGAGGGCCTCGTGACGGGGGCCCGCGCCCGACACACCCGTCCCCGGGTCGCGGCCGAGGCCAGCGAGTGCACGGTCTTCGCCGCGGCCGAGGAGGGCGGCGCCGTGGTCACGGAGGGCCTCGCGGACAGCGAGCCTTTCCTCACGAGCACCAAGGAGGGCGAGAGCGGAGAGTGCGCCGTGGCCGAGTCCGAGGGCCGGGCCGCAGAGCCGGCCACCGCGCAGGCCGGTGCGGCGGGGGACCGCGCCACCAGCGCCGCGACAGACGAGAAGGACGATGCCGTGACCAGTGCGGGCTCCGAAGAGAAGTGCGGCGGCTCTTCCAGCGGAGACGCAGAGCTCGGCGGACGGACTGTCGCTTTCGCTAGCGAAGGTGAGAGCGACGGCGCCGTGACGAGCGCAGGGACAGAAATACACGAGGCCTCGTTAAGCAGTGAAGAGCTGGATGGGTTCCGGAGAGACGTGGCGAGAACGGGCCCCAAGAAGGACCCCGAGGGCACCGTGACGTGTACGGCGGCCGCGAGGGGCAGCGACGGCTTTGCCACGTGCGCGGTGACGGGCGCGGGGCCGCAGGCGGAGCGCGCGGTCACGGGCGCGGCCGCGGCGCTGCTGGACACGGGCGCGCCCCCGGGCGCCGGGGCCCCCCAAGGGGGAGACGGCTCTGCGAACGACGGCGCGGAGGGCGAGAGCGCCGTCACCAGCACGGGGATCACGGAGGAGGACGGCGAGCGCCCGGCCAGCTGCTCCGGCTCCGAGGACGGCGGCGACGGCTGCGCCCGCGGCGCTGAGTCCGAGGACAGCGGGGAGAGCGCGATGGACAGCACGGTCGCCGAAGAAGCCACGAACGCGCCGTCGGCCGCGGCCGGGCCCTGCGACGACGAGGGCGTTGTCACCAGCACGGGCGCCAAGGAGGAGGACGACGAGGGCGAGGGCGTCGTGACCAGCACTGGGAGGGGCAACGAGGTCGGGCCCGCGGCGGCGGGCGCGGGCGCGGAGGAGGAGGGCGAAGGCGCGCCCGTCTGCGGCAGCGCGGAGGCGGGGGACGCTCGCGTGGGCACCGCGGCGGCGCTGGCGGCCGCGGAGGCCGGGGCGGCCGCCGCCGGGGCGCTCGAGGGCGGCGTGGACAGCCGCAGCGGCGCCGCGAGGGGCAAGGACGCAGAGGCCGAGATCTGCTCCAGCGCCAAGGGCCTGGTGGAGAGCAGCGTGACCGGCGCGGCGGCACCCGCCGCCCGCGAGGGCCCCGGGGCCAGCGCCGCTGCCGCGCTCGGTGACAGCCAGCTCGCCAGGAAGGACAAAGCGGGAGGCAGCACCACGTCCCCGGGCCTGGTGGGGGGCAGTGGCGACGGGCTCGTGACCGCCGCAGCCCTGGAGTGCGAAGCGCGTCGCTCGTCGCCGGGCGGAAAAGAGGACGAAGGCGTCATCACCTCCGTGGAAAACGAAGAGTGCGACGGCCTCGCGGCCACCACCGCCAGCGGCGCCGACCAGACGCGCGCGGCCGCGGGCGGAAGCCGAGGCGCAGGCCTGCTGATTCCCACCAGCACGGCGGGCGATGGCGCCAGGCAGCCGGGCGCGGCCGGGGACACGGGGGCGGCCCGCACGGCCGCCCTGCCGACGGAGGAGACCGCGGGCAGCGCCACGGCCGACGCGGAGGACTTCGAGGCCCCCATGCCCAGTGCCGGCGCGGGCGGCGAGGACAAGGACGAGTGCGCCCTGATTTCCACGAGCATCGGGGACTTAGACGTCCCCGTCTCGAGCGCGGCCACCGTCACGTGTGCCGGCAGTCAGCAGCCCGCGGCGGCCGTGGAGGCGCGCGCGACAGGCCCGAGCTCGCCGAGCGCCGACGACTTCGAGGGGCCCACGCCCAGCGCGGACGCGGACCGCCCCCGCGCCTCCACCAGCAAGGACGACAGAGACGAGTGCGCCCTCATTTCCACCAGCATCGCGGAGGGGTGCGAGGCCTCCATCTCCGGGGCAGCCGCGGAGAGCGAAGATGAGCGATCGCTGACCGTCCTGGAGGAGAAGGACGGGAGCGCCATCATCTCGACGAGCTCCGGGGAAGACTGCGAGGGCCCGGTGTCCAGTGCCGCCCCTCGGCAGGAGCTCCGCCCCTCGGTCACGCCAGCCGAGGAGATAAGCGACACCGCCATGATTTCCACGAGCACCTCTGAAGGCCGCGAAGCGGCCATGAGGGGTGCCGCCCCGCACGACGACGATCAGCCCACCGCCACGAGAACGGAGGACTCGAGCGACACCGCCATCATCTCCACCAGCACGGCCGAGTGCGCGCCGACCGTCACCGGCCTGCACGGGCACGAGGAGAGTCGGCGGGCCGCCAGCAACCCAGAAGGAAGAGACGGCCCGGCCGCCGCGAAGGACGGCAAGGGCGAGGTCCCTCTGCCCAGCCCGCCGGCCGAGAACTGCCCCCAGCGTCCTGGGCCCAGCGCAGGAGAAGGGCCTTTCGGGGCGCCCTCTGCAGGGGCAGGCCAGCTGGAGGACGGGAGTGCGTCGTTGAGCTCTGTCCAGAGGAAGGAGAAAAGCCACGAGGCAGGGGTGGCGAGGGACAGCACCGCAGCGCCTTGCTCAGCAGGGAGGGGCTTGGAGAGCACGGCCGACTCCCCTGCCAGTCGGAGGGGACCAGAGCAGACGTCCGGGCACACGGCGGAGGGCTCCGTCCACGTCCGCTCTTTGACAGCAGTGAGCACCGGCGCTAAAGTAGCCAGTGACGCGCCACATGGCAAGGACGCTGCGGCGGCACAGCCCTCCCTTCCTGCCGGCCAGCGGGGGCCCGAGGGCAGCGCGAAGGCCACCGCCTCTGAGTGCGCTAATGGTCAAGAGTCAGACTTTGCGCCTCCCCATCCAGCCCCTCCGGCTGCCGGCGCCGCGGCTCCGCCAGCGCCCAGGTGTGAGCAGGGTGTGACCGGACCCGCTGATCACGGCGGCGGCGGGTGCACCGCCCAGGTGTCCACTGAGGAAACGGGAGGTGGCTTGAGGAAAACATTCCCCAAGGACGGAGACCCCGAGGGCACTGTTTCTTCAGAAGAAAATGCGGGTGACATAGGTGAGAATCTCTCTAATTGCAAATTTTAGCCTTCTGCAGAGGTGGTTGTGTGTAGAGTACATCTAAGACAGCCTTCCAAAAGATGGTCTGGGTTCCAGAAAGTCACAAAATAGCTCATTAGACTTGAAGATCAGGCTTCTCTAAAAGAAACTTGTGTTTAAAAGCGTAAAGCCTTAGACCCATCTCTCAAGGGCGAGGAAGGCAGTGGCGGGCTGGGGGATGCAGCCAGCTAGCCGGGCGTCATCAGCAGGGCTGCTGCAAGTTACTAGAACTCGTGGACCTCAGGTTGTCATCAGAGCGAAGGCTACCTTACAACAGCCCTGTGAAATGAGTATTTTTTTATCACCCTTATTTTACAAATGAGCAAATAGGTTCACAGAATTTAAGTAACTTGCTTGGTATTTGGGTGCCTTTTAGAAAACGATTACCCCTGCACCTCAGTTTTCCGTTGTATGAAATGGGGATAATAGTACAAAAACAGGCGTCATTTCAACTCTCAGCCGACTTAGAGATTTGCAGTGTGTGTCAGTTCAGCCCAGCTGGCTGCTTAGTCAAGGGAGCACGTTTTTGTGTTTTGGTTTTTTTTAACTGAGCTTATTATTCAGGTAAAATCAGTTTCTGGTTAAGAAAGAGAAATGGGTGAAAGAGAAATGAAACGTGTCCTGACAGAGTTCAGAGCGCTGGTTTTGTTAGAAATGGTCAGTAACTTTCAAGGGGTGGCCTTTGAGCCCAGTCGTCGCTGACACCATCCAACTACCACCGCGCTAGGCCCAAGATGCAGAGACGAGTAGGCAGAACGGGAAGACAGCTGTGAACCAGCCGTACGGTGTAAGCAGGCCGTGGCCCTAGTGTGGCAGGTCCTCAGAGTGGGGTTAAGCACAGGAGGCAGTGAGGACTCAAAGGGACGCGGGTGGGACTTGGGGGGCTCAGGGACATTGATTGTTTTCCCATCCGGGCTGTACGAATTGTAGCCCGCTGGACTTTTAAACCGGAACGGACCTTAAGTATCATCTGACACAGCCTCGGAAAACAGGCCATTAGATTTAGTTTCATGTGTTATAAAGACTTAAACAGGAGACATTAAAAAATGTTCCAAGGGTTAAAATAAGCAACTTTAAATTTTTTCTTTCATTTAGCCTGGGTAAATTGACTGCTCTACAAGTTTTTGTGACCTAATTGTTGCTGCAATCTATTGCTCCTTCCTCTTCGCCCCCTTTTTTTCCCTGAAGGAACAAAAGTAAAATAACTTTAGCAAGGAAAAGCCTGCAGCCTCTTGGAGAAAGGAAAAGTTTTCTCTGGAGGCTTATGTGTGGGCAGGTGAGAGGACCTGGAAAGCCACAAATTGTAGGAGGACAGGGGAGAGAAAGAAAAGTCCCAGACCGGGATGGACTTGTCTCCACCAGAGAAAATCCACCCCCCCACCTGGGTGGGTGGGTGGGTGGGTGTGTGTGTGTGTGTGTGTGTGTGTGTCTGTCTGTCTACGTGTCTACCTACCTCACAGTTTTTTAACACTGTGTTAATTTTGCTGTGTCCATAAAGCAAGCAAAGTGAGGCTATTTGTAAATTCCTTTCTTTTTCAAGAGTGTTCCTCGGTTGCCCAGAACATTTTCTTTCAGGGACCAACTTAATACAGGTCACTGTAGAAAAGGCACCGGAAAACGATTTCTCCACAGGTAATATTGTATCATTCCTTCTGGGCAGTCATCTTACCAGCAGGAAACTGGTAATTTCACATATCCCTCCCCTCACTCCACCCCCTCAAAAAAGTAAATGACCCCGCCTTTCTTCTGGGCCTTTTTTTATACACCCTTTTAATTGTTTCCTACTGACCGCAGAAGGAAACAGCAGAGGGAACATGGCTAGATAAGAACAGTCGTTACCTTTTGTTTGAGGATGTGTTTTGTAAGCAGATTCTGAAATTGGTTTAATGGTCTGAATTTCATTAGGCAATGAAGAGTCTCCATCAGATATTTTGGGAGGATTGGAACCGAAAGCCAACCTGGAAACTGAGGTATGATAATTCGGTTATGTTGAGGTGTGTGTGGTGTAAGGACCATTTCATATATATACACACACTTAGGCAGAGTCTAAGCAGAATATAGCTTTGGTTTTCACTGTATTTAAGGCACTTGAGTAGTAGTATTGTTACATCCCAGGGGGGAGGGATGGCAAAGAACCTTCTGTAATCTCAGTAAATAGTGCCATCATCAGTCTCATTTACTCAAACCAGAAACCCAAGAATCACCCTCAGTTTCTCCCTGTCACCTCACATGTAAAATCCACTGCCAATTCTTATAGGTTCCATTTTAAGAATATAACTTGAGTCCATCTGTTTCCGTTTCTACCATTGGCACCTAGTGTAAGCCACTGCTTCAGCAGGGTCCCCCTGGGCTTCCTTCCTCTGCAGCCCCTCCTCCCGCCTGCGAATTTACAAGGCCTTGACAGACATAAATTAGGTCATGTCATTACTCTGCCTACAGTTTCCAGTGGCTTCCCACCACACTTAGACTGAAGTCAGGTTTCCATGGTTTGGTCTCCATATCTTCTTTCTAGCCCCATCTTATAGCACCCTGCAAGAATGCGGGGCCAGACAGCGGCCAGCCGGGGCTGCGAGCAGTGCGGGGGGCTCAGCTCACCCCGCAGGAGGAACGGGGAGGCGGACGGCCGAGTGGCGCTCTGCAGGTAGAGTAGAGGTGCACCAGAGGAGGAGGGAAGGAAAGAGCCTTCCAGTCAGAGGCGTGTTCTAGACACAGAGGCCAGGGCCGGCTGGGGCCCGGCAGCAGGAGCGCCGTCAATGGGCGAAGTGTGAACTAGGTCGATTTTTTATTTTTCGTGTTTAAAGACCAGCATGTATGCTTTTTTTAATTATTCACAGAATTGAAAGTAGACTTTCATGTCGTTATGAGGTGTTTAATTCACTTAAGACTAGTCTTACCTTCTTGTTATAAAATCCTCAGTCAACTTATTTTTTGTGGTGCTTTGGACTTTTTCAGACGTTTGTACCATCAGAGGAAGAGAAAAACCATGAAATTCTAGGGCCGTCAGAAAGTTCCTGTGGGAGACAGCCAGTTGGAACAGGTAAGCGCCTGTTACCCATCGTTCCCGTTACGTTTTCCTCGCGTGCGCTTTTACCCGTCGTTGCAACCGAAAATCAACATCCGATTCGTAATAATACACTGCAGGCCGTGGGAATTTTTAACATTTACGTCGTCTTACGAAGTGTCAATTAACTTTATCAAAAGTGGTTGTTCCAGTCTGGTATTTTCACATCATCGTGGCAAAAAGAAAGTTCCCTGAGCAAACTCCTGCTCTATCCCCAAAACGTGCCTCTGCGCCTTCCTGCCCTTCCAGGCGCTGTCATCTCAGCTCTTTTCCAAAAGGCAGGTGTGCAACCCTGGCGCCTGTAACCCCAGCGCCACCCCGCTCTTGGCCCTTGACCTCTGGCCATCGCCCCAGTGACTGCCGAAGCTGCCGCCGGCCTGCGTGGCCTCTTCTCTGCCTCTGTGTGCCGCAGCCTTCAGTGTCCGCTGCAGACTCCCCCGGGGGGAGCCTCAGTGTCAGAGAGGACTAGGGCAACAACTCTCGCAGTCTGATCCTAGGACCACTTTACACTCTTAAAAATCATTGACTCCAAAGAGCGTTGTTGTATGGATTATACCTGCTGACACTTACCAAATAAGTTAGAACCGAGAAAGCTATAAAGTATGCCTGAATTCAATATAATTAGCTCGCTGTAGGTTAACGTAAACAACATAGTTTTTCATGGAGAATAGCTAGGTTTTCCAAAACAACAAAATTTAGTAAGAGAGGTGACATTGTTTTACATTTTTGCAAATCTCTCTAAGTCTAGGTTAATAGAAAGAAAATAGCTGGTTTCTCATATCCATTTCCATATTTGGTCTGTGGCTATTTGTTGTTTTGGTTGAAGTGTATGAAAACAATCCAGCATCAGACGTTTAAATGGTTGCATTTAAATAGTCTTTTCAGATAGCTGTGGGTACGTCATGTGGCTTCTGGAAGACTCCATTGTGTACTCACAAGTCTAAAAGGTGAATAACATCTGAGTGTTATGGCAATGGCTTTGGACCTTGTGGACCCGTTAATGGAAGGTCTCAGGAGCTCCCCGGGGGCCTTGGGCCACACTTTGAGAACCACTGGGTCTCTGGGTTAGGGAAGTGGAAATGAGAAGAATCGTGACAATAATTACTTTTGGTTTGTACTCCGAGTCATTATTTTACCTTGTCTTCTGATTCGCACATTAACTAGAAAAAATAATAATAATAACCATAATAATAACCTTAGAGTATGTGACCAAATTTAAGCAAGTTGTCTGTGTGTGTGTGTTTTTTTTAAAATACAGTGTCAAAATGTCTATACAAGTCACATAGAATAATCAGGGTGATTCTGGTTCCAAGTAACAAAACCTTATAGATATTTGCTGAAAGGAAATTGAGTAGCTCGTTCATTGTCTTGGTTCAGCCTCTGGAAAAATATCTCTCTCCTGTCATTTTCGGCCGAAATCCTAAGTCGCTGTGTCTGCACAAACCTAATCACTGTGACCAGGTGAGCGTTAATCACCGGTTGACTGAAGCCCAGTGCTCTGTTCCCACATTGTGCTGGAGGGGCAGCCGCTGTGTCCTGCAGTCGCCGCCGCCCTGTTCCTCGGGGTGATGGACCTGTTCGTCGGGGTGATGGACGTGACCCAGCCAGGGGAAGCGGTGGGGACTCGCTGTGGCAGGTGTGGCCCCGCCCCCAGGGGCTCGTGCAGATACAGTGCAGATGGACAGTGCAGATGGGGGAGGTGCCATCCACGGTACAGACAGCCTCGAGGCTTTGGGGTCACTGTGCTGCGCCGGGCCTGGGGAAGGCCTGGGTGTGAGCTGGCCCAGTCGCTCTCCTTCCTCCGAGTGTGGAAATTAAGATACAGAAAAGTGTGTAATAAAGTCCCCCTCCTCATGAATACCCCCTAGACACAAGTCTGTAGTTAGACAACAGTGAAGTCATAGTATTGGCACCGTGTTATAATTTATTTTTGGGTTTTTTTGCTCAGCCACATGGTGTGGGCATCCTTCATTGTCACTATATGCAGACTGATGTCATCTGTTAGCTGAATAGCTGAAACAGTAATCTGGAATACATTTTCCTGTTCGTTAGATCTTTTAGTAACCTCCCGTTTTTGTAGTTGTTACTATTGAAAATAAAGCCACAGTGAACGTCAATATGCACGTAACTATGCATTTCTCCAAGGATTTCCGTAAAAGTTAAATGGGAGGAAGGGGTCAGAGCATGCATACCTGAGATTGGAATTTTGACAAGCACGCGTCACCCTCACTGTCTTGGAGCGGAATATTGAAGGCCGTGTAGGTGTGCACTGGGCGGAGAGCCAGAGAGGGGGCGCTGTGTGAGTCCTGCGTCTCAGTCCTTAACTCAGGACAGTCTGGGCGGTCAGGGCGCGGACCCTCCCAGGCAGCACTGTCGGAAAGGGCAGTCTTCAGAGTCTGACAGCGAGAGCCTTATAAGCCGGCCTGTCAGGCAGTGCAGAAAGAGCCCCCAAGACCCGGTAAGCCCTTCATGTGACGTGTGAAAACCCCGACAACGACTAATCTCTCCAAAACTTGGACAGACGCGTTAGTTAAATGTGGGTGTATGTGCTATAGTGGAAATAATTAGCATCCCGTTTGTTAATTGTCAAAAAGGTAACATTTGGGGAGTTCTGAAGTCCTCCGGTCCCACAGTTCCAGTTCCCATCCCTGTGTACAGGTGCGGTTCGGTGAGAGCTCGACTTACGTAAAAGGAAGTTGTTTAAAAAGAAAAATGTGTGCTCTGTCATTGTTGAGTAGAAACAGTACCTTGTGCTTCAAGTTTCCGAAGAACATAAATAGACCTTTGCCGTTTGAGGGGAGAGGAGCTGACGTTTCCTTGGATGGATGGTTTTTAAATGACCAGGCGTTACACTGTCGGCCCAGGTCCCCACCTTCTGAGCTTCACATTGTCACCACAGCAAATCCCTGCGCTCTGGCAGATCGCCGCCGCTGTTGTGAAAAGTCAGGCAACACCGATTCGTGTGTTTTTTCCGGTAGTGTGCCAGGACGTGGCTTGTAGCAACGATGGGTCAGAATTTCATCATTCACAGAGGCGGCGAGGCCACTGAGCAACACCCTCCTACCTAACTACCCTAAAAATCTCTGAATGTCCTTCTCTGTGGTTCAGAAACAATACTCACTCTCCTGATTTCTTTCTTTTTGCGAACAGCTGAGCTGCAGAAGGAGCCTTCGCCGGTGCGTGAATCACTGAGTGTAAGTCTCTGTGACGGTCAGTTTTATCATCGTTGCACTAGTTTGGTTTGGGGTTCTGAGAGAGGCCGGGACTGGGGTTGTCTCGAGGAGGGATTGTTGAGCATTTCTCCGGGAGACGGGAGGCCGTTGGCAGCAGGCTTTCCACTGCAGTTCACTGTACGGATGAGAGTTCTTCTCTTTTCCACATTCAACTGTATCCACCGATGTCATGAAATGTAATTGTTTTCATCAAAAAAAAAAAAAAAAAAAGTCACTGAATTCAGCAGCACTGAATGTAGGCCAAAGCCACGAAGCAGAACAAAGGAACTAGAAGGAGGCCCAGATCATCAGACTGGGAAACTCACCTGGCAAAGTCCTGCACGAACTCCAAGCTTTCTGCTCGTTGTTGCTATAATGGCATGAGCGCTGTAGACAAAACAGATTTTATTTTGAGAACTAAAGTTCACTCTGTGTTATTGGAAAGCTCTTCTGAAGATGCTAAAGTACAATTGCCACATATACATTTTTCCACGTGTGGCTCTCACAATCCCTTTTCTGCTTGAAGGAATTTTATTTCTGAATGCATTCACAGGGGACCTAATATCATAACCAGATGTGAACATTTTATAAAATGCCTGCAGGCCTCAGGAAGCCATGTTCGTTCTGGTGCCCTAGAGGACTTCTCCCAGACAACTGGGGCATCAGAGAGCTTGGAATGTCCTGTTTTGTAGCGAGACACCCGGACACTATCCACTGATCAAGAAGGATGAGAAGAGCCTCTTGATTTGGGTCGGGCTTCGCCTCCAGAGCCAGCGAGGTGCCTTTCCTCATCCAGGCGTCACCATCCTTTCTAAATAATGTGATATCCTATAGCTTGGACTTAGAACGTTGTAGGATGTTCCAAGACTTTTCCCTCAGTGAGAAAGAAGACAAAGTACAATTGACGAGATTTGCCAAAGGGAAATCTCATGACAGAATGACAGAATCCTTTAGCACTTTTAACTAAAAAAAAAGAAAATCATGAGGGATGATTGGATGGGAAGAGAATTCTTACAATTCAGAAGTATTGTCTCTCATTTCTTTCTCTCTTGCCATAACCGTTTTAAAGACAAGGAGAATAAGCACAGTCAGATAAGTCATTAAACCAGAACTTGAGAAGGCAGAAGGCAAAACTAAGAGGAGCATGTGCTCCAGCTCCCAGCGTCCCACGGACAGCCAGGCTATGTGACTCACCTTTCTCTCTCTTTCTCTCTTTTTCTCGCTCTCTCTCTCTCTCTCTCTGCCTGTAAACCTTGTCAGATTATCCATAAACGACCTTTTCTCTTGTGTGTTTAGGTCGAAAATCCAGGCTCAGGAACAAGTGAAGAAATTCACAGCATATCTAACAAAGAAGGTAAGTTAATGAACTTCATAGCAGTAATTTTAATAGCAATTATCATTACCACGTATTGAGTGTCTTCTATGTGCCAGGCCCTGTGCTAATCACTTTGCAATTTTCTCCCATAATGAATGCAGTCTGTAGTGAGTGTTAACAGCAGCATCACATCTGTAGCGGAGGAAAGTCAAGGGTGGAGAGGCCCAGCGGCTCGTTCAAGGCCGTGCAGCCCACACGTGGTGCCTCGCCTTAAGTAGCTGCTGACTTTGCCAGTAACCTCACAGTGGGCCCACTCCGATGCGATTACAAAATGTGTACTCCCCTGCGGTTTGCGCCAGAGAAGTTCTGTGCTGGGTACTTAACTGTGTTAACTGCCGGCTGGCGGTCTCAGTTCAGTACAGGTCAGCACGACACATTTATATAGGTCTTTTGCTGGGGGTTGGGCCTCATGCCACACAACCCGTGGAGGCCACCACCTGCAGAGGGTAATTCGCACACAGAACATAGAATTTCCTTTATTCCTACTGATTCTGTTGACTTCCTATTCCAAAAATGGGGAAAGATGTCTTAACCTCTTCGTATATTCAGGTCCAAAATTCATTTATTAGTAGTTATTTTTATTATGTGGTATGCCATCCATAGTTTTGTCATATCCTAAAATTTACTTGCTTCGGGTTCTTTTTTAAAACATTACAGATACAGTTGAATCCACATCCACATTATACCCCTCTCTGATCCCACTCTCTTCCTTTCATCTACCCCAAAGGGAACCCCAGTTCTGCACCTGCTCTGTGTGTTTCTGTAAGCAGCATGTCGCACTGCGCCGCACGCTTTAGGGAGAGCTTGTCACCTGGAAGCTGTCTCCACCGTGTCCGTTCGTTCAGCGTCACGTTCTGAAATTTTGTCCCGTCGATGCGTGTGACTGTCGCTCCGTCACTTCAGTTGCCATTTCGTATCCGTTGTGTGAGACGCCGGTTATCCTTGTTCGCGTACCATGTTGGTGGACATTTAGGTTTCTTGCAACATTTCTCGGTTACAGAGAGCGGCCGTGTGTGATCCGGAGCCCGTGCATGCGCAGTGCGCCTGTGACGCCCGGCCTGGGATCGCCGGGTTCACGGGCACCTCTTCGGCTTTACTGAACATGCCAAATTGTCCCCAGGTGGTGTACCAGCTGTCACTCCACACCTCCCGCATTTGGTACTGTGAGACTCGTGGCATTGGGTGTGTCATACTTCTTGCTGTGCTGCGACACACGCTGGACGGGCATGGCTGCGAAGTCAGCCGAGCAAAGTCCAGTTCTCATCTTCCTTCCTCCTCTGCTCACAGCTGGACGTGGAATCCATGGGCTTCCCTGACGCACATGTCGCGAGGGTCCCGTCACAGTCGTTTGTAAAGCTTCCCTCTTAGCCTTCCCCCGCCACACGCAGCCCTGAATTAAGGATTAGAATGAATAAGTATTTAAGGTGGTTTTTTTGTGTTTATCACTCAGAGCTATCCAATGGCAGCAAAGAAAACACGGGAGCCGGGAGAGGTCACAGTGTCGAAGCAAATCCTAAAGAGGTGGGTTTTCCTAAGAAACTCAAGATTTCCTATATCGTGCAAAGCGGTTTCACCCATGCACGAAGACTTCACTTTGTATATATTCAAAATAAAATGGGCCTGCTGAGAGTTCACCATGTCACCTTCATCTGTTTATGTTCTTAGAATGCTTCGGTAGGTGGCGGGTGCCGGGGTTATTTGGGCGTCTCCACATCGTGTGGTCGGGGGTGTATTTCACATGCTGCCTGTCATCAGCCCTTTATTGGGCCACTAAGAGGAGAAAAACAGCACCGATTTCTTTATGATAGGCCACTTGGTAGACAGAGCTTGAATTCAGAGATGATAAAATGAGAAATATATATATTTCTTTTTAATTTTAAAACTGTTGAAGTATAGTATGTAGCCAGAAACAGATTTGGGTATTTTCTATGAATTTACATTCGAATCCCCTCCCCCCACCCAAAAAAAGACTCAAGCCTAGAAAATGAGTCTAATCCAAATCTAGATGCCAAAACTGTCATTCTAGATTTCTTTTAATTTATATAACAATATAGTCCCAAGGCGAGACGCTGACAGTATGCCCCGTTTCGGTAGATTTGGATTCACATGCTGTTGCTTTTAACACGATCGTTCTTCATTCCAGACTGAAGAGGAAGAAAGGCATGTTCCCAAAAGAAAGAGAAAGAAGCACTACCCGTCTTCAGAAGACGAACTGGGTATTTAGAATATGTATCTTCCCATTTCGGCCATCTTTGAAAACCATATTATTTTCACGTCCAAAGTAGTGGGCCAGTAACAGAAAATTCTAGAGGGTAGGACAACTGACACTTGATCAGCACGAGGGGTAAGGGCCCTGACCCCCTGTGCGCTCGAAAACCCGAGTGTCACTTAGGTCAGGCCACATTCGGTTTCCCAGCTGAGGACCAGAGATCTGGTTGACGCTGAGCCATGCAGTGTGACCCGCGCGGGTCCACGTATGTACAGATTTGTAAAAGCAAAGGCCACGTCGTTCAAGGGTCAGGTGTCACTGTCTACTTCACAGCTCTGGAGTCTGGTTTGTTTCCAGACTGGCTTGACACCTCCAGGGTCTTTCTGGACTTGACCTAGGAACCACATTGTTTCTTGCAGAAGACGCAGCCCCTGCACGCACACAAACCCAGGCTCTGTCACCTGGGCCCGGGATTCAGCCAGGCGCCGCCCAGTTCCTCATTCTGGGTCATAAATGCCCCGCAGGGCCAGCGTAGCCCTGCAGGAAAGGCGCACGTGTGGCCCGTGGGTGCGTCGCTCTCGCCCTCTCGTGGTCTGTGAAAGGGCCGTGCAGTCGAGCCGCTGCCGTGATGGGGCGCGTCCTGTGTTTGTCCTCTCCGGCGCAGTAGCCACTTGCCACGCGTGACCGCTGAGCACTTGCATGCGGTCATCGTGAATGAAAGGCTGAATTTTTAATTGTATTTAATTTTAATTACTGAAGATGCCAGTAGCCACATGTGGTCGGGGGGCTACCGTATTGTGCAGTGCGGGGACTTTAATACCTTACACGAAGTACAAATCTGATCAATACTTATTAAATAATATGTGAGAAATAATGGGCAATCGGAGACTGCTTTTTTAGTGAGGAACATGCAATTATTGTAGTTGCAAGTGTACAACACAGTGATTAGACATTTATATATTTACGAAGTGATCCCCTCGATCAGTCTAGTACTCACCCTGCCCCGTACATAATTGTTCCAATATCGTCGACTGTATTCCCTGTGCTGGACTTCACATCCCCGTGACTCTTGTAATTATCAGTTTGTCCTTCTTACTCCCTTCCCCTTCTTCGCCCAGCCTCCCAATCCCCCTCCCACCTGGCAACCATCAGTTTGTTCTGTCTGAGTCATGGTTTTGTTTTGTTCATTTATTTTGTTCTTAAGATTACACATATAAGTGAAATCATATGATTTTTGTCTTTCTCTGACTTATTTCACTTAGCGTGATACCCTGTAGGTCCTTGCACAAGGATTCTCTTTCCTTTATAGCCTCTCCAAACTTGTTTTCAAGGAATATGTAATTATAATTATCGAGTTTATACTATATCTAGGTATTATCCATGGTAGTTTATACCCATTCACAATAACTATGTAAGTTAGGTATTAGTGCCATTTTATAAGTAAAGAAAGTAAGGTTTCGAGAGATTATGACTTCATCTCCTCCACATAAATCTGATTCCGACCCAAGCCCGTAGTCTTCATCACTGAACTGTACCTCTCAGGTCACTCGTGCAGGAGGTTAGAGTGCCTCTGGGGACTCTGCATGCCCTAAGCCCTTTCCATAGAACCTGCTGTCTCACTGGTATCATCTGAGCATTTGCAGATTTTTATATTATTATTTGGAGGGCTGGGGTTGGGGGCGGGGTGGGGGGGGCTCTCCCAGGGCTGAGGCCAGTGTTCAGTGTTCATATCACATGATATAAATTTAGAATGACTTTGGCTTCACTGTATCACAAGCCTAAGAAAATAGTCTCTAACTGTCTTAATATAGAACTGCGCATTTCATTTTTCATTTAGCTTTATTCCTTTGCGATTCTGTTCAAACCAATTTACAGATGATAATCTGGATGTCCTGGATTCCAGAACAGAAGCAGCACAGAGGCCATGTTCTGAAACTGAGCCACGAGAGGCAAAGGTATTCCATCCACGTGCGCACTTCAAATTTGGGGGATGATCTAATTATATCACTGTGAATACTTATATTCTTTCCAGTGTTCCTTTTACTTTATGTATCTTTATAATAATCACTGTTTTATAAAGGTATATGTTTTTGAGGCTTTCAAAAAAATGTTGCACTTTATAATTTTATACTCTAAGGTTGGATTTTCTCAGTTTAGATATAATCATTGTTTAGCTTTTTGTTCAGTTGTATTACTGACTTCTTTAGTTTTCTACCTGCTTTCTTCCAAAGAGTAATGTGTTTTATTACAGATGTACCAAAACAGTGAAATACAGTGGCGTCTTATTCTAAAATGTTAACATTCTGCCCTCCCTCTACCTTACCTCCTACTCCTAAAATATATGTAGTCCAAGGATGGGCCTTACTCATTAAGTTTCTCTCCTGTGAGTTATCTCCACCTTGTGACCCCGGGAAGTGGCTGACAGTCTTTTACGTCTGCCGCTGCCGTCTCTTGTTCTAGGCCCAGCTTTCTCCCGTTGCTGGTAGATTCCTCCTCTTGGCGGTTCTGCCGTTTCTGAGACTAGTAGTTACTGCCTGTTCTCAGCTAACTCCACCTCCTCATTCTCTCTTTCCCTAATTTATATTTTTCCACCTTGTTCCAAAAGGATGTAAGTCAGCTTCTAAAAATATATGCAGCTGACTTCCAGCTCAATGAAACCCGTCCAGAGTCTCTTTTTCCCCTAATAAGTGATGAACTAAATAACGACTAGTAAAAGACTTTTAACAATCAAAGAGGACAAGTCACATATGGTCATGAATTTCAACGGGTCGTAGCCAGGAGAAGAAACAGACTTTTAAGGCCATCACTGCCCTGCCCGATCCGGAATAAGAATCCTGAGACAATGCTCGTCAGTTTAGAGAGAAGCACGTTAAAAGGCATCTTCGTATTTTCCCTTCAATTTTTTTATGTGGAATTTAAGTAAACTATAACTTAATCATTTTCAGTAAAGAAATCACATAAATATTTTAATATTATGCAACCATACTCTAAGTTTAATTTATATATTTTTGTTTACATGTTATATTAGTGTTATAGGATAAACATTTCAGTATTTCATGCTCAAAACTTTTTTGCAACCAAGGTGAATAATTTTGCCGTTGAGAGATTGTCGCTGTGAATCAGCCCCGCCGGAGACCCAGAAATTCTCTGTGGCACTTGTCTCTTCCCCACGGTTCTCCGACACCCCCCTACAGAGGAGAAGATTTGTTGCAAGTTCCTATCTTCATTTGGGGTTTCTATCAAAAGGCAGAGGGCAGCGTGAGAGAAGAATGATTTCCATTTTGCAGGCGGAAGAAAAAGAACGGCCTTGTTGCTTTATGGCTGAACCTTATCTTGTCTTTTTCTGCCCTCAGAATTTATCTTTTTTATAGTCTCACTAGCAGCAACAATAGTTACTTTTTTAAAACAGTTTCCAACAGACTATTCTAAAAGACCCCTAGGAAATTGTTCTTCAAATAGAAAAGACAACTTTGGGAGGATAAATGAAGGCCATTTGAAAACGAAGCTTCTTGCCTTGTTCAACCTCCCTGCAGGAAGAGAACTCTGGAGATTCGGAGGAGCCGTCTAAACCAAGTCCTAACGCAAACAGCACCGCCTCCCGGGCCATGGAAGAGAAAGGTGAGTGAGGCGGCCGGAGAAGAAACCGGTCCTTCAAGCAGCCAGCCTCTCGCCGGGCTTCCCCCGCGAGACCGCATCTCTTGCGTTGCCTTCCCTATGTGCCGCAGGCACACACTGCTTCCTGTCCGTAGGGCCTGCGTGTCGGTTCTGATTTGGGTCCTGTCACGACCAGAGTGTGCTGCTCGGGTAACCAGCCTCCGGCTCACGAAGCTGGGTGGCGCAGGCCCGAGAGCACAGTGCGGGTGCCCGTGTGCGTAGCTCACCTGGGTGGTGTCGCAGCGGTGAGGCCGACCCTGGTCCCCAGCACTGACTGAGCTCTGCCCTCTCTGCAGATGGGTACAGCAGCAGTGGCCCTGCCGGTGACAAGGCGGAGCAGAATGACGAGGACAACGTGAAATCGCAGGAGGTGAGAAGGAGTTTCATACTTACTAGTTCAGATTTATTTCAGGGCTAAAAACAAATCAAGTGCATGAAATGCTGTTCCCTCAAGTTTTTCTTGAGTACTTTTGAAGGAGTTGCAGAGCTTTTTTTTTTTAAGTGCAGTGGGACACCATTTCATGCAGTGCATTTTATCAGTGTCATTTTGATTAATTTCGTTCTCTTCCTCCTCATTTCGCCCACACATTTGTATGAGGCCTGTTTCTGTCACAGTCACACAGGATCAGCCCAGAGCTGTACCCCAGCGGCCACATCAGGTTCCTGACCTGGCAGCTTAGCACAGCCAAGCCAGGTCCCAGTCCTGGTCAGAAAATGGGCTACCGTGCCCCGGAGTCTACAGACAGGACAAAGCGGGAGGAGCAGGGCGTGCAGAAGGCCTGCAGGGAGTGCCACAGGGGACCCAGTTTCACGAGGCAAGGGCAGAGACTCCTGGGAGGCTACAGGAGCAGGGCGACCTCCAGCCTGCCTGCCCCCAGCCCGTCTGGATTTGCACATTGCCCAGCAGGACACGAAATCGCAGTGGTCTGGGGACAGGCCCATAAGTCAAGGAAAACAACCTGTACTCCGGCCAGATCTTCTGGAACACCATTGCCACGTTTGCCGGTCTAGATACAACGTTTTAATAGTTCTGTTTTTTCATACTCCTGTATGAGAATGCAGAGGCCTCCATTAGCTTTATAAGGGATAACATTTGGTCACAGACAACTTGGACTAAACTCAAATTAAATGAACGTACATTCGGAACGCTCAGGAAGAAACCCTGAATCTCATTTCGAGACGATGTGATCTTATTTGTGTAATAGAGGATAAAATTATTTTTTATTGGTGTCTTTTTTTTTTTTTTCTTTTTCTCCTTAGGAAGATCACCCAGTAATTATTAAAAGAAAAAGAGGAAGACCTCGTAAACACCCCGTGGAAACAGCGCTGAAAACAAGTAGGTGTATGGTGCGTTTTCATTTCACACACAAGAATTTTTCCAACTGATTTTCTAAGTGAGATTTGTTTTTGTGTTTTTTAGAAGAAGACTGCAAAACCGATACTGGCACTGGCACTGTAAGTAATTGCAAAAGATAAGAAATCTTAAAATATTTGCTCTTGACCTAGAAACACTGCAGTATCTAGTATTTTGAACTTTATTTTAAAGCTTTAAAAGAGTTAAAGAAAACATTGACTAACCCTTTAATAATATCTTGATTACTAATATCTTTATGGAAGCATAATTATATTAGTTGTCCTTCAGTCTGATTCCTTCCTTCCGTATGAGTTTGGTTATATATAAGGGACTTACCTTCTTGTCATCACCTTTAATTAAAATTAATAGAAATGTGCCGTATTCTGTGGCGTTGAGATAGTGGCATCTGATCTGTCTCACCCTCTTACTGCTTTCTGTGGTGTTCCTTTTGTAATAAATCGTACACTGATTTCAGTGACGAAAATCCTCAGCGATACTTTTTGTTAAACATTCCTTATCTTTGACCCTGAGGTTTATACCCAACAAAATCATTGTATCCAGGTTTCGTTACGTGAGTTTCAATGACAGCATTATTAGAAAGACAAACTCATGTCCGCTGACCTAACAAAAGCAAATGGGATTGAAGCCTCAGCTCTGCCACTTACTCCCAGGTCTGTGACATTGGGCCAAATCACGTGACCCTCTTGAGACTTCATTTCCTTCCATATAAAGCGGTATCACAATACCCTATCGCATAAAATTATCACAAGACAGCAAGCCCAAAGAGGCACATGTGAATGCGTCTACCAGCATGCGAGCCGGTTTGCCGGGGTCGGGGCATACTAACAGTGGGTGTGTGCGTCCCCTCAGGGCCCGCCCCCAGCATAGCAGCAGAGCGGCTGGGGATGGCGGGACAGCCCTAAAAAAGCGTAGGCGTCCACGTCCATTTGGTACACTTCAGCAGCTGCAGAGCATGGGCTCCAAATAGTCCTCCTCCGTGCAGGCATAGTAAACGAAGGCCCCAGTCCTCCTGCGCATCACTGGTCGGCCTTCTGTGACCTGATGACCAACTGCTGACTTCAGTTTTTTGTTTGTTTAAATTTAGGTGGAACAGTCTCCACCTGGCGGCAAACCGAAAGTAATGCAGACAGGTGTGTATGTACAGCTCTGCCCCGCGTGACGTAAGGAAGCAGCGGGGAGGCCGTGGGCCTCGCTGGAGAACACGGTTGTCTGGAAGCCTGTCAGCTCTCCCTGCGGTCTGGGATCGGCGCCGTTCTCAGTTTTCAAAGTCAGGGAAGCCTTCGGAGGGGAGGGCGAAGGCGAGAAAAAGCAAAATAGGGAGGGAACTTCGCCACGTGCAGACCATAATTTATTGGTTATGCACGAAAGAGAAATAGATCAGCCTGGGAGCTGGACAGTCTCATCAGGAAGACGGGAATTCAACTTGAGTCTGTTCGCAGAAGAATTTTGAGAGCAGCTTACCAAGCCAGGATGCAAGAGAGAAAATTGTTTCAAGGACGTTTGTCCTCATTCCAATATGTCGATAAGGATTAGCTCTTGGTGGTAGGACGATGGGAACGTTCCCTGCCATCTGTTGCCGTTGCCTGCATTTTCCAGAATTCTCACATGTATATATTTATTTCATGGTTTAACATTTTTTACATAAATCAAGAAGAGTCATTGGTGGGTTTTAAAGGGTTGACAGAGGCAAAAAGATGAATGTGACAGCTATTTTGGATCAAATAGATCAGGGTAGGACATAGTCTGATCACCAGGGTCGAACAAATATAAAATTTAATAATTCCTCCGCATTTAACTATGCGTGACTTGTGATCATACTTCAGTTTTTCTTATCGCTTAGAAGATTAAGGTTTGTTTGATTTTTTTAAAGGGAGACCAGATTTTAATCACACTGTTATAATATTTTAATTTTACACAAAAAGAATTTTCATAATGTGACTACTCTAAAGACTCTAAGCCGTGTGGTTATGTTGTTATTGAGCCGCAGTCTCCTGAATCTGGTGATGACGATGTGTCTCAAACAGCTTAAGGCAGAGTTCCCTTGTCTGCCTTTTTCCTTGGTCCAGCCCTTCAGTTCACACTAGTATATTGAACTTCCCAGAAAGGGGACTTCTCAGGTCTCCTCACTAATAAGAAACACCTTTTCCTAACTATAAAATGGGATCGTAACGTGTATAGAGCTGCAGTGAGAATTCAGGGAAGGCTGCAGTCCTGACCTGCGGTTCCTGGTACATCTCGGAGGTTCTCTCGATGTCCCCTTCCTCCTCCTCTTCTGGGCTCAGAGCATCTGAGCTGAAAGGGACCATAAAGATGGTCTGACCCAACTCCTTACAGATGAGAAAAGAGAGGCTCAGGGAATGTAAGCAGTTTGCCCCGATCACAGCTGATTAGTGACAAATCTTCATTGTCTTGCTGTCTCGACTTGCATTCCATTCCAGTTGCTCTCTGCCAGGTGTCCCGACTCAGACTTCGCTCGGCTGATAGAAAACGATGAATTTTATAACTGTGTGCCAACACTGCTGTGTTCATAGACAACAGGCCAGGCTGTTGACGTTTACTTTTATACTAATAAAGTATTAACACCGAGGTTTTCCTTTTCTTAAAGATGAATCCAATAAAGACACAGGCATTCCTCAAGAAAGAGTAAGCAATGTAAGTGTTAATTTTCTTGTCAATATATGTTCTTGAGAAATAAACTCAGTAACTGCTCAGGGGAGAGCCCTTTCGACTTTAATTTTATTGCTTTTAGGATGATGGTGAAGAAAAAACAGTAGCAGGTATGCGTCGGAGAGGAAGAAAGCCCAAGCGGTCACTGACGTCATCCGACGATGCCGGTATGTTCGTAGCAGGTGCTTAATTACAGAGCCTCACCCTTTCACAGGCGCCTTTTGAAGAGTTTTTCTTTGGATGAGGGAAAGTTCGGTGGGGTATAGCGAGTATTAATAATACATAAATACGTGCGAAATGGCTCTAATCCCGTGTCAGAAATGGTCCATCCCAGATGCTTCTCTGAGTACATGTGAATTTCTCACGAATGCTGGCTGTGAACTGCCTAAGTAAACTCTCCCGGATGTGTTTGAGATTAAGTTAAACAGTTGTGAATCTGCAGTGCAGAAACAAGAAGGAAATGGAAAACCAATTCTTCTGCCTCCAAGCCCCCGCGAGTCCTGCGTTCTCGACGCCACGGCTCTGGCCTCTGGGATCGCACATCCAGCTGTGCCCCTCCTCTCTGTTTGAGCAGAATCCTCAGAGCCGGAAAGAAAACGCCAGAAGTCAGTGTCTGAAGCAACTGAGGACAAGAAAGACCAGGAGTCTGAGGAGGAGGAGGAAGAGGAGGAGGACGACGAGCCCGCGGGAGCCACCACGCGGTCGGCCACCAGATCGGAGGCTCAGAGGTAAGAGGTAACGGGGCAGCAGGAACTTCTGGAGACTTCGCCGGTGTCTCCGTCCGCAGGCAGCTCCGGGTGTGACGGGACTGTCCGTCCGCTCACCCACTTGTGCCCCAGTACGAGCAGTTTCCTTGGTTTGCCCTCAGCAGAGAGCACATGCTCTCAGCCCGCCGACATGCTGGTTCCTGGGGAACCTGTTTTCTATCTTGAACCATTATCAAGGATCGCTTCGGAATCGATCCCAGGTTTTAGATACCTGTTGGCCGGGGCCTGTTCAGTTCCCTGACGAATACTGGCTGAGCGAGCAGATGTCCCTGATGCTGTGCTGAGCGCCGTGGGGGAACACACAGGTACCCACACCGCCCTCTGCCGCGAGCTTCGCTCCCGTGCGAGGGGCGTGGGCCTCGCCGTCACCGTTGGACGGTGCGTCTAACGAGTGCCACGCGAGAGGCCGATCACATGAAATCGCCTATGCACAACCTTTGTAACTTACACCGTGGGGAATTTCGTGTTTCCCAAACCCTAGCTTAGAGGACGGCCACGGTCAGATGAGTTTGGGGAACACCGTGTGGACTCTCCACCTCAGCCACGGCATGCGTCACAGTCTGCAAGGCTCGGCGTGGCCCTTCGACCCGGCCGGAGCACTCAGCGCTCGGCCACCGCGCTCCTGCCCCGTGCCCTGTCTCCCCTGCCGCCCCGGTCCCCGCTCCTCCCCCACCGCACGCCGGGAGAGGGCGCATCGCTTTACGATTTAACCGCTTTTTCTGAAGCAAGACCGTTTCCCATTTTCGATGTGATTCACAAACTGTTAGTCTTGGTCTTATCTTCTATAATTTCCTACCCAAGATTAATCAAAAAGTTCAGGAACAGGCATTTCAAGTTTATCACTTAATAACACCTGTCACTGTAGCATAATGGTAAGAATGTCTTCTGTTTCATGAAGACTTAAAATCTACCTGTTTCTGACTTCCACACTTGCACGTTGTTAGCCATCCGTGCCATAGTTTAATTTTTCAGAATCAGAGTTTAGAGCTGAAAAGCTGTGGGAGCCGACGTGGCTAGAAGGGAAGGTGGCGGTCTCATATCTGTCCTGTAGATGGGGCAGCTCAGGTGAGTGGAAGTCACAGAATCGAGATTCCTGCTGACGGGCCAGGGTGCAGAACACGCCACCGGCACCCTCTTAAACAGTCATGGAAAGGTCAGCCACTGCGGTGGGGCCCGCCGCGGAAAGTGGCGTGGCCTTCTGGGCATCGCCGACTGTGTCGAGAAGTAGCTCCCGGGTTCGCCTTTAAAATTCACTCTGCCGTGCTCTTCCTTAGTGTTCTTGAAGACGTCACCTACGAATGGATCCTCTTTAGTTCGGGTTCCTTGGCGTGGGTTGATCGGTTCCAGGGCCCCGGCGTCTTCGTCATCTCAGACCCTCGGGGTCCATGGGGGCCTCGGCGGGCCGGTCCTGCCAACCCATCAGTGCCCCAGTCACCGAGCCGGCAGCTCCTCTGGAAAGGTCTTCGTGCTTCTGCACGGACCTCAGTGGCAGGCAGAGCCACCGCCTCCGGGCACCGTCTCCCCGTGTCCGGTAGCAGCGGGCCCCCTGCGGCTCCCACTCGGGGCCTCCGGCCAGCTTGCCCTGCGCGGTTCCAGAGCGGCTGCCGGGGCTCCCCTTCACCCCCGTTCTCCTCGGCTTCTCTGCCTCACTCTGCTCCGAGTGCGGCTGGTGGACGCGGAGGGGACCGTCCCATCTTACGCTGTAGACCCTGTGCTTCACCGTGCAGCCGGGTCGCGGGCCCCGCAGCCTGAGCTGCAGCCCGCTCAGCGAGGCCTTTGCCCGGGAGTCAGACCATCCCTCACCCGGCCCTGGCTTGCGCCGTTGACCCTGTGGGCCCGGTCGGGGCCCTCACACTCAGCCCGACGAGTTGTGCTTTCACAGATCTCGGCCGCTTTTGCCGCTGAGCACTTTTGGGATCTTTATCTCGTCGGCCAATACATTTTCTGTGTATCACAGATTCATCTTTCTCCAAATCACTCCAAAGTGTCTTACGCAGAAAAAGCGACAGTCTGGAAAACCAGCCGTTTCCCCGCTTTAGTCCTAGGTCTCTGACTCAACATGTGAAGCCTCGCCTTGCCACAGGGCCCCGGGGCCCGAGCGGTCAGTGCCCCCGCTGCCCAGTGCCCCACAGCCTAGCTCAGAAAGTGCCCGAGCCAGCCAGCTACACGTGCGCCACCCAAACACAGCAGCCCACAGCCAGTCTCTCCTAGAAATCGCCAAAAATTGGCAAAGGGGAAGTTACCTACCAGTGAAAAGTTAGTAAAGCTCCCCCGGTGGGAAGCCAAGCTCCTGCCTGCGCTTCATAACATCTTCAACCCCTGAGGCTGTTGGGTCCTGTGACGCTTTCTTCCCAAGTTCCTTGAGGATGTTTGTCTCGCCAAATAGCCATCTTCGAGGATCCTTGGTTTCCCACATGGAAACCTACTCCTAACGGAACGGGAAGGGTGCATGCAGAGGGAGTCTCGGTGGCCTCGCCAGGCTGGCCTCACCTCGTGGCCCGCCTGCACAGGCTCGTCCTCGACTCCTGTGAGCCTTACGTGCCGACTCTGCTTGCCAGGACTGAAGGCGTGGTTCCCCCTGGGTGGTCACAGACCCGAGCCCTTGGTTAAGTCGGCGCCTCCTGGTCGAGCAGCCAGAGTCACTTCTGCTTTGGCCAGGGCCCTGGAGAGGCGCGAGGTGACAGAGCACCCACTTCGGGCACAGCCGCCCGCCAGCTTCGTGCCTCCCGCCGCAGTCTGACGCCCGTGCCGCCGCCCAGGTTGTGCTCGCACTTTCTGGGGCGCCCTCACCACCAGCCCTCGCCAAGCCAGGTCCTTCTCTCCTTCCTGCTGCACCTCCGGCCAGGACATGGGGACAGTGGCGTCTGCCGTTACTTAAGGTGTATTAGTTTTGTTTCTCTGAGCTACAAGTTTCGTCCTTGAGATCAAGGACTTGTCTTACTCTCTGTACATTACGTGGTAGCAGCAAAAAATACAAGACTCCTCACAGTATACGAAAGCCGTCTTGACACTTGTCACGTTTGGCCTTCAGTGCGTCCCTGCCATCTCCGTGTGGTAGGACGGGAATCAGGCCGCGGTCCCGGGCACCTTGCGCACGGATTCTCCCGTTAATCCTCATGAAGTAAAACACAGTATTTATCCTTGTTTTGTACGTGAGGAGAAGAATCTCAGAAAGACCTGTCCCCTTATTCCTCAAAATGGAGTGAGCAGACCAATCGCAGAGGCGTCTGCCGAGATGCAAACTCCGATCCTGCAGGTCCGGGCCCCGCCTGAGAGCCTGCAGCTCCGCAAGCTCCCAGGTGACGGCGGTGCCGCTGGTCACAGACCACACTCCGGGAGGGAGTGCGGGGCTCGTGCTGCAGTGGCTGGGGGCTCGTTTCGTGAGCGGTGCCTTTCCCAGTGGCTTTCGTAATGCTCGTTCTCAAGTCACGTGTGGACGACATGCCGCTGAAACTGCATCGGAGGCAACCGTGTTTAGTTCAGTTTGGGTTTATTTACTTTTGCTGTCAAAGGAACAGTAAGCAAAATGTGTCTTCATGTTGATAGTCTGATTTCTCCATTTCCTGCGATTTTAGTTTTCCAGGTCTTTTCATTCTGAGGCGACATTTATTGCTTGCCAACATGTGTCAGGGACTGGGAACACTCTGGCGGGACCCCAGAGAAGTCGAGGGTAAACGACAAAGGACTCTGCGTTGTGTTCTGGGTGGCCTTATCCTGAACACAGCCAGGAGCCGAGAGATAAACCCGCAGACATAGAGACGCCTGTAGGTGTAGATCTGGATCAACTGGGTAGTGACAGGGTGAACCGACGTGTCCGACAGGTGATTGTGGTGGCCGAGCGGAGCGCGGCAGGAACTCACGGCCGCCCCTCGTCGCCAGCAGTCGCGCCGAGAGGCAGGCCCGTGTGCTTGCGGCAGTGCGGGGGGACTTGCTGTGGGTTATTTTATAGATTAAAGAGCCGAGACCCAGTGAAGAGAGTCACTCGGACCAAGGTGCTCACCGGGACCGGAGCGGGCTTCCGACTGCGGCCCCGGCGCCCCGTGTGGGCGTGCGGCGGCCCCCAGAGAGCAGCGGGCGCGAGCCCTTCTGCGTTGTCCTGTGTACACGTTGCCCGGGTTTTTTTCTCCGTGGCTCTCGAGTTCCGAAGTCTTTCGTTTTTAAAAATGCTCCCAAATCACTTGAAGCAGCGCCTTTTAACTCTCGCCACCGCCTCGACTTCTGTTCCCTGCAGATCAAAGGCGCAGCTGTCCCCGTCTATGAAGCGCAAGAGAGAGGCCAGCCCGCCCGGGGCGCGCACGCGAGGCCAGCAGCGGGTGGAGGAGGCCCCCGCGAAGAAGGCGAAGCGGCAGTGCTGACCGGCCGCCCGGGCCGCAGGCTGTCCTCTCAAACCAGGGGCAGGACACGCATGTGCTGTGAGTTCCTAGGCGCAAGCTTTTTCTTGTTATGTTTTACACAGCTTTATAAACTATTGTTCATAGAAGATATTATGTACATTTATTTCAGATAAAGGAAAATAAGTTTACTTTGTATCTGAACTCAAAACAAAGTAGTTGTATATTTTAACATTCGAAATTGGGATTTCCCAATGCAACACATCACTAATGCAAACCCTTCCGGCCCATCAGACACCAGGCCGCCTACTGGTCATCTGTGTACAGTATATAAACATGTAAAAATAGGTTGTATTTTACTCTGTGTATGATGCTAATCAATGAACACTTTATTTATTTTACAGAGAAAACTTATCTGTGAACTTTACTATATATCTGTTTATTTTATTTTATTATTTTTTTTAATAAAAAAGGGTTTTAAATGCTATGCAGTCATCAGTAGAAGCGTTTTTAGGTCCCTGCCTGCCCGCACCTAACTGTGCTCTGGCAGGAGACAGACTCGTGCATGTACTCCAGTAAGTAGCTCAGCCCGGGGTCGCCATTGCTTTTCTGTTCACAGTTGTGACTCCGTTTTTTAAGAATGTAACTTGTTTTTAGAGTGTGCGTGGCATCTGTGGCTTGACCGCCAGCCTCACCGGCATAAGAGGCTCTGGTTCAGGCAAAGCCACGCCGTGCCACCTGCGGCAGAAGCCCCTCCGTCCCTGTCCGTTCCTCTCTGCCCTTCCGAGGCTGACCGTGTCCTTTCCGTAGTGTCAAAGGGAAACTCGTTGACGATTAGGTCACTCCTCCTATCATGCTTCAGGATTTTGTGTTGTTTGATACATAATGGTTTCAGGAGAAAATGGCTTTATTGCCAGATTCTTTTTTAAACATCTTTTAACTCCCATATGAGCAAACTGTCCAACTTAAGTTTTTCATAAGATTAAACTTTTCTTAAGATCAAATTTGTGTCTAGCAATGTGATGAGTTGCCAAATAATTGACATTATTTTTAAGTGTTTTATTCATATTCTTGTTTTATAATTAAAATTTACATTCAGTGTGTGACTTTTTTTTTTGGATTCAATGTAAAGTGGATATTTCTGTCATTTTACATGGTTTCTTACTGAGATTTTATATATAAATTATAAAATGTTTCCCAAAACTTTTGTGGTAAGAATCTTCTTTTTCCGAACTTTACAATTTCTCCCTGCGAAATCCGTTTCTTCTCTTTAAATGATTGGTCTTAGACATATGGTCCCACTTTCACAGTCACTGTGAGTCACCGATGGCATCTCTCTCGGGAGGATGGGACGTCCGCTCTGGAAGGGTCCTCGGGGACGAACACGAGAGTTCCTCGTCGTCGTTTATAGGGATGAGTTTAAGCAGAGCTCAGAAACCCAAAGGGCGTCGTCTCAAAGCTCGCGGAGGGCGGAAGCCAGACCGGCCCCGAGGCTCCAGCGTCGACTGGTGCTCCTTGCGCCGTCAGCGTTGGCTCGGCCCGCCTGCGAGCGGGTTCTCCGTGTTAGGCCAGTGTCACTCAGCGTAGGCATGCCCACTCTGGCCGTGGCCCCGTGGGGACGAGGTCGTTGGGTTGTGAGGAAGTGCTGCCTCTTACCAGAGTGGGAACTACACATGGAAACGGCACGCGGATGGCAGCTTCCAGCGGGTCCGACGCCTCGGCAGGGCCCTCCGGCGGGCGCGGGAGGCGCGCGAGAGCGGTCCTCGGTGCCCACGGCGGTCGGTGCTGCCCGTACGCAGTGGAGGGAAGGCAGTCAGGGTGCCGAAGGTCCTCCAGCGCCCAGGACAGTCCCCAACTCCATTTCTAGGGCCGGGAGGTCTAGCGCATAATTGACGAATTGACGGCCATGGGAACTGACGTTGCACAAAACTTCGAAAACGTCACTCAGTTTCCGAACCCCGCGAAGGCCTATCGGACACCCCATGTTATAGTGGGAGAACTGAAGCTCAGTGAGTGTGCAACACACACAGACGGGCATCGCTGGGGCTGGAACCGCGATGCCCCGAGCCTCGGCTGAGGGTTCGGAGTACTTGGCGCCAAGGCTCACGGAGGTGGGCGTGCTCCTGCCTGCCACGGCGGGGCCCGTGTGACCTGTGCAGTGGGCCTCAGCTTCCCTCAACATCCTCTTAGCAGTACGCTTGATTTTTTTAAACAAGTGTTATAAAATCTCAATTTTTCTAAGAAATAATATTTTTGTTCTACAACTCAAGTCTTGATCGTAGAAAAATCAAAGGTAACAGTAAGCAAAGGGGGGAATCACTTGTAATTCCACGAATCAGACATATTCTCTTTTAATATTTTTAATTTTGCTGTTACAGTTGGCTACAACATTATGTTAGTTTCAGGTATACAACATAGTGATTAGACGTCCATATAACTTAGAAATGGTCACCCCGATAAGTCTAGTACTCATCCAACACCCTATATAGTTATTACGATATTGACTGTATTCCTTACGCTGTACTTTACTTCCCCAGGACTATTTGGTAATGACCAATTTGTATATCTTAATCCCCTCCGTTTTTTTCACTCACCTCTCCCATCTGGTAACCCTCAAAATGTTCACTATGAGTTTCTGTTTTATTCATTTATTTCGTTCTTTAGATTCCACATTGTAAGTGAAATTATAAGGCATTTGTCTTTATCTGACTTACTCCACTCAACAAAATACCCTCTAGGTCCACCCATGTTGTTGCAGACGTAAAGATTGATTGAAACAGCCTTTCTTTTAAAGTCTATTTTGTCTGGTGTAAGCAAACCCTTCCGGCCCATCAGACACCAGGCTGCCTACTGGTCGTCTGTGTACAGTATATAAACATGTCGTATTTTACTGGTCGTGTTTTACTCTGTGTATGATGCTAATCAATGAACACTTTATTTCACAGAGAAAACTCATCTGTGAACTTTATATCTGTTTATTTTATTATTTTTTTTAATAAAAAGGGGTTTTAAATGCTATGCAGTCATTAGTAGAAGCATTTTTAGGAGTCTGCCTGCCTTCGAGAGATTTTAGTAAAGTCCACAGTATGAGCCATATCAGACCATTTGTACGGAAAACACCACTGGAGGCAGCTTGGGTGAGCCCAAAAGCTCGAGGTCTCAGGGAATCACCTGGGCAGGGCGGCCTGTGTTAACCAGGTTGATGGAGATTCACATAACGGTGGTCGCCTGTGTCTGCACACTGCAGTGGGGGGCTCCACCAGAGAATAATATACCAAGCAATTTATTTACCTATGACGGATCTTTGGGTTGTCTCCAGCTTACATAATGTTTCTATAAATGGTTTATGGGGAAACCTTCCCAAACGTATCAGTTTCGTTGTGCATATAGAAAATGATATTTGCAGACACACTGAGGCAGGGGGAAGGACAAGGCTGGTTGCTACCTCAGGAGATCTTTAGCCTGCGAACGAGGAGACTGGGCCGCCCAGCCACTTTGAAGGTGAGGTGGTTAATAAAACCCCATCCCCGCACCAGGACGCACCCAACTTTCTCCCCCAAGGGATCATCGCTAGTTCCAAAACTGATTTTCAGCTTTCCAAGAGGATGCCAAACTGTGTCCCAAAGGCTTTCCCCCCGTTGCATTCCTACCAGCAGGGTACTCCTCTTCCTTGACATTCGGGAGTATGAGAAGGACTTCTTAATTTTTGCTCATCTCGTAGGTGGAAAATGCCTGATTGTGGTCTTTATTTGCATCAGTTACAAGGGGGTTGAACATCTTCTCCATCCTTGTTTCCTCTTCTGTGAAATGCCTATTCATATCTTTTGTTCGTTTTTCTGTTCGATTCTTTGTGCTTTTTTTATTGACTTGTTCTCTTTTTTTGTAATATAAAGATATAAGCGTATATGTGCAGGATAACTTTTTGTTTATATGTGTTGCAAATACCACCCCCTGAACACACACACAGACACATAAACAGAATGTGTCATTTACCTTTTCACTTCTTTTATGGCATCTTTTGGAGAATAGTTTTTGAGTTGAATGTAATTAAATACAAAATTTCATTTCGTGGTTAGCTCTTCTTGTGTCTTGGCTCAAGAGCTATACATGTGACCCAGGAAAGCCAAGTACACAAAAGAATCCAGGCCACACTCTCCCAGGCACCACTAGATTTCAAAAGATGATCCCAGGCCAGAAGGCATCTTGCTAAAAACAGCCCTGAACTTCACAGTTTCTCGCTCCCGTCTGGACTGGCCACCATCGCACCCCGGGGTCTCCTCAAACCATTGTCCTGAGAATGCCCTTCACATCTCTCACCTCTAGGATCCCTGAAGGTCTGTATCCCACATCTTCCTCTTGCTTATTTACTCCCATGTTTTGATGAAGCACCAAAGGCATTCTGAGAAATGACGTCTTCAATAACAAAGACTCATATGAATGGGAGCTCATACCCAGCATCAAGCTTTACTAATAATTTCAAGGATATAAGTGGTTGCTGGGAACAAGGGAAGCATAGCGGTCCGGGGCAGCCACCCAGTTCCCGGGCTCTTTCTCAGCAGACCTCACACGTGCCCAGATCGACACATGACGTCTCTGAAGAACACCCGCGGCTCCGTACGCAGACAGAAGCCCTTCCAGTCATGGACCATCTGTACTCAGATGGTTACAAGGCTCGTGTGATGTTTTCCAGGGAGCCAAGCTCCATAAAAGGTGTGCTGCCCGTTTGGCGATGTCTCCTACAAGACACTGTGGCATGTCTCAGAGCATGGGGCATCTGGAACCAGCTTGAGCTGCAATCAGCTGCCACTTGCTGGGGCGAATGAAGAACCATCGCCGAGCAAAAGAGTGACCAAACGAGAAGTAAGTACCTTCTTGAACTTTTTCGTGTCTCTACGTGGAGAAGCAGCTGGCTAAGGAGAAAGCAGTTCAGCACCACAAAAGCAAAAGAGAGACGGGCGGATTGGAGGGAAGAGACAATGGCTTAATAACCGGCACAAGCCACACTTCTGCCCACTCACGCCCACGCCGCCTTTCTATGCATACTTAAATTTCCACATAGAAACAACTCGCTATTAATTCCCCCTGATTCCCTAGTAAGCTCAGCAATCCGCTTTGCATATGCAACTCGAGTATGTAATTAATCCAGCATCGGAGCGGTTTGCTGCAGCGGGGCCTTGACAAACGCCTAAGACAGCATCCTTTCTAAAGTAGGAACTCCACACACATTCCAGTCTTCTGCAGAAATCGCACGTCCCCATTCGCTCTGTTTCTGTCTCCTGAAGGATCAGCCTCCCTGTTGGCTTTTTCTTTTTTTTAAATTAGTTTCAAGTACGCAGTACATCGGTTAGACATCTATATAGCCTCTAAAATGATCTCCTTAATTGCTCCTCTCCCCCGGCCCTCCACCTAGCCGATGCATTAATGCCGACCGCATTCCCTCTGCCGAGCTCCCCATCCCCGAGCTCCCCATCCCCATGACCATCCATCAGCTACTAATTTATACTTCTTTAACCCTTCACCCCATTCTTCCAGTCCCCCTGCTCCCCCTCCCCTCTGTCTGTCACCCCTGTTAGCTTTTAATAAATGTGTTTCCTATGAGTATTACCAGAATCTGGTCCATGCTTTTTTTTTTTTAATGTCATCTTTTCAAAGTGAGTTTATCATCCAAACTCTCAGTTGTTCTTATTAGCGGAAACCAATTTGTCAGTCTTCAGCAACTCTTGCTTGAAATAGTCAAACTCACATTTTTTTTTTTTTCAACCAAAAGGAACTATTCAACGAGAACTTGCCTTTTTCTATTTTTGGCTCCTGTGTCTCTGTTTACCCTCAAACATTGTTACGAATGTCATCCCTGTCATGTCGGGGTTCTCTGGTCTTTCCAAAAAGATTCTTTCCCCAGGAAACATTCCGGGAGTTTAAAAGGATGTAATAGGTCGTTTCAGATTCTTAAAATTAAGATGTAAATCAAACCTCGACGTGAAATCCACGTCCCCGTAAACGTGTCCGCCTTCCACCCCACAGATCTCTACCTCCTTCCGACCGGAATGCGGATGGATTCTAGGGAAGCGGCTCAGACAGAAGGTGGCTTTGCCGTTCCCTTTGACACGCCACCGAGGGCCCCTCCGAAGCTACGGGAAGCACATGTCCCAGCTCCCGCTCACCTGGAGCCCCCTCGAGCTTCTTCCTTTGACAGTCCCCAGGACAGCTCCGTCCCATCTGCTCACTTGACGGTCCATTAAGCCCGTGCGCTGCCGCGACATCCTGTTTTCCCCTTCCTGTTTCTAGCCACACTCACTCAGACATAATGACAGTGCGCTGTAATTCCTGCACATAAATCTCTCCAGCGAGCTTTCTTCCCCCCTCTCCTAAGCCCCTTTCTATGAAAGCACGGCCTTCTGGCCCTTTCCCTTTCAAAACCCAGTCCAGAATAGCTCATAATGGAAATAAACATCTCCACATTAGGCCTCAGAAGATGATTTAACAACAACAAAAGAAACTGAAATATGTTATTTGTGCTAAAAGGCTACGGGAAGAGCTCTGTACCTGAGGATGATGGTGAGCGAGAACGATTTGCAGAGCCAGCTTTTGGAGTAGGCGTGTGTTCTACGTGACCTTGAATAAGTCACTTGGCCTTTTCTACGTCTCGGGTTCCTCATCTGTAAATAGAAATTCCGGTACCCGTCCCATTGATCTCAGAGGGTTATGTGGGGGACAAAATGAACTGATTCATTCAATAACTATTCGCTAAGAGCCTTCCCTGTGCCAGGCTCATTCCAGGCACCGGGACGCAATGGCGAGTCACTTAAAACATTGTGTTACGAGACGCATCCGTGCGGCTGTGTGTAGTTATACACTGGTCATCCCAATCACTGGCGAGTGCCCCTTTCTGCCAACAGATCACACTCGATTCATCCATTGTGCTTGTAATAAGCATTCGAGTAGCTTCCAGGTTTTTGGAAACTAGAAAATGAGGCTATGAACATTCTGGAATACGTGTCTTTCACTGAACCTATGTACACACTTCTATAGGGTCCATTCCTTTCTGATCTTTCTAATTATACCAGAAGGTCTCAGGTTGGTGCTGGCATGCTATAACATCTCTCTAGCCCACGTCAGTCTGCCCTTATAACAGAGAGCCGACTTCGGGCCCAGGCCTTCGGCATCCCACTGTAACTAGCTAGTTTACTAACATTGTTATATTGGCATTATATATATATATGTATGTATATATTAAGGTTATATGTAGTAAGAGGTTACTGTGCTTCATTTCTTTATATACATATCTATAAATACACTTATTTACATTTTGTTTATTCAAAGGTTCTTTTGAAAATGTATTTTTAAGTTCAAAACAATAATCATTTATATAAAGTTATTGAGTAAATGGTACTGACAGGTGGACACACAGAGATGGCAGAAGTGTGCGAAAGGGCACGCGAACGGCTGTCGTTTAGGAAACGCTACTCTAAGAAGGGCGCGCTTTCAAATCAGACCTCTTGGCTTATCATCACGGGGCGGCAACTTGTCCAGGTTAGTTAATTTAATTAAAGACAAAGAGCCGGGGTTGGGCGCACTGGCAAATAAAGCACTAGGCTTCCTGGTTCGCAGGTGGAAAAGACAGCGGGTAGGCGTGAGAGGGTCCCAGAAAGACTCGGGACCGAAGGAATTCGTGAGCCGAGCCTGGCAGGAGGAGAACAGAGCACGTTTCCCCGTTCCCGTGTCCTTTGGCAGGACGTCAGGCCGGTGGGACCAGCAAAGTGGGGAGCCGAGCAGACGGCACGCTGGTGGGAGACGCAGGAGCCAAGGTTCTGGGGGGTGGGGTGGGGGGGCTCACGGGAACATCATGGATCCACATGGCTCTGTTAGGAACTGGGGAGAATGAGGCCGAAGAGTAGCCCCAGTAATCAACGCCCCCACCCGTGGCCGCCACCCTTGACCTCGGTGTCACGGATAACCTGAGCACCTCTGAAATCTTGACTAAGTACCCAAATCTGTGACCGTTTCCCTGTCCAACTAATACCCCTAATGCTCAAGCTCATATTCCAGCAAATGTCATTGTTGTCTTGGGGGTACAGTTCAATGAGTTTCAGATTTAAAAATGGCTAAAGGGGTAAATTTTATGTTATGTATATTTTGCCACGATTTAAAAATATAATTTTTTTTTCTTTTTTTTGAGAAAGAACTACCACCAAACCTCCAGCACCACTGACAGAAGCCACCGTCACCTCCCGCTTGGACTGACTAGCCTCTAGCAGGCCCCCCCTAATTCTCCTTTGCCGCCCCCACAATCATTTTGTTGCACAAAAGCCCAGAGTAATCTTTTTCGGATGTAAATCACATTCAGTTAACTCTTTGCTTAGAATCCTCCTGTGGCTTCTCATCATACTCAGAATATCTAAGTCCACACTCCTTAATGTGGCTTATAAAGCCCTGCAACGTCTGGCCTCTGGTTACCTCTTACCTCCCACTCTGCCTACCGTCCCCCGCCCCATACACACACACACACACACACACACACGCCCCAGGCTCTGGAGCATCCTGCTGGGTCCTTGAGTATGCCATAATTGTGCAAACCATGTGCCCTTTGCACTCACTTTTCCTTTTGTCTGAACATCTCTTCCTCTAGATCTCATTCTGCTTCAGATCTCACTCCATCTAAAGTAGCCCCGAATGGCCTCCGTCATACCACCCTGCTGCAATTTTCTTCACAGCACTTACATCACCTGACGTTTTCTCTGTTGCCATATTTAAGCCTCCCTCTCCTGACCGTCCGCCTCCACTGGAATGAATGTGGGCCTATGGAGAGAGAGCAGCACCCCAGGGAGCCTTGAACCCCAGAGCCTAGAACCACCCCTGAGACATAGCAAGCACTCAGGAAATATTTGACTATAAAGTAAACGAAAGAGACCAGAGGAAGAGAAATGCATTGGAAATTTTCGCAAGGAGAACAAAACGAACAGAAAAACATTTCGTCTTGTAAAACCGGTATTTTCTTTAGGGTTCTTTCCTAGGTCGGTACGCCACGCATCCCGCAGGAATGCCCGCTAGGTGGTGCTCGTCCTCCACTATACCCAGGTGGGTTCGCGAGACCGTACCTTTCTTTTTAAACTTGAGTGGAGATCTCCAACCCCGGCTTTTTACAGGTAAGAAAACTCAGCTCTGAAGAAAGAGTGTCTTCCGTGAGGACATTTCGCTGCATCTCAAAGCCTCGAGCAAAGCTCAGGCCCCCATATTTTTGAACCCAAAGAACTTCCATCACCTGGCTGTCTCCAGGTTTAGTGATTATATAATACTAATGGTGTTTCTTTCTACCTAACAAGCTTTAGCATCGGTTTCGCAGGCTTTGGCGTCTTTTATTTTCAAATTCACGGAACAGAAACTAAAATCGTTAGCCTGCCTGAATTCCCTCTTTGATTTTCTTAAGTTCTGAGCCCCTTTTCTGATGAATGAGTACATTGAAATGGGTAAGGAAGCCGATGGGGTATACTTAATGAGAATAAAGGCGAAGCTTTATGAGAAAAACCAGTTAGAGTAGAAAACACAATTGTATTGTCATTAGACAAAGTCAGATTTGAACCCTGATTTAGCCGCTTACTGATGGTCAAGTCATTTAAACTCCGTGAGTCCTCACCTGTAAAATGGGGGTAACGTTTTCTACTCATCACACCCTCAGGGTCGTGTAGATTAAATAAAACAATAGGCCGCGGCTCCTGGCACATTGTTAGTGATCAACATTTGTTCAAATATAAAACTACTTTGGCCCATAATAATGCTTTCTCCTGCAGTCTGATACACCTGGACCAGGTGCGGGGAAAAACCCTGGTGGCGTCTGAAAACGGATGAGTCAGAAACTCGGGGAAACGGTAGTGTCTCCTGGAGGGGAAGTGGCAGGTCGCTTGGCACTTGGGATGCTTAGAGCGTCCTCGGAGCCTGCGGACGAGGACAGACGGTCAGTCGCGACTGCGGCCTCTGCCTGGACCCGGCCGCGTCCCCGCGCGCCATCTCGCGCAGTTCGACAGCGGCCTCGGGGGACCCCAGGTACGAGCTCTCGTCTTAGAGAGCTGGAAATTGTGGCCCAGAAAAGGCAGGTGACTTCGGTCAAGGTCATCGGGGTTCAAGACGACTCCCTGGTGGCCTCCCACTGCAGAGCAGCCCGTGGCGCGCGCCCTCGGGCCAGGCCGCCCCGGACACGGGAGGAGGTCCTCTCCGCGGAGGAGACCGCGGGCAGCCCGGGGCGCAGGTGGCGGGCGTCGGGGCGCCGCGCGCTGTGGCCTCACCGGAGAATCCCCGCGGACCCGGATCCCGGGGAGCGCGGGCGCGCGCCCGACAGCTGGGGCGCCGCCCTCCGCGCCCCCTCGGCTCTCCCACCCCCATCCGACGCTCCGCCCTCGGCGGGTGGCAGGCTTACCGCCCCGCAGCGCCTCGGCCCCGGGCCGGGCTGCGAACGCGTAGGGGGCGCACGGGAACCAAACCGCGGAGGAGGGAGAGGAGACGGCAGGGAGCAAGCGAGGAGGGGCGGAGACGAGGAAAGAGCGGGGCGAAAGGCAGGGGAGGCGGCACCGTGCGGAGCGAGCCAGTCCGGGGAGCCGCCTCGAAGGCTGGCCGGCCGGCCTGGCCCCCCAGCCCCGCCGAGTCCCGGGGCCCGCCCAGACCAGAGCGCGGCGCCGACCCCCCCCCCCCCCAGCTGCGGCCCGGCAGCCGCGGCTTCCAGGGTCTCGCGCGCCGCAGCGAGGCGCCCTCGGGGGGCTGGAAGCGGGGCCCCCGTGAGCGCGCGCCGACGCATCCAGGTGCCGCCGATCTCCCGCCCTACGATGCGGATACGCGCCGACCCGCAGAGCCCTGGACGGCCACCCCCGCCCCCACCCCACTCCCCGCCTCCGGCCTTGACGCTGCAGGCAGCGGGGAAAGCTCGGATCATCCAGCCACCTCCGCTCCTCGTCCCCCAAAGCCGACCCCGCGTCGGCAGCAGCTTCCAGCCGTAGTTCCTGACCCGTGCGTTTACGCTCCGCCAGCACCAGCTCGCGGCCCTGCCCGCAGTCATGCCCCGGATCGCCTGACCCCCGCGGTTGCCCGAGATGACCCGAGCCTCCTCAGGACTCGGAGTGCGGCCACTCTGTTAGACTCCGGGCACACGAAAAACGGACAACGCGAAGTCGCCGAGCCTCGTCTTTCCACGCTTTGAACCCTCTGCCCAGGCCTGTGGCAAGGGGTCTCTCCTGCTTCGATATGGGGTTCTTACGGGGGGAAAAAAGAGGGAACACCTAAGTGGTAGTTATTATTTTCAAATAAGTCTTTACATAGTCCCCAAACTTCCACTAATATGCAGTGATTCGGCCTCCGGACTTCGCAGCCCGGGTGTCGGACTCATTCTATCATTTGTCCACACCAAGTCCTAACCCCACCTAGGAACGGATAGCTGTCTGCCACACACAGTTCACGCCCGCCCCTCTCTCACCTGTCAGCGACCTGCGTCAACCTGCTCCTCGACTTGACCCCAGAGGACACCACCACATTGCTTAAGGTGGTGGGGGAGGGGTGACTTAGAGACTAAATCGAGGTCAGCGAGAGGAAGGAAAGGACACATTTTCTTTTGAAATCTTGTAAGCATTCTGCTCTGTTCCCTTCCTGGCCTGAAGAGCGTCCCGTTCCTTATAATTTCCGGATGCTGACAGCAAATCAAACACCTTTCCCTTCAAAATGACGTCACCCTAAAGAGCTATCAAGGGCAATGACGGCTTCAAGTGTGAGTCCCCCCCCAACCCACCCCGCCCCACCCCCAATAAACCACAGGATCTGCACTGTAGTGTATTTGGGATGACGGAAAAACACAATGAGGCCGAAATAAATGTTGGCCAGCAGAGATGCTGCCAAGCCCTCCATCGAGCCTGAAAACTGCATAGCGACTGTCCCCCATCCTGCGGTGCGGAGCAGGAACCACGCGAAAGAAAGCGCCGAGGGCGAATGTCATTTATTTTAGTGACACCAGAAACATCACTCCCCACAATTTGCTAAATGCTTTAAACTTATTTAATGGCTCAAGTTGTATATTTAGTGTTAAGTGAAACCTCTGGCAAAATTTATGGAAGACAGTAAAATACGACACTGGAGTAAATTATTTTTTATTTAAAAATAAACAGCATAAATAAGTAACAAATGTTTTGATATACCCACAATATTTGTGTTTCTTAGTTTGGTTTCTTCTTTTACCAAAAACTATGCATTGCTTATTTTTTTTAAAGAGCATTTCATGTCAGTTCAGGATCATTACTATGGTAATTCCTAGATATTCTTTACACAAACATGTATCTTTTAATTTTATTCAACTCACAAGTAACAGAATACTTAAAGAACAAACTGAAAGGTTTTTTTTTTTCCTTCCTGGTGTAAAATTCAACTCCAATTAAATTCAGTATTGACAGTCCAGGGAATAAAGGATCAGGCAATTTCCAGAAACTCTCCCAAAGATGCCTTCCAATTTCTCGCTTTAGTCCTAACTGATCCATCTTTTTCTTTTAAATTCCTCTATTGAAATCAAATACGATGAGGAAAGAAAAATAACCCTGAAGTGATTTTAATTAACTGATTATTTCAGGGATTAGCAGTGAAGTAGTCGAGAAACTTCACGGGGGGAAAAAGAAGAATTTTGTTCTTCGACTCTATGAACCTTCCTAAAGAACAGAAACTACACGCGCGATTTATGGAACTGCTTTATCTTGGATTTTCCCTCCCAGATCTTGACTCTACTAAATATGGTGTTCCATAAGCGCGCAGGAATAGGCGGAGACGTCCACAGAGGTAAGAACCAGCGTGTCTGTGTGGGCGAGTCCCCCTGTTCCCGGAGGATGCTTCGAGGACCAGGCTTGGTAGAAAAGGGGTTAAGTCAGACCCTGACTTTCTCGGCTTTACGTGCCCAGTTTTGTCTGCTACAGTCCAAGTCGCCCAGCGGAAGCCAGCCAATGGGAGGCCGCGAGCGCCCGGGACGGCCCCGTGAAGGGGCGCGGCCTGAGGCTGTCACTCAGCTGTGAGGAATGACACCCGGGAGGGAGGGGGCGTACGGTGGAACGCTGGGGAAGGAAAGAGAGAAGAAACAGATAAAACCAGGGCAGGGGGTAAAAAGGTGCCCCGCGCCTCTCGGAATCCAGCGGCCCCCGCCGCCGCCGCCGCCGCCGCCGCCGGGGGTGGGCTCCGGAAGAGCCGGCGCAGCGGGGAAGGGAGAGGACCAGCCAGGAGCGGAATCCTGCAGGCGGGGAGAGCCAGAGGCGCAAAGGAAAAGTGACTTCGGTCGTGCGCCCGGAGGCGCTGAGGAGCCTGCAGGCGCGGAGGGGCCCCGCCGACCCTCCCTCCACGTCCTCCGAGAGGGTAGACCCCAGCCCGCCCCTCGGGGCGCGAGGCGATGAGATAATCCAGCTGAGCTGCGAAAGGAGAGCGTCTGGCGCTGGACCGGGAGGGAGGGGGTCTCCGGGCGGGGTGGGCCTCGGAAGTGGGGGTGAGGGTCGGCGCGGATCCCGGGCCAGAGCCGGGAGGGGACTGCTGGGCCGCGCAGGAGTGGGCTGCCAGGCCCTCGCGCGCGCGATTCCCCCGCGCTGCGGCGGCCCCGCGCCCCAGCCGCCCGCGCGCCCGCCCGGCCGCTCCGGCCCGCGGCGCAGATGGCGGTGCGCGGCACCAACACCTTGACGCCCTTCTCCATCCAGGCGATCCTCAACAAGAAAGAGGAGCGCGGCGGGCTGCCCGCACCGGAGGGGCGCCGGGCGCCCGCGGGCGCGGCGGTGGCAGTGGCCGCGGCGCCCGCTGTCTGCTGCTGGCGGCTCTTTGGGGAGACGGACGCGGGCGCGCTGGGGGGCGCCGAGGACTCTCTGCTGGCGTCTCCCGCCGGGACCAGGACGGCTGCGGGGAGGACAGCGGAAAGCCCTGCGGGCTGGGACTCAGACTCCGCGCTCAGCGAGGAGAACGAGGGCGCGCGGCGCTGCGCGGACGCGCCGGGGGCCAGCGGGGCCAGCCGTGCAGGGGGAACCCTGGGCCTCGGCCAGCCGGTCTGCGAGCTTCCCGCCACCAAAGACCTGGAGGAGGAAGCCGCGGGCCGGAGCGACAGCGAGATGTCCGCCAGCGTCTCAGGTTCGCTGAGGCTTCGCGGGGAAGGGAGCTGGGCTAAAGAGCTGGATAAGGAGGGCGCATCGTCCAGTGGGGTGGGCCTGCTGCGAGCACCCTGCGTCCTGGGGCCCAGCCCGAAGCTCTGCGCGCTGGCGCGGGCTGCTCTAAGCCTCCGGTAACTGAGCCCGAGGGAAGACCGAGAAAGTCCTCAGAACCCTGCTTCCCGGGGCGAGGCCCGAGACGCCCTCCAGATGGGGCTGGGAGAGAACCAACCATTGCACCCTGGGTTTGGGTCTATCCCCAGTGCCCGCACCCGCTTCTGCTTCCGAATTCCCCAAATCGGTTCAGGGGGAAGAGCGGGGGACCCAGAGACCTCCGCTAGCCGGTACCACGGCCCTGACCCAGAGAGCAGGGTCGCGCCCGGCTGAAGGTCCTAGGGCCCGGCCCCGCGGCTCAAGGACTGGTAGCGAGGGACACGTCCAAGTGGGCCGGAGGCCGAGGATCTGCCTGGCCGGGCTTTGGCAGGGAGGTTTGTTTAGCTTTCCCAGACCCCTGCGCTCGGAAGGCCGAGCTGGACTGAGGACCCACGAGCGGGAGGCAAAGCCAGCACACAGCTGGAGGCAGAGGGGCGGTTTTAGGTCATCCCAGACCGGCGAGGCAAGGGACCTCCTCAGCCGCGGCTCGGCGAGTCGTTTGGTCAGAAAGACCCGCGTGCCTGCCTGGGTGGGTCGGTCGCTGCTGTAGGCCTCACGCTGGCCCCAGGCAAATGGTATCTGCCAGAGACCAGCGCGATGGACCATTTTGCTAAGGGTGCTGCGGAGAGGGTGGGGAAGAGGCCAAGGAGCTGGTGGTGTCGGATTAGGGTCCCAGGACCCAAGGACTCGAGGCAGGGACCCCACCCCCTTTTGTCACCCCCCAATCCCCAACCCTCGTCTATCTTCCTTGCAAAGAGGGAGGGAGAAGTCCCCCAGAGGCCTTGGCGCAGCCTACGGCCACAGCTCTCGCTGCAGTTCTGGGGGGTTGGAGCGGAAGTCTCCGAATACCTCTGTCCCTGTGACCCGTCCCCACCTTCCCTTTGCACGGAGCTGACGCATGTGTGCTAGCTACGAGGACGCGTCTGCGTGAGCACGACTGTGAGGAGGCGGATGAACCCAAGGAGCCCGAACGGCATCTAGAGCCCCAGGGTCAGCTCTGAGAGCCGAGAAGGCTTTCGAGGATAATCGGGCCCAGCGCGACCCGTTAGCGAGGGGCGCTTGGGGCCCAGGGAGGGCAGGGATCTGGATCAGCGGCGAGTCCGTTGGCCGCACAGGACAAGCCGAGCTGCGGAAGCGAGTGGGACAGGGTTCTGAGACTTGTCGCCAAAAACCCCGGCTTCTAGACCCTCCCCACCGCTCGAGTGGGATCAAGGGACACCTCCGTCCCCCACCCCCGCAGTTAAGGCCTGACCTCACTCCTCTGCGGCTCTGACTGGCTCTTGTTTCTGTTCCCAATGGGGTCTGCAGGCGACCGCAGCCCGAGGGCGGAGGACGACGGCTCCGGCCCCGGGGGCTCACGCGTGCCGGCGCCGTGCGGCGGCGGGGGAGGCAGCGCCGGCGTGGGGCCGGCGGGCGGCGCGGAGGAGGAGGAGGAGCCCGTGGCGCCCAAGCCACGCAAGAAGCGCTCGCGCGCGGCCTTCTCCCACGCGCAGGTCTTCGAGCTGGAGCGCCGTTTCAACCACCAGCGCTACCTGTCGGGGCCCGAGCGCGCCGACCTGGCCGCGTCGCTTAAGCTCACCGAGACGCAGGTGAAGATCTGGTTCCAGAACCGTCGCTACAAGACCAAGCGCCGGCAGATGGCCGCTGATCTGCTGGCCTCCGCGCCCGCAGCCAAAAAGGTGGCGGTGAAGGTGCTGGTGCGCGATGACCAGAGACAGTACCTGCCCGGCGAGGTGCTGCGGCCCCCCTCGCTGCTGCCACTGCAGCCCTCCTACTATTACCCTTACTACTGCGTCCCCGGCTGGGCACTCTCCACGTGCGCCGCCGCCACGGGCACCCAGTGAGCCGGCCGGGGCAGAGCACTGAAGGATCCCTGCGCCCCAGCGCCACACGGCCGCTGCTGGCTGTGCGGGCCGTGCCCTGGGATGCGGCGCCCCGCCGCGGGGGCACGTGGAGGATGAAATCCAGCCCCGACTCTGCGATCCAGGACGTGCGCCTTGGCAACCGGACCGAGTCTGCCCGGAGGGGGGCGCCTTCTTCCAAGGCCCAGGGGCTCCGCTCCACCCCGCACCTACCTGGAAGCCCTTAGACATTATTTATTATCACCACAGCGTTGGATTGGGATTGTGTCTGCCCGGGGGTGGCTTTTCCCCGAAGCAGAGAGAACTCCTGGAGACCACGTAGCCTGAATCCCCAGAGTTTCAGGCCTGCTGGGAGCTTCGTGCGCTAGGCCACGCTAGTTCATGGTATCCATGCTACCGATCTATGTGTATCTACATATCTATTGTTTTCGGAAATTGCGTTTGTAATAGAGGGGTGCGAGACCTTGCAGCCCCAAGGAACCCCAGGCCAGGGGTTGATCTGAACCTGAAGGGTTTGGTTTTCGGGCCCTCTGTCGCACCCCTCCCTGGCGTCAGAGCTCGGGTGGGGGCACCCTGCTGGGTGCTGAATGTAAGGAGGGGAGCCTCGAAGAGCACGACAGACACACACACCCCCATCTTTCCTCTCCGAGGTCCAGGACCGCAACCAACTGGGGAGCTCCTGGGAGCCCCCGACCCAGAAGAGAGCAACCCCGGCAGCCCTTCGCAGAAATGTTCCCTTATTTCTTTTTTATTTTTTTAAGGAGGTTAAAACGTGTAGCACTTTTCAGTTGTTTGTATCCAAATGACGGTTATTTTTGTACTCAATGTGAATATCCCCGACCTGACCTCGCGTGGTGTCCTCCGCACTCCGCCGCCGGGCCTTTTCCTCTCCTGTCCTGTCCACTGTCCGCGACTCGTGCGTCCTGACCGGGGACTCTCCCATCCCCGTCCCCGCCCCTAAGACAGGTGACCTTGTCAACCTCGCCGCTTTTCGCCTCCTTAAGGGCACCGTGCACTCAACTAGAGTATTAACTTTAAAAAGATTTGTGAAGTTTGGAAGCTCTATTCGCTGTATTCCCCCTCCCCTTTTAATTTATAAACGTTTAGTTTAACATGCCCTTTTGGACGCCTTCTTTTCTCGAAGCCTCTTTCCGTACTCCCTTTGGAGAAACCAGTGACATGAAAGTATCTGGAGCTTATTTCCCCAGCCTCTTTTCATTCCTGGGCCCAGGACGCCTCCCGCCGCGCGGAGCAGCGTGCCCCGCGCGAAAGGTGTAAGGCTGCGGGTTGCTCAGAGAATCTTGATTCTGGGACTCTGCAGGCGCCGCAGATGAATCCCACTGAATCAGGAGCCAATACCTAGAATTCCCTTTTTTCTCGTGGGCATTGGTTTCAGAGTCTAGGAAGCGTCCATAGTTTTACCTGCAGCCAATTTCCGTCCCTCACTCTAATCTGCTGACCCTCACCACCTGCTCACCTCCTCTCTGCTTTCGATTTTCCCAGCGTTTCTCTGAGTTACTCGGTTTTTATTTCGTTTTGAAAATAGGTTAGCAAACACTCTCGCTGAAATTCTGAAACGATTAGGGGCGAACGAGGCGATACGGGGTCTCCTGGGCAGGGTCGCCTGCGTTTTGACCCCTGCGGGTGCAAATGATGTCCCACTCCTCTCTGACTTGGCGTCGTTTGATCCGCACAGAAGCCCAGGGTGAAAGCAGAGGATGGGCAGGACCAGGGTTAGTTATCACCCCATTCTACAGGCCTGCCGGGCCTTCCAAGATTCCCAGAATGCCACGGATCCCCCAGAGCCAAATGCTCACGCGGGGCCCAGGCGAGCAAGGAGGGGTTAACGTCACGCCACAGGCGCTGAGGCCCCCGGTGCGCGGCTTCGGCCGGAAAACGCCGGAAAACGCCGGAACCAGGCCCTGGCTACTTTCAATTTCATCCGGAGATGAAAGGCCGACTCGCCCTCCTTGCCCGGGGCGGGGCGTAGAGACCCCCCACCTGCGCTTTAGGAAATGAGTCCCGCTTCTGGAAACGGCGCAAAGACCCTCGGGACGTGCGTACATCCTTGTCCCCAGGTCCAACTACCTTCCAAATGGTTCCTGCGATCACTTTGGTTTCTTTTTGACACGTTTTAAAATTCCATTTTAATTTCATACTTGTGAATACATTTTTTTTTTGGTAGAAAGTTAGAACTTTTCAGTTAACTCCAGAATCTCCTCCCTTTCACTCTCCAGATGTCACCGTTACTAATTGGGGGGTAGAGGGTGTCAATTTTTCCCCTTCTGAAAATGGCAGTTGGTTGTGGCTGCGTCCTAAGAGGGTAGTTTGTTCTCCATCCTTGCAGATTCAGAGTCGAGAGACCTGGGAAGTTTCTTCCGAGTAGGCCGTGCGGCGCCCCTTCCCCCCTCGTCCCCTCTTCGGCTCCCGGCCTGGGCCAGTTCCACGGGGCTGGCTCCAGACGCCCGGAAAAAATGACTCAAACGAATGCTGTCTGACCCGGATTGTTGCAGTTTCGCTCTGAGCTGCCCCGCGGCCGGCGTTGGCGCGAGCGCCCTGAGATCCGATTCCCAGAGCCGGGCAGCCCCCGGGTCCAGGCTGGCCTCTGAGGACTCCCCACCGCCTTGTGCCACCCAAGACGGGTGTCTATCTGGGCCCCGCGACGCGGACGCGGCCTCCTGTTGGAAATGTGCGGTATAACTCTTTTTATTTCCTTTTCCTTCTCCACTCCCACCCCGCGCGCGCCCTTTTTTAAAAGATGAGAAACAGTCGGTCCTGCTCCATACCCGCCTTGCCCTCTGCCCCATACCCGCCTTGCCCTCGGCCCGGAGGGATCCCTGCGCCAGGGGACTGCGCTGAGCTCGCTCGGCCTCCGCCTTCTCTCGGCCTGGTGGCGCGGAGCAGCGGCCACCTGAACCCAGTGGGCCACTGAACGCTCAACCCTTTCATCCCTTAGAGAATCCCAGAGCTGGCCTTGGGGACTGTTAAGTCTGACCGACACATCGAGATGGGTAAACTAAGGCGGGAGGAATGACTGGGAAAGGGGGCAGAACATGGCTGTGACCCACTTTGCAATGGGTCCCAAGGATCCAGGCTCAGCAGACAAGACAAATCTGCTCTGGGCAGCAAATTTGGAACCTGGCTGCCAAATGACGTGTGTGCGTGTGTGTGTGTGTGTGTGTGTCTGTGTGTGTGTGTAACTCAACCTTTCCATTGCCCTCCATTCCTTTGGCCTTGGCGATCCCAAGCGGCTAGGTCTGAGGGTCTCCCAGACCCCCGAGAGTTTCTCGGAAGAGCTGGGCCAAGCAGAAGGAGTTCGGGTATGGGGTCCATTTCTGAAAATAAATGGCTTCCGGGTTGCGCTGGCAAAGGGGGACAGAATGACAGCAAATCACTCCGCTCAAGAAGGTCAGAGGAGGAATTAAATGCTGCCCCCTCCCCTCCCCCCAGCCTTTGACAGGCAGGCAGTTTGATGGTAGCCGGGGTAGTGTAGGGGTAGGTGGCATCCAGGGGAGCAGGGGAACCGGCAGGTGTGGCAGTGCCCACCGAGCATCCCATGCAGGGAGGGCCTCGTCCAAGGCCTGCAGATGTCCCACGGAAGGGCCCTGTGACTCTAACTCCCCGAAGGGCCGCCGCCGGAGCTCGGTCCCGGCCAGACCCACACTCCAGCCACGTGGTGTTCTCCAGGAAAAGGTGGCCTCCGGCCTCCCGCAAGCCCGAAGTCTACCTCGCTTTCCGCAAACGGCTCCTGCCTCGGTGAAAGCCTCCGGTGACGAAGCTCGAGCAGCAGGGAGAATGTGGAGAATGTGATATTTCCCCAACTCCGAAAAAACGATGGAGGTGCTTCTGGGCCGCAAGGGCGAGGAGCGAGGCCAGGCCTGAAGGCCAGCGACCTCAGCCTGTTAACAACCATCTTACTGGGTAACCATCGGGGGCTGCTGGGGGACTGCGAGACACAGCAAACGCTTGAAAGAGCTTCGAGGGTCGGAAAGCGCTGAGGGCGGGTAGCAGCGGGATGTGGAACCCGTTGGCGGCGCGTGGCTACGGCAGACGCCACGGTCGCGGACAAAGGCTGCTCCCGGGACCGCGAAGGAAGCAGGAACAGAGGCTCCTGATCCGAGGGATGCCGGGGGAAAACAGCCAAAGAATACACAACGACGACGACAGTAACAACAACAATAACAAACAACAACCATAGCTCCATTCTTTGGGGACGTTAACACCTGAAAAAGTGCTTCCTGCATCCTCTTCTGCACCAGTTCGCTCAGGCCACCTCCGCCGGGTGGACTGCACGTCTATTTCAAACATACTGACACTGAAGCTCAAAGAGGCGACAGTGACTTGCCCATTAGAGGCCGAGTGAGGGTTGTTCAAAGCTCAGAGTCCTCGGATTTGAGGGGCCATGGTGGATCGCCCTTCAGAGCTGGCCTCTCCAGGGTTGCCTCTGGGGCGATGAGGTCACAAAAGTGTGGGTGTGCTTTGAAAACCACGAAGCACTGTATAACCATAATGGACTTGCTAGTACTGTTGCTATGATTATTATTAATTTCTGAGCGGCACAGAGTAGGCTGGTATGAAACGATCTTCCTGAACTCCCGCCTCCTGCAGAGGCTTTCCCAGTGCCGGTGGTATGCTCCACGAAGGGTCCTCGGGGGTAGAGACCCTCGGCCTCCGCCAGTTTTCAATCCTCCTGCTACATGTGTTTTTAAAAATGAAGAAATGCCCAAGCAGGGCTGCAAAAACAAAGTGTATTATATTGTAAATGGTTACATGATGTAATAAATTAAGGTGTTTTTTTTTCCTGTAGTTACACATAGAAGTTATTCAACAGAAATTGAGTCGTTCAGATCATTAAAGCATTTATAAAAAAAAGATGGATTCCCAGGGCCCTGCAAGCAGGGTGGTCCCGTGGGGGTCCAGCCTGTGTTGAACGATAAACTTTCAAACCTGTTGGGTGTGTGTGAGGCTGTGCCTCCTATGAAGGAAATGTCAAAAGTCCATTTTCGAGTCAATTCACAAATGCGAGAACTGGGCACACGGCCCTGCAGCCCCGCCCCCGCCCGGGGCAGAGCTGTTACAGGTGCAGCTTGTTGCTCTAAGGTGGGCAGAGAAAGGCAGGAGCGCGGATTCTGGCAGTCCTGAATCCGCCATGCAGGCAAACAGCACCTCTCTATTCCTGTTAGGATGTCAAACTCACAGAGAACTGTGGGAACGGGGGTTCGCCTTCCCTGGAGCCTCCCCCTCGAGGTAAGCTCGCTCTTGGGCTCAAGTGTTTCCATGCTTGCTAGAGTGTGCGGGAGTGACACGGTCCCCCAGCCTAAGGCCGGCGCCTTCACCCACTCTCCCTCCCACAAGCACCCGCGGTCCGCGCACCCACAAAGCCATGGGCGTGTGGTCCCGCACAAGTTGCTGGAGAGAGCGAGCGCCTGCATCACTCCACGGTTTCTGCAATTGCTGCTTTAGCTTCCGGCGTGAGCATTCGGCGCAGGGGTTGTGCAGGCCCGGGGGCTTCTCGGGGAGCCCTTTCTGTCCCCGGTCTGGCCCTTTCCCGTCGCCACACTCAGGCCTCTGGGCTGAGCAGCGCTCCCTAGGACTCGGGCCTGCGCCCCAGAGCTCAGTGGAGTCCCGGCCCTGGAAACCCGGGATGCATGAGGCGAGAGCGACTCTCTCCAGCCTGCAACTCCGAGAGTGGGAAATGGTCACATGGGGTTCAATGGCCTTATAGATCCATGGAGGGATTCTGCCTCCGGCCTGGAGTCCACAGGCGGGAGGCAGCTCTGCCACTGACCTGACGAACCTTAGGCAATCAATTTCTCTTCTCTGTATCTCTATTAAAAAAAAAAAAAAGTTACTAGACAGCCCCTAAGGCTCCCGGCTAATGTTAGCTAATGTTCGGAGCCCACGCTACCTCTGGCTTGGAGTGAAGGTAAAGGACAAAGGCTACTTTAAACAATGAGCGATGCCCTTCGTGGACAGGGCTTTTTTTGGTGGGGGGGGGTATAGTTTTGTTTTATTTTAAAAAAGGATTTGGGTTCCCCAGGTCGCTGCCCCGCCGGCCTCCCCAAGGTCATTATCTATGGGCTCTCCTCTGTCTTCTCTGGGTGGTCGGCGGTTCGGGGAAGTCCCGCTTCTCCCCACCCACCGCGCTTGGGCGGGAGGAGACCTGAGGCTGATGGATCCGCCTCTGTGGCCATGCGGAGCTCGGGAGAGTCAGTCCTCTGTCCTCTGATGGAAAACGTCTTAAGAAGGAAAAAAAACTAATGCCACAAGTACTTTCTCCCGTGGTCCACCAGAAAGCGAGGGTGGGCAGAACGCTGTAAAACAAGAGCTAGTAAAGCTGCTTATTTTAATAAGCTCATTAACATTTTTGAATGGCTCCCGTTGTGCGCGCCAAGGCCTCCCTCGGTGGCGCGGCCGAGCTGTGCGGCGGCGATTTTTACGCACCGGCAAGCACACGGGCTCTCGGGTGCTGAGGCCCTCGGTACAGGGGGCCTGGCGGGGCGGGGGCAGCCGGGCGGCCCCGCGCCCACCGCGCCTACTCAGGACCTCCGCGTCCACCGCTACGCGCTGTCCGCAGACTGCGGCCAACAGAGGATAACGGGTGGCGTAAAGCCCGAGGTCGCCAAGAGCTCCAGTGACCCTAGTTATGGCCCCCCGATTGTCCCCACAGCTTCGAAGACCTCGCGGGTCCGAGGGCTTGTCCTGCCTTGCCACACGTTCGCTTGTGTTTTTGCAAAGGGCGTCGATGGAACTGATTGATGTTCCTCGCCGCGCAGGTGTCGCGCGCACTCCACCGGAGTGGGCCGGCATCTGGGCTTGCGCGGCGCAGGTCCTGCACCCGGGTGACTTCTGAGAATCCCTGACTTCCGGGGACCCCCGCCTCCGCCCCCAAGGAGACTCAAGATACTGACTCTCCTTTTTTTCCCCCCTGGAAGTTGAGAGGTGCGTCCTTGGCTTCTCCGGACTGTGGGAAAGTGAGCTAGACAGACACACACACACACACACACACACACACACACACGCAGGAGGTCGTGAGAAAGAGTAGAGAACAGACGCGTGAGGATACAGGGCAGGTGAGGGGAAAAGCAGGCTAAAGGGAAGACCTTACCTGGCTAAGTCCTCAGTGCCCTTCATGTCTCTACCTACAGGTCTCAGGGCTGCCGAGTCTACCCTCCTCCTGAGTCTGTCCCACCATCCTGGTCCTTATCACTTGGCGCAGTGATAAGTGATATTGGGCTCTGTGTACTGCTCAGGTACCATGTGGCCTCGGGACCTCTGGAAAGACTCCCGGGAGCGCTTGCTCAGTGGTGGCCCTAGCGCGGAGCAGAGCCTGTCGCTCTTTGACATGCAATACGGTGGGAAGAATAAGGACCAGGATCCTTCAGCTTTGTCCTTGTCTGTCCCCTCCACACCCTCCTTCTCCATCCAACTGCGCCCTGAGCGTGTGGCCACAGGCGGGCGCAAAGCTGGCAGAGGGCAGGTGGCCAGCCCAGCTCTCGCAAACCTCGCCAAGTGCTCGTTCTCAGGGCTGGTTCATCGCAAGTTCTGGGGGAAAGCCAGAGCGCGAGGGACCGACCTGTCTCGGGGTCACGTTTTGCAGGCCACAGGTTTAGGATTCTCTCTGGTGTTTGGGAAGCCGATTTAGCTGCAGGCAAAACTCTACAAAATATCTCACCATCTTATATTTGATCGTGTTAAAATGCACATAATACCTGACCAGCTAAGGGCTGAAAAAAGAAAAAAGAAGGGAAAAAAAAGCATGGCCCTGAACAAAGGTGTTGTTATGGGTTTATAGGTGTTGTCGGAAGGCCGGGGGTTGGGGTGGGGGTGGAGTGAGAATGGTCCAGTTTAGAAACTGGACTGCAGAAGGCCAGAGGCCAGCTGGCTGGCAGAGCTCCGAGACCTGGGCAAGGTGGGTGGGCACACTCTCAGAGAGGTACTGGCAGGCGGTGGGGTTGCAGGATTGCTCTTAGTGGGGCTGGGCCTCAGCTGCCCTCCCGAGCACAGCCTGGCCCAGAGCTTGGGGTGAGCCCAGGCCCATGCCCTGGGTGCCTGGCTGGGATCTCTGGCTAAAGGCAGTGTTTCTGGCTGAGCGAGCTGCTTTCCAAGCCGGGACTGGTACAGAGAACGCACTCAGACTAGAAGGAACGATTCCTACGGTGCAGCCTTTTAGGTTTCAAGAACAGAGTCTTCAGGCCAGTTCCATCGCGTCTCATGGCAGGTCCTTCTGGTTCCATGAGAGGCCACAGGAGCAGGAGAAGCTGGCAGTTCCTTCGGGAGCACTCAGCTGGGGAAGCTGAATGCAGGCATTCAGGCTGAGGTGGTCTTGATTCTCTGGAAGGGAAGGCAGTAAGAGCTTCCTCTTGGAAAACCCCATGGGAACAGAGCATAGGTTGGGATCCAGGCCATTCTTGACCTAGCTGGAGCTGCTCTGCTAAAAATTGATAATCCCCTTTCCCCAAAGACAGAATAGTCTCAGAACCTCGTTTTCTGAGCAGCAGGCTCCACGAAGTGCTCATAACCTGAATAATAATAAATTTTGCAAAGTTAAACGAGAATACTTCCCATTCAAAAAAAATTATCTATGGAGATGGTAAGGGTTGGACAGGGTGTGTTGAGTGATTGTTGCAACAACCAAAACAGTGAGAACAGTCAAACCCCACTGAAAACCTTCGGGGCAACAGGTTTTGTGCCTTTGCAACTGCGGTTGGCATCTTAAACTGAATTCAGTATACAGCCTTTCAGGGTTTAGCAAAGAAATACGTAAGTGGGAGCCTCACGTTCCAGTGGATTCTTTCCGTGCACAGGAACCTGCAGAAGAATCCTTTTTGAGTAATTCTTTCCTAAGATGCCTGTCATTTATTAGGTTTGCAGTAACTGTTCTCCACACGGTGCTGCCTGAGGCGAGGCGCTGGCTGTCACACTGGGCCTCCTGTTTGTGGGGGGCTGGCGTCCTTCCAGTTCTGTCTTGGGGAGAAAGCAACCCCAGAACATGCTTGGGAAGACACCCTCGGTGTACACAGTGTGCACAACCAAGAATCTGGGGACCCCCTTCAGCTACTCACCAGGGGAAGACCTCAAGAGAGCTCAGAGGGGCAATCGGTAAACTCAGAAGATTTTTTTTTTTTTAAAGAGAAAAATCTTTGATGCAGAACCCCTGTCTCACCCTTGCTTCTTACGTCTTCCCTGATTCATTCCTTTATTTGTTCAACTATTCAGCAGTATTTATTAGGCGCCTCCTATGAGCCGGGGACAGGAGGAGAAAGCCCCACCCTCCTGGATTTTACCGTCTGGGGGAGGGGGGACAGGGACGAAAGTGCCACATAGCGCCTGCGCAGGATTACGTGTGGGGACAGTCCCTGGAGGTCACGGGGATGTCAAACGATCCTCAGAGCGCTTCGGGTGCGGGCGCGGGCTGAGGGCCCGCCGCTAGCTCTCTGACTCCGTCAGAGGGCCTCTATTTCCAGGCTGCGTGTCTCCGCGCCCCCTCCTTTCGGTCCCTCTCCCAGGTCCCTACTCTGAGTGCGCTAGGAGGCGGAGACCCTGTGGCGGAAGGCCCTGAGTACAGGCCGCTCCTGCCCAGCCTCCGTTTTAAACAACCCCTCCAGCCCCGCGGGAGCATCTAGGGGAGTCTGAGAAGCGCAGCCGCAGGACCCAGGCGCCCTCGTCCCCCGAGGAGCAGCTGCAAACGCCTGAGAAGTTTCTGGAGGGAGCCGGGGGGGCAGCTTCATGTTCTCCAAGCAGCCCTCCCAGCCTGCGCGGGCAAATCACCGCCCTGGAAACCAGCTCCCGATTCAGCATTTAACCTGTTTCTCTAAGTGCTTTACTAATAGCTCGGTCGCTATCACCCCACGTTGGGGATCACCCCTACGCTGAGGCTCTTGCTGGCAGAGGTGGGGTTTGAACTAGACTGTCTGGCTCCCAACTACTCAGCGCTGCTCACGCTTCCGTTGGGTTTCCCAGCGCAGGGCTCTCCCGCGATGAGGTCCCATCTACAGAGGAGGAAAGCGAGGCCTGGGGAGAGCAAGCTCTGCCACGCACCGAGCTGCGCGGCCTGCGTTTACGCAACCGCTGGGAGAAGCAGAATTCGGGATACGGGAGGGTGGGTCGGCCTTGGCCGGAAGGTCCCAGTGGCAGCGGGACGTCGAGGCTTTGGAGGCAGGGCCAGGCTCGGCTCCCGTTCTGCTGCTTCCCAGCTTGGTGGCCCGTGCCGCGTTCCCTAACTTTGAGCCCTCAGTCCCCCAGTGGAAGGATGGGGGGACAGGGCTTTGCTGGCAGATGAAAGGAGTTGGCGCTTGGCACCCGCCAGCTTGGGGTGAAGGCGTACAAGGTTCGGCAGGAACCGGCCTCCCCTGGACGCCCACCCGGGGTCTTCCCACCTACTCTCCCATCTGCGGAAAGGGAAGAATTCCCCCCCCCCACCCACCCCAAATGCCTTACTGGAGAGGCATTAGAAGGCAGTAAATTGCCTTTTCGTCTTCCGGGGAACTGAAGCAGCAGCTTGTAAAGGAAGTCAGGCTTCTTAATCCCCACCCCATGTGCCGCCCTTGGTGACTGGCAGTGTGGTTCCCAGTGCCCTTGCAGATCCTGTGGGCTGGTGGGTGGGGCAGGCCCCAGGAGGCAGGGTGGAGAACTTAGGGCCCCTCTTCCCACCTACCGTGATGGGGAGAGGGCAGGTACAAGGTCTAGCCAAGGCACTTGGGTCGCTCTGGGTTCACCCCTCACCAACTATGCGAGATTCTGGCTTCCTTTCCCAGGGTTTGATTGACAAGAGATTCTCACCTCTGGCTACTCAAACCCATTTTCTGCCTCCCCTCTCCCCCAGACACACACTGTAGACCCATCACCTGGGTCCTCAGTGCAGAGAGGGAGGGAAGGGAAAAGGGGTCTCACTGGTTTCCTCAACCTGGAGGGCCCTGCGCTGGCCGTATTTGATCTCATTTAATCCTCCAGAGAACCCCACGAAGTGGATGGGATTATCTCTCCTTTACGGATGAGGGAGCAAAGTTCACGAGGGTCAAGTGACTAGGGCAAGGTCACACAGTTTCAAGTGGTGAGCAGGGAAATTGCCCCGGGGCCCGGAGGACTTCAAAGGTTCCAGCTACTACCAGGGACACCTCTGTACCCGACTCCCACTCCTAGGGTGGGGCCTGGGGCTAGGGAAAGGAACCCCAGGGTGGGTGAGGAAGCGGGTATGAATTCTCTGGGCAGTTCGGTATTAAGAAAACACCGTGCTCCGGCCAACCTCCTCCCTGGGGACACCGCTTGGCCTCCCGAAGGCGAGGCCTGTATATTTGTAGTTTGATTCCGCCCGTCAAGGCTAATTTCTCCCTACAACTTAATGGACTCGGCTTGACGTGCGTAATGATTCCTAATCATGAACATTATTTTCGCAAGCGAGGAGACATGTTCCAGTTGTTGTGACAGATCGCATTTCAGCCATAATGACGGAAAATTACCATTTCTAATTCTCCGGTTTTTGACACCTAAATCCATAGACCATATGTGGCAGCAGGAACTCTGGGCGGTGCGGTCCTCCCTCCCTCCCAGCAGGCAGTGGTGGTGATCGTGCCTTGGAGTGCTCCCACCCCGAGGGGCCCTGAGGTGGACCCCGCTTTGCTGGCTCCCCAGCCTTCCAGCCCCTCCCTCCAGCGTGAGGTCCCCCAACCGCCAATGACAAACACTGGAGCTTGGAATGGGCCTCAGAGACTGATGCGCTTTCTGGGACCCATTTTACAGATGGGACTACAGAGGAGGCAGAGAGGAGCATGCAGCTTGTCTAAGATCTCACTGCTGGGACGTTTTTCTCAGAACCACTCCTGGAGTTCCCGGCAGTGAGATGCTGTGTCCCATAGCCCCGGGAAAGGGAGACCTGGCTTGTTCCTTTATCTGCAAGCCTCAAAACCTTCCGCCAGGCAAAACTTTCTAGCATATTGAAAACGTGCATGGCCTAAATGCAGCGGAAGAAGTTGAAGCACAGAGAGGGTAAGCCATTTGCCCAAGATCTTGGAGCTGGTAGAGATGAGAGTCCTGCCCAGAGCCGGTAAACTCATCAGCTTTCTAAGGTGATGCAATTCACCTTGACCCCTCCACCCAGCATTCGCACCAGCTGGGTGTGGATTGTTATCCTCGCACCTGCACCTAATGCGTGAGTCTGGTAGTCAGTAAGCAGAAACCAAGACTCTTCTGTCCTTGTCCCAGGTCTTATCCACTGTAGAGGCAGGAGCCCGGCGAACCCCACTATTGGCTAACATTCTCCAGTTTGCTCCAGGAGTCACTTCCTCTGTGCGCCTCCCAGCACCCCCACTTCAGGCGCAGGTCTAGGCAAGGGCCCTGGGGATAGGGGCGTGAAGAGATCTAACCCCTCCACCGGGGTTCACAGGGACGATGGGGCATCACACAGGTGTGAGAGTCCCAATATGGACCGACGCGCTTCGTCCTGGGAAAGCGAAGATCTGAGGATCCACGGGGTGTTGTGGGGGCGGCGGGGAGCGTCTGCTCAGAATTTACTAACCCGGCCTCAGGAATCTCTCACGGACCCTCAGATTCATCCTCTGTAAGATGGGGCTGGGGGTGGTGAGGGTGAAACTCCCGTCCCCGAAGACGGTCTAGATCAGTGGAGGCCTCCTGTCCAGGCACCTCTCCTTCCCACGCAATCTCTCGAAGCCCCCCATGCCGCTCCCGCAGTGACGCTGCGGGTGCTAAAGGACGCACCCCAATCAGGCAAGGAAGCTCCAATCTTCCCTAGAGGGTGCAGATGAGTCCTTGGAGGTTATGCCCAGCCGTGAGCCTAGGGTGACGTAAGGGCCCGGAGGAGGCCGTGGACCAGCCAGCGGCGCTCGCTGCGAAGTCGGCTCTGAGAGGCGCACCCTGCGTTTGCAGACACGGCTCGGTGGGTCTAAGCGCACACCTCCTTGAGCAAAAGCAGCGTTGACCCGATAGAGTCAGAGACCAGGCACCCACTCGGGAAACTGAGACCCGTGGAAGAGAACTCATACACCAAGGCCCGAAAGCTGGGTGCGGGTCTCTGCCTCGCATCGCTGGGACCTGACACTGTGTCAACTGCTGCTGGGCACCAGGCTATGCGCATGGTGTCTCCCGTGTGGCCTCAGGCCGGTGGTCTTGCCGGGTCTCACCACGCCAGGCATCTTCCTTCCACCCGAGGTCTGCTGGGGACCAACTCGGTCACAGCCACCGCGTCCACTGTTGTTTCCAGCTTAATATCTTTGGAGACACCCCAGGAGGGGCGGGCAGAGGCTGTGGCTGGCAGAGGTGCACTAACCAGTGGACATGCTAAAGCACCTACCCTACCCTATCCCTCAAGTCTGCTTTTGTTCAAAAAAAAAAAAAAAAGTCTTGGGACTATATTTTTCAGACACAAGTAAGTGGGAAGCTTCTGTGAAGGGCGGGCTCAGACAAATTATCAGGACAAGTTAGGAGCCTGTTTGGCTCATGCCCTTGGCAGATTCCGAAGCCTAAATGGGTCAGTCTACCGGATTCTACATTTTGTCTACTTACTAAGCCAAAGAATAACGAATTTCCTCCACCACCTTCCTCAGGCGAAGGCTCAGGTGGAAGGAAATTTGTGACAGGGCTTTGTAACTGGCAGAGTTTGCAAAGAATTGTGGGCCGTAGCTGACCCACCCATCCAGATAGGGGCGTGACCACGGGCTGTGCAGAGTCCTTTGGCTTTTCTGTCACTGGGGATCCGGACACAATCCATAAGCCCCAGACCTGGAAGAGTTGTATCGACTGCTCATTGTTATTGATTTGGAGACTGAAGCCAAGCCTGGGGGGCAATGACCCTCCCATTCAGGCTGCTTGAAGCTTGAGGTGAGCCTAGAGCACAGCCCTGTAAGTAAATTGGGAGGAAGGAGATGCCAGATATTGGCACAGAGGCCTCTGAGCAAATGGAGTCTACAATTTCGCATGCAGCATAGAATCATTCACCGCCGGACTGCCTGGGAGTGAAACCCAAGTCTGCCTTTCACTGGTTGCATGGCATTTAGGCCTCAGTTTGCTCATCTGAAAATTGGGGTGAGGGGAGGGACGGCAACAGAACCTTCCTCGCAGGGTTTTGCTGAGCATCAAATGAGTTAAACATTGTAAATGACTTCAAAGAGTGCCTGGCACATACGCAATCAGTACATGACAACTATCCTCATGGCTTACATGGGAAGGAAGTCAGTCTGCCTGGATTTAAACACACAAATGTCGAGGCTACCACAGACTGAGCTCTGCGGGGAAGTGCTTCAAGTGTTGCCTAGAGTGGCAGTTTGGAAGGTGGCCTCTCCAGGCAGGGACCTGGATGTCCATTTCGCCTCTGCCACTTCCTAGCCAGGTGACCTTAAACTAATAGCTACTCAATCTGTTTGTGCCTCGTTTTCTTCCAGGGTAAATAATTTTTAAAAGATAGATGTACGAAAGCATTTATTTCGGTGCCCAACACTCAGTAAGGGTTGGGTATCCTTAGCGCTTACTCCCAATCCTCTTAGTCTGTCAGCTGCCCTCCCAGATGCTGCCTGCCCTGATGGAGGGAGATGACGGAACTGGTAAATGCTCTGGTAACTGGGTGCGATTGCTCAGGCGCAAGGACTTGGGGGAGAATCCGAGTTCCCCGCTGTCCTGACCACTCACAGCTGAGGAGCCTTGCACCAGGCACAGCCTATTTGAGCCAGCTGCCACGTCGCCAAGGAGGATAACCATTTTCACCTAGCAGCGGGGACACCAGAATATCCTAATTGAAAGGGGCTCTGGCATCTGGGGGACAGCTGGAAGTTTCTCTTAAAGCTGTTCTGGTAAAACGAGCAGGCCCTTGACTTGGATGCGCTGGAAGAGAGGCCGCAGGCCATGGGGCTTTAGCGGGCCTCTGCAGCCCACTCACCGGGGGCAGAACGGCCATGCTCATGTTCCTCTTGTCATTCCTCAGGTCTGTGGGTGGGGCAGTCTCCTGGAGTGGGGGGGCACTTGCTACTTAGTCCTTCATCAAGTGCCTGCAGAAGGGCGGAATTCCTCTGGGGCTCACAAAACTCTCCGGAAGACGATACTGATCAGAAATCCTGATTACTTACATCTTAAGAGCCACTTAAGGTGTGCCCTGAGGGCACTCAGAGGTCCACAGGCTTCAGTACCTATTTTTGTAGATTGAGAATTAGAGTATGTAAAATGCTTGGCAACGTGCCCAGCGCACAGGACTGGAAAAATGGGAGTCCCTATTATTAAGTCGGATTATAAATGCCCGAAATAAAAAGGCCTACGCAGGACCTTCTGGAACATATTCGCAGGAAGGCTCGCGGTGCATTCGCAAGCGTTCTCGAAGAGCCTCTGAGAGGCCTGCGGCGCCGCTTCTGCCCATTTCTCTGAAGGACATCCTGAGGCCGAGAGAACTTTCCTTCCTACTGGGGTTTCCCTCAGTTATGCGGTTCGCTTCCGAAGCGGTGCCGCCGGGGTCTGGGCGTTTGCTTTCGGGCGCCGGAAGCCTGCAGGGACCCGGACCGCGCGGCGGCCCCCGCAGCCTCTCGCGGCCACTGTGCGTCTGCGCCCGCGGTTGGTTCTGCGCTACTCGGTCCGCGCCGGGCGCACAGCGCGATGGCCTCGGCGCGCAGCCGGCACCCGAGGCCTGGGAGAGCGGGAGGGATCTCTGTGCTTTCGGCTTTCCGGTGCGGTTGGCAGGGAGCCGAGGGTAGGCATCCACCCGCGCCCAGCGTGCAGGCTCCTCGCTGCGTCCCTTCCCTCTGCTCCGTGTGGAAAAGCTGTTGACCAGACGGGCGGACCTCGTGCCGCACTCTGAAGCGGGGTAACGAGAGTGACAGCTCGCGCGTCGTTGAGCGTTCTCCAGGGGCCAGCTACCTCGACAAGCTCTCTGTGCCCATTAGAGCGCCACATCTGTTCTGTGAGAAAATGAGCCCCATTTTAGAATTTAGAGGACTGGGGTACAGAAACGGAATTTCTCTGGTTAACTGTGGTCCTACATACAGTTAACCAAACGATGCAGCCTGGGTTTGCACCTTGACAGCTCAGACCTCCCCCGAGCACGCGGCCTCTGGGCAGCTTTCTGCTGTGTCGCTGGGGCCCAGATCCACGCGTGACATCCGGCAGGCTTCGCTCAGTGTTCGTGGAAAGAGGAAGGTGGAGCTATCCGCATGTTCCTGATCATGAGCGGATAGAAACTGCTGGACCAACCCCGGCCGGGAAGGCGACCGAGGCTGCGTTGGCGTGTTTCCTCCCCTGCGCCCCAGGTGGCCTCGGAATGATGGTCATCGTGGCGGCACAGGGCCACTAGGTTGATACACCCTGCCGTCAACACCTGGGTCCTCCGGTCTCAAGCAGAGCGTGGGTGGCTGTGCGTTAGGGCTCTCGGTCTGGCGGGCGGAGGACGCGGATGTAGTTCAATCCCAAGGCCAGCCCGTTACTCACCACGGACCCACCATCACCTCCTTCCCCGAATACACACGTCCAGGGTGCAGGAGGCCGAGTTGCGAATCGTGGGAGCCAGGAATGTAGAGGTTGAGGTGGGGAGGAGGCGTGGGGAGTGTCCAGCCTCAGCAGCGACCCCAATGGCTTCCCCCCAGCTTCTCCCCAGCACCGTGGCAGAAAGGACTAGGCCTAGAATCCCGCCCTGGAATACCTGGCGCAGGTGGGGTGGCGGGAGAGGGGCGCAGGCAAGCCCGGGGGTGGAGCAGAACCAGGCCGAAGGCATGGCTGGGATGCGGTTGCGGGGTGCTACCCAGGTCCAAGCCGAGGCCACCTGCCAAGCAGTGCCCCTCCGCACCCCCGCCCCTTGCCGCGCCTGCTCCCCCGTGGGCAGCAGCACCGAAGGCGAAGGCTAAGCTGGCTCTAACCCGCCTCTGCCCTGTAATGTGGGCCCTCCCTACCCAGAACCCCAGCAGTCAAGGCGTGTGGGAAGGGGCAGGTGTGTATGGGGGGAGGGTCTCTTCGAGTACGCGCGGCCCGAGCGAGCGAGCGAGCGAGGCTCTCAAATCTTATCAGCACTGCGCGCTGCGGGACTCTGGTCTTGTGTGCCAGGACAACCCCAGCCGCAGCGCCACTGCCGGCACCCCACTTTAGGCACTGTCACCCCTCTTTGCGCTTCAGCTCCTTCTGCTGTAAGACAGGCTGATCACGTCTCCCGGGGTGCGAAGCTAAAGGGGGCGGGGGCAGAGGCGCTTCTAAAACAGAAAAGTGTCAGGGCCCAGCGAGCCTCCCGCTGGAGCACGAGGTGACACCCAGCAGGGAGTGTGCTCCGTGTCAGCGGCGAGGGTGGGGCCCAGGATCCGTGTCCCCTCCCTCGGGTGGTCCCGGTGCATGCACGAGGCTCAGAGACCTCACAGGGAGTCAACGACGAGATTTGCGCGGCGAGACAGGCGCCCGGAGCGGAGACCGGCCTGGGCTCGGCCCGCCTGAGCTGGGAAGCCCTGCGCGAGGGCTCCTGGGCACACAGGGACTGCCGAACACCTGCTTGGGGAGGTGGCAGTTTAGCAGTGCAGAGTCAGGCCTGGGACCGGGACTCTGCGCGTAAGCCACTCCCTCCCTCCAGCAAGGCCACCCTGCGATGAGGTCTGCGGCGTCAGTGCGCCGCCTCGGGCCCCATTTCCCCGAGGAGCTCCGGCCTCGAGTAGCTTTCTCGTGGTGCACGCTGGTGCTCCCGGGGCCCCGCAGCGCAGAGAGCGGCCACGCGCCGGGTCTTTGCCAGGGCTCCCATCGCTTTGGCGAGAGTTTTTGCAGACACCAAATCCGGCGACCAGGCCTCTGCCAGCTTAAGCGTGGGTGGGAGGCAGCCTCGCAGCCGGAGAGTGCTGGGGGTCGAGTTTTTCCTAAATCCGGTCTGGCCCGAGCACGGGAGCAAACTGGGCCCGGCTGCAGCGGACCCGTCGCTTCCTGCCGGCTTCGGCGGGGTCATGTCAGGCTTCCGAAGCAGGCGGGGTTGTGCCCGGCCTGGCTGCCAAGGAGAGCCACCTGCGGAGGCCGCTGGCGAGTGCGAGCTGAACCCACACCTGGACCGTGACCCTCCCCAGGCCCCTTCTCAATGCCCTTTTCCTACCCGTCTGAAATGGGGCGAGAGGCTCGGCCCCTCCCTTGGGTAGAAGGCGATGGAGTTGTCGGGGATCCACAAGCGAACAGTGTTTGCTCGCCTTTACCTATCCAGGTGAATTATTTGCGGTGACTCCTAGTTTCCTTCCCCCAAAGAAAACCATGTCCTTCCATCTTTCCACCTTTTTTCGCTTAAGCTTAAATGCTTATGAAAAATCGATGGAAAAACATCTTCAGTGGCCTTTGGGTTCTCCTAGAAAAACAACCCAAAACCCAGACCTCACTAGTAATAGTGAAAACTTTAAAATTCAGCTCTTTCTCCCAGGCCTCCCTAGGTTTCAAACGGACAATTCAAACATCTTTGGTCTTCAGATGTCAAACTTGATATCTGGCTGTTTTACAAAGACGGCTTGGCTGAGAAATGACTGAAAATATAAAATATTAATTCCGGCAGATTTGGAATGCTCCTTTTTCTTTTGCTGAGCCAGCTATGGGCTTGCTGAGTGACCATGCAAGGATTGAAAGGTTTGCATCGATATATTGGCAGTTTATAGGCAAAAAAAAAAAAGTGGAATATTGAGCTAATGAAATTCAATAAGAATACCATTAGAATTTTCCCTTAGTCGTCATTCCTCCTTTTTTTTTTTTACATGGAATTCCATATAAAATATAAACTATTTATATAAAAGTTTGCAGAGTGTTACGTTAACCAAAAGTACAGGGAATGAAACAATTAAGCAGCACATATAGGCATATTAATTATCCCACCCTGCACATGCAGCTCTATGTTCTACATGGCATTTTTCATTACTACATGAGCTGTTAAATGTATAAAGTAGGTACATTTGTGGGCACATTAACACACTACGAGAACTTGAACTTGTTCATTTCCTGGCTTTTATGGGCCTGGTTGGGCTGTATGGGCTTGCTAGACACATGCTTACATGCCCTGAACTCCTACTGACTTCTAGAGTCCCCACCTCCATGGATGGAGCGAGGCAAGTAGAAAATGGCAAGGTTAAGTGCAAACTGGCCAAATCTGTATTGTCATATGTGCCTAACATTAACTGTATCCCCAGCCTCAGGATGGATGGACGCTCCTGGCTCCTTCTGCCTTTCTTCAACTTTTTTTCAGACGCCACATGGCAAGTCCATCATTAGACTGGAGCCATTTTTTTTTTTTTTTTTTTTTTTGGCCCTCGCTTTGCCTGGGCAGTCCTCACAACGTTGTCTTGTGTCAAATATGAACCCTGCATTAAAGCTGCCCTGCTCGCTTAAGACAGCGCTCGGTTTTCTTTCTTCGTGCGAATGAGTTTGAAATCATTCTCACCCACACAGACAATGTTTATCTTGGGTTTCTATATGCCTTTATTCTTAGTTATAAAATTGAAAATAATTTTAATAGGATAATTAGATCCCTAGAAATGGCTATCTCAGTAAAGAGTAAGTAAATAATCCCGGGTCCCGATGGGTGTTTCAGTGCAAGAGGATTAATTTATATTACCTATATTGAAAAATACTGCTTACGTGTTCAAGGAAAGTGGCAAAACTACCCCTACCTTCCATATATAATTAATTTTCTTAGTTGTCAATGTGTTGTGTGTGTGTGTGTATGTGTGTGTGTGTGTGTGTTAGATTGAGGATCTAGCAAAAAAGTAGCTTGTTTGAATCTGGAATTAGAATAAAGAGCAAGGCTTGAGAGTTCTACTTGATAGTGGGCTATGGAAAGAAAATTTAGTCAGCTTCAAGATAAATTTTGAAATGTTTGAAATATGTTCTCTCTTATGCTATTTGCATGTAAACCAAATAGCATAAGAAGGAGAATACCACAATTGTTTTTATGATGACAAAGGTGAAGAAAATTGAAAAATGCCATTGTCACTTTATGTCCTGTTTCAGGAACAGATATCCAGATATTTTAGAGGAAAAACCCGTTTTGTCTTTTTTTTTGGGGGGGGGGTTAGTATTTTATGAATGATCCAGGTTTTTACATTTTGTGTGGTGAGTGTAGACACTCTATGATGGATCAATTGAAATCCAAACTGAATATTGCTAAAGTTTTAAAAGATATGACTTACCATTTTGGTCTAAACCTATTCTATTTAATTTTTAAAAATGATCAAGTCAAACAATGAGTTATCCAAGGCTGTCACTGAGGGCTTCTCATGTGCTAGGTACCATGCTGGAAGCCTTACCAACATTGTTTCATTTGCTCCTTATGAAACTCTGACATTATCCCCACCAAGATGGATCCTTTAAGAGTATAAGCAACTTTCCTACAGTCATATAGATAGTAAATAGTGGAACTGGGGTTGATTGACTTTAAGATTCAAATTTTCGCCACCACTCTAAGCTGTATTTCTCCATTGATATGAATAGCCATGTTTCACCAAACAGACATGAATTCACAGAACCTCATATTTAAAAAAAAAAATGTTTACTAAATTAAATGGTTCAAGTTGAAATGGAAGAATTGGCTACGAACTTAGACTTTGAGAAAAATTACCTGGCTTTCGAGAAGGTGGTCTTACTTGCTTAGGTCTAAAATGTTTTACTTTACTGTTCTGTTTTGAAATGTGATGTTTTGGATCAAAACCAGTGGTGAGTTTCAGAAATGGAAATGCCAATATAAAGGATGGAATGCTGGCAACTGGTCAAGTTGTTGAACCAGAGGGTGCTCAATTAGGGGGGTAATATTATGTCCATTTCATATCAGCCGATTTCATATGTCTGACAGATTTCAGGTGGCCTTTTTGTTGTTGTTGTTGTTGAAAACGTTTTCTTTAATGTTTATTTGCTAAAACATGTAACTCCAAGGGGCAAATTCCCTGGCTTGTGTACTGAAGATATTCTGCATTTTGAGTGTTAAGAAGAGCTGTGAATTAATCCCCGGGAAAAATTCCTTTCATTTCCAAGTCTGCCAGTGCAGGATTTTCAGAAAGGATAGTTGACCAAGGAAATTAAACTCCCCTTTTACTATGCAGATGTCAAGAAAGAGCACGCTCTTCAAAGCAAAGCTATGAAACAGGAGAATTTTTTCTTCATTTTGAAAGACGTTCTCTTCTTGGGGCCGGTAATCTAAATTAGTTTGAATTTCCTATGAAAGTTTTAGTTCATATATTCTTTGTTACTGCGTGGTACTGATTTTTTACAGCCCAGGAACAACATTATGTAAAGGAAATTTAAAACCTCAATTACAATCTCCAATTCTCTAAAGTTGAAATAAAGTAAACTGAAATTAATATACATGACATTGAAAGATGGAGTTTTGAATTTGGTCCTAATAGTCCCAATACTTTTTAGAAATAGGAGGATTATTCAATGGCTGAAGATTCTTTATTTAATAGTATTTCTAGAATGTGGTGGCTGCTTGTGGAGCAGGTTAATGGGCTGCCTTTTTAACAGGCAGCTATTGCTACTGGCTTACCTTCCATAAGGCATGCACTTGAAGTTGTTTTGCAGTGCTATGAGAGCTAATGAAGGCCAATTTAAAGCAATTTTCTTGAAGATTGCTGTTCGGGCCTGGCTGACTTGTAATTCCAATACGTATGTCAGGCAGGAGGGTTTAGTGAAAGGTTAGTAAATACAATTATATTAATATTGGTGTTATTTTAGTTACTTAGAGTTTGGTTATATCGAAGACAAGCAGTCAATTAATGTAGACCTGATATATTCAATGCATATATTACACCAACAAGCCTAGCATTTGCACAGACATTGAAACTAAGTGTCGGAGAAAGGGCGAGCATGGAACTACTCAGGTTCAGCCTGCGCTTGCTCTGAGCAGATGAATGAAGGCAAAAGATCCTCTTTTTAAATTCTGAACTGTACTAGGTGAGTCATTGGCATGTGTTTTCTTAGATAGGTCAGTACTGTGTTTACCCTAAAATTATTATGTTGTCAGTTTTTTTGGAGGGGCGAAATTATTGTACGCTATTATCGGTATTATTTTAGTCCACATTTTCTGAGCAGGGTGTATACTCTTTCAGAGGAGACTACCACGGCATCAAATAGCCCTAGTTGGATGTCACGAACGTACAGAATTCAGATAGAGGCTAGTTCGGGATCTTGGCAGGGAAAACTCAATAGGGTCCCGCTAGCTCAGTGACTCCATTTATTAGGAAAATAAAAAGGAGAAAAAAATGATTTTTACACATTCTTCTGTCATTCTGGAGCCTCTTAGCCATTTTCAGGTTTCACTTTTCATTTCAAAAACAAAATTTCATAGGCTGCCTTCCAAACTATTTAATTCACTTCTGGCAAATAAACAGAAATAGGAAGCACAAGTTACTTTTGAAAACTTAGAAAGGGACCTGTATTACTGAAGATCACATTGCCTATTATATTATACCCAATTCAGTGGGTCTAATATAATTAGACATAATATAATATTTTATACCTTCAATTCTCTTAAGACCAACATGAAAAAAAAACTTCTCTTCAGGTCAAAATGATTTCAAACACAACGACTAAAAGGTAATTAATTGTACCAAGTGGGATTTTTTTTTCTCTTACTTTTTAATTATGTCACATTGTCTAAGGAAAGATAAAAAGTTACAAGGAGGAAAGTTTAATAATGTTGAATTCATAATTAAAACTAGCAGGCTGATATTTATAAATTATTTTGCATTTTTGAGCTGTGAAATGATTATTTGATTTATCAAAGACATTTTGTGGGACTTAAATTGAAAAGAAAATGGATGACAAATTCTAGATTAATTTTAACATTTGAAGAAAATTACTTAACCTCTTTCTTCTCCAAGTCTCAACTAATACCGAGGTTTTACAGTGTGCCTTTTTATATGAACGCCACAATCCTGGAGATAATTTAAATGAAATTTGAAATGAGGTAATTTGAATTTTCAAGGTTAAGTCGGTAATGTGCATTTTGTTCAATAGCTTAATTTTTCATATTTGAATAATGGCAAGGTAAATCAGAATAGATTTTCCACTTTGGGCCTTTTTACACAGTTTGTATTTTGACTTGCATACAAAACAAATGCATTTTAAAAATTTAAGACTTTGAGGTTGGCATTCAAAGCTTCTGTGAATATTAAGAAAAATGAGATATCTTACAAGTGTAATGAGCATTTTTTCTGGGGCTTATTTGAAAGGAATGTCGGGTTCACGTTGGTAGCAAATAGTTTGAAGAGATTTTATTAAAGTGTGGACCTTCTAAAGTCCTAAGAACACATCCCCTGTCTCAGAGTTTCTCTTTGTCTTTCCGTTTACATAAAGAATAAGGAAGTGTGTATAATTTATTACTATTAAGGAATTTTATGAACGGTTCTTCTCATATTTCCCCCTTGGAAGCCATTAGATAATCTGTTTTTGTAATACTGAGTCAAACATTTGGTTTAATATTCTTTTTCAGAACAGACCACGTAATCATAGGATTATTAGACATCTCATAATTTTTAGGGGTGCCTTAAACCCCTGCACATTTACTCCTGTGTGGAGTTTCCTACAGTTACGATCTTTAATTCTTGTTCTCAAAAGCAAACAAACAAGAAAATGTTACCCAAGATGCACGTAAAACATGCATTAAAGGCGTTTCCTACTCTATGTTTTTTTATTATCCCTCTCCCCTGCCACCCACCAGTGTTGGAGATTTAAGAGAGTCGACATAATTGAGTAAGTAAATTACCAAAAACCTAGGCAGCTGCTGCAGACACCTAGCAATTGGCTGTTCCTTGGTTCTAATGTTCTCGTATTAGCACATTAAAACAAGCAGAAAGGGGACTCTTAATTACGCCTCGCTTTATGGAAGCACAATAAATTCCTTTTGTTGACCTTACTGCAAACTCAATGGTGTTTTTGTGCAGTGCTGAAGTAGGAGATACCAAAAGTCATAGATCGAAGGATTATTCTGAGTATTTAAGGAACATGTAAGTAGGTAGTAATGGACCCTCATCGGTACAACCAAATCTGCTCGTCTGAATGCGAAAGTACCAGTTATTCTACATTTCAAACTGACAGCTTGTAAATGTAAATTTTATTAAATGCACAGCAATAAAAATTTGTAGGTTTCTGTCACTTTGAATTTTAGTGGCTCAAAATGAGGCCTCTAGCCTTTTAAATCACAGCAGGTAAAAGCACAGCTCTTAAGCATTCAGCATTTCAGAACTGAAACCTTTTTTAGGTTTCACCATGTGCATTTGCTCGCATAATATCCTTTGCAGGATTCAAGAATGGATGTGTTATGTCACTTAACAGGCCTGCATTTTCCATCACCTGTGTATTACAGTTCACAAAATGTTTCTCTTACAGCCCTAGGGGAGGAAGGGAGACAGGGAGAAAGGAAGACAGGGGAAGAGGGAGAGAAATTTAAAAGGAAATAAAGAGATAAAAATAAAAATATTTGAAACAACCTAAGTGTCCACTGATGGACGAATGGATAAAGAAGTGGTATATATATATATATATATATATATATATATATATATATGCACATACACACACACACAACGGAATATTATTCAGCTATAAAAAACAAGGAAATTCAGTCATTTCTGACAACATAGGCAGACCTCAAAGGCATTATGCTAAGTGAAATAAGACAGACAAATACTGTATGATCTCTTATATGTGGAATCTTAAAAAAAGAAAGAAAGAAAGAAAGAAAGAAAGAAAGAAAGAAAGAAAGAAAGAAAAACTAATAGAAAAAAAGATCAGACCTGTGGTTACCGGAGGTGAAGGGCAGATGGGAAGGGGAAAAGGAGAAATTAGAGGAAGCTGTCCAAAAGCTATAAACTTCCAGTTATAACATAAATAAGTGCTAGGGATGTATTGTACAACATGACAACTATAGCTAACCCTGATGTGTGATACATAGGAAAGTGGTTAAGAGAGTAAATCCTATGAGTTTTCATCATAAGGAGAAATTCTTTTCCTTTTTTTCTGTTTATTGCATCTACATGAGGAGATGGATGTTAGCAGAACTTATTGTGACAAACATTTCACAACATATGTAAATCAAACCATCATACTGTATACTGTAAATTTATACAGTGATGTATGTCAATTATTTATCAATAAAATGGGAAAAATTTTTGAAAAAACTTCAAAAAGTAAAAAAAAAAATTTAAAATAAATTGAGAAAGAAACAAGAAAGTGTATCATACAAAACTTCACAATTTGATTTGATGGGGTTTTTTTTTTTTTAAGCTAGTCAAGCCCTTTCTCATTGAGATTATGGAAAATATAAAACTGATTGAAGCCATATAAAATAAGCACATAGCGAGAAAACATTGTGGGGAATAAAGTCTTGGTTAAGATTTCCTAAAGATTTCTAAAATATAGAAGGAAAATTAAGAGCATGCATATATCAAGGTTCAGTTTATTGGACAAAATGATAATTGGGTTTTCATTTAAGGAAAGTCCAATGCTAGATTTAAATAACAATTGTTTCCTGTTCTCTAACCTTGCTTAATAACAGAAGCGTTTCATTTCTCTATTTATTGTCCTATAGAGAAGCAGTTTCAATTGATACCTGACAAAGGTCAGAGTTTAAACATAGTAATTGAATATGCAGTTTGTCAAGTAATATTACATTACCTCAGTGAATATTGTTGCTATAAATGACTTTTCTGATGAGACTTAAGAGAAAGCGTTTGGCCACCTGCAGTTGTTAAATATCCCCCTGGCACTTTTTCTAAGAGTTGAAGTATTACCCCGTGTTTTGGCCACATTCCAGTTTGGGCTAATGGCATTCATCCTTTCGAGGTTTCTTTTCCAGTTTTAATTGGGTCTGACCCTTTTCTTCACTTTAAGGAAGAGAGGAGACAACCATGCCTTTTTTGACTAAATTTCTGAAGAGTATTATAATGTTTTGTACATCATCAGGGTAGTTAAGGGTGAATTTTGACACTGCATTCATTAAATATTAGATGGCTTTAGCATTTAGAAATCAAAAATATTATTTGGTACATGCATTGAATCTTTAAAAGATTTTACTTTTAGGATATTTAAAGGGACGATATTTGGCAATTGTTTTAACAGCTTTTTTTTTAATGGTTGTAATCAAGAATACCTTATCATAGTAATTTATACTATTTAAAGATTATGATTGCCAAGATAGTAATCACATATTGGGGGGGGCTAACTTTCCTTTCTATATTAAAAGTCAAAGTTTTTTCTTGAGGACCTCTGCGGATCAGCTAACACGCCTTTGAAGTTGTTCTAATTTTAATACCTCCTGCTATTGCTGTATCTACTGAATCAAAACTAGCATTAAGGTTAGCTGACATTTCGCTCAAATGGTTTTTAGAGTTTCCTAACACGTTTACATTTGAGAGGCAGCCAGTTTTGAGATTATGTCTATTTCGGGTTTCTCACCTTCCTCTATCAACTTCTGCCTGGATCTGCTGCCAAGGTCAACTCCTGGTCTTGTTAGGATTACTGATATTTTGGAGATAGTTGTCTAAGGGAGAGACGTAGAATAAAGACAGAAGAGAGTGGCCTTAAAACCTTGAACGTTTAGAGTTAGAATTTCAGAGCTCGCGTTTGGTCTATTTCATACTTTTTTCTTTTTTCTTTCAAATTCCTAAAGTAAAATATGACTATTAAAAATACATGTTGTGTAACGTAAAAGAATTCCCTCTCTTTCATCCTATATCCTACTCCTCCTCCATCTTAGAACTTTCCCGATGGTAAGGTTCTGATTATTGATGCTACTTCGGTGTTGATCTTTCCGGACAGACACATTTTCATACATAATTTTGTGTGATTTATTTTAAGTATAAAGAGCATCATTCCATACCTCTTATGCAACCCGCTTTTTTTTTTCACCTTGCAATATGACTTACCGAGCTTTCCAAATTAGTGTGTATCAATATACTTAATTCTTTTAAATTGGGGCTTGTAAAACAATAGTATTAAGCACCTCCCACGTGTTGAATGATTCGTTATTATAATTATGTTCCTTCCCCCTCTTCATATGCATGTGGGATTATTGCTCTAGAATATATACCTGTGAACTATGTTCCAATCTTCTTATTTTATAATCGAGGTACCCAGGGTCCGCGGAGAGAAAGTGATTTGTATAAGGACACGTAGTTTTGGCAAAGCCAGGACTGAAGTCCACCTCTCCTGATTTTCAGTTTACTGACCTCTCTGCGATACCATGGAGGGTGGCTGCTCCGGTGCCCAGCCCAGAACCTCTCCTCATGGGAAGTGCTCTCATCCTCAGGGGCTACTCCCAGCCGCATGCCTCACTGAGAATTGACCTCTGCTGCAGGAAACTACTTTGGCCAAAGTTGGACTCCCTCCTAGAGAGTGCCTCGTGGTCGTGGTCGATGGTCCACCGATCCAGGAACACAAAGCCTTGCTAGCTCCCTTGTTTCAATCGGGGACAACTCTGAAGAGCCAGCCCAGCACCAGAGCATGATGTAGTGGGGGCTGAGGTCTCAGCTGCAGCTGTACTCAGGGTTGGCTTCTCGCTCTGCCCAATCCGGACTTCCTTACCGGGGTGTCTTACCGGAGCGATCGCCAACAAACCTGCATGCAATGCTCGGGCTCAGCACCTGTTTCCAGGGAACCCAGTCCAAGACACCATATGATTTCCCATTTATCTTCCTCAAATGCGAGGTAGGAGGTTCAGAGGCAGGAAAAAAAAATGATGGTCAGAACTGGGGGTTGTCAATGGGATCAACACTTCCTGTAGGAATAGGACTAAGTCTAAGCATTTAAGGGTAAGCATCGCTCGCACATAACTACTAGAAAAATAAGGTGCAGAAAGGGAAGAAGGAGTAAAGAGGGAGATGTAGCAATGAGGGGAGCTGCTTCAAATCATTCTTTAAAAGGCGCGATAAACAAGGGTGAATAAATAAATAGACGTATTAAGATGGAGAAGTTTTATTCAGCAGAGTTCCTTTCAGGTATAGGGGTATCTTTTAGGGATAATGCAATGAAAAGTGTGATGTTCTCCCACTTCCCAGCTTCCTCGCCCTCCCCACACTCAACCCCAACATGTAGACCTAGGCTGGTGCCAAGAGCACGGAGGATAGAAGAGGAGGAATCCAGGGTGAATGAGGAAGAAGGAAAAAGAAGCCAGGGCAGCTGGTTGCTGCCTGGAAGAGATAAAAATGGGTAGAGAGGAGGCTGAAACATAACTTTTGAAGGACAAGACAGTTTAATAAAGAGATTCATCAAGCTGTTTCCTATGGATTATGCAATTTCAACCTTCTTCCCCTCATCTTTTCTCAGATAAGTGTCCTCCCCAACCAAGAACTCTGTTTGCAACCCTGCCCCCCAGCTCCAGTTGGTTAGACCTGGAACGGGCCCCCGAACCAAAATGAGGCAGTCAGAGTCTCTCAGTCGGTAATTTGGAATTGGGATTCAGAGACAGAATTAGCCGCTGCATGCGTTGGAATTAGGTCCATGTGCATCTGGTGGCTGAGGCTGGCTGTCTTCTAAGAAGACACAACGGCAGGCTAACTGTTAGCAGTCCTTGGGTTCTGTAGGACACTCCAGTGTTCCGGTAACCAATTACTGGGTCCGGTTCAATTTACATTCTACGACTTTAATCAAAAGAATTCTAAATGAGGATATTGGAACCAGAAGTTGGGTTGCAAGCTACAGCCCTTTTGAGTACATGAAGAATTGGCTCAGTTGAAGTGGTTATAAAATGGGGCCAATAATGAAGATTTTTTCCAGAGTGGGATTTTGTCACTTGCAGCCACAGAAATTTAACTAATCAGGGTTAGAGCGGGGAGAAGAAAAATGCTAAGAAAAAGCTCTTTAACAGAATCCCGTAGAGACCAATGGAAGAAAGAACTGTGCATGGAAAGAAAGGATTCCAGTATTCATCAGGTAAAAATGTTCAGGAAGCAAAGCAAGTTTTACATTTAAATACAATTGCAGAATTGGTGCATATAGCATTTGCGTAAAAAAAAATGAAGGGATCGTGTATTAGTTTCCCAGGATGGCCAGAACAGAGCACCACAAACCGAGGGGCTTAAAACACCAGCCATTGATTCTGCAAGTGAGAAATCCAAAATCCAGGTGTCTTCAGGGCCACTCTCCTTGGACAGGATGTAGGAGGGAATCCCTGCTCACCACCGTCAGCGTCCGGGGACTCTGGGCATCCTCTGGCTTGCGGCAAGGTCGCTCCAGTCTCTGCCCCCATCTTCACGTGACATGTCTTCTAAAGGCGCACCCCAACAACCTCGTCTTAACTCGATCACATCTACGGGGACCCCATTTCCAAATAAGGTCGCATCCACAGGTGCTGGGGGTCAGGATGTTAGCATAACATACCTCTTCAGGGGCATCAGTTCAACCCAAACAGATGGCATGTGAATACATGTTTCATTATTCAGTCGATAAACTGTGGGCAGAGTAGATCCTATCTTTCAAGGAGGACTGCAACCAAGTCTCCCATCTCAGGTACTCCTCTGCAGTGTGCCCTTGCCCTTTTCCCCTTGATAGATGGAGGCCGATTCCCTGCCCCCAGAATCCTGGCCAGCCTTAGTGACTTGCTGTATTCGATGGAATGCAGCGGCAGTGACATCACGTGACTTCCGAGGCCCCTCTAGAAGTAGCTCTAGCTGCTTTCCTTCTCACACCTTCTCAGGAGGCTCCCTCTGGGACACACTGGGCACTCGGCCACTATGCTGTGAGAAGCCTGAGAGACACCGAGAGGCTGCATGTAGAAGCTCTCGTTGACAGTCTCGGGCTAGCCAAGTCTTCAAGCCGCCCTCGCTCGGGATTCAGACGCCGAGTGAAGGAGCCTCCGGATGACTCCAAACCCAGGGCGTTTCTGCCATTCCATCATCTGAGTCTCTCCAGCTGGAGCCCAGACATTGCCAGAGACAAGCCGCCCCCTGCCGCACTCTGCCTAAATTCCTGACCTACGGAATTCCGGAGCATAATAAAATGGTGGTCGCTTTATGCCACTGGTTGGTGCTGATTTGTCATGCAGTAACAGTAATTGGAATGGTGGATCACCGCTTAAGAGGTTGTAAAACAAATTTAGTGGGCACCCAAAATTAAACCAGGCATTACGATTTTTGTATTCTGTATCTTGGGATTTTGTATAAATGTATAAATAAGGTAAAATTTGCTGTCAAAAGCGACGATGCTCTGTCACTGCAGTTTGAAAGAACCTGTTTGAAAGATATAATTACTCAAAAGAAACAGCCAGTGGGAGAGACGGGCAGAGAAATCCACAAACTCGAAGACAAACGTGTGGAAGAGAACTTTTGGCAGCAGAACCAAAGAGAAAGGAAATAAGTATTTGTTACGGGAACAAACTTCAGTTTTCATGGCCACGCTTTCTGGACAGACCACGAATAGGAGCACCAACAGAAGGCAGCCTAGGCGAGCAGGGGGAGCTCGTCTCTGGCAAGGCCTGGGCTACAGCAGCCGAAGAGGGAATGCGCTTGGTCGGAACCTCTGCTTCTTTCTATCTGAGTAACCCTAGAAAGATTGTACCATGAATCTCAAATGCAATATTTTCATCTATAACCTGGGGGTTATACTAGTAGCTACTCATAGCATTGTCAAGACATTAAATAAGCTAATGCACATGTCACTTAAGTAATGGTCTGGTATGAGCTCGAATAAAGATAAATAAAAGGGAGAAAACTAGCTTACTTCTAAAAAATTGGGTAAAATTAGCTGGTGTGATAGGCACTTGGGGGTAAGATGACCCCCAAGACCTCTCCCCCGGTATACACACACTTATGTGATTGTGGCAGGATAGTCACTACTGTGACTAGGTTAGGGCGGGTGGCGCGGTTGACTTTAAGAATAGATTATCCCGGGTAGGCCTAACCTGATCAGGTGAACCCTTGAAATGGACTAGGCTCTTCCTAAAGGAAGAGATTCGAAGCACACCAGGACTTCCACGCGAGGGAGGGTCTTGGTTACTGGCTTTGAAGCTGGAGGGGGCACGTGATGAAGAATGCAGATAGCGTCTGGGAGTTCGTTGGTCAGTGGTTCGTTTGGATTTTCAACTTATGCAGTTATATCAACTTCAGATGCTGACAGGTTTGCTTCTGCATTAGAATACTTAATTTCCTTACATTACGGTATTAACTTGGATCGCCAGTATATTGGTGAATATCCTCTCTCCACTCTCAAATGAAAAACATCCATCATTCCAATACTATGTGTAATATATTTGCTGGAGGCTTTTTGTAAATTCCTTTATCAGATTAGGGGAATTCCTTTCTATTTTTAGTTCGCTAAAGGAATTTCTTTTAAATCAAGAAAAAATGTTGAAGTCTATTGAATTATAATCTTCTGCCTATCGAGATGGTCATAATTTTTATTCTATAACCTTTAATAAAGCACATTACATTTTTTAATTTTATAGTGTCATTGACCTTACCTTGCTTGGGAAAGCCCTATTTCATCATGACTTTAAGCCACTTTATTCCATTTATGCTTTTCTGTCCCTGACTCACATGTTAGATTATTGTCACGTATTTTTAATTTTACCCTTTATTCTCTACAGGATATTATCATTGTTATTATTATTATCTTATAGAGTCGATGTTCATTTGATTGCCCACATATTTATCACTTTGCTCGTCTCACATGTTAGTACATATGGGATCATTTTTTCTGCCTAAATCATATTCTTTAAAATTTTCTTTGAGGAAGTCTAATGATGCTAAATCATTTTTGTTACGCAGAGAATAAACCGTATCTCCTACCTTATACAATATTTTCCCTGTACATAGAAACCTTTTTCCTGAGCTTAAGGTAAAGTTGGAGTTCTGGTAGTCTCATGGAAAAACATGTTTTATTTTAGGGGCACTCACAGCAGGGACGTTAACATTGTCTCCTGGCAAAAACGTGAATCAGCTTTATAGTTGATAGAACGTTCTTGACAGTGACAAATGATGAAGGACTGCACGTTCACATAGAACATCAGGACAGGTTTTCATTATCCTGGAAGAATCATAGAGGAAAATAAAGCTAAAAGAATTAAGGAAAAGCCGCTGAAATCTATATATTCAGCACGCGCTCAGGTAAAAAAATTCTGTGTTCATTTGTGTGTGTGTATGTGATATAGCGCCATTATTTATGATGTTTAAGAGGGAACCTTTTCTAATTGCCTGAGATATAACTTCGTATTTATAAATATTTTCCTTTAGAATGGTTGGACCTGCAAAATCTGAAATAGAGGATATAAGTGTCGCTAACTATTAAAAGATGACTCTTCAGTAGCTCGGAATTTAAGAGCATTATCTAAATAGAAAATTATTTTTGAGATTTCCAGGGTGGGCCTTAAATTGTCCTTACTCTCTGAAAGCATGAATCTTCCCTACCCTCACCCCCGCCCCTGACCCCCTTGGGTCATCAGGAGAGAACCTTCACGCGTATACGTATCAGGAAGTACATTTTCTCATAGAGGACCAAGAAAATTGATATAAGGGCTGAGGGGTTTGGCAGGAAGAAGCAGGCACCTCTTAGCTTGGCATATCACGCCCTGGAGCTCGGAGATGGCTGTTTTCCCCTGCAGACTTCAGCTGTGACCTGCACGATTGGAGTTCAGGTCAACGTAATTGCTGCACAGCAAGCAGTCCCTTCTGGAAGCCAGCTGCTTGATCAAGGATTCATTTATCAGGAGGATTATGACCACAAACATTTTCCTAGACTGTTGTGGCCATTTAAAGAGGGGGGGGGGCGGGAAAGAGAGAGGAGTCTGGGGAACTAATTAAGAAGGAGTGGCTCCCTCTGAGTCTTGACCTTAACCCCACTGAGAAAGTATGGGATTTACTTTACCTAAGTAAGAAAAGAACATAAATAGTTGGCAAAGGGCTTTGTGGTGTGAGTCCCAGCAAGAAGTGAATTGGCCTGACTGATAGAGAGAGAGAGAAACAAAGTACAAGAAAACTCCAAAAGCTTTTAAAGTAACAATTTAATGTATCATTATGACATCTTATTTTTGTACTTTCCTGATTACGAGAAAATGAATTAATTCAGTTGAATCTCTAGCATATAAGATGAAAAACGTACTTTTTGTTTGTTTGTTTTTTTGGCTGGTTATAAAGTGTTACCACAATGAGTCTAGGTGTCATTTGCTATTCATTTACTTAGGATATTGTGTTTTGTCTAATTGCTTTTTAATACTTTTCAATAGTTGTGGGAAATCCTCCAGCCTGACATATAGAACATCACTTCTTCTGCATCTTCTCTGACCTCTCTTTCTCCAACTCTAGCTGCATGCTACACCTCCTCATCTTATTCTCTGTGCTTCTTAAGCCCTCTTATTAAAAAAAAAGTCATGATATATTTACTACATTCTGAGTAATTCATTACACCTATCTTGCAGTTACTGAACTTATTCAGATCTACTTTTTAATCCATTCATTGAGATTTTGGTTTTAATGATTGTAATATTTATCTCTAAAAGTGCCATTAAAAAAAAAAAAAAAGCCCAGGTGTCAGTTTTTGAAAGTCTTTAGTGTTAGGAGGACTTCATATAGAATATAGTTTGCAAACCTGCCGGTACCAAAAATTTAGCCTCTTTTTCAGTCTCTCTCTGCTGTAGTAAACTGTAAGACAAATGAAAATGTAATATCTGGGAAGCTCGAACTAACAAAAAACATTAAGTACTTGCATGTGCTTATATAGTTTACAGAATTCTTTAAAATACTATTTAATTTGATCTTCATAGTCCTCTTATGAGGTGCTTATTCTTTTCATTCTGTAGTTAACAGAACTGAGGCTTTAGAGACTTGCCAAAGGCCTCCAAGTAATAAGGGGACCTGAAATTAAACCCATGTCTTATGACTCTCATTATATTCCATACTTTCCCCTACATATCTGCCTTAAATAATTTTCACGTATATGTCATGGGATAGTGGAGGGTTGAGTAATCAAGGGAAGGTGTGTTTTATTTCACTATATCAAAATTAAACTTTTTTTTGCAAAAGCTTATTAGACTCAGCCAAAGATAACTTAAAATATTTCCTGAGTAAATGACATTATATTTTTAGTGTAATTTATTTCTTCTATTTGTTTTTTAAATTTCCACATTCCCTTTCTTCCTGCTTTTATATATATATATATTTCTACATTCTTTTTTAGGGTCTTACATTCTGTAATACAATTTATAAATTGTAGTTTATAACAATTTAAGATTTACTACTTTTTAATTTGTTGGGCCATTATGGGGATGAAATTAGATAATGTATGTCTGAGTTCCTTATAAGTAACTGGCTTATAATAGGTACTTAAAAAACGAAAACAAAAAACAGGAATTGGTAAATTCTTTTATTTGCAAAGGTAGCATAAGTACTAATCCAATGAAGTCATAATTCATCTTGTATCACAACATGTATCAGTCTGGATTCTCCAGAGAAACAGAACCACTAGCTGTGTGTGTGTGTGTGTGTGTGTGTGTGTGTGTGTGTGTGTGTGTGTAGAGTGAAAGAGAAAGAGAGAAAGAGACAGAGAGATTGATTTCTTTAAATTGGCTTGTGGGATTGTGGGAGACTGGCATATCTGAAATTTTCAGGGTAGACCAGCAGGCTGGAAACTCAGGCACGATTTCTATGTTGCAGTCTTGAGGTAGAATTTCTTCTCCAGAAAAGCTCAGTTTTAAAAAATTAACTATCACATAACATGTAGTATTAATCCCCAGTTTGCACATACAGGGCCTATATCAAATGCTTTATTGAATTCGGTTATTTTTTTAGGAGAATATTTCTTACCTATCACACCAAACTTTAATTTTTCTGTATTTAGTCAGAAAGCTTCCTCTCTCTCCCTTCGTTTACGCTCCCCCCAAATAATATTCGAAAAATATTAGCACCACTGGCCTAACTGTATAGTTTTCCATGGTGACAGCTTTATAGGCAAAATTCATTTGAATATTTATATTCCAATGTGCTGACTTGATATGAAAATGAAACACTTTAAAAATAGACTCTAACATAGAGTACTTAGGACTGTTTATCTTTTTGACAAGATTCATAATAACCCTATGAAATAAATATATTACTATAATCTTTATTTTGCATGCGTGGAAACTGAAACTCATAGAATTTAAATTACTTGTCTAAGGTCGCGAGCATGATTACAAATGAGAGACACATCTGTCGGAATCCACTGACACCTCTTTAACCACTACACTTGAGAGGCTCTTCATGTTCTTTGGGTACTAATTTATTTTAGTAATAATGATAAAGGCACTGAGAAAGCTTTAAATACATTCTGAATCAAAATACTCGTGTAGTGTAAGATTGGCATCTCCATATGTGTAGGGAGAAATTGAGACCCTTTGTAGGTGAACCTTTCCATAATGAGGATGTAAGCACTGGAAACCACCTTCTTAAGTAGTTATAAAATTTCTTTTGCTCCTGGAATGCTTAAGTTTTGAAGCAAGGTTCTGAAATCATGTGTTATGCAACAACAATAGTTCTGTATGATATCAGTAAATATTACTCTGGTCGAATACATTTGGGACATTTTGGGCTAAGAAAGTCCTAAGAGATTGTTTACTGCAGTATTTCTCAGAGTGTGATATGCTCAAGTGAATTGTCCAAAAGTGGGGTAGCCATGGCTGTTTCCCAACTTTATTTGAACGGAAATTTAGGAAACTAGTGTCCCAAAGAACTCTCTTCTGGGAAGTGCTATTCCAAATTTAACACTTTAATAATAGCATCTCAATTTCTGAATGTCTTAAACCTGATTTTAACAACATAGACAAACTGGAAACCCAGATAACACAGCTAAGGGCCCTCGCAGGTAACACAGTCATGCTCTAGATGAGAGTTGTGTAAAACAAGGGATCAAAGGGATCAAAGTCAAGGATAGTATATCTTGGAGAACATTTGTGTCACTGCCAGGCCATAAAATTTGGACGTGCAGAGTTTCCTTAAAAACACTGAGTTCTCTATGCTGGTTCTTGATAGTCAGGGAAATTCACATCCCCAAAGCTCCCATAATCAAGATTCAAATAATATTTTGCATTTGTACCATAACTTCCATTTTTTCCAAAACATTTCCACATGTATTATTATCTTATTTTTACCACGCCAGACCCACTGGTAAGTTGTGACAGGCTGGTTTTCACAGCTGTAGAGGTGATTTGAGAACTCTCCTGCTTTACAAATTTTTGGTTTTGTCTGGAGCTATGCTTTAGGAATCAATGAAGCACATCCCCAAGCAATGAGGCAGAACTGTGGGCAGCTGGGAAATTGCACTCACACACCAGCCTGGGGTTCTGTTACAAGCAAGATTTTTTTTTTTTCTTTTCAAACAAAGGCTCTCAGATGATTATGAAACTAACAGGTTTTCTACATTCACGGCATCTACTTATCACATGGCAAAGTTCTCATCTGCCCACCACGAAAAACACTGTAGATAACTATTTAGTCTTTTGTTGTTATTAACGCATTTTTATGTCTTTTTTCTTGATTACAGAACACATTCATTATCACTGTAAAAAGTTTATACAATATTGAAATATATAACATGGAAAGTGATAGTTCTCTATAACCTCGCTACTAATGGCTATTAATAACTTGGTTTATATTCTTCTAGATTTAATTTTGCTATGTATTTACTATCAACCATGCATGTATATATTTATAATTTCAATTTAAGAATACCACACAGAAAATTGCACTAATCTTAAGACTATGCCTTAGTGAATTATATGAAAGTAGGCAGCTATTTGATCATCACCCACGAGGAAAAATTGAACAAATCTAGTACTGTGAAAGCTTCCCCGTGCCCCGCTCTTTATCACACTACCCACCTCCTTCTCCCTAGAGGTAACCATTATTTTTAACCAGAGGTTTTTTTTTTTTTTTTAACTTTATATAAATGGAATCATGGAGGATGTACTCATTTGTGTCGCTTCTTTCATTCCATATCATATTGATGAGATTCTTTCATATTGTAACATGTAGCAAAGAATTCATTTTCATCGCTACATAATATCCCATTGCAACTATGCCACAATTCAACTGTTGATGGACGTTTGGATTGGTCTCAGTTTTGAAGCATTATAAATAACGCCGCTATGAATGTCCTCGCGCCTGTCTTGTATCTTGGTTGGATAGACACTAAAATCTAAAATTGTTGGAGTAAAGGGCATATAGCCAGCTTCAGTAGATGATGCCTAACAGATTGCTGAGGTGGTTACAGAAATTTATACTTCTACCAGCAGTGCATGGAAAGTTTTCATGACTCCCTACCTCTAATATTTGGCAGTTAGTCTTTGAAATGTCAGCCTTTTTGGTGGGGATGTAATGATAGCTCATTGTGGTTTTCCTTTGCATTTAGCTGATTACTAATGAAGTTAAGAACTTTTTTATGTTATTGGCTATCTTGCGAAATGTCTATGCAAGCCTCATTTCCAATATTCTATTGGGTTATTTGTTTCTGTTTCATTTTGAAATAGGCGTACTTTCCAATTCTATATACAAGTCTCTTGTGAGTTATATGTATTGACAATACCTTCTTCTACTCTGGGTTTTCATTTTTTATTTTCTTCAAAATGCCTTTTGATGAGCAGAATTTAAAAATTTTAATGTAACTCAATTAAGCAACTTTTTCTTTAAAGGTTGTTTGTGTGTGTGTGTGTCTTTAAGAAATCTTCTCCAAGATCATGAAAATATTTCTTTAAAAAGCTTTCTTACTTTTAGACTTAGCTTTACAAGATCCCTAGAATTGATTTTCAAATATGCTGCAAGGTAGGAGTTAAGTGTCATTTATTTCCATGTGAATATCCAAGCGGCCTAGGACGACTTATTGAAAAGTGAGTTCCTTTCTTACCACGCACAGTGCCATCTTTATGGTGTGTCAAGAAAAAAGAAGTGTATCTCTTGGAACTTGAATTATACATTTCAGCCATATTCCACGTCTTTTCCAGTATTTTCCGTAGTTTATATCCCACTGTCTTTGTATCCTTCAGTGTAGATATTATCTTCTGATTTATTTTTTGACTTATTTTTCTTCAACTGTGTTTAACTCACTATTAAACGTATTCATTGGGCTAATTTCAGTTATTATATTGTTATTGCTAATTTCCGTTTGGTTCTTTTCAATATTTTCAACTTCCCTGACAAAATTCTCAGTTTTGGCATATAAACTCTTACACCCATTAGCTGTTTAAAGTCCATGTTTTGTGTCTTTGTTATCTGGATCTTTGTGGTATACTTTTGTTATTCGTTATTTCTTTTGATTTTTAGTCACAAAAGCTTGCTCCTCAGACACCAAGTTTTTGATTGTGTGCCAGATATGGGTTATGAAAAATAGTAGAGATTATTTGATCTATTTCCAGAAAATATAGCTTTGCTTCTGGTAATTCATTCGAGGGCACTAGCAACCCCAGCTCCTCTTAGTTCAATGAGGGACTGAGATAACACAGCTTCTGTGGAGGTGATCAAATTCTGGTTCACACACCCTTACTCCTATGATGTAGCTTCCCAGGGTCTTAATCAGAAAAATGGGGGCTCCTCTTCTGTTAGGTGCCTGAACCCTAATGTTCGCCCCTTCTTCTCCCAGCTCCATGAAACTGTTAAAACCACCACACACCCTGCCTCTCTCTCAGTCCCACTTGAGAAACCTGGAGACAGGGTCCCCGAATGCTGGCTTTCTATCTTTGGATCTCTTTCCTCTCAGCCCTCCAATTTCTCGCATTATAATCTGGGAACTCTCTGATAACTGCAAACAGAGTTAAAAATATTATGTCTAGCTTTTCTACTTTTCCTCTGTGAGATTATTGATCCTAACCATCTAATCTATCTTTAGTAGAAGCTTACATGATCCAAGTGATACTTTTTTTTTTTTTTTTTGCCACATGAGTGTTTAAAATTTGATGTGCAGAAATTATCAGTATTTAATTTTTATTTTGACTTAACTTCGTGCTATGATGAGATGAGCTATTTCCACTCCAGGTTATACATGGTTACCCATTTTTTTTTTTCTAGTTTGCTATGGCTTCATCTAAAATTATGCTTTAATTTCATGTGAGCAAGGATGAGACAGACTTTCAGTTTTAAAAATTAACAGCCAGTGAGTAATACCACATTTTCCACACCGATTAGAAATACCACCTTTACTATTCACTTAAGTTCTTCATATTTTGGGACCTTTCTAAACTTTTCTGTGGAAGCAGTCTTGCTATCTATTCCTCTGCCTGTTCCACAGAGTTTTAATCACAGTAGTTTAAAAAAATATTTTTAAAATATTTGGACAGTCTCATCTCTTTTCAATACTTAAAAAATTAGGCAGGTACCACTTATTTTTCTTCTAGATATTGTTATAGATTGAACTGTGTCCCAAATCTGTTTTAATAAGCTTGGGCTGACATAACAAAGTACTGTAGGCTGGGTCGCTCAAACCGTAGATGTTATGGTAACCCTCAACCTTCCTCCCATCCTTTATAGTATCTTTTGACGGAGCACTTTTGAATTTCAAAGCAATTTCCTTTATACTGTTTGTCCTTTATGATGAACTCTTTGTGTCTTGTTCAAGAAATCTGTCTGTATCTCAAGATAAGAGAGATAATCACCACAAACTATTTAAATTTTTTTTTCACATTTGGATTCTCAATTCTACCGGAATTTGTGTGTGTGTGTGTGTGTGTGTGTGTGTGTGTGTGTGTTTGAGAGAGAGAGAGAGAGAGAGAGAGAGAGAGAGAGAGAGAGAGAGAGAGAGAGAGATAAAATTTAGGATTCCAATTTAATTTATTTTCCTACTTGGTTTCCAACTACCATCCTTTCCCCCTTTATTGGCTATCATCTACACTCTGTTATATATCGGGGTTCCATGTGTGTGGGATCCCATTTCATGGCTCTCCATTTCGTTATAACGGTCCAATTTTCTATTCCTGAAACAATAAATACACTAAATCTTTATTACAACTCTATGCACAGTCTTGATATCCGGTAAAGCAAGTTCTTTGTCCTTCTTTTCCTGGACAATATTCGCTATTCTTGGATCCTTGCCTCTTGTATGCATTATTTGAAATTCCATGAAAAACTTTATTAGAATTGCACTGACTTTGTAGATCATTTGGTAGAATAACTATATTTTACAATACTGTGTTTCAATGCATGGATATGGATGACTCTCCATTTATTTAGTGTTTGAATAAAAATGTTCAGATACTTTTACTCTTTACCCCATCCATCATGTTTTACTTTCTTTTCTATCTGAATCTGAAATTTTCATGTTGATTTATGAAAATTTTGTGTTTCTCCTTCTATTAGTTTCCCGTGGCCATTGTAACAAATAACCATAAACCTGGTTAGACTTATTCTCTCACAGTTTTGGAGGGCAGAAGTCCTAAATCATTGGACTGAAGTCCAGATGTGGACAGGGCTGTGCTCTCTGGAGGCTCCAGGGGGCCAATTCCTCTTCCAACTTGTAGTGACTGCCAAGATTCCTTGGCTTGTGGCTGCATCGCTCCGGCCTTTGCCTCTGTGGTCACATTGCCTTCCCCTTTTCTGTCTGGGTCAACTCTCCCTTCGTCCCTCTCTTATGAGAATACATGTGATTGCATTTATAATCTAGGATAATCTCACCATCTCAAGATCCTTAATCTATTCACATATGAAAGATGCTTTTTTTTCCCCCCCAAATAAGGTCACATTTACAGATTCCAAAGATCGGAACCTCATAGCTTTGGTGTGTCATTATTTAGTCCGCCTCACTTCACCAAATTGTAAGTTCCGTGGGAGCAGCGCCCTTGTATGTTTCGTCTGCTTGTTTCGTCTCATCACTTAGAATTGTGAATGAGAGTGCTCGACGCACAGAAAGCCTTCACTTAATATTTGTTAATGCAATCCTTAATATAATGAATCGATCTGAAGATCTTTTAAAATGAGGAAGTTCTGTTTTACTCCAGAAGACACACCCAATACCATTAGTTGAAATTTATGGTGGGAGTCTTCAGCTCATCTCAGAAAGAATATTCTAAGAACTGGGCCATAGTCCAAGTTGCTTCATAAGGAAGAAACTCTTTGAATCTGAATGTATTCCAACAAAGTTTGGATTACCATCCATTAGGGATGCAAGGAAAGATATTTTAAAATTAGGTAGGTAGGTGGTTTTACAGATAGCGGTCAGGTTTATCTTATGTAACTACTTTTACTTTTTCATATCTAAAGAACTCTAATTTCTTGAAGTTTCTAGAATTCTTCTCTAGGCATTTTGTTAACTTATTTGTTTTAAAACCCCTGGAAAAGATTCCCCTAGTTTATGACCTTGTTGTGGCATTGTACAGAGGCTTCAAAGAGACGTCTTTCTTTTCTGTGGATCAGCTCTGTTTCACTTCAGCATGGTAAAGCACAATACTGGAAGCCTTCAGTGCTAGCTGGCATGGTTTTGCACACAGGATGAATATTTCTTTCATTTTTGATTTATAAACATGGCTCTAAGTCTTCAAATCTAATTTTCAACCTGAATCTTGCCATAAATGTGTAAAATGTGGTCATCGAAATAATGGCTGGCTTTTTGTTTCACGTTGCAACACCATCCCAGGAATGAACGCATACCCGAATAAATGATGTCTCTCTATCAAGGCAGTTGTTTAGGAAGTCGTCGGTTGGAAAATGCAAAATTTTCTTCTAGATTCCCCTTCATATGAAACCACAGGTGAGAATCAGTCCTGTGATCTTCGCTTAATCTAGTTTTTGGCCCAAGTAGGTATGCCAGTTGGGATGTTGTTGTCTGCAAGTAATGGGATACATCAATAAAGTGCCTTAGTGTCATTCTCCTTAATGCGAAGCCATAAGGTGGGCTGCAGACTGAGCCGTTCCAAACATTATGTCCTCACTCAAATAATAACAACCAAGGGAGGGAGGGGGAGATCTTTCTTTCTGCATCTCTCTCTTTTTTCTTTCTTTTCTTTTCTTTTTTAATCAGAGGAAGAAATTTCCTAGATGTCACCCAAAAGACATCCTCTTTCGTCTCATTGGTTAGACAATCAGAAAGAGTGGAGGGGCAAGTTCCTGCCACATTAACACTCCTTCAGGACAAAAAGGGGTTAAGTCTGTCCTTAATGGAAATGGATTCCTGAAACTAACATTTATAAAGAACTTTAAGTCTCTTTAACGCACACTCAGTAATATAGAAAGTTGGTGGTGGTGGTAGTGGTAGGGAGTAGAGAAAGACCAGGAATGAATACTAACTGGATAGCTACTACTGTGGACCAGCCCTATCTACAGGTGAAGAGACTGAGGCTCTACATAAGAAATCCATCTAAGGTAACATGGCTAGCTAGCAGTGGTGTTCCAACATGCCACAGGTGATGAGGGTGATAATTACACTGGTTATTATGATTATTATGATTATTATTTTATTATTTTTTTAAATCTGAAGGAGACAGAATTTAAGGCCTGCAGTACAGAGTAGGAGGCTGGCTCCCCCAATAAATATAGAGTCTACAACTGCGTTATTCCTTCTGGAAAAAGCATTACTCCTCCAAATGTACTCTTTCACCATGCAAATCTCTCTGCATGGGAAACACATGAATAGATTATTAACCATTAGATCTTTAGCATCTATTGACCAACCTTGAGTTAGAGGAGCATCTTAGGGACAGGGTCAGATTCTAAGGTCAATGAGTAAGGGGAATGAATTTCTAATGTAGTCAAAATAACCATCAAATTACTCACAAACTCTACTATATGTGATTCTATGTGTATGTAATTGAATAACACAGTTTCCCCTCAGCATTACAATAGATTACTGTTTTAAAGCGAGTATCAGATGAAATATTTGACTTGTGTTTATTGTTCAGGTTATATGAAAAATATTTATTTTTGTTCTCAAGGGTATATAGTTGAATTTAAACGTATGTTTGATGTCACTCACTGTACTTTATTGAGTGGAGCTAGCTGAGTGCATGTACTCCCCTAGTAGAATGGGGCACCAAACTGGTTCGTTTTGAAAGGGGAATCGGGAGTTAGGTCTGCATCCTGGACCCTTGTTCAGAGAGGGTGGGTGGGTCTGGGCTGAGCATCAGTGATGAGATGCTTTTGGAGCCTGAGGGCAGTAAGAGAACCCTGGATAAAAGGAGGGTGAACAAAAGTATTTTTTAACATTTTAACAATATACTTAACTCGATATATCCAAAATAGTATCATGTCACCATATAAAAGCCATCACTGAGATATTTTATATTATTTTTTTATTTTTCAATTACAGTTGACACTTGGTATTATTTAGATATTAGTGTCAGATGTACAGTATAGTAGTTAGACATTTATATGATTTATGAAGTGATCTCCCAGTAAGTCTTAACCCACTGGTAAACTGTTCATATTGAGTGCTTACTTATTGCCAGGAATTGTGCTAAGTTACTTTACATTGGTTACTGCATTTAATTCTTAGCTCTGTGAAGGAGGTAGCACCATACCTCTTTGTTATAGGTCAGGAAACTGCGGCTCAGGTTACACAACTAGTAAGTGCAGGGCTGTGATTAGAACTCCGGTGCTATCTTCAGGCCGAGCACTTCTTTACACTGTAATGTTTGCCATTCGAATTCCCACTTAAGCTTCCTCATCTGTAACATGGGATAATTTTAACTATTTTATAAGGTTCACACGAGGAGTGAACGTCATAACCATGCCAAGTAATTAACGAGACAAACATTGTAGGCCGGCGTTATTACTGTGGATTTTATCTCATTACGTTAAAATTTTCAGTTGTCTTTTACCTACACTACTGGATAGCAATTCTGAACCTTTTGGGTTCAAGTCCCCTTTACACTCAAGAATTATTTTGAATCCCAAAGAACTTTTATTTGTGTAAGTTATAGCTATGATGCCATACACATCATGCATCCGCTGGAAAACTTCTTTGTATAGTTGTGGAAGCATGAACGTGAAAAAGGCAAAAAAAAAAAAAGTGTATTATTATGTAAATAGTTTCAACTTTATCGTCTCCTCCCAGCCCAGGATTCTCCGAACCACACTTTGAGAACTGCCGCTCCCTCTAGGGCACGCGCTTGATAAATGAACCATCGGATTCTTAGCTCCAGCCCTGCCGCAGCACGCTCCCCCTGGCAACCGGCGTCCCCGGCGCCCAGAGACAGGCTCCGCCCTGCCCCGCCGCCTCTCCACCTACGCCTGGCTTCCATGGCAACCACCGCGCGCAGTCCTGGCGTTCCCCCTTCCTCCTCCCCCGCCTCTGGCTGAACCATTCGCTCGGGGGAATCTTCCCAGGGGGATATCGAAAGGAAGGAATTTGAACGTCTACGAGCTCCTTGGCTTCCGTTTTCCTACTTAGCTTGATATACTTCCTTTCTTTCCTCTTGTCTGCTGCTTCAGAGGGGGGTAGCGCCGCGTCCCGCCTGCTCGGCTCGAACGTCTCCCCCCACTCAGGGCCACGAATGGACCGGCTCGCCAGGGAGGCTCGCCGTGGGCGCGGGTTGGTGCAGAGGTGGGCGTGCGCGTCCGACGTAGCGCGCAGGGGGCGGGGCCGCGCGCAGGGGGAGGGACGGCGGGCAAGATGGCGCCCGGCGAGTGATTCGTCCCGGATTTCGCCAGCGGTCGCTGAGGCACCAGGGCGGGGGGTTCTGTCCCACCACCGCCGCCCTTCCTCCTCTCCCCGCCCCCGGAGACCCCCCTCCTTCTCTTCCTCCCTCGACCTCGGGGGGTGGGGGGAGGCGGACCTGGTTCCCGGCACACCATGTCGGACTCCGAGGAGGAGAGCCAGGACCGGCAACTGAAAATCGTCGTGCTGGGGGACGGCACCTCCGGGAAGGTCAGTCCTCGGGCGGGCTCGCCGTCTCAAGCCTGCAGGAACCCTGGCGCGGCCCCGGCGCCCCCCCAGCCTCCTCCCCGCCGCCGCCTCATTACCCCGCGCCTCTGGGCCGGGGCCCGCTTGGTCGTGGCCTGGGGCCGGACGCGAGCCAGGCGCTGGGTGAAGGCCGCCGAGAGCTGTCCAGCTCCTTAAAAAAAAAAAAAAAAGAAAAAGAAAAGAAAAAAAAAGTTCCCAGCTCCCGGACTGGATCGCGAACTCTTACTTCTGCAAGACTCGGGCCAGCATCGCCTGCCTGGGAGGCTTCCAGCTTCTCGCCTGAGGACGGGCAGGGCTTATCTCTGTCCTTTAGCCCCTCTCGCACTGCCCCAGCCCCATTCGCCACTTCTGTGGCCCGCCCCCCATCCCCCCCCGGAGCGCCCGCGAGCTGGGCTCTGCATTCAGATGGCCTGGGCGAGAAGCGGGGCTCCATCACTTCGTGGAGGGTCATTGCAGGGGCGAGTCGCCAACCTGTTTGTATTTCATCCGTAAAGGGCCGGGGGCCATAGGTAGGGGTCGCCCCGAAGGGTGACGCGTGCAGGTACACATTCAATGTGAAAAGCCACATAAAGTTTGCACAGCGTGGTGTGCATCCAATAAACGTGAGCTGCTGTTTTATAGCGTCGTACCTGCTCGTCTCCGTCCCCAGCACAGCACCTGTCAGCACAAGCATGCCTTCAGCACATACCTTTTGAGCCTGTATCATGGGCCGGATGCTGGGGGTCGAGCTTGCCAGCATGACAGGGGCCCCGGCCGTGAGGTGACGGCTGGTTGAGTGGATGAGAGTGCGTGCGTGCGTGAGAATGTCGGGCAGCCAGTCCCCATACCTCCCCGCAGGGCTTCGAACCCAGGTTTGTGGAGCCGAAATGGCACAGACCTGTACTGGCTCTTTGGACAGGATTCATCGGGTCTCAGGAGTCTGCGATCGCCCCACCCCCCGCCCCGAGTAAACCCCAGGGCCTCTGCGGGGCGCCTACACACCTGTCGCTTTGTCAAAGGCGCCAACACTTTTTGGGAGGATTGCTGTAGTTTGCCTCCTTCCTTCTCCGTCTCCCTTTTCCCAGCCAGTCTGCAGGGTTATTATCAGCTTCCTGTTTTCGGCCTCACGTATCCGTGTTACCGGCGTAGTTTGGACCCTGGTTACTGCGCTGACGCTTGCTCCTTGTCTCTCCCCTGGCACTTGGCCTTGCACAGGTGCCCCTGTCTTTGGCTCTGAGATTTGAGTTCCTAAGGCCCTTGGGAAAGGTGTCATTCAGGCACAAAATTTGGAGAATCCTGTTAATATTTCTTTCTTGCCTTCTCCTATATTTTGTTATCGATTTTTATTGCTGAGAAAAAACGATACACTATAATTACTTTTAAACATTTTGGGGAAGAGAAGAACTCAGGATCACTTTTCTTTATAAAGTATTATGTGAATTTTTGTGCACTTAAAACAACTTTTTGAATGGATGAAGTTTTAAATAAATCAGCATTGTTTCTAACACCTGTAATAAAAATTTTAAGTTAAATTTTGTTTTCTCCTTCATATCTTTTGAATGCCTTGTAATTTTTCATTACCTACATCTTTTTACAGTTTACTCATAACTGAATTTATTTCCCGTTTAAAATTATGATAGTCTATAAAACTTAATACACTTGTAAAAAGACAAAAATTGCTCATTATCCTACATTCTAATTCTTTAAGCTTGTTTTTTATTATCATATACGTATTACTCATTTGAAATTTGTTCATAATTTCGTATCTAGGTTTTTCATTTAGCCTGTCATACATGTTTTCCCTCTTGTTACTAATTTAGTGTGAATAATTACAGTTTTTTCATCTCTGTCTAAAATTCTGTCTAGGACAAAGCATAATTTTTTCCCTTTTGTATTGTTGAAAGGACTGTCTGCTTCAGAGGATAACAGTGATGTTCTTTATGATGTTTTGGCTAAGCCTTCATCATCTTGACTCATCTATTTTAAAAGTGTAAAGGCTTTTTCTGCCAGAAATTTTCAGGTACAAGCATCAGAAACCTAATCTCTCATCATTATTTATGTATCCAGCTTTTTTTTTCTCTGTACCTTATTCAGCTCTCAAATTATTGGCAGCTACCAGCACTGCCATTCTGTTTCCTTTATTATCCTTTTATGAATTCAGCCTCATTCTTACTTGTATCCTAACTTAACTCCTGGCCACTTTTTTCTAGCTTTAATTTTTCCTGCTAGTTCTAACTTAAGACATTTTTATATATAAGGAGAGAAGCAGTAGATAACTGAGATAACACTAACAGTTTCTCCAAGGGAAATTTAGCCCCGCCCCCTAGTAGCACACATTTCTATTTCTTTCCTTTAATTCATACTTTTGATTTTCTTACATATTTTTAAAGATTTTTTTTAAGGCAAAATATTTTTTATGGTGTCTTTTTAGTGTCAGTACGTGTAATATGGTTAGATATTGTTAGCAAAAGTTCACCAAACAACAAAAAGATATAAAAAATCAGATAAAAATATTTCAGATACGGTAGATGGCTGTTCATAATTGGTTAAGAAGGGTATTTATACAATGACTCTTGAAAAATTCCTGGATGTGAAACATGGCACAAAGAATATATAATTGAAGAGGAAGTACCTCCCACTGATTTGGTTGATCCTCTTTAATTTTTATAATAAGACGTCTGGAGAGGATTTAAGAACCCATTTTTAATATTTTGTGTTCCCAGTGACCTATACTTTTGACAGATTATACTCTATTTCATTCGAAACCCTAGCGTTGTTGCCTCAAAAGCATGAAGTCCTGTTTCCAAGAAAAGAACCTTAGAATTTTTCTGAATATTCATTAATATAAAAATATTGAACTCCGAGAATCTTAAAAGAAAGTGAAAACTTACTTTAAATGACATTATGCTGATGTTACATGTTCCCAGAGTTTCTCTTTGACTTATAATACTATTTCAGCCATCAATATGCTAAATATTTTGAAATATCTGTAATAGTGTAAATGGTGATAGTTATTTTTCTCTAGAACTCTGGGCCTCTTCGCAGGTGATTTTGTGCTCTAAGCTAAACAAGCTCAATGGTATAAATAAGGCTAAATGAAAAAAGGGTTTAAATAGGAGTGCTTACCTTTTTAATTCTGATTTCTCAGTTTATAGTATTGTTATTTGCTTCAAGGAACCCAAATACATTTTCATTTTGGTGAAGTGACTTTGTATTGTCTAGCAAAACATCTTTCTTGTGCTCAATAAATATTCGACCAAGTGTCTTAGAAATTTATTACAAATGTTGAGTATTTATTAAAAGAATTGGAGTTAGGGTGTGCAAATTGCCATTTGTATGACAAATACGGTTCCTGTGTCAAAAGGAATTTTAGGTTGTTTCCGTTAAAGGAATTGAAATTTGGCCAAGTTTTCTTTTGTACTGCTGTACTTACATCATAATTAATTTTAATAAGCTATCTAGGAAATTTTATCTTAAGTATTTTAGTTGACATCTAATTTTAACTTTTAAAATAAGAGAAGACTGTTTTCCCTTAACTCTGGAAATCTGTCTTGAAGAGCATAAAAGCTTCATGAAGCTGCCTTTCTTTTCTTTTTGGGGAAGTTTACAGATAAGTAAATAGTACATTTAAAATGTTTTAGAAACTTTAGAGCTATTGAGTTATTTCACGTGTTACCATAATGATTAATTATTTTTTTTGCTTTGATAAGAAATGGTACACTTAAAGCCCCAGAGTTTTGAATACAACTTTGAATTGTTTTTAAAAAATGTTTTAAAAAAAATATCGTATATATCTGTTCTGGTCATAATATTCGTGTGACTTTTAAGCTTAATGATTCTTAAGTGGAAAATATTTATTTTTGCTTGCTTAATATTAATCTCAAAATTACCAATTTTTTAAAAAAGATGTATTATCAGAATCATTCTATAAAATCGTTTTCATTTAATAGCTTTAATATTGAGAAAAATTAGACCCTTAAAGATACTACTTCTATGGGGCAGAAGAAAAGAAAAATTCTATAAATAGCCTTTCCTCTCCTCAATCAGTACTTATTATTGGCTGAGGACACTACTCAAATGAAACTTAGAGTTCTCTGAAATTTGTATTGAACTGATATATATGGACATATAAGATACAGATCTTTAATCATGATGTTTTAATTTTCTCTGTTGATAAAACTCAAATTCTAATTTCCAGTGAGAAGGAGCTTGACAATCACGGGATTTAAAGAGAGATAAAGGATTAGTTTGCTGTCTCCACTGGTAGCTGTTGGCAAGTGAAATTTACCTGGTGGAGTGTCAAATCCCTCCTCCCCTTGTAACTGATTAGAACTGCTTAAAGTTGTTTGTTGGATTAATGGGAGTACGAATATTACGAATACTTAATAAGATTTAGTAGTGATTTTGTTTACGTTTCTAAAACAAACATTAATTTTAATATTATGTGCATCAATTTTTTTAGACCTCCTTAGCTACGTGTTTTGCTCAAGAAACTTTTGGGAAACAGTACAAACAAACTGTAGGACTGGATTTCTTTTTGAGAAGGATAACATTGCCAGGTAAGAGACTAAAAGTCTTAACATAGAAAATTGTGCATCTCTTACAATAAGAGGCAGAGGCAGAGGCAGAAGTGTAGAATAAACTTGGGGCTACTTCTACATGAAAATACATGCAATAGTAAACTTGTCCTAGGGAGGTTAACTTTCATCAGCATCCACCATGAAGATATACTGTCCATGGTTGTGAGAAAAAAGTTCATGCGTGTTATGTGCCTCCACCTTCTAGTTTTTGACCACGCAGATTTTTGAGAGGATAAACAATAGTTGCTTATAAAATTCTAAAATGTTTTAAGAAATCAAATGGTATACAGTTATCAACAGATATTGTATAAACTAAATGGAAAAGACTGGAAAGGATTATTTTTTTTAAATATTATTTTGATTAGCCTCTGCTTCAGTTTTTTGTTTGAGAGAAAGTTGGACCAGAAGTATAATGTAGCTATGGAACTTCTGTGCTCTAATATGTGAATGCTGTTTTATGCAAGGCAGCATGAAATTGCTGGCATTTAATAGACCACTAAAATTTAGGGTCCCTAGGCACTCATAAAAATACAGTTTGAGCATTCAAGATGTTTCAGTTCACCATGCAAAGAAACTATTTAGATGCCAGTTGCTGCACATTTTGTGGGAAATACAGGGAAATAATAACAAAAAAAGAGTGGTTTCTGTTTTAAGTTAGTTTCTGAACAATTGGAGCTTTAAAATACTCTGTCCATTCACTTGTGATGGTTAAATTATATGTTTAAAGTATTTTATTAAAAGCAGTTTATCTTGATTGACTTTATAAACCAGTCAGTCTATCCCTCTCCTCTCTGAGGAAACCCATTTGAATAAAAACGGTTGCAAGTGTAGTGTCAGACTCATATACCAGAATGTGAATGATAGAGTGGAAAGGGGCTTACTAAATTTCGAAATTATTGAAATATTTTAATCTCTCACACACCTCCTTCTCTCAGACAACTCTTCATAAAAGTTTTAGAGCAGCTAATGAAAACTCTTGGTAATTGAATCTATTCTCTGTATTTTACTCTAGTAATATATTTTGAGATGGTCTATATTTGGCTATCAATGAAAAATAAATTAGAAGATAGAGCAAGAGAAAAGAATTCTAACTTTCATTACTGTGTTATTGTTCGGCAAGAGGTTTAAATGAGAAACACATGCGTATTTAATTTCATTCGTTTTTTTCTTTTAATGTATTAAAAACTTAAAATTTCAATTTATTTTCTCTTACGGACAGGGTGATGCTACATTCACAATATGTACAGCAGTCACTAGCAGAATACATGCACAAATCACATAATTTACATGCCGAAAACTCATTTTTACAGCAGTTTTTTCAGAGATGCCAATTGTACACAGAGAACCTCAGTATGTGCTCGGTTATTGACTGTTATCTTTTGATGCTAATTTGCAAAAGCACCTACTTTCCGTATAATTAATATTGTATAATTTTTCTGATTTTTAACTCCAAAGGCTTAAATAAAGGAGCAAGCACCTACTCAAACATTAGAAACATTTGAAGACTCGTTTTGGACATTTTATGTATTTGATATATGTGATGATTTCTGATCTACATAATGCTACCAATTTAAAAATTTTGATTACTTTGTAAAAAATATTTGGTATTTTTAAAACCCAAATTTATAATAAATATTTAGAGTTAGAAAGTATTTAGGTTAAAAAATGACATTGGGCAATGTATATTCAATGAATGTATATTTTAACATTCCTGATTAAGTTTTTATTTTGATGGGCAGAGTTCCAGAAAGAAATTTTGTTTTTTTGTAAGGCAATTGGTTTTATGCTACTTAATGGACTCAAAATTATGGGAGAAATTTCAGTAGGAAAAAATTGTTTTAATGTATCTTGTTTTTACATAATTAATAGGTACATTAAAAAGTAAGGTTAATAAATTACAGGGCTCATAGTATATTATTTTATATAGTTTAAATTTATTGTAATATATTCTTTATATACTTTAATTTCAATTGATTGTAAGTGTCAAATGTAGGATGATTATTTGTGTCATTTGCTAAAGCATTGCAGGTAGCATTATTGAATTTATAATAAAGCAGCATGGTGGTAATCTAGTATTTGTTAGCATTCTAGTGACTCTTTGTCTATTCAGGTTGTTAGCGGTGTAATACCTCCTGTCCATCTATTCACATTCTCTTCATGCAAGTTTTCAAGGTCATTACTTTGGAAATACTCATCCATTTTAGTATTTTTCATGATCCGGTATGCTGTATAGTCTGGATGCAACCACTGTGCAGATTTTACTGCTTAAAATAGTGTATCTGTTAGTCAGAGATTCTGCTGATAGAGCTTCTTAAGAGCCTTAGTCAAAATACTTTCAGGAAGCTTGTGGGTACAGTCCAGTAAACAGCGTTCTACTGTGAAAAGGATTTCTGAGTCTTCAGCACGAGAAGTGGGCAGACTTGTGTTTTTAGTTCCATCTTGACTATGCAGCACTTTAAGTAAGGTTAACCAAGGCACCAAGTGTACTTTTACAAGGTCACTGTTGAATCCTCTTTGTGGCTTTGATTCATACCAAAAGCAACTTACCTGTATTTTGTCACCTCATTTATTTTATTTTTTTCCCTAGTTAAATGTCATTTCTTGCAGAAGAGTAGGAATTTTGTAGCATTTTGCATTTGGGATTAGATTGCTGACAATTTACTTAATGTTCTTTATGAGTTAGAAATTTTATTAGATGGATTCTTGATTTTTAAAAATTTTGCAATATTGATTATTTAAATACTCATATAGCTTTATAGGTATGTCATTTTGAAAATATACTAGGAAGCTTCATGTTTATGTCTGAATATTGATTTGAATTCCATCTTTATGTAATTTCATTTTTATTTTTATATGTTAATAAGCCTCAAATTCAAATGTGGAAATTAAAAATGTATTTTTACGTATATGAAATGACTAAAGTTATTATTTGTTGAGGCTATAATGATAATAAATTTTTTTTGGCTGGCTTTGCATACTAATGGATTAATAATGCATAGCTATTTTTATTTCTGAGGTACTCGAATATGTATAAGAAAACAATCCAACAACAGAGTTTGTTTGAAAGGTGTAGATTTTTAAAATGCCCTCAATATATAAATATAAACCTCTTAGATGGGAAACAGTTGAATAAATGATTTAGAGTCTTGATATGATTGTAGTCAGAATTTGGAAACATGACCAAGGTCATGTCCCCAAGTTAGAGTTGAAGTGTTCATAACACTTAATTCAGATAAGATCTGAATATCAGAACTTAAAGGAAAAATTCGTATTTCTTGATATGAAGGTAAGTGGTAGAGTTTATTGGCCTTGAAGAGAATGAGATTAGGTGCCTTTTATTAAGTGTTGCTTAAAATCTTACTTTAAAAAAGTTAGTATTGTTAAACACTGTGTTTGAAGTAAACAAATGATTGTGAAGAGTTTTGTGAGTAAAATGAATAGATTTCTGCCTGTTTAGGGGCTTCTGCAAGTTTGATAGAATTCTAGTGTGACAGCTGGCTCTATCTTGCCTGCTTAATCTGAGATAGCATTATAGGAGAAGGATTTCAGCTTTGAATCTCGAAAAATTTAGATTTTTAAGAAATTATGTTTATACAAGTTGTTGGACAAGTCTTAGTCTGTGACATTTTGGTTTTCGTGTTCATAGAGCCTTAGGAACATTTCTGTCATTACTCAGCATTGAAAGTGTGTGTATGTGGGAATGATGACGGGTGATACACTTCAGTAGCTCTCATTAATGCTAATGGAAGTTCCTCACGTAAATCCTCTGCATGTTGGCAGATGGAACAGACCTACATCCAAATAACGGAAAGATTGTAATGCAAGCCCAACAAAACGCAGAGTTAAGGGTTAAATGTGGCTGGTTAGTCCAACTTTCTTTGCAGCTGCAAAGTTGAATGGTGTGGCTAACATTCTCTGATTTTAGTGTTTTACATTGGTATAAAATATCATCTTTATAATTTTTTTTTTGAAATGAGACCAGTTCTTTAGTTTCTAAGTTTTTGAGTTTTCCTGATTTGCAAATCGTTCAGAGAGATATATTTTTAGTAGGTGGAGCTCATTTGAACGTGCCAATTGCCCATCTTTGGAAAGAACTGCATAATTTTATTTGGAGAAATTGTTTGAAATGTTAAACTAAAAAGCAGATTGGACATGGTCTTTTTTAGTTATTAACTACATTGATTAGAATGAGCAGCTTATCTTATAAATTTTTGTTTCAACCAAATATTTTGCAAAATTGACAAAAAATTTAGGAGTGCTTTGCATTTTAGAATGCTTTTATAAGACTTGTAAAGATTTGTCACACTATTTTATGAAGGCTTTGATGCACATTATAATTCATTTCAATGGAAATGCTTTAAACAGGTATAAATGCATCATAATATTTAATGATATATAGTGTATGTATCCTATACATATAGTTCTGAAGAGGTTTATCAAATGTGTTTCTTATTGTATAGGTTAAATTTGAAGACATAATTTTTAAAATTATGTTTACAATTATATATAATAGCCGACATTCAAAATAAAGAATTTATTTGAGTTGAAACTTTGTGTCTATTTTTTTAGTCAATTATTATTCTGTGGGTTTTAGAACCTATAGAATATAGAACTTACAGAAAAATATATTATGTATAATAGGGTAGGTTGGTATATAAAGTTCAATTTTTATTTTCAAAGTATATTTTTTACCCCATGTACAAGTGTTTTATTGCTCTATTTTCTGTTTAAGAAAATATTTTTTAAGGTTTGGGAAGTTGACGAATTAAAGCTTTCTTTATTTTCCTTTGTTTTGAAGATGATTATAAATGTGGGTCCATAGAAACGAGTAAAAGTATGAACCTTAATTCCCCACTATGATTTCTTTTGACAACATTATTTCATAATTCCAAATATTTGACTATTTGAGCCTGCAGAATAAAAGGCAAATTAGATTCTGAGTTTATCATCGTGACTTAGTGCTCTATTAAACTGTTTTCAGTTGTCATATTGTTAATTAACTTCTTTTTGTATTCTTATTTTCATATATTTTACATGTAGGAAACTTGAATGTTACTCTTCAAGTTTGGGATATAGGAGGACAGACAATAGGAGGCAAGATGTTGGATAAATACATCTATGGAGCACAGGTATGACATGAGTTAATTCTGTGATTATTCCAGTACTGAAAATACTCCCCCCACAAACACACACAAGAGGGTACGCACACACAACTCTTTCTAACGTGATTTTTATCTGATACATAGGGAGGCTAAATTTATATATTTGCTAATCCTTTGGATTTGTCCTCCCCAGCGTATGTTTGGAATGATTTGGGTCAAGGAACTGATGCGACTCTAATAGCCTTCATATGCTGCTTGTATTACTAGATATTATTGTCAGCAGTCGAATAAATGTAGTGATAAATGATATTGGATATTTATTAGCTGACTTGGAACTAGTGACTACTTTCAGAATTTATAAGCTGCATTAATGAAAAATATAGAAAGGGGAAATTTAATTTCATTTTAAGTTATAAGGAAAAAAGCATTTATATATGTTTATATATTTATGTGCCATGTATTAGTCTACTAAATATTTATAGTTCTACAGATTTAATAGATATATCAATATATTGTATCAGAAAACTAAGTATGGTTAATTATATATATGAAGCACATATAATATTTTAACATGGTATGATGTATTTTCAGAAGAAAATATATGTAGAATAAGAAAACTTTTTGAATAATTATATAACAAAAATTATTTGGCAACATGAGTATATAGACATAATTTAAGTTTTTAAATTGAAATATACAAATAGGAAATACGCATGGTAGTGCTATACTTTAAAAGTTAATTATGGATATGCTATTAATTTTTAATTTTTCTTACACTTTTAATTAGCATATACTTTTTATATTACCATGCGGCTCTGGGGGGAGTTTGATGTTTTAAGTCAGAGAATCATAACAGAGTAGCATGTAAGAAACGGGTCTAGAAGACTAAGACAGAATTTTAAGCACTCTCCTTTACGAAGTTTATTGCTTGTTAAATACCATCGCCTTAATTTTGGATGGAAAATAAATTCTGAATTATTTTCTAAAATAAATGAGGCTCATAAATTCTGAATCATGCATTGCCCTAGTTTTGTTTATTATATTATTGGTATATAGATTGGGCTCTTAGAATTTTTTCTTCTTTGCCTTTTATTCTACATTGTTCTTTGTCTCCTGAAAAGTCTTTCTGCTCATTTAACATCTTCATTTGTGACCATGTGACTTAATATTTTATGCATATTAATTTTTCTCTTATAAGGTATATTTCAGATTTTTGTTTCTGAATTTATTGTTGTTTAATTTTTTGTTTTAAATTGATTATGTTTAAAGTAGCTATTAAACCAAAAAGAATTGCTGGACAGAGATCTGTGGGAAACAGCAGTTCTCATTGCATTTACTTCGTTTGCAAAATGGGATCTGGAAATAAGTCTCTTTTCTCTTTGCTCCATTAAAATCTATTTTAAGGACAGGTTGAATTTAAAAAAAAAATGAAAGTTAGATTAGCCAAGCTTCTAATTCTATTTGATTTTGAGCGTCAAGTAGAATATCTATGGTTTATAGATTTAGCTAGAACTAGTGGAGAACCAGGGTGATTTTATGCATCTCGGCAAATAATACAAAGTTCAATTCATAAATTCATTTAAAATTTAGGGGGACATAACACTCATGCTTTGGATTCTTTGAATTTTACCATACTTCAAATAATTAAAAATTTATTATCGGATATATTTAAATTTATTTAAAATGTATTAATATTTTATAATTAGGGTATTATATAAAATTAATGATATGAAATTCATATAATATAAAACGAACCATTTTAAGGTATATAATCTGTGGCATTTAGTACGTTCACAATGTTATGTGATCATCCTTTCAAATCATTTTTTTACAGTGTATATTTTATGCTGTGACATATCTGCTTACAATTAGCAGGCATTAATGGGCAAATTTGTGGAAATTTCAAAAATTTCTATCTTTTTGAGAGTTCTTGAGTTTACTAAAATGTCTCTGTTCTTTTCTAATGTACTTCATGCCTCATATTCTTCCTTAGAACTTGTCACATAAGATTTCTATTTTGAAGGTACATGTTGACTTTTTTTCTCTTTAATGGTACCTTGTATTATTTATACTTTACAATTTATGTGACTGTTATAAGCATGTACCCTATTTTATTAAACAACAGTATAGTACAGCATTTCTGAGAAGTTCATGAACATTTTCATGAAATTATCTCAGGAAACTAGGAATTCTGAGATGATGAAATGAATTGCCATAAATTAATGAGAATATAATAAATTTTATCTGCTTTCCAGAGATTCTAAATTAAATGTTATGCAAAATATATAAAGTACATTTTTTATTCAGGTTAGAGAAGCTCCGACAACAGTTCACTACCATAAATTGGGGGACATGTTACTTTTCAACAACATTATAATAGCATTTTAATATATTTAATAACTTTATATTATATAATTATGTAATCATTTTTCAAAGTGGAGCTGTACTGTTTCTAGAGTCGTCGAGATGCCGTTCATTGCCCATCTCATGCATGCTTTGGATTTTGGTGCGCATGCTGCACAACTCTTTCACAAAAATGTTTGACAAGCTGTTTTGACATTAATTGAATGTATTATTTATGATTTCGTTTTAGGTTTTCTAAAGTATGTATTGTCTTATATACATCTGGGCTGTTAAAGTAGTGAATCTGTTGTTTTTAAAGCTTTTCTTAACATCCAAGAAGAAGCTTATTTGTAGTCTGGGAATTAACTTAGATTCAAATAAAACTGGTTATTTTACCCTCTTCATTTCCCTCCTCCTGACCCCCCATCCCCAGTGATGTTAAATTTTTAGCAATAATCTGTTGAATAGTTGGTTGAAGCAAAATTGAATTGACATCCAAGAAGGAATTAGTGAGATTTTGACAAGAACTAGTTCTAATAATTGAAGTATATCTCAGTTAAATTCCCAGATTTTGAGTTACCTTAAATTTTCTAGGAGTCTTCAGAAAGATGTTATAGGCTATTTTTCATAGTGGTTACAAGCAAACACACAGTACATAGTGTTTAGTGCCCTGTAACCTGTGGCTAACAGAGGCTAATAACAAACCTCAGAGAGGACTGGATGTTTCATTTTTGTAGCTCTTTCCATCCTGGAATCTAAGTGGTTTGCAAACACTGCCCTACTGAGCATAAACTCAATGAAGGATAGTCATTTGTGAGGTTAAACATTACCACTACTGTGTGCCAGTGCCCCACACGGATGAGCCAGCCTGTTAACCACTGACAAAAGGATTTGGTGTCTGTGTGACAGCTTGGGAGAGAGCGCATCTCCAAGCTGGGCTCCGACACCCTCTGCTGTCCTTTACTATGGAGTTTTTAGTATGATATTGGCAACTTATAACTGATCATATTTTCAGACCTCTCTTGCATTACTCTTCTACATACAGATTGCACTTTTACATAGCAGAGTGTATATACTGTTATATGTGCACGTACATAGACTTACCTCTTTGGGAGCTTGTAATTCAAGCCCCCTCAGAGCCCTGAGTCTCACCACATCCGTCAACCCAGACCTTTTCTGACTCCTTCTAGAAATCTGTCAGAATCTTCTCAGCCACTAGACAATGCAATGCCCTCAGAAATCCAACATGTGATCTCAAGTATTATGACTATCGTTTTTTATTTAATTTATTTCTATATATAATTAAAAACTAAAGTAGATTATTTGTCATACAAATCAGGGAGAAAAATACCTGCATTTTTGGGAATAGGGAATCTTTTATTTTGGGGAAGGTTAAATTAAGTGTGTACTGTGCCTATTAAATTTTAGAAGTAAATCTGTGAAATACCTTATAAGACTGTAAAGTACTGCCACCATATTTGTTTCTTTGAGACTGCTACAAGTTATTCCTTTGTAACTGTATCCATTTGATTTAGTAACTTATCATGCTTATGAGATATGGTGATAAGTGATATTGAGAAAAACAAAGTACTATGTAGAGTAACTGTGATATTTACTAAAAGTCTTGAGGTTTACCAAGAGAAGGGGTGGTAGTATCTTTTGGGATTGCAGGGGGAAAAAGTCAGGGTATAGAAAGTGGAAGAAATTATTATTGAAGAATTTGAAGATATAAAAGGATTTATTAAACTTGAAATCTGATTTTTAAAAGTCCTGGCAAAAAGGTTCAGGAAGAGGAGCATTTGGGGGCTAAATTGGGAATAGGAAGTACAGGGAAGTATGGGAGTGAAGATAGGAAAAGGACATATGGAGGATAGATGGGTGACAAGAGAGGCTCTCAGGGACATGAGACGTGGTGATGGGTTTAGATAGCCACGAGATTGTTAGGAAAATTATTTCTAGCATTCCCTAGTAGATTCTTCTCAGACTTCAGTTGTTACTAAGATGTGTTGGACTTCTGACGGAGTTCTATTTTCCAGTGGCTGAGAAGATTCTGATAGATTTCTGGAAGGAGTCAGAAGAGGTCTGGGTTGATGGATGTGGTGAGAGACTCAGGGCTCTGAGGGGGCTTGAATTATGGACTCCCAAAGAGGGGAGCACTTCGAAGTCTGGCTTTGGTATGCTGACTGGGTAGAGGGCCCTGGGAGTCAATGGCTGCTTATATGAGTTTTGGTAGTTTGTGCATTTTAAAGAATTAGTCTATTTCATTTAAGTTGTCAGGTTTTAGCCATAGAGTTGTTTCTCTTATTCCTTATTATCCTCTAAAGTCTATGGGATCAGTAATTATAACTCTTTACTAATTTGTCTCTTCTCTCTCCCCACTGTCCCCAACGTTATTTTATTGTTTTCCCGTTTTCAATTTTATTGATCTCTATTCTAATTATTATTATTTCTTCTGTTTGCATTAGGCTTAAATTGTTATTCCTCCTCAGTTTCCTAAAGTGGAAGCTTGAGTTCTTGGTATCCTTTTCTAATATATGCATTTAATGCTGTATACTTTCCTCTTAAGTACTGTTTGGGCTGTGTGCCAAAAGTTTGATAGGTTGTAGTTTTATTAGTTTAAGATTTTTAAGTTCTTTTGAGGCTTTTTTTGGATCTGTATGTTATTTTGAAGTATGTTGTTTAATCTCCAAATATTTTTGAGTTTTTCCAGCTATCTTTGTATTACTGATTTCTACTTTATTTTCATTATAGTCTACTAACATGCATTGTATGAAATCTATTATACATTTGTTAAGGTATGTTTTATGGCCTAGAATGTAGTCTGTGTTGGTGAATGTCTCATGTGAGCTTGAGAACATTGTAAATTATAATGTTGGAGTCTTCTATAAATGTCAATTAGATGAAGCTGATTATTAGTGCTGTTCAGGTCAGCTGACTGATGATTTTAACTGGATGTATCAATAACAAAGGGGTGTTGAAGTCTCCAATTCTATTAGTGGATCTGTGGATTTGGAGTTTCTTATAATTCTATCAGTTTTGTCCTCATATTTTGATACTCTGTTGTTAGTCGTATATGTATACAAAGCATTGGTGTGTCTTCTTGGAGAATTGACCCCTTTATTATTTTGCTAATCTTTATACTTTAATACAGTTTTCCTTGCTCTGAAGTCTGCTTTGTCTGCAACTTAATATAGTAACTCTATAGTTTTGTTTTTATTAGTGTTAGCATGGTATTTCTGTATCCCCTTACTTTTAACCTGTGTCTTTATATTTAAAGTTAATTTCCTATAGTAAACATATAATTGAGTCTTGGTTTTCATCTGCTCTGACAATATCTGTCTTTTAATTGGCATATTTAGACCATTCACATTAAATTGATCGTTAATGTAGTCAGGGTAATATAGCTATCATGTTTGTTCTCTATTCCTCATGCTGTTCTTTCTTTTTTCTTTTTTTTTCTATTTCTCTTTCGATGTTTTCTGGTTTTATTTGAGCATTTTATCTTCTCTCAGCCTATTAATTATACTTATAACTTTTTTTTTAGCATTTTTCTCTAGAGTTTGCATACAGCTTTAACTAATATGAAGCCACCTTCACATAACCCGATATTGCTTCACCTGTAGTTCAGATACTTCGTAAAAGAATATTCTCAATTCATTCCTCCCATCCCTTGTGGCGTTGCTGTCATCATTCTGCTTGTCCATGTGCTAAAATACACTCAATACATTATTACTACTATTAGTTTAAACGACAAGCACTTGTTCTTTCTCTGATATTCTTCCTTTCTTTATGTAGAACTGAATTTCTGGCCAATCATATCATTTCTTTTTCCCTGAAGAACCTCTTTTAATCTCTTTCTTCCAGGGCAGGTCTGCTAGCTATGAATTCCTTCAGTTTTCGTTTGAGAAAATTTTTATTCCTCTCACACTTAGGAATGATAATTTTATATATAGCATTCTAGATTGGTTTTTTCCTTCTTTTACCACTTTAAACATTTCACTTTATTCTTTTCTTACATGGTTTCCGATGATAAATTCTCTATTCCTCTTAGCCTTATTTCTCTTTGAGTAAGGCAGTCCCCCTCTGAGCTTCTTTCGAAATTTTCTTTCTGTGTTGTTTTACGCAGTTCGAATATATGATGTGCCTAGGTGCAGATTTTTTGGTATTTGTCCTGCTTGGTGTTTTCTGCGATTTCCGGATCCGTAGTTCGGTGTCTTTAATTTTGGCATTTCTTGGCCATTATTCCTTCAAATATTTCCAAAGCCCCACCCTGTGTTCTGTTTCCGATGTTCCAGTTCCAGGTACGATATGCCCTTCCGAATTGTGTCATAGCTCTTTGCTCTTCTGTCTTCTTCATTCTTTCTTCTCTTTGCATTTTACTTTTGGAAGTTTCTGTGACTTGATCTTCAAGCTCCGGGATTCTTTGTTGGGCTGTGTCCAGCCTACGGATGAGCCACCAGTAGCATTATCCATCTCTGTTGCAGTGTTTTTGATATGTAGCATGCCCTCATTTCCTTTTTATTCTTTAGAGTTTCCTTTTTTTCCCCCTTTTTTTTTGCGTACATTACCCACCTATTGCAGTTGTCTGCTTTTCCCATTAGAACCTTTAAATCCGTGGTGTGGTAATTCCAAAATCTGTATCATATCCGAGGCTAATTTTAATGCTTGCTTTTTTTTCAAACTGCTTTTCTTTTTCTTTTTCTTTTCAAACTGCTTTTTAGCGTTCCTTCTAATTTTTTGTTGGAGAGCTAGACATGATGTATTAAGTAATAAGAACTCAGGTAAATAGACCCATATTGAGAAGTTTTATGTTAAGTTGGCCAGGAGTTGGCCTGTTTAATGTTTGCTGAAGCTGTAGGTGCCAGAGACATCAAATTCCTTTTTGTCCTTGTTTTTTTCTCTCTTTTTTTGGAGCATCTCAAAGAATTTTTCCTTAGCTGAAGCTTGTGCCTTACAGCTCTTTCCGCTGTATTCCACGCTGTTATTCTGGCGCCTTCTTGATGTTGTGGTTAAGTAGGGGGAGAGGGAGCGTTCTCTTTCTTATGATGAAGTCACAGCCTTTTAGTGGCCTGGCGTCCTTGGGCTTTGGCTTTCACAGGTTTTCTTAGCGCTTCCCACTTAGGGGAGGCAGAGTGGCTAGAGGGGCTTGAGTTGGGAACTGCCCTTTTCTGTAAGACTCTGATTAAGCTTTTTTCACCTGGAGAGTTTGCTTTTTTTCTAGATATTGCCCTGAGCATATTTTACAGTTATCACTTTTCTCCCTTCCCATGCCAGGGCTATGAAGGTATCTTTCTTGACCTCCACCAGGAGGATATGGTGGAGTTCCTGGAGGGCACACCCAGTGCCCCAGAGACTGTGTCCCCCAGGAGTTTCTCCTTCTCAGGCTAGACCACACTCAGCCTCCAGCAGTTTGTAAAAATTATCATTTAAATGAACATTCTTACCATTCAATGGCTCTAACAGTTTCTGCTCTAGGTACTCAGATTTTGGCTGTGATTCTCTGAAATGACCTGTCTCTCCAAATTTCAGGGTGGCAGTTTGTCTGGGAAACTCACCTTTCTGTTATGTCCAAGAAAAGTCATTGATTTTCAGCTTTGTTCAGCTGAAACTGAAAGCCCTAGAATCTCTCTTTTTTTTTATTTTTTTAAATTATTTTTCAATAATAGTTGACATGAAATATTGTATTAGTTTCAGGTGTGCAACATAGTGATTAGACACATATATACCTTACAAAATGATCACCCTAATAAATCTAGTACCTGTCTGGCCTAGAATTTCTTTTGTACTTTAGTGTCTTTGGTTTTCTTATTTTCCCTTCTCATATTTTCACCATAGTGGTGAAAGTCAAAACTGATACACAGTTGTCCTGTTTGGAGGAAAGATAAAATTGTAGTTTTTATATTAATTGATACTGAGAATGGGCTACGTGAGCAAATAGATGTTTGGGTTGGTGCATAGCTAGAGTAATAAAAAGGTGTTTATCCTGTCTTATCTGATGAGTCCTGGAAGATTTATAGGTCTCGCAGGACACTGTGGTAGATCAGGAATTGGCAAACTTTTCCTTACAGAGCCAGATGGATAATATTTAGGTGATGCCGGCCACACTGTCTCTGCTGCTGCAGCTGCTCAGCTCTGCAGTCATAGTGCAAGAGCAGTTATTGACAACACCTAAACTGATGCATGCCACTGTTTCAGTAAACGTTTTTTTAAAAATATGGGCTGTGAGCTGGATTCGCGCTAGACTAGAACCCCTAGTCTAGCTTAATGGTATTTAATTTTTATTCCATAGCTCTGTCTAGTACAGATTATCAGGAGATAGTGGCCATGTTTTATTTGAATATATTCTGTCATGTTCAGATATTGACTCATGTCGAGATGAAGATTTTCATGTATTAATTGGGAGAGTTCCAGGATCTTAAGGTTCAAGAGGCAGCATAGGTCAAGGCTTAGTTTATGAGTGTAAAAACTACCTTAAAATTGCCTTGAAAATATAATTCTTATTCACTCAGAATAATAATAATAAAAATTCCCAACGCTGTGTATTATGTCAGTTTTTAAGTAAGTCTGTTTTTATTATTTCGCTTAATCTCTTAGGCATGACGAGTACTGCAAAGGTAGGTGACAGAAGCATTGCCCGAGGTCAGGAGGCGGTGGGGCCAGGGCTGCAGCCCACGGGCTTCCAGGGTGGAGCTCTATAACCCAGTGTGTGGTAGCGCTCACGTCAGCTGGAGGCAGTGTGGCTAGAGTGAAGATTAGCTTTCTTTAGAGGTCAGTTCTGGGGCATTATTCTTAATAAGAAAAGTGGGATTATGCTCATTAGTTCAAATAATTCTTTGTTGGACATTATTTCAGTGCATCTGGGACGACAGACAAATAGATGTCTGTGTTAGTAAAATGAATCAGACAAGAGATTTCGCATAAAAATTATAGAATATTTTAACTGGAAGAGATTTTAGAGACTTTAACTCAATTATCTAATTTTGGAGGCAAACAGCCTGAGACCCAGAGAAATGAAGGGACTTGGGGGCCAGTGTAGTTTAATAGAAGAGCATGGTACTGGCAGGGTATATCGGTGATGTGCTGGAGAGTTGATTGGTAACATTTCTGGAGTTTTTTTGAGCTAGTTGTTGAATACATTTATGATAAAACATTATATATAAACTTATGAATTATATTAAAAGCAAAGATATGCTCAGAATGCATCGCTTTCTAATTGTTTTTCTATCTGTTATCTGTGCTCTTGAGGTTATTTACGTTTGGTTGATCTATATGGCGGAAATGCTGTATAGTGATGTCCTGCCCATGCTGTATAGTGACTTCAGTAGCTTGAAAATGTTCACAAAGCAGTATTTACACCAAAGAAATGGACATATTCTACAAATAATACTCTCCCCGCTCCCACCCCTCCCATGCCCTCAGCCAGTTGATTCGTATTTATCAGAATGTCACTGACCGTGACTTCTGAGATGTATACTTGTCTGTTTATGTGCTTGGCTTTGCTGCAGGACTGTGAGTTCCTTGAGGTTTGGAGTTTATATCCCTAGCATCCAGCACAGTGCTTGGCATATAGTTGGCAGACAAATGTTTGTCGAATGAATGAGTGAACTTTAAATTTATTCAGTCCTTGGTTCGAATCCTGGCTCAATTAATTACTTAAGTAGCTGTGTGACTTGGTTATTTTAATCTCTGTTTATTAGTAAAATGAGGATAATAACACTGGTTGTACATGATTGTTAGGAGGATTAATGAAAAGATCCAGATATCTGGTACATTGTAGGTGCAAAAAAGTAGTCAGCATTTATGATTATAACCTAAGAAGAAGGAGACATAAATGCCATTGGGGTCTAGACTTATATTGTATGCAGAGTTTTATATTAAGTGTTTGACCACATACTGGATGAGAATCAAGAATGTGGCACTGTTATTTTTGTGTGTGTACATACTTCTCCTTCCCACACAAAATAATGGGATATATTAAAAGGAATATGATATATAAGAGGCAGGAAGCAATCCTTCTGTTATATTTGGCTTTGCCTATGTTCTTATTACAGTATCATGTCCAGTTTTATATTGCTTATTTTAAAGAGGATGTCAAAAAACTGTATGTAGAGTGTCCTGGGAAGAACCAACAACTATGATTAAAGGGATAGAAAATAGGTCCTTTGAGGCAAGTTTAAGGAATTGAGTTTTGCTTATTCTGGAAAGGAGACAGTAAAGGAGTTTCTTAACTATCTTCAAGAACATGAAGGGTTATTATAAGGAGGATACTATCATTTTGTTCTCCAAATGCACAGAGGACCCAGAGAGGAAATCGACTTATTTCATTTAAAGAAAATTGTGTTAAACACTGAAATTGACTATCAAGGGATGTCATGGAATCTCCATATTTTTGAAAATATTTAAGAAGAGCAGCAGCAGATGGTTATTTATTGAAAGGCTTAAATGTTTGACCTCATGAAAGTACAAGGCAGGATTTTAGACTTTGCAGCTTTTCCACCTCTGTGGTATGATTTTCCTACATTTATTATAATTTACCAAGCATACCCCAGATATCTTACTGGGAAACCACTCGCTATCAATAAAATTATTATTTACCTTGCATTGCATTATAATTGCTGGATTTATTTTGAATGAAAACATTCAGTATTATCTGACTGCTAGTAACTAAATCAAAGTTAGTTTGTATGTAAAACAGTCCTCATTCGCATTTTTACATTCTACTAGGTATATCTGAAGCATGACTTAAGAGTATTTAATATTAATTGTTTTTCTAGTAGTGCATTACAAATATCTTGTAACTCTTTTTGTGACAGGGAATCCTCTTGGTATATGATATTACAAATTTTCAAAGCTTTGAGAATTTAGAAGACTGGTACGCCGTGGTGAAGAAAGTGAGTGAGGAATCAGAAACTCAGCCACTGGTTGCCTTGGTGGGCAACAAAAGTAAGTTATTAATGCTTGTTTATGTATAGTACAATTTGTTTGTCTATCCTATTGCTTTAATTCCTAAAAAAAAAATTGATGTTTGGAAACACACATAGATGCAGCTTTTCTGGAGCGAGCAAATTGCTTAAGGAGAAAATTCCTAAAGATGTGTACAGTCTTTTCAGTAATAGTTTTGATGCTTGATCTGTCATAACTGCTCTGCTGCGTTGGCCAATTCCGGTTAAGGTAAGTTTTGTTCTGTGTGTTTTGGCTTCCCGATGTCTAAGGAGGCAGTGTAGACAATAAAGAACAGCAACGCAGCTGCAGATTTTATGATGCTGCACTGTAGCTTCAGCTCTGCCCCAGAGATTTTGCGAGATACATTTCATTAAATGATCCCCTCTTCTAGTGAAGGAAGAAGGGTCTGCGTGGAATTTAGTGTGTGTTGTTCCCTGCTCCCATCTCTCATAAAGTTCCTTTTCTGAATTTTTGAGGTTGGTTCTGAAATACAGAGTTTTCTTCTTTTTGAGATAAAGTATATTATGATGGGGAAGAGTAGTGCTTAGTAAAAATGTTGAATAAGTAATTGTTGACATCTGTCTTTTGGGCTACGATATACAGCATATAAAAATTATATGACTGAATGTAGTATAAGACTTTTACTTGGTTTGTAGTCCTACAATACAGTTACTTGGAAAAAGATTCCTAAATAAGAGTTTTCAAATATATAAAATATTACGATGTGACCTAATCTTTTGCAACTTATTTAAGGACAGAAAAAGAGAAAATGAAATCCAATTATACCATGGAGGATTTAGGTCAGGAACTGTTTCCTGATTACAAGCGTTGTTAAATCAATACCCAAGTATACTACCAAGAGAATTATCTTCTCCAAAAGTCTTTAAAAGTTTAGTGCATTTTTTTTGTCTGTAATTGTTTAGGAAATAGTACTTCCTGAATGACTAAACCAAGATTGCTTTATTATGTGGTTTTGCACACTTAAATGAACATTTAATAAATCCAAGTCTTTAAAACCATTACAAAACAGGTGTGAATATCATTACTCTGAAGAGTTAAAAATACAAATTTTATAATGCTTTTAGAAAACAGTGTTACATATCACAAAATGAATGGCGTGGGTAAAAAATATAGTTGTTTTTTTTTAAGCTTTAGTTAAATTTTAACTCATGTATTTTTAAAATAATTCTAATTGAGCCAATCAAATGCTGTTCAATTCATTGAAATCCCTCTTTACGAATCTTAAGTTTTGATGAGCTTAGGTTCTGTTTCTAAGTAGAACTTTTCAATTTAGGAGATCACTTTTTGGTCATTATGTTACCAAAGCATTGGCTTATTTTATGGTTAAATTTGTGCTTAATTTGCGGTTTCCCATCACCTTTTGGGAAATTATAGAGTAAGGAAGAGGCGGAGGTTGGGATTTGTTTTTATTTCTTTCGGGATATAATCTAACCACCATCTGGAGTAATGGCGTTAGTGGTGCCTAATTATATATATTATGTGTTCATGCTATCCTGTGAGGCATCTAGCGTTGGTCAGTGTCAAAGACAGGATATCAGACAAGATGGGCTAATGGGCTGAGCTCGTTGTATCATTCATAGGTTTAAAAAAATTTATATAAATTATTGGAATTTACTCAAAAATTGCAATGTTATGTTTGAGATTTAATAGCATAAAAGTCAAAAGAATTTTTTCACTTTCAGCTTAGCTCTAACCCCTTTCTTGTATTTATAATATTCTTTCAAAATGAATTCCTATAATAGAGTATGCAGTCACATAGAATTTATATATGTGAGTGAAGAGATTAAAATGAACATTTTCCTGAATATTATTTACTGCACGATCTGTCACTGGCCCAATTTCATATGATCATGTAATGAAAAATCTTAAAATTTGTTTCTAAGTTGAGGTTACATCAGTGTAGTAGTATGTGTTCATTTTCTTTTCTGGGAGTATAATTATATTAAAAAGCAAAGACTTCACAGACAAAGCAAAAGAAACGTGATGGGAAGACATCTGAAACTGGATTATTATGCTCATTGTCTACACATAATCTTCTGCCTAAATGTGCATGTGAAATTCATTATTCTGTCCTAGTCTTTGCAACTTGGATAGAAAGCATATGTTGAAAAGAAATGTGTGGAGGCTGTAAATATATTGGCCACAGTAGCCAGCTTTTAGCTAAAGGTTAGTACAAGGTGGAGAGAAAATTTTCATACAAAGTATGTACCTGTTAATTTGTTCCATAGTAAGAGCTTATAATTAGTAAGTTGTAAAACCATTTGCTTTTTATTAAAATATAGTAAACTCTCAGAAATTTGGACTGAGGATCGAGGATAGTCTTAGGTAAGGATGAGTTATAGGTTTAATTTTATTATGTTTAAATATAAGGAGTAGTTAGAGTGAAAAGGCCAGCATGGACTTACTTTATTTAATACATAGATAGAATTGGTAATTATTAAATAAATTATTTCAGTATATCATACTTAAAATAGTTAAATTTATTGAATTTATTTTATGTTCTGTGCTGAAAGAATAACTACGAGACTAGCTAAGTGTTCTTCGTACTAATTCAATTTTAAATGAAGTTTTGAGTTGTGGTTAAGAGCATAGGACTTTGAATTTTGACAGACTATGCTTACAAGCCTGATTTCTTTACTTAATAACACTGTGACATTGGGCAAACTACTTTATATCTTTGTTTTTAAATTAATTTATTTTTTAAATTTATTGTGACATTGATGAACAAAATCTAGTAAGTTTTAAGTGTACAATTCAACAGTAAGTCATATATATTGCATTATGTGTTCGCCACCCCATAGTTAGATTTCTTTCTGTCACCACAGAAAGAAATATTTGATCCCTTTTACCCTATCGACCTCTCCCTTTCCCCCTAAACTCTGAATTACTTTATATCTTTAAGCCTCAAATTCCTCATCTGGAAATAAGGTTAGTAGTTCCTGTCTGATAAAATTGGTTTACGGATTAAATAAGATAGTACATGAAAAGCACTTAGCTTGTGATCTTATACAGTGTAAGTGCTCAGTAACTATTAGTTATTATCATTAATCATAATAGCCTTTTATTTTTATTTTTTAAATTATGTTTATTGGGGTAACATTGGTTAATACAATTATATAATTTTCAGGTGTACATTATACTTTGGTATCTGTATATTCCATAATAGCCTTTTAAAAACACTGATTATAGCTTTAATTTGAATGGTCGCAGATTGTAAATTAGTATAGCCGAAATGTTTTATGAAAGTGGCCCGGAGGAAGTGATTCCTAGAGGATTCCTTTGTCATCGCCTCATTCCTTGCGCTCGCCCCAGCCTGGCAGTGCTCACAGCACGAGTCGGGCAGGGCGGCCGTTCGGCAGGCATGTTGGCGCGCCAGCTGCGTGTGTTCAGCTCGTCATCGTTAGTTTGCACGAAGGCAGAGCCAGAGTGAGTGCTTAGGTAGCCATCGGACTTTCTAACCCAGGTCTTAATTTTTACCTTTTTCTCTACCATCTTCTAATTTTCTAAAGATTTGACTGCCCTTTTTTTGTGTGTGTGTGTTTAGTTGTTGGGATTAATAAATATCGTTATGTCCATATCTTTATAGAAGGCCCTACTTTTCCCTAGTGAGGTAAAAATAAATTCTTGGTAGGTGAGTTTCAAAATGAGCAAGAGGGTAGGTCGTTTACTTATTCCATGTCTCTTACAAGATGTTCTGTCGAAGTCTGATCATGCCTACAGCCCCCTGTGGAATGAGGTGTCTGACAGGGCACAGACGCAGTCACATAAGCACCCGGAAACAATTACATAACCATCTAGGGCGACTTTTGCAATGCAGGGAGTGCAGAGCACCAGGCCTACCGCTCGGTTTCCTGGCCTTGAAGGCGTTGGTCTTCCAGCGTTGGGGCACTCTCACTTGATGGGAGCCTACACTGCAGAGCTCAGGGATTTCCCCTTTACGTCCACTTATGGGCTTATTACGGGTGGACCGTGGCCATTGCCTAGCACACCACTGTTACCTCTCGCGTGAACTACTGCAGCAGCCTCATTACTGTTCTTCCTGCTCCTGGCTTTGCTCTTCTACAGTCTAGTTCCCAAATGGGAAATCATAATATATGACTCTTCTCTTTAAAGCTAGCGCTAGTGCTTTCTCATCACACTTAGAATGAAATCCAAACTCCTTATCCAGGTTTACCAAGCACTAGGTGATCTCAGACCTCATCTTCTTCTACATGCTTCTTTGCCCACTATATGCATAAGGCACATTTGTCTTTTTTTCCATTCCTAAAACATTCCAAATTAATTTGTACTTTAGGGTTTGCTCTGCTCGATAGGACTTTCCTTCTAGTCTTTGCTTGGCTAGCTCCATGTTGTCATTTGGATCTCACCTTAAATGTCATCTCCTCAGGGCTGCCTTCCTCAAACACTCAATCTAAAGAGGAGGCATCTGTCAGGACATTCTATCAGGACGTTCTGTTTCTGTCATCTGCATAGTCTCATTGCCATCTGATATTGTTTCTTGTTTGTTTCTCATCTGTCTTTTCTCACTAAAATCTAAACTCTGAAAGCTAAGGACCTCATCACTTAGAACAGTGCTTGAATGAATGAATACTGAATGAATGAATAAAAGCCTTTTCATGGAGACTGTTGAAATTAGAAGTGTTTATGGCCCAGGATGTGTTATTCAGGGAAAATAGTTTTCTTAATGAGGAAAAAACACATGTAGATACAAGGAGTCTGTTCGATGGCCGTCAGGCCCAAGTGGTGTAATTCCATCCTGGTGAGTACCGTCGGAGACGGCTTAGTAGGAAATACATCAAAGTTCTGTTACACTGGGTCATGTTTGAGATAAAATGTCATAGATTTCAATGTCATGATTTTAAGGTAAGTCAATATAAAAGGATTAAGAATATCACTTCCTCCCCCAAACTAGTGACTTCTACATAATGGTAGAACCTAACACTTTTGACTTTTTGCTTACAAATATTTTATTTTTGTGTTTATTTTCAGAAATCATAATCCGTGCAGAAGTGCAGTCAAAATTTTTCCCCCGTGTTTCAGGGAATGTTCAAATTGAAACAAAATGGACATTCAGGAATATTAATTTTTAAAAAAATAATTTTAAATTCAGTCCATGTTTTATAATCACATGGCATTTTAATTTGTCATTTTGTTATTTTCTGTCTATAAGCTGTTATGTTTTCCTACTATCTGATCCATCAGCTTGTTTCTCCACTGACTAGCTAACATTCTCAGTTGGATAGATTGTAAACAGAAATTAACAGGGGTTGCATAGGAGCTGCCCTCTTCCTGATTTACAGGTTCTTAGTTAGTGGAGGGGTAGTGGTTATCCATAACTTGCATTCGGGGTAGGAATTATCATGCTCTGCGATAGAGTGAATGGATGAATGATTCCTACTCTTAAAGATATTAACCAGATCCTTTCCCAAATAAAGACTAATAACTCAGATTTTTAAACAATCTTCGTGACAGATGAGGGCATAGAGAAGAGTGCATCAACACTAATTAACAATGTCGAATGTATATTCTTCTTAACAGTGATTGATTCTTCTTGGAGTACTATCTCTGCCCAGGAAGTGATGTTTTACACTGCCAGGTTCAGAGGTTACATTTTAATGTACCCTGTAAGTTGTGTTCTCTGAACTCAGTGGAAATGTATTAGGAAAAGTAAATTTCAAGTTGAAAATTTTAGCGATGCTCTCAATAAAATTATCACGAGACTTTAAAAGACTATTTTTTATTCTCCAGTAATAGAGTAGTATAAGAGATGGTTATAGTCCAGCTCGAACAACCTCAAGGGAATCCACGTGAAAGTACGTGCCTATACTGTGACTCTTGCCTCTTAAAAAAATTCTTGTTTTATCTGGAGAGTAGAAATGAGAAACTGTGAAGTAGGTAACATTTACTTAGTTGGATTCCTATTTTGAAGGATTCATATTAACTTCTATAAAATTTATCATCCACAATATTATAACAAAGTGAACGAGTCAATCATTATTATCAGTTTGCTTAAGAAAGTTTGTAATTTATAAAGTATAAACAAAAACTTTTGAGGATTTGAAAAGTTCATTTTGTTTATACATTCTAAAGTAAAACATTCTGCCATCTTCTCCATTTGTTTTAATACTTCGATATTTTGTGTTCTGGGAATAGTAATCCCAAAGTATTAGATCCGACTGTCTTTTTCAGATGAACTTAATATTCCTGTTTTGATTGCTTCACTTTTTTTTTTCTTTTTCCTCTCTTCATATAAGTTTGTCAAATAGAGCTACAATTATTCATTACAGGATGCTGGTAGCATCTTATTGTGATACTGATAGCATCAATACTCTGTACACTAAATGAGAGAGTATTTAATGTATACACTTACAGCTGTTCTTTTATATGACACTTCACACTCCTGCTGTACTTTCAGAACGTTTTGATAGTATTGCAAATTTAATTGGGTAATTAGTTTCCTCACGTTAAGTGCATAACCTTGCATCCGGACTGGTGTTGTGACTAATAATTGGGGAAGAAAATGTAAAGTGAGTGCTTTTTCATAATGCTAATCAAAAATGATTTTTCACCTGACAGTTTTTGCAGTGATATTATGTAATTTCATAGTTACTTTTTTAGATAATCTACTTTGAACCTTTGACAGTATTACACTTTACTTAGCTTGAGAATTATGTAGGTTTTTGTGGTTTTGTTTTGTTTGTTTTGGGGAAGTGTGTAAGCATTTTGGTCATAATTTATATGATTTCTGCCCATCTTCTCATTGTCATGATAGAGAAAGTTTATTAAATGTTAAAGCGTAATCTACTTTACTCTTATGAGGAATCTCTGATTTTAAATTTTAGAGGAAATTAGTTTTTAAATATTAAATTAATATGAAATAATATTAAAAGGACACACACAAAAACATCTTTTTTGAAAAGGTGTGAAATTTTCATGCACGCAGCCTCAGCTCCTTGAATAGCTCAGTTTGCAGGGTGTGGGACAAGCCCCATGCAGGCGACAGAAACGCCAGCGGGGCTCAGAAGACCTCAGCTTTTGTCCTCATGTTGTCCTTTTATCAGCCGCGTGACCCTGGGCAATTCACTTAGGCTCATCCTCATGTATAAAATGAGGGGATTGTGCCAGGTGATTGTAAGTATGTTCTGTTCCTAAAATATGATGACTCACACTATGTTCAGTTGTAAGTCTGTTTAATTGAACATATTTATTGCAATACAACTTATAGAGAGTTTAATTTTAACTTTATGTGTAGTTTAAACCCTTTCTTGTCTTTGCAGAGATGATTTCTTAGGCTCAATTTATCATTCACTCGTTAGATTATTAAAAATCCAAAATGGTACAGGCACTATGGAAAACAGTCTAGAGGTTTCTCAAAAAGTTAAAAATGGATCTACTTTTGACTCAGCAATCACTCTGCTGGGTATTTATCCAAAGAAAACCAAAACAATAATTTGTAAAGATCTATGTACCCCTATATTCATGGCAGCCCAATTCACCGTAGCCAAGATACAGAAGCAACCTGAATGGCCATCAGCAGACGGTAGGATAACAGAGAGATATGATTTCACTTATATGCGGAATCTAAGGAACAAAAAGAACAAACTAATCAAAAACACTCACAAATATAGAGGACAATCTGGTGACAGCCAGAGGGGAGCGGGGTTGGAGGACTGGGAGAATGGGCTGAAGGGTTAAAGAAGAACAAATTCGTAGTTGATAGATGGTCACAGGGATGGGGAGCATGGCATAGGGAATGTAGTTAGCTATGTGGAGAGCCAAAGGAGAGAAGGAGAAATTAGGGGATCATTTTATAAACTATATAAATGTCTAACCAATGTACTGTATACTTGAAACTTATAATAAAAGAAAATCTATTTTTTATGTGCATGGATATGTGCATATATTTAACAACAACAACAACAACAACAACAACAAATCTAGCTAAGATTTTTTGAATTCTTACTACTTGCTAGACATACCCTGAAAATATGATCAGCTTTAGAAAGGTTTTGGGGGGCTCCAAAAATGCATTTCTTTTTAACTTAAAATTGTTCTTGTGCTTAGAATTTAAGTACTTTTCATTTTCTGTGACATTATTTTCTAAAATTTTACATGAATGCCTTAAAGGTTTTTGCAGTATAAACTGATTCAGCAGGTATTTTCTGTTTGCTCTAATGTTGCCCTTCCTTCCTTCTTTCCTTCCTTCCTTCCTTCCTTCCTTCCTTCCTTCCTTCCTTCCTTCCTTCCTTCCTTCCACAGTCTGCGAGCACATACCTACCTGTCTAGGTGTAAGGGATACAGAAATGGACAGAGAGGCAAAAATCCGTGTTCTCATCTTGCTATGTTCCGGTAGAGGAAGATAGGCACTAAGTAAAATATGTAATATGTTAAATGGTGATAAGCATTCTGAAGATAGATAAAATGGGGGAGGGAGGTAAAGGAAGTCTTGGTGGAGAGTTAAGATTTTAAATATGGTAGTTGGGGAAAGTCTGAGATGACACTTAAACAGAGACATAAGGAGGGGAGAAAGCGAGATTTCTAGATACCTGGAAGAAGAGTTATCCGAGTAGACGGGGAAAAAAGATGCAAAAGCCTCGAGGTAGTATTTTGGCCCCCTCCCCACCCCCAGGAGCGTGAGGAGGAGCGTGTGCGTATAGCTGTGTGTGGAGTTATGTGTAAGGAGTAACGAGTGAGAGGATAGTGTTGGAGATGAAGTCAGATACAAAGAAGGAAGGATCTAGGAAGAGGACAGGTCAGGAACATCTTTGCGGGCCGTTGGAAGGGCTTTACTTTCACTCCTTCTAAGATCGAAAGCCACTGAGGGATTTGACCAGAGTGAAGTGATGTAACTTGAAAGGATCACTGCAGTTTTGTTTTGAGAATGTGCGGTAGTGGGTAAGAGCGGCAGCAGGGGAAGCAGGGGCTTTGGGTACAGGCCAGGGGAGAAGCGCGGTGGCGTGGAGCAGGGCGGTGGCCCTGGGAGCGGTGAGAGGTGGTTCGCCCCCGGGTGTGTGTTGGGGGCAGGGGCCCTGGGTTTTCTCACAGAATGGTTGTGGTAGAGGAAAGAAGAGGCCAGATAATGCCAAGGTTTTCTGCCCAAGTAAATTGAATGCTGAAGTTCAACTCACATGAGGAAGAATGCGAGAGGAACAGATTTGGGGTAAGGATTAAAAATTTGATTTTGGAGATGTTAAGTTTGAGGTACTTATTGAGCATCTATGCAGAGAAGTCTAGTAGGCAGTTGGGTATTTGAGTCTACAGTTCAGGGGCAAAGTGCGGTCTACAGATAAAAGTATGGGAGTCAACAGTATATTAATGATATTTAAATCCTTGAGAGTGGATGAACTGTACTTGAGAGTGAGTCTGAAAAGAGAAGAGGTCCAAAGATTAATCCTTTTAAGGTTTGGGGAAGTGAAGAGAGATCAGCAATGGGATTGAAATGTGGTCAGTGGAGGTAAGAGAAAAATCATTAGTGGTGTGTTCTGGAAGCCAAATGTGAAGGTGCTTTAAGAAGAGAGTGACCGACAGACGAGGACTGAGCGTGACTATTCAGGAATTGGTGGCGGCCTTGGCAGGCGGGTTCATCGGAGCGGTGGGGGTGAAAGGAGTAGATTGAGTTCCAGACAGAAGGGAAGGGAGTGAATCGTAGGCAGCAAGCGGGCTAACACGTGTGAGTACTGCCACTGCGCAGGGGGCGGGCGCGCGGGGGCGCGGCCTGGGGGCGCGGGTCAGGGGCTGAGAGCTGTTTCCAAAGGACGGGAGGCTTTCCAGCGTTTCCCGTGTTTCTGGGGAGACAGAGACAGGCACAGGTGTGTGTGTGCAAACACTTGGTGACAGAAAGTGCACATCTTTTTAAATTTTATGAACTTCTTCTATTTTAGAAATAGTTTTGAACGAGTTTCTACATTCGTTACTCTTTAGTTTCTTACGCCGATTCTGATTAAGTGAAGAGGTAGAACACGAGGGGTCCGCGAGAACTTTCTCCACTCCTAACCTCTGGAGGGGTGCAGGAAGTGAGCAAACAGGAAGGGACTAGGATAGAATAGTAGTTTGCTCACTCGATTTTAATAATAATGAGATATTCCCTATTTTTTTAAAACTACGATTCTTCTGAAAAAGTCACTTTTTTTTTTTTAGAGCAAAAATTGTTTTCCTTTGGAATTACGCAAGTGTTCTGTGATTAAAGCTCCTTGAGGCAGAGACTGCCTTGTCTACAGCTGTCTCTCTACTGCTATCTAGCTCTCGGGTGCAGAGTGCTCAGTAAATCCTTGTTATCAGAGACCAGACAATTATTAATTTTCTCCCTCAGTGAAAGACTGAACTACAGACCTTTCGAGATGCTGAAGCAAAAACAATGCGGGTTGTTTTTTTCCTCCCAGGTTTTGCAAAACTCTGAGTCCAGGTTTTTTATTTGCAAGAGTAGTTTAATAACAGCCTCCGTTGGTGCTTATGAGTTGCTAACACATAAAATCATATCAAAAGCTTTCATATTACACACATAGTTCTTTTGAAAACTAAACCCTTAGCCCTAATCTCTAATTTTCATTCAAAATTTTAATTTTAAAAAGATGAGAAATTATGTTTTTTCTTATGGATATTTATTTCATACTGTGTTCTAACACTTTAATGTCTTTGATATAGAGACAGTGTGAGCGCAGACTTCTAAGTAAGGCCACTCGGGCTTGGATATGGGCTCACTTATCAGTCGTATGACCGCGACAAGGTACTTACCCTCTTTGTACCCGCATCTGTAAAGTGGGAATAATAATAGCGCCTGCGTCACGGGCAGTTCTAAGAATTAGGTATACATGAAGCTTCTGGAACCCTGCCTTAGATGGGATAGGTGCTGTATGTGTTGTCATTACTGTGTTTCCCACGCTTCAAATTCTGTCTTCTACTGATGGGTAATGAGAGGTGGTATTACGCAGTCTATATAAATATTTTAATTTAAGGATTTAAAAATAAAAATAAAACATTTTTTGAAATCTTCGATATAAAATATTGATTAAAATTTTGGTCGTAATTAATGTTTGGAAGCCAACCTTCACTTAACTTACAGTTAAGAAGTATATTTTTCTGAAAAATTGTTTAAATTCAGTTGATGGAGGTTGATATAGTTTTGATATCTAATGCGAATGGTGAAAGCCAGTGTACGGTTGCTGTGAATTTTTATCTCAAGTTTATTTTGCTATGTAGACATGTGTCTAATAAAAAAAAAGATGCCACATAAACCATCGTTTGAGTTTGAATGTGCTTCTGTTTTTGGTTGAGGTATAAATGTTATTTCTGGCTGTGTCCTTCATACTTAGCTCTTCTTACAACAAATGGAAAGGCCTTAATTGTGCCTAAGGGAATAGTTAATCCACAGCGGACATATGGTGGACAAACGCTGAGTCTAGTAAATGAAATGAAATTATAAATGGTAAACATATGAATGGTTGCAAAGTCTGCCAGCTATGAAAGATAGAGTATTGTTTGAGATTAGTAAATTTCGTGTGCAGCATAATTATTTTCTCGGCATGTGTTGTATATGTATACATGAATTTGATTAAATGACATGCTCTCAACTTATGTATAAAGCATATTTTTTTATTTTTTTATTATTCGCTAAGCTTTGTGATGTGACTTTGATGTCAACAATAGAGGCTGATGATCTTACATTTGGGGAAAGTTGCTGCTCTTTTGATTGAGGGCAGTTAATTAGCATTAACCCGGAACAGCTCTTGGGCTTTATGGATTTGAGCATTGTATGTGGTTGCACTGCTCCAGCAAAAGGTTAAGTATTAATGGAAAATGGTCACAGCCCTTTTACTTAAAGAAAACATGTTACTTGTAAGTTTTCTTTTGATTTTACTTTTACAGTTACGTTCAATGTCTTCATTCATTTAGCCATCCATAAAGCAAATATTGTTGCACATGCGGTGGATAATAAGTCTTTTTAGGACTACTTGTGTGGTATGTCACAGGTCATTAACTGCAAGTAACCACCTGACTTGAGGGGAGCCTGGAAGCATCATTATAGTGAAATAAGCTTTTATTTAGGTATCACTGCAGCACACTGATTTATTGAAATGTCACCAGTTGCTACTATGAAAATATATTCTCATTATCATTCAGAGAATGGGAGAGAGTAACCACTATATACTATAAAAGAGATATATTGCTAAGAATGGGAAAAAATAAGAATAAATGTTATTGTGGTCTGTGTTTTATCTAATAATTTTAAAGAATTATTTAACTGATTAATTAGGTTAAATTAGATGATTCTTTAGAATCTGTATGTGATTCTATTTATGTGTTAAAGGCACATTCGGAGTTCTCCATAATTTGAAATACCTTAAAATTAAGCAGCATAGAAAGGCAACAGCAAACAATATAACTATTTAACACAGTTCATAAAGGACTAAGTTCTTTCTCTAAGCACATGGCGCTTCCTAGGCACAGATATCATGAATCCATCTTTCAGGAAACTTGTCTTGCCTGTGTAAGATTAACATAATGGACAAAAAATAACAAAAGTAAGGCAACATGTAATCTAGTACTGTTATATCAACGGAAGGGAAAAATTGTCAGTTCTTAATTAAGAGGAATGTGGAACTCAGTCTTTGAAAGTTAGTAAGGTTCGGATACATGAATGGAAGGACTGAATTTTAGGCAAAATGTAACATGTTAAGATAAAGTGTGTTTAGAATTTGACAGAAATCTTGAATCCTTAAGTATTTGATTCATTAAATAGATTCTATGCCAGGTATTTATGATTTTTTTTAGAGCAACATAACCGATTGTGTTAATTTTGATTTTGTTTGGGCTTTATTATGTAAATTATAATAGATAATAGCACTTGGGCATTTTGGAGCTATTTTTTTCCTTCAGCAGTGCTAAAGTAGATAGCTTTATGTTTCTTTAGGGCCAATGCTGGGTTATTTTGAATATGATAATGAAACAGTGTCTCCTTTTGTAAAGCATCTGTTATATGCCAGGCGTCATGCTAAGTAATCTCCCTTTGCAAGACTGAGGGAACTGAGTCTCAGAGTAACTTGCCTATTGTCAAATAGCTAACTGGTAGGAGTAGGAGCCAAGACTTGAGCCTAGCCTGTTTCCCTCCAAAGCACCTCCACTTCTGTCTTGTTATCGGTGAGTCTTGAGCCAATTCAAAGATACTTCTTCATTTGGAATTTAACATCTCTTTGGCGTTTAAAAAAAAATATATACAAACATGTGTATACATGTACCATAACACAGAAAGCAGGTAGGAAGTTAACTTTGCTTTAGGAATGTGGAATTTACAATTCCTAGAGTCCACTGCGTCCAAAGTAATTGAGCTTATTGGAAAAACAGTCCAGAGCCCTTTTACACAATTTTGTTTCTTTGGAATTCGTATTAGAGTTTCTTGAAATGTGAGTTCCATTTCTGTGTTTCTGTTTTTGTGTCCATGCTAAGAAGATCTAAATAACTGAAAAGTATGATAGCCTGTATTAGTTTGCCAGGCCCGTCACAACAAAGTGCTTCAGACTGGGTGGTTTAAACAAGAAAAATTTATTTCCTCACAGTTCTGGAGGCTGGAAGTCTGAGATCAAGGTGTCTGCACAGCTGGTTTGTGGATAGCTATCTTTTCCCTGTTCTTCTTCTCATCATGAGTTTCGGTCCAGAACTCCTCTTATTAAAGATACCAGTCATTTTGGATTATGACTTTGATTTTACCTAATTACCTCTTTAAAGGCCCCATCTCCAAATACGGTCATGTTTTGAGGGACTGGGGGTTAGAATTTTAACATATGAATTTTCCGAGGGGGAGGGAGTTGCGGGTGTGAGGCAGTTCAGCCCGTAACGGAGCCTTTACAGTTTAATATGTCAGAAGTAAATCTCAAGAAGTCATAGAAGTTGAAACTAGAAGAATCTAGGAATCCAATTTCATTATTTACTAATAGAAAACCAAAATTAGAGCGCTTTTGAAAACATGACAATCAGTGGAAATTAAATTTATAGACCATCTTTAAGTATATGGTATAGAAAATGTGGAGTATTTTAAGTGATGAGTCATTATTTGAAAAACTTTTTTCTTTTTTGGTTACTAGGAGACTCAAATGCACATATTATGCAAACAGGAAGAATGCTTCTAATAGTAAATGGTGCCCTTCCCCTTTTTTTCCTGTTCCACTACTTTTAGAATTATAATGCAAGCAAAGGAAGGGTGAAAGTGAATTGATTTAGAGAAACACAATGTTACATACGACTTTTAGAAGCATATCTAACAGTGAAGGGAGATTTTTTAATGAGTATGATAGGTTTAATTCCAAAAGCTTGGTTATTTTACCTGTTTTTGACATATTTTTTCTGTTGACTTTAATAAATATGCATATAAAATACCAATTTTAAATTATTTTTGTAAGATGATAAGATACAAATGAACTATCTGAGAATCTACTGAGCACATATAAATAGTAGCTGTTTTTAATGGGGCGCTCTACTTAATCTTGTTATAATCCATCAGTCTGTATCGTCAAAGATTTAGATGTTCCTTTTTTTTTTCAAGTGGAATGTCACAGAAAATTTTCAGATGCAACAAAGCGGTCCTGTCACACTGTGATCAGTTGCACTCTACAGTACAAATAATTTTAAAATATATGTATGTGATACATATATGTATTATTATTACATATGTATAACCTTGTATTTCTTTGATTCTGCAGGTTGCTTTTTCATTTTCTTGATAGTAATGTGATTTGATACATAGAAGCATTTAACTTTGGTGAAATCCAGTTCATCTTCTATTCTCTTTGATCGCTTATGCTTTAGGTGTTATATCTAAGAAACTGTTGCCTTATCCGAGGTCAGGAAGATTGATACCTACGTTTTAAGAGTTTTATGGTTTTAGCTTTTCAGTTTAGGCCTTCACTTCATTCTGACTAAATTTCCTACATGGCGTAGGCGTCCACATTCAACTTCGCATGTGGAGATGCTGCCGTGCCAGCACTATTCTTTCCCCGGTGCCTGGTCTTGGCGTTCTTGTCAAAACTCAGCTGTCTGCAGATACACGGGTTTATTTCTGGCCTCTCCCTTATACTCCATTGATCTGTATGTCCTTGTGCCGGTACCGCACTGTCTTATATGTAGCTTTGTAGTAAGTTTTCAAATCAGGCAGCGTGAGTCCTGCTTTGTTCTTCTTTTTTCCAGATCGTTTTGACTATTCTGTATCCCTTGCATTTCCATATGAATTTAGGATCAGCTTGTCATTTTTGAAGTCAAGTAGGCTGGGAATTTGATAGGTATTATGTTGCATCTATTTGGGGTGTATTTCCATTTTAACAATATTAACAATATTTTAACAATATTAAGTTTTCCAATCCATGAACATGGGTAGTCTTTCCATTTAATTAGTTTTATTTTATTTTTTTCAACAATATTTTGTAGCTTTCAGAGAATAAAATCTGCAGTTCTTTTGTTAACTTTATTCCTAAGTATTCTTTTTGATGCTGTTGTACTATTATAAATGGAATTTTTTTTTTTAATTTCATTTTGGGTTGTTTATTGCTAGTGTACAGAAATGTAAATGATTTTTTTATATATCGATTGTGGAACCTTGCCGAACTAGTTTATTAGCTTTAATAGTTTTTTTGGTGGATGCTTTAAGATTTTCAGTGTATAAGATTGTGTCATCTGGAAGTAGAGAGAACTACTTCTTCCTTTCCAAAATGGATGCCTTTTCATTTATTTTCTTGCCTAATTGCCTCACCTAAAACTTCTATTGAAAGAGATGATGACAGCATCGAATATCTCTCCATTTATTTAGTTTTTTGATTTTGTTGGAGTTTTGTAGTTTTTCTCTACATGCATTTTTTTCTATAAGATTTAGATCTGATACATGTTTTGTTACATTTATACCTAAGTATTTCATTTTTGGGGTACCAATGTAAATGATATGGTGTTTTTAATTGTAAACTTCACTTATTCATTGCTGGTATCTAGGAAAGCAATTGATATTAACCTTGTATCCTGCAACCTTGCTGACATTCTTGGTAAAATTGATGTAATTTAAAAGAACGCCTTAAAAGTATTACATCTCAGTATACTTCTAGAACATTTCACAGAATGTTAACTGGTTTTCATATTGAATATGATATTCTGGAAGCTAGTTGAAGAAAGTGTTTCACGGAGGGAAGAATCAGCTATTTTAAGTGCTACTGCTGATAAGTAAGGAAGGAGAGGATCAATAATTGATTATTTGATTTAGTAATTAATTGATTATTTGATTCATTGTTTATAAGATCAATTTTGACAGAGTGGTGAGGACAAAAACCAGATAAGATGATTCTTCTGAGCTGTTTATTGTAAAGAAAGCAAAATGGAATGGCGGAGGTGGAGTCAGAATTTTAAAATTGTTTTGCTTTTGTTCTTTAAGATGGGAGAAATTTGTATGTTGATAGAAATGAAATGGAGTAAAATCAATAATATAGGAGAGAGATGGTAGGATTGCTGGAGTGATATCATTTAGTAGTGAGAGGGGATAGAATTTAGTGTCCAAATAAATGGTTTCTCTTTGGGTAGTAGATCATTCATTGATTCATAGTTATAAGAGTTGCAAACAACTGCCTGAACCGCGTATGAAGTGTAAATCTGCTGATTACAGGTCTCTTGACTGTTCCTAGTTTCTCAGTGAATTAGAAAGCATGGTTTTGTTGTGGGTTAAATTTATGTTGCCCTCTAAAAGATCTATTGAAACCCTAACTTTCAGTATCTCTTGAGTGGGACCTTTTTAGAAATTAGGTCTATATAGATGTAATCAATTGAGTTATACTTGATTAGTGTTGACTGTAAATCCAATGACTGATAATTTTATAAGGAAAGACAAATTTGGACAGAGACACAGACGTGTGGAAGGAAGCCACGTGAAGACGAGGCGGAGATTGGAGTAATACAGCTACAAGCCAAGAAGGGCCAATATTTGCTGGTAACCACAAGAAGCTGGGACGAGGCAAGAAAGGATTCTCCCTAGGAGCCTTCAGCGGGAGCATAGCCTCGCCAGCAATTCGATGTCTGACTCCTAGCCTCCAGAACTGGGAGAGAATAACATTATGTTGTATTAAGCCTCTCAGTTTGCTGTATTTTGTTGCATCCATGAGAAGCTAATACCAGTCTTTAACTGAAGTGAGAATAGGGGATGGCTGGATGTTTTGATTTCTCATGGATTTTTTTAAAACTTGCTTTCTTTGACCTAACACTTAAGATACCATTAACCTTCCTTGTCACTTTCGTTGGCTGGTGGATAGAATGTTTCTAGGCCTATTTTCAATAGAGGGAGCATCTTTTTAATACTAGAGTCTTGGTTGTCCTTGCTCTTCTTATCCAGTTCCCTTTTTGAGTGCTGGTTTGGCTGATCCATAGTAACTGCAGACTCGAGGCTAGATGCAGAGGCAAGAGCCTACACCCACTACTCCAGCAGCTCTCGGTTGTGTAAATTCTAACCCCTGCTATAAATCCTTCTACTTTACCACGCACACTGGTTCTCCTGCTTCAATCGAACTTTAATTGATAGTCTACCTGTTCCAGGGTTCATAATAGAAACTTTTAATATTAGATCCATATTTAGAGAGTTATTTCTACCAGCTCATTTTATCTTCTATAAAATTTGCTGTTTCTCTTCTACTTTCTTAGTACTTTTTCCTGTTTTCTTAATTTTTATTTTTCAGTGCAGCAATGTATTCTCATTTTTAGTATTTTATCTGGCATATCAATGGTATTTTGAACCTTAATAGTTTGTTTTAAAAAGTATTGTGCTTAAATGTTTTAAAAACATTAAATAAACAAATGAAAACATTCAAACAGACATAATAGACTTTAAAAACAGTTATTTTATTTTATTTTTTTTTGAACCACAAGACCCATTTAACAAAACAGTAAGCTGGAGAGTATACAGAAAACCCAAAGAAGTTTTTACATTTAGGTGGCCTAGAGTGAGACCGAAGTATCATTTTAAATAAACACTGTGGCTGTACTTTAAATACTCATGACTATTTTGTAACTACCAATTTGTACTTCTTAATCCCTTTTCCTTTTCACCCTCCCCCCTTCCCCCTCCCATCTGGCAGTCATCAAAATGTCCTCTGTATCTATGAGTTTATTTCTATTTTGTTTGTTCTTTTATTTTGTTGTTTAGATTCTACATATAAGTGAAATCATATGGTATTTGTCTTTCTTTGTCTGAATTATTTCACTTAGCATAATACCTTCTAGGTCCATTCATGTTGTTATAGATGGCAAAATTTCATTCTTTTGTATGGCTGAGTAGTATTTCATTTCATATAAGTACCACATTTTTATCCATTCATCGATTGTCTGATCACTGTGTTGTACACCTGAAACTAATATAGTGTTTATGTCAACTGTAATTGAAAGACATTTTTTTTAAAAGGAAAAAATTCAGTGCTATGGCAAAGGCATAGTGAGAGGTGTTTGCGACCAACATGCAAACATATTTTTATATCATGCTATAGCTGTATAATGTGACGTGATCAATTATGAAGGAAGGTCGAAAACTTTTCTGTTTGGAAACTTTAAAGTTTGAACACCTGTTTCAGCGACATGTGATTCTTCATTGGAATTGGTTTATGTATCTTGTTTCTAGCATAATTACATAATATTGGAGGTGGTATATTTTGATTTTTAGGTTGATTTTTTTGTTGCCAATAAAATTCTTTGTAACCATTTAAGTTAATTAACCCCAAGTGAGATTTTATTACAGTGCTTTATTTTCTTCTGAGATACTATATATATATTATGTAATGTAACAAGTAATTGTTGAACAAATTAATTTCTAATGGGGATATCCAAAAATATTATTAAATTTTAATAAAATATATTATTACATATTAGTGGAGTAACTTCATAACTTATTAGAGTACAAGTTACCATTGATATGCTTGTTTAAAAAATCACTTTTATGTCTATATATTTATATCATATTGAAGTATTAGCATAGTGAATTATTTAAAATACATTACTTGCTAATGCATTCTAAGACATCGTTATAGTGGGAGTTATTTTAGAATTATTCTTTAATGGATATTTTTCAGGATTTAAGGTAAATAATAATCAATGTATGTTCAATTTAGAAAATTTGGAAAATGCAGAAATGTATGAAGAAATAAAACACTCATAATCTCTCCCTCACAGAACTAACCACTTGCTAATATGTGTTTGTATTCTTTCAATCTTTTTCTATACATAAGTTTTTTTTCACTTTCTGTTTTTAGCCCATGTATGTTTTCTTTTCATGTAGACTTTTTTTTTTTTTTTTTTGGAAGCTGTGTTTTGAAGAGATATCTAAATTTCTACTGATTAGACGACCAGTAGTCTACTCATTTTTCCATTTTTGATTATTTCTCTGTGATTATTTCTGAATTTAAGAAACATGACTTTTATAGTATATTATAATGGGGGGAAAAATGAACCAGGAATCACACTTAGGAGAATAATAGATCCCAGTAAATTGAGAAAGCAGTAGGTATGGCTGTTGAAGGAAGAAATGGAAAATTCTTTAGTGCTCTAATCTGAGAAGGTATAATGCTTATTTGTTCTAAATTCTCATAGCTTAGTCTTCATCTGTTTTTCAAATAGTGAGTACAGTGAAAAATGGGAATCAGAGTTCAGTAGATTCTCTTTCATTGCTCCCCGATGATTAAAATACTCCTTAAGAAATCTCAGAATTTTATCCAGAAGTACTGATTTTATTTTTGACATATAAGGAAGGAAGGTTGTCAGTTTTTCTGATTAAAAGTTTTTTTTCTTGGAGGAGTCAATAAGAGAAGTATTTTTGTGACTGTTTCAGATGATACATTAATCTGAAAACAGTTACCTATCCAAGAACTATAGTTTTCAAGTAAATCAATTTTATGTAGTTTCTTTACCTACAATATATTTCATATAGGTCGAAGCTTTCTTTTGCCTCTTGGATACAAACGCATGTACTTATTGGTTCAGCTTCATTGAACCATGAGATACATACTTCTGGGGTTTAATTTTAGATGAAAAGCACTATGTGCTGTTATTTGAATGTATTTTAAAGTTAGTGTGTATCATTTAGTAAACACCCCAGTAAAAGGACTGCCGTTTTTAAGTCTTTGGGATTTTTGCTGTATGCATTTGTTTCCTCTGAAGCCAGGAAATTTTCAGTTTATCTTCCAACACAAGCTATTTGCTTTTAAATATGGGTTTACATTTTCATTAGGAGACAGATATTCTACACAAGAATGATGAGTCTTTTGAAAATGAGTACCTGAATGTGGAGTTTTAAAAGTCTTGTCAAGACTGGTTATTAAACCCTATTTGAAAAATAAAACAGAATGTCAGGTATCTGAAAACAAAAAAGTAGTGTTGTTAAAACTTATCGATGGGATTTGTCTATTTTAGTTTCTGTAACAAAGTATTCTTTGGTGTGAAGCCGAACACCAAAGACGATGGTATCACTGCGTTCCTTCTTTGGCCCTGCTCTCCCTCCGACACGGACCTTTATGTCCGCAGAGTTGTAACTGGATATGCTCATAGATTGAGACATGAGCTGAATCCTCCCGTCAGTGGCGATCAGTGTTTTGTTTGCTTTCTAAATTTGTGGTTAAGCTTTCTCTTTCTTCAGGATCTCTTCTTTTTTAAGCATTAAAGATTACTGATTACCATCCTATATTTTAATAAGAATTGGTGAAAATCGATTAAATTTTACACTTAGTCTTAGGTTCAAGAATGAAGTGTTTCCCCTCTCAAAATAACTTTTCTGTTAGTAATGATCTGTAGTTGTGCCTCTTTTTAAGTAGATCCCTTTTACTTTTTTAAAAAATTTTTTTAGAGGAAGCATTTTTTCCGGACAGTTGTCTTACTATTTATTTCTTGGCTTATTGACATATTGTGCTAGCACCATTTTCTGAGAGTTTATTACATTACAGTTTAATCTTAAATTTAAGGGGCATTTTATAATTAAGAAAATGCTTTCCATTTTTATGAGAATATTTTTATGTTTCTAAAATCAAATTGGTTAAAATACATTTTGAAGACCATAAAAATGTAATTACGTGTTAGAATTTGCCCTCGTTCTTGTTATGGTAAACATCTGCGCACATTCAGTTTTCTCTTCAATGTTTTAAAGTATTCACTCATTCATTTGTGCCTTCAGTGTACCAAGCACAGTGGTAGGGGAGCAGTCCGATCGTGGTGGTGTGGGTGATGAGAAAGGGCACTTTATAGCAGAAGTAAGCACTTTACCACTCTTAAGGGATATGTAGGAATGTGCCATACAGAGAAGGGAAAGAAAGAGCAGTCCAGGAAGTAAAAGAATGAATAAAGCCATAGGAGCTAGGGAGTAGTCTGAAATATGAGGGGGACTTACAACATTTTGCCACAGCTGGAGCATAGGGTGTAAGGCAGGAAGCATTGAGAAATGGAGACAATGCTTTAAGTAGTTCATTTTTCTCCTATGACCTATAGAAAAGCCCTGATTAAGCTTTTTAAGCAGAAGATTGATTCAAGCAGTAGTGTAGAGCAGGGGTCAGCAAACTGTGGTCCTTGGCCTCTTTTTGTATGGTCTGCTATTTAAGAATGGTTTTAACATTTTTAAACGGTTGAAAGAAGATCAAAAGAAGGATAACAATTCATGATACCAGAAAATTATATGAAAATCAAATCAAGTTTTAATGTCCATAGTTTTACTGGAACCAGAGCCAATAATGGAATTAAACCAGAAATCAGTAACAGATATTTGTAACATTCCCAAATATTTTGAAATTAAACAGCTCACTTCTAAATAACCTATGGGTCCAAGAAGAAGTCACAAAAAATTAAATATTTTGAATTGAACAAAAATAAAAACAATGCATATTAGAATTTATGGGATATAGCTAAAGCAGTGTTTAGAGAGGAATGCTTACTATTATTAAATGCTTAGATTTGAAAAGAAAAAATTCTCAAAGTCAGTATGACTTAAACTTCTACCTTAACAAAATGAACAACAAATGACAAATCTAAAGGAAAAAGGAAAGATAGAATTAGAAATTAAAAACAATAGAGAAGTCAGTGAAACCAAAAGCTGGTCCTTTGAAAAGATAAATAAGATCGATAAACTTATAACCATACTGATCATTGTAAAAAGAAGACAGATTACAATATTAGGAATGAGAAAGGGGAATTTACTACAAATTCTGCAGGTATTAAAAGAAGAATAAGGGAATATAGTGAAAAATTATATGTTCATAATTTTGACAGTGGAGATCAAATGAAAAAATTCCTTGGAAGATATAAACTACCATAGTTCATTCAGGAAGAAATAGATAACCTGAATACTGTTGTATTTATGAAAAATTTGTATCCATAATTTAAGATTTTTTCACAAAGGCAACTATTGGCCTAGATGCTTTTACTGGTGAATTCTACCAGGCATGTATGGAAGAAATAACATCAGTTATATATAAACCCTCCCAGAAAGCTGAAGAGGTTGCAACACTTCCTGACTCATTTTATAACAGCAGCATTAATCCGAAACTAAAACCAGGTAAAGACACTGTAATAAAAGAAAAGTTTAGACCAATATCTCTCATGAGCATAGCTACAAAAAGAAAAAATCCTTAAAATGTTAACAAATTCACAATATATAAAAAGAATACAACATGGCCAAGTGGGGTTTCGTCTAGAAATGCAAGGCTGGTTGCTATGCAAAATCAGTTAATATAATTTACTATGTCAGGAGGCTAAAGAAGAACAGCCACACAATGATCTCAGTGGATGCCTAAAAAGCATTCGATAAACTACAACATCCATCCATGGTGAAACAGCAACAGCAGCAGCAACAACAACAACAACAACAAAACCAAAAAACTCTCCACAAACTAAGAATGAGAAGAAACTTCTTCCACCTGACAAATGACATCTATGAAAAACCTACGGATAATATCATGTTTAATAGAGAGTGAATACTTTCCTCCTAAGATCACATGTAAGACAAGGGTGTTTACTCTTACCACTCATATTCAATTTCATTCTTGAAGTCCTAGCTATTATAAAACAGTAGAAAAAAGACATATAAGACATTTAAAAAGAAGTCAAAAGTACCAAGTTATCAGATGATATGATTACTGATTACTATCCTATATTTTACTGATTACTATCAGTAAAATCCCTGTGTTGAGAAAATTATACAATTTGTCAGTTGAGGTAGTTCTTACTATGACCCCTGATCTTTGCAAAATCCTGGATATGTTGGTGTCTAGGCATTACAAGTATACTTTTTGTATTCATGCAAGTCTGTATCCGAAAGACATAAGTGAACTTGGACCTTGTTATATCTATCGTGCAAAACATTGGAAGTAAGCCTGTCTAGTACTATGCCAGTATGACATTCTTTAGTAAGAATTTCTGTGGAGAGAGCCCAAAACATGAATTAAAATAAGGAAAGGAAGTTTTTTAATTTTCTCGTTCCTATAAAGGACTTTATCAGTCCTCTCACTACCTTCACAAGTAGCCTATCCTTTGTCCTGGTCTTTTCTTTACAGTTCTTTTTAGTTTCATTATCGGTGTATGTTTCACTAAGCAATATTTAATTTGTTATTTTAAAATTTATATGTATTCCTTTGTGTCTTACGACTTTTGCTCAACACTTGTGATATTCTTATTGTGGTGTGAGACTAGTACATTAATTTTCAGTCCTGTATTTTCCTGTAAAATGAAGGAATATGTATTATTTTAGACATAGTTCATTTTTTTCCTAAGAGCCTAAAAACATTTTTTCTTTATTCAGCAAATACTTTGTGAGTGGCTGTTACATTATGTGCTTTTTTGTTTTTAGCTGCATGTGACAAAGGAACCAAATAAGCAAAGCTTAAACAATAATAAGCTTAGTATTTCAGTGTATTTGATTTCATAAAATTTTAATTTTTATGTCTCTAAAGCATCATAAAAGATTTAAAAGGACAGCCCTAACCTGAGGGGAGTGTTCAGAACTAGCATGGCAGATGTCCTTCTTGTAGAAAGCTGTGCACTTTGATAAAATAAACACTTAAAACAGTAGAAAATGAGAAAAGGAAGAAAGAGACATTTCACAGAGAAATATAGAAACTCGCATGAAGGAAAAATGATAAACTGCAAGGATGTTTTTAAATTTAACTGGATTTACCATTGCTTCTTTGACGACACCTTTTTTCTTTATCTGTTTGTGTTATATTTCTTAAGAAGGTTGGTTTAAGAATCTACATAGTCAAAGTCAAGCTCTGGTAATTTTTTATTTTCTTGCATTAGCAATTCTTCTAATACAATATGATTTACTATGTCATCATAGAAAGACAGCATTAGAGTGTACATGGCAGGGTAAAATAAAACACATGCTTGCAATCAAATTAATGTATTTCATCTGTCTTCAACTAATAACAATCTGTCATGTTATCTATCTGAGTAGGGGCATAAACAGTTTATTTTGTGTTTGGAGTAACTTCCTGGAGGTAGTTAATGTGACAAGTAGTTTGTTTGAATTGAGTATAACCAGATCAACACTCTAGATGTTTCCTTGATAACCTAAAAATTACTGTGAAAATATGTACAAGTACTATATTTGTATTTTTCTTTTACTTCTTTAAGTTAGACAGTGACATATTTTATAGCCATTTCACTGAAAGTATTGTTTCTGACATCATATACAGACTGAGCAGAAATAGTTTATACTTCAGTGTTTTTTTTCATTGACAAGGAATAGACAATAATACAGTTGATTAGCATCATGTAATACTTTCCCTTTTTTAAAAAATGAAGTAATAATTCTGTTATGAATGAAAAACATTCATTATAGAATATGTTCTTACAGCGTGTTGTAAATGAATATTTAGGAAGATAGGAATATTGTAAAGTCCCAGGCCAATACCAAAAATAATATAGTTATTATTATAATGTTTTTCAGAATTTTAAACTTTTACTTAAAATTTCACATCAGTTTGATCAGTAGCCCTGAGTATTATACATTTGATGTGCCTAATTTTTAAGTTGTTTATTGCAGTCGGTACTCCGAATCATCTTTGAAGATTATTCTGTTCATTATGTCAGTAATCCTCTTAATAGATGCAGTGGGTGCCTGAACACCAGTAGACCAACAGGACTGAAAAAGAGACTTGCCTTATTATGAGTGTGTGTTTTAGAAGTCAAAATATATACATAATTTTAAGCACACGTAAATCAAATTTAATAAATTATTAAGGGTATTTGTCATTTTGGGCTATTCGTAATGGGTCACTTTTAAATATGTAATTTTACAATTTGTTCAGCTGCAAGTGCTTTGTTAGGACTTCACAGAATCAAGTGCTAAGGCAAAAAGTATTTTATGATGCTTATGGGCTCAGTTTTATGATTTATAGTTATTAATGAATAATAGTCTTTTAATTAAAGTTCTAAACAAAAATTAGACTGTTACGTGGTCATCCCCAAAGTTGATGTTCTTTGTTCTTTTGGAGACACCAACTGGATTTAGAGGCATGTGGTTCGGTCCTAACCACGGTGCTACTGATGACTGGCACTGGGACTTAGAGTAAGCCATTCTGAGCCTCAGTTGTTTTGTGTGTGAATTTAGAATAAATGTTTTGTAAATTTTGAAACAGAGTTTAGGTTGCTTCCTAAGTCTCTTAAAGTGGTTTTTCTGCACATGCTCTTTCTCTGTTACTTCCTTTCTCCTCATAGTGGCCAAAGCAATTTCTATTTTCAAAATGCAAAGCTTACATGGCGCCATTGGTTACGACCCTCCGATGGCGCCACATTGCTCCCTTTGAGTAATATCCCCATGTTATCCTACTCATTTCTACTCTTGCTCACTATGCTTTTCTGTTTGCCTCGATTGTACTCAGCCATTTTCCTCTTCCAGGTTGGGTTCTAGTTCCAGTGACCGAAACATTTTTTTCCCCCAACCTCCTCTTGGCGGGCTTCTTCTCATCCTTTAGATCTCAGATCAAAGAGGTCTTTCATAACTACCCTATGAAATTGTCATAATTGCTTTCCTGGTTCCTGTCACTCTGTGACTCTATCTGCTCACCTCCCCCTCCCCAGTTTCAGAGTATAATTCTTACGTTGCCTTATTTATGCATTGTCTATCATTCTTTCTCCCTCATTAATGTGAGAGTAAGTATACCGGTTTTTTGTTTTTGTTTTTTGTTTTTTGTAATTCATCACTTGCTGGCGCTTAGCACATAAGAGGTGCTTAATTTTAATGAACGCATTTTAAGGCATTGTTTTACCTCATTTAAAGAAGTGACGAACTGTCCTCTTTGTTACCCGTGACTTCTGCAGCTACAGTAGTCCCCACCTAATGCGGTTTTGCTTTTCACGGCCTCAGTTATCCATGATTAACCGTGGTCTGAAAAGATTAAATGCAAGAATTAAATAATTCATAAGTTTCAAATTACATACCATTCTGAGCAGTGTGGTGAAGTCTCGCGCCGTCCACCCCGGACAGGAATCATCCCTTTGTCCAGCGCCTTTGCACTGTACACAGTCCCTGCCCGTTAGTCACTTAGTAGCCGTTTCGGTTATTAGATCAATTATTGCGGTATTAACAGTGCTTGTGTTCAAGTAACCCTTATTTAATAATGGCCCAAGTGCAGGAGTAGCGATGCCGTCAATTCGGATATGCCAAAGAAAAGCTGTTATGTGCCTCTTTTACGGGAAAAGATGGGTACAGAACAATAAGATATTTTGAGGGAGACCACATCCATATAACTTTTATCACAATATATTATAATACTTTTTTTTTAATTCTTAATATCTCACTGTGCCCAATTTATAAAGTAAACTTTATTATAGGTATGTCTATATAGGAAAAAAGAATAAATATAGGGTTCGGTGTTATCCGCTGTTTCAAGCACTCGCTGGGGTTCTTGGAGCACATCTCCAGGGATAAGAGCGACTAATGTACATGTCTAATCTGAATGCTCTAAACTAATTAATGTGTAGGGCCGGAATGACTTTCGGGAGGAGGAATATGAGCTGCATGTGTATAAGAATAAGACTTGCCATTTTCTATTTTTAAAGTGATGATGTAGATAATGGTAACTCTATGTACAAGATGGCTGGACAGAAAACAGTGTCATTCACGAAATCTCTAGAAGTGCAACATTTTTTATCATTTATAATTTTCTTTTGAATAGTCTCTGACTTTAGAAACAAAGAGTTGTCACTATAGTGAACGGAAGCGTTTCGACTCCAACAGGGCAAAGGAGTTCCTGTTTTGTGCTCATAGTTTTGCTGAGGCGGACTGGAATGTGTGAGGCGAGTTGGGTGAAGGTGGAGCTGGGTATGTTACCTATGCACGTATCAGCTTCTTAGCATCCCTGAAAGACCCTCGTGCCCCAGTCCTGCAGATTTTACCAGCTCTCGGAAGCCGGATTCTTTTCGATGCTTTTGTAGATGTTCCTCTGGTAAGGAATGTGCGCCCTCTCTACCTCCAAAGTTGTCTGCCTAAGTTTTCTTCATCCATCAGGAGTTAACATTGCCGTGTCTGTGAGATCTTTCCTGTTTCCTTAAGTAGTTTGAGAAATTTTCTTTCTCTGTGCTCCTCTTGTACCTTGTTCTAAACAGACCGCGATTTCTCTCTTGGTCTCAGCGTCTCATTGCATGTCTTTCTACATGTGTTTCTCTTAGCCTTCTCAGGGCTTAGAGGGTGCTGAGTAAATAGTTCACGAGTAAATGAAGGATAGATGAACCACAGTAACACTAGGCAATACTAACTGAGTATGTGCCAGTCATGGCTCTGTGTGATTTATATGTATTTACTTATTTTATCAATTACAATAACATTTAGAGGTAGATGCTATTATCGTCCCCATTTTATAGATGAGAAAACCCAAGCCCCATGGCTCTGGAGACCGCGCTCTCTGCTGTCAAGTCCTAATTCCTCTCCACATGAGTCAATGAATAATAGAACCAAAATTTCTTCTACATTTGCCTTAATGCAAACAGTCGAGAAACTCAGAAGAGTTATTTCTTATATGAGACTGGTTCTTACGTATAATCTATCACTCTAGATCAATAAAGTAGTAACAAAGAGCATCTATTGGGGTATGAAAAAATTTTGCTGTAATGACTATGGCGATATGATATTTGACACAATGTGATTATTATCAGAATTGTTTATTGTTTACTAAACACCATGTACTTCTAGTTACTCATTAGACTCTGTCTCTATATCCTCATATGTGGGCCACTTTATCCTGGAAGTTGTTCTGAAAATTTGAACTATCACATAAATTTAGGGAGTTAGTGTTTCATTGGAATTAGTAGGACCAAATGAAGGATGAAAGTGATAGCTTTAGATTCAAAATTCTAATTTGCTGCTTCTAAAAGCTGTGAGCCTCAATAAAATAAAAACAAGATATTTTAAAAACATACGAAGCTAAATTATTGGTTGGTGAAGTGATATGTAATGTCTTCAGTTGGCTTTAAAATAATCCGTGAATTGGGGACATTGATGACACAAGATTGGCCGTGACTTGATAGTCGTTGAGGCATCTTTCCTTGTATCGTCCAACAAAATGTATTGATGGGAATATGCATTTTTGTTTTCATATTGCTTTCCATGTATTACTTGAGACTTTTAATGGCAGAAGAAAGAACATTTCTAGATATGGTCTATTAACAATTTTTTTCCCTAGTAAGGAAAAATGCAAAAGAGTCTTCTCAGTTTATAATTATGTTTAATGTAATTTTGTGACTCTTCGATTATGGCATAACTCAAATTACAGACAATTATAATGCTTAGATCTTTATTATCAGTTAATAACTCAAGACACGGTATATGCACAGGGAGAGGTTCACTGCTAACAAGACTGGATGCAGATTTACATTTTAAATAGTTTTTCTATTAGTTAAGGTAATGCTAGATGCCAGACAGCCCCTGAAGCTGCAATATCTTAGCACAGTAGAAATTTCTTTGTTTACATAAAAACCGAAGCCAGGTAATGCTCATCAGTGGTAGCTCATCTCCTTTTCTGGGACCTAAACCCCTTCTGTTTTCTGGAATTGCATTTCAACAGGTGACTTCATAGGTCACCATGGAAAAGGAAAGAGAACAAAGACTACTATACATGGAAGGTTTTCTAGGTCAGGCCTAGTAGTGGTGCTCATTAGTCCTTTATTTCATAGGTCAGACGTTTGTCTGATGGCCCCACCTAACTGCAAGCCAATGTGGGAAACCGTGTTGCTGGTCTGCCCACCTTATCATTATGTGTCTGTTTTACTCTTCTTGTTAAGAGCGTTGAAGGATCTTGGATTTTCCCCCGCTTGAAGATATCAAGTTACCCTGCCACCACCTTGGATACTGGCAGAAGGAGTGGGAATATTGGGTCAGAGAGAGAAGACTTTTTAGTCATAGCAAGCAGGGTGAGTTCCATGTTTGCATGGGTTCCCCATGCCCCCCAAGTTTCACCAAAGCAATGTAGCAGTGTCAGAGGACCTATGTAGATGGTGTCCATGCAGTGATCACAGCTGAGGAACCCTGAGCTTAGAGAACCTAAGTCTTTTATAATGGGCTACAAAACAACCTCTGACCTTGCTCTGGAGGGAGCTGCTATGTTATAACAGACAATAAAAAGCTTGCAGGGCCATTCTGAGGGAGATGCTTACCATGCAAACATTCTTGGAAAGAGTTCAAAACAAAAGCTTACATTTAAAATTTTTACTTTCCCCAATTTTAATTTTTAAAAATTTATTTTAAAAATTCGGGTATATTTTTCCTGTTATTTATGCACATATATGTTTACAAAGTAGAGATTTTCCTATATGCACAATTTTGTACTCTACTTTCAATTTAATATTCTGTACTATTGTGTATTTCACCTAACAGTCTTCTTTTCCTAGCTTTATTGAGATATAATTGACATATAACATTGTATAAATTGAAGGTATACAGTGTTGATTTGATACACTTATGTATTACAAAATGTAATAGTGTAAGCTAACATCTGCAACATGTCACAGAATTATCATTTCTTTCTTGTGATAAGGACATTTAAGATATATATATTTTTTAGTAACTTTCAAGTATATAATACAGCATTTATTTACTTAATCACTATGTTGTATGTAAGATTCCTAGAACTTATTTGTCTTATAGCTGGGAATTTATACCCTTTGACCAACATCTCCTTTTCCCCCCTACTCCTCCTCCTTGGTAACTACCATATTAGTCTTCTTTGTTTCTATGAGTTCAGCTTTTTCTGATTCCACATATAGTGATATACAGTATTTGCTTTTCTCTGACTTATTTCACTTAGCATAATGCCCTCAAGGTCTATCCCTGTTGTTGCAAACAGCAGGATGTCCCTTTTCATGACTGTGAGAGAGAGTGAGAGCAAGCTAGCGCGCGCGCGCGCGTGTGTGTGTGTGTGTGTGTGTGTGTGTGTGTGTGTAACATCTTCTTTGTCCATTCATCCATCCTGTTTCCATTTCCTTTGGATATATACTCAGAAGTGTGACTGCTGGATCATGTGATAGTTCTACTTTTAATTATCCGAGGAACCTCCACACTGTTTTCCTTAGTGGCCGCACTAATTTGCATTCCCCCCAGCAGTGGTGAAAGCTGCTCTTTTCTCCGAATCCTTGCCAATGCTGGTTATGTCTTGTCTTTTTGATAATAGACAGTCTTAAGAGGTGTGAAGTGATATCTCACTGTGGTTTTGATTTGCATTTTAATGATGATTGGTGATGTTGAGCACCTTTTCATGTACCTGTTGGCCATTCGTATGTCTTTGGAAAAATGTCAGTTCCTCTGTCCATATTTAAAATCAGATTGTATATTTTTTTGCTATTGAGTTATGTGAGTTATTTATATATTTTGGAAAATAACTTCGTATCAGGTATGTGGTTTGCAGATATTTTCTCATATAGGCTGCCTTTTCATTTTGTCGACTGTTTCCTTTGCCATGCAGAAGCTTTTTAGTGTGATGTAGTCCTACTTGTTTATTTCTGTTTTTGTTGCCTTTGTGTCAAATCCAAAAAAAATTAGGGCAATGATATCACTTAAGAGTCTTAATGTTTATGAGTTTTAATGTGTTATATCATAATTTAACTGTCTTTATTTTGGGACATTTATATTAGTTTCAATATTTTTTATTGTTATAAATAACTCTGTGGTAAAGATCTTAATTTATAATTCCTATTATGCATCCCTGATGTTTTCCTCAAGATAAACTTTTTCAGGTTGTGTTACTTGGTCATAAAATATAAATGTTTGTAAGGCTCAACACACACTTCCAAATTGCTTTTCCCAAAGCCAGCAATACCAGCTCTTATCAACACTGCATGTTCTTATGTGGTCTCTCTCTCTCTCTCTCTCTCTCTCTCTCTCTCTCTTCCTTTCTTTTTATTTTATTAATTTGAAAGGTAAATATCAGTACTTCATTTTTTTTTAGTTGCATTTCTTTGTATGCGAGTGAGATTGAATAGTGTTTTCACAGGTTTATATGAATCATTTAAAAAGGCCTTTAAGGTAGCCTAACATTCTATAAAAAATAATGATTAGTTACATCTGTGGGTAAACGTCACTTCTTATTGGGTTTTTAATATTTCACGAATCCCTGAAATATGCTTTTGTTGATCTTTCTTGCTATAAACCTAAAGTATAAAATATGAAAAGTGTAATTTGAATTTTTAAAATTCATTAAACAAAAAAATTATGTATATTAGTCTTTCAAACAGCTTTCAAAGTTGTATCAATATTACTCTTGTTAGCCAAAATTGGATTCTCTTTGAACTTCTATTTCATGTACCATGCGATTTTTGGAACACAGCAGATAGACTTAGCATCTTGATTTTTTTTCTTTCCATTCTAACGTCCAAGTCAGATAACAGTATGAGTGAGCCACGTGATTTTTTACACAGTTGGTTTTGACAGTAAATAAGATTTTGGATTTTCTTGCTCTTTCTAATACACTCTTAGAACTTTTTTTTTCCCATGCCTTTATTCCTATTTTTGTTAGCTGCATAAGCAAGCCCAGGACATTGTTCTCATTGGTTTGCCTCCTGCCTTCTTACCCTGTCCAGCTCCGTTCTGCCCTTTTCAGGCCCCAGCTTCTAGTCTTTTGTAACTTCTGAGACCCGCTAGGCCTTCGATAGCTTATAAGTAAGAAGTCAACAAAAATCCCTGTATTCTCAACATCTTCCTTGAACCAAAGTTTTAAACTTCTTGTTCTGTCCCTTGGCTCTCTAGTAAGGGTAGTGTTGTCTTGTCTTGAGGAAACGTTCATTTTTTCCTACTGTATGTACCTCATCGCTAGGACCGGAGGTGCGCTAGGGTCCCTTCATGTTCCATGTTGCTTTTTCCAGATCATGTTCCTTTATCTTCCCCTAAAAAGCCTTAGATTTGAATATTAAGCTCTGTGATTATACTTCCTGGCACTTACATTCTGGAGTTATCAGCCAATATCTATACCATTGCCTGGAGTTTTTGAAGATTTTGGCTTCTTGGTCACAGTCACTCAGTTACCGTGCTGTCATGATGCATTCACATTACCCTTCCGAGACCTCGGTCTCTCAGTTCCTTGAATTCGTCGCCTCCAGTCGTCTTGTCTCCTGCCATCTACACTGACAGTTGTTCTGAAGACCTAGTCAATATCAGTTTCTGTGCCCTCTTCATAACGTCAGGTTCATGCATCCCGGTTTCTGTCTATTATGTCCTGTCTTTCTAGCTCACTTTCTTTAGTAACCCAACTTTAATAATTTTTAAACCCACACAAGACCTTAAAATAAATTGATTTAGCATTTTCTTATTCTCCTCAGCCCTCTTCTTGATCACCTTAGATTCAATGCTCTGTCAGTATAATCACTGCATTGCATTCACTGTCTTCAACGTACCTGCCCCTTTTTGTCAGTTATTGTTCATGGTTGGGAAAAACCCAACTCTACTCAAATGCAGATCTCTATCCACCCATGCAGCTAAATGAACGTGGCTGGAGCAAAAGCTACAAAACACGTTTCGTCTCGTTTTAAATCCAGATAAACTATCTTCATTCAAGTGACTTTTCTGTGTCTTTCACATCCCATGTCAAACCCATCCGCATTCCCTATTCACTTTTTATTTCAAAATATATTGAGAGTCTGCCTCACTTTCGACTACCTGTCTTGCTATCACTCCTGTCCAAGCCGTCACCCTCTCTTTCTTAGATTATGGCCTCCTCAGTGGCTTCTCTACTTTTTTTTTTTTTTTTTTTAACATTTGAGCCTTCGTAGTTTATTCTCAATAAAGCAGCCACAATGGATCTTTTAAAATGTGAGTCAGATTATTTATTCCCCTAACAACCCTCTAGTAACTTCCCATCTCTCTTCCAGTGGTCTGCACACTCTGGTCCCTGGCTTTTTTAAAACCTCATTTCCCACTGTTTCTTTTACCAACTCGTTTTAGTGTCTCTGGCCGGCTTTTCTTTGAATCTGCTAATGAGTGTAATCTTCTTTTAGGGCCTGTGCACTTTCTGTTCCATCTGCTTGGGAAGCTTTCCCCCTGATTACGTTGCTCTTTAGCCTTCTTAAGTTTTTTTCACCTGTTTAAAATAGCACTGCCCCTATGTTCTCTTTGTTTTTATCCATAAGATCTATCAGCATTTGCCATATTTGATTTGTTGGTCCTTTTCCGTTCATTAAAATATAAGCATCCAGGATAGGGCCTAGCACTCAAATATTTATTTATCGAATGAATGAATGATCAATAAAATGGTTATCCATTGATATTGTTAAGCACATGGCTAAACAGAGTATAGTATGGTTGAGGTGAAAGAAGTCGCATGGATACACCGGTGATGCCTTTGCTCTTCAGTTGCTTAGCTATTGGAAGGGTGTGCACCGAAGTGTTAGCAGTAGTTGTCTTTAGCAATGGCGTTTTTAACTATCATAATCTCTTATTGCTATCTTTATTAGGAGAAAACTTGCTTGGATGGTGAATCCCGCAATGCTATAGATAAACTTAGGTGATAGTTAGGGAGTTGTGGGGAGGGGTAGGGATAGAGGAAGAAAAGAAAAAGAAAATACTGTGAGTAATGATGGGCCGCTCCATTAGAAAAGACAAATACACACACACACACGCACCCCTCCCCCTCAAATGACACTTCATTTTCAAAAAATTGGGTCGTGGTTTTATTGGAGATTTTTCCTAGTGACATGATTTGTTCTTACCGTTGTTGAATTAGGAAAGTATTTTAGCTTCAATATTATGATAAACTAGATGTATAAATGTCAGTGCTAATAGCTTAGTATTTTAGTCTTTTACAAATTGATGCTTGTGGTATCTGGACATTTTCTGGCCTGTGCTTGTAAATAAGGTCTCAGTGATGTTAAAGAAACAGCAACTTGTAGGCAGAAAAGAAAAAAAGCTTCACATTATCCAGGCTGAGCAATATAAATGGGCTCAGGAATTCCCCCACTAAGTCAGAAATCTAGAGAAAGATTTCTTGCACCTACAAACTAAAGACCCTAAATATAATTTTAAATAAGATCTTTTTTATATAGTATGAGAACATTTTTTGTTGTTGTTGATAATCAATTGACACTATTATGTATGCTTACTAGATTTGCAAATTCACAAGTTTTTATAAGTCAGTTGGGTCCCTTCCTCAGGAAATCAGTTTAACTTTTTTTTTTCTGTATTGACTCAAAGAGCCCAGTTGTCCTTAAATCCTGTGAATATATTTGCCTTTTAATTTGACGGCATTGAGTCAACACTCTTATAGGGTCTCTAGTGTTGTAAAAAGAGAAACTGTTCAATAAAGGATCCCATTTGAAAAAATGGACTGTGCCGGATAAAACCGGTATTGGATATGAGTACTGCGCTTCGCTTTAAAGCGTCTGCAGCTATTCGAGGAAATAAACGCCCATTACTCCCCACATGCATGCTTCAGCCTTGGAAAGCAGCCGAGCTGTGTCTTCGTGAAGTTAAACCATGGCTGTACATAAATTAAAATAAACAAACTGGGAAATATTGATATCTTTTTAGCAGATAATTCTATATTTGAATTAACATTAATATTATAAAGCTTGCAGAACCATTCTAACTATTAAAGTAATTACACTGTTTTAATCAAGTATGCTTGGATAAGTGCCTCTTTCAATTAATCACTGTGTTTAAACACATTATATTAAGTAAATCTTTTTTTGAGTATCATCACTGTGCCTGATGCTATATAGATAATAACTATAGCTTTCACTTTTCGAGCACTTATCACATGCTGGTCATTTATACTATACATGGATTAATTCGCAAAGACTCTATAAAAGGTAAGTGTATTTGTTAGTCTCTGCTTTTAGGAGGCAGAAAGAGGTTAAAGAAGTTGCCCAAAATTACACAGCTAGTGTCTAAGTTGGGATATAATATTGGAAAATAAGTCAAACTTAAACATGTTAAAAATATATTGATTGACTAATATCAATTTTTTTCTGTGTTTTTTTGTTCACCTTTCTAGTTGATTTGGAGCATATTCGAACAGTAAAACCTGAAAAACATTTACGATTTTGCCAGGACAATGGTTTTAGTAGCCACTTTGTCTCAGCAAAGACAGGAGACTCTGTAAGTAAAATAAAAAATTTTGAATATTTAAAATTAGGTTTTACTTTTATTTCCTAATGTGCATAGGAAGTATACTTCTGCTACTTAACTTTTGGAACAAATCAATGCCTATTGAAGACATAAAATAGATTAGATATAACATGTTTATTCTGTTTGTGATACTTTTATAATTAATTCAACATAATTTTACAGTTATTTAGGGTATTTAAAAATATGAGTTTGAAAAGAATATAAATCACCCATAATCTCAGCATTCAGAGATGACCATTCATAACCTTGTATTATTCCTTTTAGTCTCCATTTTCCGTTGCACACAGATATTAGTGCCACCACCAGCAGATTGCATTTACTCAATGTTTACTTTGTGGCAGGCACCGTACTATGACTATCTCTATTTTATAGATGAGTCTTAGGTTATGTAATGGGGGTCTACGATATGCAGCTATAAAGTGGTGTAGACAGAGTTCGTAGACCTAAGTAGTGACACTTCGCAAGGACTCATTGTAGTAACTATACTAAATATTTAGTTGAAAAAACTAAGATCCTAATTTAGAAATAATTTTATGTCTTTTTTGTTTAATATATGTATCTGTAGAAAAATTTGCCATGTTATTTAATATTACTAAATAGATTTAATAATTCATTAGATTTAATCATTAAATATTCAAAAATTCATTAAACAAAATTTCTGTTATTAGACTTATAGATTGTTTTCAAGTTTTGACATAATATAACATAATGTAAAACTTTGTCTATAAGCTTTGATGTTTTCATCATTTCTTTAAAAATTTAAAAAAATTTCAATTACAGTTGACATGCAATATTATATTAGTTTTGGGTGTACAGCATAGTGCTTACACATTTACATAACTAACAAAGTGATCCCCATGGGCATTTCCTTTACATAGATTTCCTTTAAAAGGAATTGAAACATATTGCCAAATTGCCACCAGCACTGTATGAGTGCCATACCACTGTATTCTGTTTTAACATTCTGGATTTATTTGTTTTTAAATCTTTGTGCATTTGGTAGGCAAAAATTAAGATATTTTGCTAATGACCATTTTTATATCAGGGATAACAGCCATTTGTCACAATTTTTGCAGATACTCACCACTGACCAGATTTTTATTTATTTATTTTTTGACAGTTTCAAGCAAAGGAAGTTTAATTTCTTTCTGTGGTTTACTCTTTTTGATATTTTTCCTATATGATTTCCTTCATGATTTTTGTGCTTAGGATACGTATTAAATAACATAAAGGATGTTTAATTTTTTGCGTGTCTGACTCATTTCAGAATTCGACCTCTGGACCCCTTTCCCCCAGGGCGATGTGGAGGGGCACAGACGCACACATACCATTACAAGTTTCGTATCAGTGCCTTGTGATGGGGCCGCCCACGGGTTGGGCTTCTGCCCTCGCTCCAATCTTACTAGGGGTCTTTGCCATTTTGGAATTATTTTAACTTACATTGTTTTAGCTTGTGTTTAACCACTGAGTACTTTTTACATCGATGCACCATTAAAAAGTTCTCATTCCTTTCTTTTCTTTTGAAATGCAACTTTGAAGTGGTTTGTTCTCGTGGAATCACTTGGGGACTGGTGGTCATCTCGACTCTCGTTTACTTCTCATTGCTTGAGGAGTTGAGCTCCCGGCTCGGTGTACCTTCTCTGGCACCACCTTTGTCATTATTATGCTTAGTGACTTCAGTGTCTTTTTTGTCCTCCACCCGCCTCAACCGCTCACTCCCGCGCACCGCGCGCCGTCCTCGCATCCCTGCGGTCCTGTTGTCGCGTGTCTTCGTGTCGGGCATCCTGGCGGCTGACTGCTGTCCTGTCGTTCCAGCTCCTGCCCCTGACGGCCCTGACCCAGTCAGCCCGCAGCCCCAGCAGGACCTGCGAGTCACGGGTCCTGGCGCCTTTTCAGTGTCCCTAGCCTGCTCGAATGTCCTCGTTTTCCTGTCTTCCTGACCTCGGCCTCGTGGCCAGTCAAAATCGTTGCCACGCCTGTGCGTTCCGTTCTCTTTCCCCTCTTTCACTGTGTCGGACCCACCTGGCTAAGCCTCAGCTCTGGTTTCAATCACTTTTTCATAGTGACCAATATATTTGATCAGAGAAAGCACAGAGGCATGCTGGAGATGTCACCTAAAATTCACGATCACTAACCTTATAGGGCCCGAGTGCTGTTCCGTGATCACGTGATCATACCCCCTGTTCCGAGGCCGCCGGCCTCCTGCCTCCGCTAACGGCCGTTCGCGGCTTCTCTCCTCTCTCAGATCCTCAACAGGCTCTTGTCTGCCTTCTTCTGGCGACTTCGTTTCCTATTTTCTAATAAATTTGAAACAAACAGAGGACAACTTCCACATCCGTGCCACCACCTCCTTCCCCCACTGCATCCGTTCCCATGCGTCCTGCCCTCTCCTGGTCACCATGGGGCGGACCGTCTCTGACCCTGGCTAGGGCCGGCTCTTTGCCGAATGCCGAACATCGCTTAGTACATCTCGCTCCTTCCGGCATCATCATTTTGTTTCTCTACTGGGTTTTTCTGTCGGTATACAAAATGTTATGACTTACCTTATCATAAAAGCAAGAAAACTCTTGGTCCCACGTCTTTCTCTAACTCTTGCGTTCTTTCCCCACTTTCCAGTGGAGTATTGAAAGAGTAATCTCTGGTTCTCTCCTCCAAGTTCCTCTTGAACAGTTCCAGTCGGACTTTGGCCCCTAATATTTCACCCAAACTTCTGTTGTTATCAAGGCCACCAGTGACCTTATTGCTAAGTCCAAGTCCAAGGGTCAGTTCTTGGTCTTCATCTCACTCAGCTTAGTTGTAGCATGTAAAATACTTGATTGCTCGCTCCTCTTGGAAATACGTTCTTCGCGTAACCTCCAGGATGCTGACCTCCTGGTTTTCCTCCTGCCATGCACGCTCTCTCAGTGCCCCCTGCTGATTCCTCCTTATGTCTCCATCTTATAAATATTGGCATACCCTTGGGCTCAGTCCTCGGATATTTTTTTTTCTAAATTTCTTCACTAGTGACCTCATCCAGGCTGATGGCTTTGACCAGACCTTAGATATCTATCTAATGAGCAGCCCCAGTTTAATTCAGGACCAGAACTGAGCTCTTGATATTCTCTCCTTGAATCTCTCGTAGTCTTCCCACCTCAATAAATGGTAGCTCGTCTGCCAGTTGCTGAGGCCAGGGTCGTATCGGAGCCATCTTTGACTCCTTTTATTCTTTTATACCCCACATCTATCACCCAGTCCTGTTGCCTCTACTTTCAAAATATGTCCAGACTCTGGTGACGGTTTCTTACCATCTCCACTGCTGCCACTTTGTTTCAAGCCTCCGTCCTCTCTTGCATCAGTGTCTTTGCTGGCTTCTCTTTTGGCACCCTTGATCTTCTCTAGCGAATGCACAAACAGCAGCCAGATTGAACCTGTCGAGATAGAAGTTACATCAGGCCACCCTCCCACGGCTTCCATTTTACTCAGTAAATGCTGATGTCCTTTCGGTAGCCTGCCAGACCTTTCGTGATCTGTGCCCCCTTAATCTCTTTGTTTGTTTTCTTTTACAATCATCCTCTTTCTCTCCATTCTACTGTACTAGCTTTCCCATTTTTCCTTAAACAGTGAAACTATAATATATAATAATGTATCGGAACTATGATATATAACACTTTTTGGGGTACAAATTACATAAGCCTTTTGGAGTGTATATTTCTTTTTGACTAGAAATAAATTAATACAATTTCGGTAAGTATCCAGGACATAATCATGAGATACAAAGGGATAAAAAAATGATAGTATACTTACGAAGCCAAGACAAGTTATACATTACAGATAACTTCTAGATTGGAGCTCTAGGAAATATAGTGGACTCAGCATAAACTAACTATGTGTGAAAAGGCTACTTATAAAAAACTATTTGTAGATTTTTGTTTAATGATAGTGGAGAATAGTGCTCCTTTACTCTGAAGTGATAAAATGCAGTAAGGATTACTAAGTTGTTTTCCTCAAGAGGTGTAGAGAATTAATTAAATTGATGAGAGCCACAAAGATTACTAAATGGTTGGAAAATAAGACCTTTTAGGGTAGGCTAAAGCCAGACTGATCTAGAGTTGGGATTGAAAAACCCAGGAAGTAGAGTGTACACTAATGTATTTTTATTTTCTTCATGAATTATAGAAGTTTTTTTTTTGCTAGTATCTTTTTAATGTGGTAGCTCCAATTATCTAATATTAAATCTTTAAAAATATAAATTTTTAGGAATAAATATTTGTTTAGACCAAGTCACTGAATTGTATGAATTTTTAAATTATGGGTTTAACCATTCGAAAATGATTACACTTAAAATTTTGCTGTATTTGACAAATAAAGCTATTTTTAGAGTAACTTGGTACATCATATTTCTGAAATTCTTGCTGTTTATCATTGTTTAGAAAGTTCAATTTGAAGGTAACTGAAGTATGCCTGTTTTAAATCATTTAAGCCTATTTTTGTTATGTAGGTCTTCCTGTGTTTTCAAAAAGTTGCTGCCGAAATCCTTGGAATCAAGTTAAACAAAGCAGAAATAGAACAGTCACAGGTGATTATATGAACTTTATATTTAAAAAAAAAAAAAAATTGATTTCTTAAAAGACGTTAATTTTCGCCCCTGAATTCTTTCACATTTATGCATTCTTTATACATATCCCTGAAAGCTTTAGAAAGAGATTACGTTTATGAATCAGTATTTATTGCAGAAGATGGAGGATGTTAACTTTTTGTCGAATATGATACCCTCAGAACTTCATGTCGTCCTCTTTGTTGGAAAAATGAAGCTAATATAATATAAATTTCGTCGGTGGTTAAATAATGAGTTAAGGTGATGACCATGCTTCATAGTTCTTCCAGGATCACTATACAGTATTTTAAAAGTATTTCGTACGGAATCTCAACTCTATTTGGTATTTTTCATGTTTTCATTGGTAAACATTTTTTCAGTTTTTGTTGTCTTTGCTCTCTATCCAACCTTCTCTAAACCATCCTCCACTATGATGATGTCAAGTATTGATATTATTGTTAATTTAATAATGGTATTAATTATTGAGGCTTTCTGAATTCTTTCACTAGTCCTAGACAGTTTTCTTCGACTAAGAAATAAACATGGATACCAACAGCCAGGTATTTAAAAATGCCACTATGATAGCATGCCAGCTCACATATTTGGTAGAATAAAAAATATCAGAGTTAAGAGTCCATAGTTTAAAGTTAAGCTTTAGAAGTGGTTAGCTTAAAAGCAACAGAAAAATTACAGTTTTCCTGAATCTTCTCCACTCCATTCCCACCCCATGCAGCTAAAAAAGTGTATTCATCTTTTCCTATTTTTAAATTTTTCTTTAATTCTTTTAGAGTTAGTTCAGTGTATTTTCATAGTGTCTCTCTCTCTCTGTGTGTATGTGTTTTAAAACAATTAGGGCAAATATTTATTGAAAAATTTTGTGCTGATGTGTCAGCTTCTAGGACTCAGTTAAAATATTTGGAATTCTGGACATCTGCTACTTTTATTTGTCATTATTCAAAAGACATTTGTTTTAGCACTTATATGGCCAGGCATGGTTAAAATATTTTATGCCATGTAAATTACTCCCAGGCACATAAAAACAATTACTCGTTTTGAGTCTATGAGGAGGAATACAAGAATGAGAAGTCACCATGATTCTCTTGATCGCACAGAACTTGGCAGAACCCAGAGGTCAAGTACTTCCTCTGCTTTTTAGCTTTTCTTTCAAAATGGCGTTTGAAAAATAATGTCTAGTTAGAGAGTCCATGAATGAGTATCAAATAATCATATACTTGTTGATATTTTCTAAGATATTGTTGCTGCCTCCAGTGAGGAAAATTAATATGTGCCAGGCGCTGCAGTATCTCATTTAATCCTCATAATAACTGTGGAGCAGGTGGCATTTTACTATTTATTTTATGGGCAGGAAACAGACTGTGGAAAGGGTAAGTAACTTGATCCACTACCCTGTACTTAGGCAGTGGTGGAGCTAGGATTTTAACTCAGGCTTGTTTGACAACAGTGCCCTAGAGTTTCCACTCCACCATAGTGGAAGAAGATTTACTGGGCAATTTGGAGTGTGTGTATGTTGGGGCGGGGGGGGGGCGGGGCGGGTAAGAAAATGGCTGAAGGAGAGGCTGGCATGAACAAATTAAAAAGCTTAGGTTATATTTTGGAAAAGAGGGAGAATTTGGTTAAAATAAATGACTATTCTTGTTGGAGTGTGAGGGAATTTGAGAAAAGATTATGGAGATTTATGAATACCAAGGTGATAAATTTTATCTAACATTGACAGTAGAAAATAATTTTTTAAGCAGGGGAATAAGTGAAAGCAGTTTTTAGATAGGAGTAATCTAATTGGTTGAATGAGAAAGAGATTTAAGCAAGGAGATTAGTTATTGCCCTCCGCGTGGTAAGGACCAGAATCAGGGCGGACAGGAAGGAATGGATATGAGAGACATTTCAAAGAAGAATCGATAGGTCTGATGGAATGACTGGATTAAGGAGAGAAGGAGAAACTCAAGATCACTTTGAGATTTCTCACCTGGAGGAATGGAGAAAGGAGAGACCCCGACGCTGATGGGCCCTCCGTGGAGGAGAAAGCGTGCTGGCGTCCGAGCGCTGGGGTGGTGCGTAGGTTGGGTCATAACTCAGAGATGAAGTCAGTTGGTACTTTTCAAAGGCAACGTTTAAGGGAAGCTTTGTTAATATTCTCAGTTCACTCTTAGACTTAACCTCTAGGCATATTTTAACTGAAGAATTATCAGATGTGTTCACTATGTAGCTCTCTAACCTCCCTGTACACCCTACCTTGTTTATTAGTGCACCCCATCTCGTTTATTATACCACGAGGTCTAATTCAACCTTCAGCTTGTCGATAGCATTTACATTGAATCCATTCATTTGAAGATGAATGACTTACCTTCATGTAGGTAAGCTTCAGTTTACTTTCTTCAGCCTGATGAATTTGATGCCTTGGCCAAATAAATTATTGATTTCATAATTAATATTTCTAAGTGGAAACATTTTTGAAAGTATTTCTTTAAAAGATGTTTCTAGGAATGTACTTGCAAGCTGAGTTGAGCAGTGTTTTTTTTCCTTAATTAAAATATATTTGACATATAACATGCAAATTTAAGGTGTATCACATGTTAATTTTGTACATTTATACATTATAATATGATTGCCATTGAAGTAATAATAAGCACCTCTCTAACATTATATAATTATTTTTTTTAGTAGTTGGAATATTTAGATTCTAGTCTCTTAGCAAGTTTGATGATTTTTATACAATATTGTTGTCCGTATTCCCTGTACTGTACATTATATCCCTAGGAATTATTTACTACTCATTGTAAATTTGTACCTGTAAACACTATCTGTCCTGTCCCCCAACCCTCCATCTCCTGATAACTACCATTTTATTCTGTTTTCACAAGTTTGGCTTTTAAAAAAGATTCCACGTATAAGTGATATCATACAGCACTTGTCTTTCTCATGTGTGACTTATCTCACTTAGCATAATTTGCTCAAGCTTCCTCCATGTTGTCCAAAGTGGCAGGGTGTCCTCCTTTCTCATGGCTGAATAATATTCCATTATGTGCATGTGTGTGTATGTACATATCACATTTTATTTATCCATTCCTCTGTTGTTGAACACTTAGGTTGTTTCAATATCTTGGCTATTGTAAATAACAGTGCAATGAACAGGGTAGTGCATATATCTTTTTGAATTAAGTGTTTTCATTTTTTTTAAATGCCCAGAAGTGGAATTGTTGGATCATATGGTAGATCCATATTTGATTTTTTGAGGAACCTCTATACTGCTCTCCATAGTGGCTGCACCATTTTCCATTCCCACCAGCGGTGCTCACGGGTCCCCTTCTCTCTGTATCCTCGCCAGGTCTCTCGTGTGTTCTTGATGGTGGCCATTCTAACAAGTGAAAAGCAATAGCTCATTGTGGTGTTAATGTGCATTTCTCCGATGATTAGTAGTATTGAGCATCCTTTTCATGTACCTGTTGGCCATTTGGATGTCTAGGGTCAGGAAAACAAAAAAAAAGACAAAGAAGTTCAGATTTTATGTGAAAGTAAGCGAGTGAGCTCATGTCTGTTTATGTGGGTTTTATACCATTTGAAAAATTCCTGAGGGAATTCGGGGTAATTTGAAAGTGTTTTTGATTTATTTTATAGAGAAGGAGGTAGATGGTAGACTCACTAGTCACGTGGAAATCGATGTTACAGTAATTTAGTTTGTGACAAAAATATTTATAATAAGGCTTCAGTCTTAGTTCTATTCACTGATTATTTAAAGAGATTTAGTTGTTTTAGCTCTAACCTAGATCGTTTCTGTTTGGGAGTTTTATAAAATGAGTTATCAGCACACTTTGCAAGTTTTGTAAGGAAGAGAAAGAGGAAGAGGAAGAAAAGAAAGGGAATGCAGTTTATGCATACAGCGAACATTTTCGAGGGTCTTCTTTTGCCAGGGACCACACTAGAATCTGGGGTTACAGAGATGAGTAAGTTAAAATCCTCGTCCTCAGGGAGCTCCCAGAATCAATGGGACAGACAGATATTTCAGCACTTAAGTACACTCTCGTTGCATTTCTGTCAATTCCAATTTAGTTAATAGTTTTATTTTCATTGTTTATCTGTTCTCCTCTTCTCTCCTCCCTCCCCCAACCATTCTTCTCTAAGATAGTGTTAAAGCTGGGAAGAGTTGTTAACAAATGTCCTAGTTTCTCAAATTGTTCAGAGTATTTTGTTTACAAAGTAGTCAAAACTTTAGTAGAAAACATAAATTTACAAGTGCGATTTTCTAGGAAGTCCAGCATTCAGCTCGTTAATCATGCATTAGGCAATGTAAGGAGAAAATGCATGATCTTTTATCTTTTTCAGTCTGAATTGCAAGGAGGTTTTGCCGTATATATTTGGTGTTAAGAATTTTTAATACCTTCTTAATACATTTTGAAGCCTGACATTTTCACTTGCCATTTAATAAGCTATGAATTTTTGTTTGGTAACAAAATATGCATTAGTTCCTTTAAAAAAAATTTCTCTCATGTCTGAGATACTCATTGAACTTGCTAAAAATATATATATTCCTTATAGGACATCTGAGCATTGTCATACTCTATATGGAAGCATCTGGCATAGGCATGTAGTGGGCATGCTCGAGACTGTCATCATGTCTTACTTAGCACATAGCTGTACAACACAAGTGCCCATTTAACCCTGGCTCCTAGGGGCCTTCTCTTCTCTTCTGCTTAATCCTTTCTTAAGGAGCCATAAGGAGCTTAGATTCTTCTTACCTAGATGTTAATCTTTTTGTCATTTTTCTCCAATATGTTTACAGAGACTGCCTGGGATTTCTTTTTTCATCCTAAACATCACTTGGCTTCCTTGCAGAAAGTATTTACCTGTTTTGTACACACTGTTCTAACCCTCAGATAATGAACATTGCTTAATGGAGTTACATGTCAGATCTCATCATTTTCTTTTTCTATTCACCTTTTAAGTTTATTTTTTCATTTAGTTTTGAAACTAGATAGGACCTTAAAGAACATGTAGACAAACTTGTTTTTTATAGATCAGGAGATTGTGAAGACCAAAGAGGTGAAGTAACTTGGCTAAAGTAATGAATGTGTTATTGGCAGGATATAATGGCACATTATATGGAAGAAAAAGAAGTAGCTTTTTAAGCTCCTACTCTGTGCAGAGTACCATGGTTTTCAAGATGCTCTTTTCATGCTTTAAATGGTAATCTGTAATCTTGTCCCACTTTCAATGTATATTAATCATAATAACCTTTAATGGTTTGCACATCTGTTTTTCATGCTGGACTCTTATGCATCTCAAAAACAGGGATCATGTATTATTTATCTGAATGTCTTCAATGCCTAGAATAGTGATTGGCTTTGAATGAATGATAATGACAAGTGTTTTAGCCTTCAGGGTATGTTTATTCCATATCCTGAGCATGACAAACTATGACTTTCAGAATGATACATATGTTACCTCTATCTGGATTAAGATAATTGCAGAATAGACCATATTTATCTTTAATGTCTTCCCTAGAGCCCATCTCTGCTTCTTATAACTTGCTACCCCACTTCCTAGGTTCCTTTCTTGCCTACCCTCTGGATAGCTACTGCTTCCATTTTCAGTGTTCATTCGCAATTACTCTCTGACATAATAAGGGTTAAGCTGATGTTCAACCATACAACTTCTTTCCTCTTAGGGCCACTTCATTATTTTTACTCCATTGACTAATAGCAGAAAATAATCGAGTGTACTTTGTGGCTCCAAAAATAAAAATTGGTGTTTTCTAGGTAACATTTTCTTAGAAAACTTCAGTGAATGGCTTGTAACTTCACTACTATGAAGTTTATGGCATGGAAATTCTGTTTTTCTACTCACAGAAAGCAAAGTTTTGAATCTGCAGAGCCTTGATTCTGGCCTCCAATTCATAAACTTTGCACCAAGCTTTATGTCAAACAGCCAGGGCGCTGAAGAAAGATATTGCCTTTTCAGTTCTTTTTAATTTGATGAAAATTAATGGTGAATATCTAAGTCATTTATGTTAGTCAATACTTCTACCAAAATATCTTGACCAGAGGTCAGTAACTGGGTTGTGTTTAGAGGATCGAGGTTAAACCAACATTTTGGAGGATTAATGAGTTGCTTACTGATTATGAAAATCCCTTCTCTTTATTGTAACCTACAGTTTGTCATGAAACAGTTAGGTTTGGGCAGGGCAGATAATGGTGTTCAACATTTCACTGACATACCCCCCCTCATACCTCATGTGGCAGTTGGCAATGCTTCTGTTGATAGCATCAGGCCGAATGCCTAGTAAGTCATGAGTCTTGTCCAGAAGTTAACGCCGCTTGCTAGAGGTGGAGCAGAGCGCGTCCAAGGCCGATATACCATAGCATCGTGTTCATTTACTCTCAGTTGTTTTTTTCCATCTTTATAAATGTTATCACAAACAGCAGCCCGTGTTGACATGTTTTTCTATGTGTGCTAATTAATAGATATTGTTATGAAGTAGAGTTTTCTGAAAGATTTTTGAAATTGTAAAACTAAAGATTAAAGTTTAAAAATTAGGAGAGCTTGTTATCTCTGTCATATTTATTTGTCGTATGTGGTCTCTTCATGCTAAGTACAGCAAACTAAAACCTAACAAAGTAAGTTTGATTGTTAGCAAAACTCTCAGATATTTGAAACAGCAGCTGTTGTACTTAAATATTGTGTTAGGATTTTTTTTTTTCTTTTTTCTTTTCCTTTGGATAACAGGATAGTGCATTTCGAACATATTTTTATATGGAATTTGGAAGCATGGACTTTAGGGTTGTGAGGATTGGGGCAGTGGGCATCAAAAGGACTTCTTTGACAAGTAACAAATATTATTAAATGTAAAAATTGTGAATAGTGTATGGTTTGCTCTGATGTGTGCATCCTTTCCCCATCTTCAAAGAAAATTAGTTCTTCCTCTCTCTTACCATATTATGAGTCCACTAGTAAAGTGCTTATCTTGTATGATAATTAGCTGTGTGTTTCTCGTCCCGTCAGGCCCACTGTAATGTGTGAACAGATCCTGTGTAATTACCATTACTTCCAGTACTTTTACTGTATTTAAGCATAGAAAAGCCCCATAATTCTTGGTTGTCCCTTGAAATACTAGGCATTATATATATTATGTGTAATTGTGATATCAAAACTAGAACATACAACTTGTCTGAGAGGTTTAGTAGACATGTCTGTTTCAATAAATGAATCGAATTATAAAGAATAATGTTTCTTGATTCTTTGTTTATTTTCCTTGCTTTTATGTGCATATATTCTGCTGTTTCGTTTGTGACATGTTTAAATTTATGTGTATTTCTTTTTCTACTTTGGTGTTCACTTCTGTTTTCAGTCATTGAATATACTTTCCATTTTTTCTTTTTCTTCTTCCTTCTTCATCTTGTTTCTGTTGTACGGAATTGACAGCATATTGTCAGGGCAGAAATAGTGACGTACCCGGAAGAAGATAATCAACATACCAACTCTGCTCAGAGTAGAATCTGTTCAATACAGTAGTGCAGGTATCAATGGATAAATTATTGGAATTTTGGGGAGGAGGGTGGTGAGAACTAGTGAATGCTATCTTGTTCTTAGAGTTCAAATGATTATTGTACATAATTGGAATTAATATTGCATACGTCCTGTTTGAGAACTTTGAAAAACTGATCCTTTGCCAGGAGACTTACGAATTAAATAAGGCATTGGGAACAAATTAAAATAACATTTCAGTTACTTTCACACGTATTTGTCTTTATGGTTGTGTTTATTACATATGCAGTGAAGTGGAGAATTGAGGCAGTTATTTCATTATTCATTCCTTACCATTTTTTTTTCCTGAAATAGCCTGGTAATTGAAAGAGTATTTTTAAAATTTTCCTTGAATTACCCTTCTTTGTCTGCTTATGTGTGCAGACTTAGTAAAAGAGTTAACAGTAAAGGATTTGTTTTAATTTAAATTTTTACTTAGAGATGAATGTTAGGGCATATTGCTAAATTTATTATTTAAGATGATCCTTGAATGTGGGTTAGAGGAAGAAAGGAAGAGTTAAAAGTATCTTTTGGTTTAAATTATTTTAAAAATATGAATATGAGTTAATTTTCTAAATTTCTCATTATTCTATATTTTGATAGAGTCATTATTCATAACCCATTAGTGAGCTATTTGGAAATAAGTGAGGGATTTGGGAGGAAAGTTTTAAAAACTGGCAAAGTTCTAAATATCTGATTGCTCAAAACTTTCTCCTTTATATGTGACTCGCTCTGTAACATTTGTACCTCTCCTAACTCATCAATTGCTGTAAACATTCTAAAAAAAATTATGGCTGGATATAGTGGTTCATGGAAATGTTAATAAATAATGACATTTTTTTACTTTGAAATAGTGAGGTCTTGTCTGTCAATACATGTGAATGATTAATTTTAATTCCATTGCTTTAAATTGTGACCAGGGTTTAATATTTCATATTAATTTGTCAGTTTTTTTTATTAAACTCGTGATAACTTCAAGTTTATGTCACAAAACCAGGGAAAACTCATTAAAGGAATCGCTATTACATACTTAAAAAAACAAAGCAAAACAGACAAGTCCTTTCTCCTCTCAATTCCAGCTCTACATTAGTCTGTTCTGGTTGATTCTTCTAATATCGGCTCCTGCTTCGTTTATGCTGTCTATCATCAGGAGTTCACCAAAGTTCAGAAAATAAAAATATACTTTAAGGAGCTCTTTCTAAATGTTCCGATGTCCTGATAATGACTCTGTTTTCTTTTATGACAGAGGGTGGTGAAGGCAGATATTGTGAACTACAACCAGGAGCCTGTGTCAAGGACTGTTAACCCTCCTAGAAGCTCTGTGTGTGCGATTCAGTGAGCGCGTTTCCCTTCCGTCTCCAGAGTTCTGGCCGCCCTCGGCTCTGGGGGCCGGAGGGCCCCTGGGGACGTGTTTTCTCAGTGCCCGTCCGTAGTTCAGTTAGCGCTTTCCTCCCCGCTCGCTGCATCCTGCATCGCTGAGTGTCGCGCAGCCACAGGCGGCGCCTCGGACTGCGAAGATTCCGCCTCGGGACCACACACTTTGAGTTCAGAACGGCAGCCGGTCTCTGGAATCGGACTGCTTCCTCGAAGAAGAATGACGTTGGTTCTCTCGATGTCCTCACTTCTACTCAGATGTCAATTTTTTAAAGCAAATATGAAAACTATCCAAGTCTCGATCTCAGCCAGGATTTTGCCACAGCACAACTTCCTTCTCTTACCTGAGCTCATTCATGGCGACGTGTGCCGCGGAGTGCAGGCATGTAAACAAGTAATATATTTTATCTACAGATATGTAAGAAGGCGATCTTTTGCTTTCTGTTGTGAGTGAAAATATATAAAGCTGTATCTAACTGAAAAAGCTTGAAATAAAGCTGTAATAGAAATATTTTTTTCATTTTTTTAAAAAAAGACCTAAATTGTTTATATCGTAGCTGCAGCTCACAAAGTAGTATTTGATATTGTATTTTTATTACTGTATCATGGTCATTACATATTGCATAATCTCCAGGTCAGATGGCTTCACGGGTTTTGAGAAATGTCCAGCTGACGGCCCACTTTGTCCCGCAGCCGCATACGAGTACCCCCAGGACGCGTGTGACTGTTGTTGGATCACTGTGGGTCAGAATGTACCTGACGTTCAGATGTTTTTCTCCGGCAAATAAATTTATTTAAATTACTTTTTTGGGGAATTTTCTTTCAGCCGCATTTCTTTTACTTACGGAAAAACAAAGTGTATTTGGGTACCTCGTCGGTGAGCGTGTGAAGTGTACCAAGCACTCAGTCGCTGAGAGCGGCGAGGGTGTTTCGTCGGACTGCGTGGAGTGCAGACTCCGCAGCCTGGCCTTTCAGGGGCTCAGCTGCAACCTGCCTCCTTCTCCTCTCTTGTCACTCTTCTGGGCACTGCCTTCCTCTGCGCAGAGAGCTGGGGACTCCTGTGTGTTCCGTGATGTCCTGCCTCCCCGTCTCTGCCGCCTGGAATTCCTCCCCCGTCTCCCAAGGTCCGCCTGCCTCCAGCCATCCCTCAGGCATCGTCAGGGCAGGGCTGACTCGGCCACGGTTGTGTCGCGTCTTCTGTGCTAAGGCGCAGTGCCTGGCACAGTGGCTGCTCGTATTTGCTATGTCGAAGCAGGAATGAACGGCGGCGCCCCTCTACAAAGCCTTCGTCAAATCCATAGCTGAAAGTTCCACGTGAGGGTCTCGGGGATGGCCGTCGTCCCTTCCTGCCTTGCATCAGCCATTCACGTCCTTGCGTTTTATTGTCGAATAGCTCACGAGCTTATCAAGGGGCAGTCTTGTGTCTGTTCTACCTCACGTCCCTCAGGAGTGCCTAAGCAGTGGGCCTTACCACAAGTGTGTGCAGAAAGTTTGGGCATCTAATTTTACAGTTGTAAGGGTGTTTGGAAAACTTGTTATTTCACTTCTTGTGTGGCAAAGGAAACTTAAGTTTGGAGAGAAAAAAGAACTTGCAAGCGGTCATGGAATCACAGAGCCACAACCCGTAAGAAATCGCCTGTCCCTAGGCCAGGGTGACACTTGTCAAGCATGGTTTGAAATTTAAGAAAGTTTATAATTTCTGTCTGCTGTACCTTTAGGTAGTGGGTCCAACCTTGGTCTACTCTGATTTTTATTTTTTTTCGTTTTGTCGCAATTAAGCTTCCTTTTAATAATCTCTTCAGGGTAGTTCTGTTTAACCTTCTTTTTAACATCTTCCTGATATATGCTGGCCGGTATGCTAGGGAGAGCTCCATATAAAGCTGGATCAAAACCTGAACCCTCAAGGCCCTTACAGTCTACTAGGAGAGAGGTTTGTTGTTGCTACTGTTTTAAAACTGACCAAAAAAATACTATCAAAACAATAAACGAATAAAATTGCAGGATACAGAATCAATGTACAAAAATCCGTAGCATTCCTATACACTAACAATGAATTTTCTGAAAAAGAAATGAACAAGAAATTTCTTTTGCAATTGCAACAAAAAGAATATGTAGGAGTAAACCTAACAAAGCATGTACACTGAAAACTGTAAGACATTAGTAAAAGAAATGGAAGAAGACACACAGAAATGGAAAGATATTTTGTGTTCATGGATTGGAAGAATCAACATAGTTAAAATGCCTTTATTACCCAAAGCAATATACAGATTTAATGCCATCCCCATCAAAATCCCAATGGCATTTTTTAAAGAAGTAGAACAAAAAAAATCATCAGATTTGTATGGAAGCACAAAGGACGTTGAATGCCCAAAGCCATCCTGAGAAAAAAGAACAAGGCTGGAGGTATCGCCGTGCCTGACTTCAAATTATACTAAAGAGCAACGGTGAAACAGCGTGGTATCGGCAAAAAAACAGACACACAGACCAATGGAACAGAACTGAGAGCCCAGAAATAAACCCTCTCGTAATATGGGGAGATAATTTTCGACAAAGGAGCCAGAAACAGAATGGAGTCAAACACATACATGGAGTAAGAAAAGCCTCTTCTGTAAATGGTGGTGGGAAAATTGGACAGCCACATGCAAAAGAATGAAACAGCACTGCTGTGCGTCACCACACACCACAGTGAATCCAAAACGAATCAAAACCTGAAACAATAAGAGGAAACGTAGGTACCAAACTCATGGACTTTGGATTTAGAGAGGATTTTATGAATTTGACCTCAAAGGCAAGGGAGGTAAAAGCAAAAATAAACAAATGAGACTATATCAAACTAAAAACTTGTGCTCAGCAAAAACAAAACAAAACAAAACAACAACAACAACAACAACAACAAAAAACAGGACAAAGAGGCCAACATCTGAAATGGGAGAAGATATTTGCAAACAACGCCTCTGCTAAGGGCCTAATACCCAAAATATACAGAGAATGTGTACAACTCAGTAAGAAGAAAACAAGCAGTCCAGATGAAAAATGGGAAAAGGACCTGAACGGACATTTCTCCCAAGAAGAACATAGAAATGGTCAACAGATATATGAAAAGATGCTCAACATCACTGGCCATTGTGGAAATGCAAATCAAAGCCACAATGAGATACCACCTCACACCTGTTAGAATGGCTATCGTCAACGAGCAAGTAATAACAAGTGTCGGAGAGGTCGTGGGGAAAAAGGAACCCTTCTAACACTGCTGGGAATGTAAATTGGTGCAGCCACTATGGAAAACAGTATGGAGGTTCCTCAAGAAATCAAAAATAAAATTACCATACAACCCAGCAATCTCCCTTCTGGGTATCCACTCGACGAAAGCATGAAAACATTTATTTGTAAAGATACATGCACCCCGATGTTCATAGCAGCATTATTCACGGTGTCTACAACATGGAAACCACCTTCAGTAGATGACTGGATAAAGAAGAGCTGAAACACTGCCGTTTGTGACAATGTGGATGGAGCTCGTGATTATCATGCAAAGTGAAATAAGTCAGAAAAAGTCGAGAACCGTATGATTTCACTCCTGTGGGATATAAAACCAAAAGCAATAAATGAACAGGACAAACAAGCAGACAGCCATGGACATGGACATGGACATGGACATGGACTGTTAGCAGTTACCAGAGCGGGCGGTAGATAGGGGGACAGGGGGTCAAGTCTGTGTATATGGCAACGGGAGGAAATTTACCTTTGGGCGATGAACACACAATGCTGTGCGCATATGATGCATTATCGAATTGTGCACTTGAAACCTATATAAGTTTATTAACCAATGTTGCCCTAGTAAATTTAAAAAACCGATTGATTGAAGTCTACTATTAAACTAAACTTGCGGAAGGTTTTACATTTAGTAAGAGGTGAGGCTGTGCCCTTTTGGTCATTTTGTGTTGTTTTTACATGTATGTGAAAACTTGAGGATTTTAATTTTTTTTTGTCCAATTATTGCCGTATTTCAAAAGTATGACTTAACACATGTATATGATTATGCGAGGTAAGTGCTACAGGCATTCTAGAGGAGACAAAAAAAAAAAAACTTACAAAAGGTCAGACTTTTCAGACCAAAATACTTTAGTCATGAATTTATAAAGTTAGAGCACTGAATGGGGCAGAAAAAGGGATGTGGGGTGTGGCCTTCGCAGGACCGCTCTGTCCTGGACATTTCCAGGTGCTTGTCACATGAGCCGTTATTTTTTTTTCCTCATCCTAATCTCTGACGGGGGTATCTTTGTCAAGGTAAGAGGGAGTGACCATACCAAGTCCCTCTTTGAGTCCGTGGCAGAGCCAGGATCCACACGGACCGTTTCTGGGACAGGATGGATGGGGCTGGGTGCTCACTGATTTGCGAAGATCACACAACTGCCCTCCTTCCTGGGACTCGACCAGGCCTGGGTGTTACGTCGTTCTTTTCAGAAGTGCCGATGGCCGGTGCTGGTCCGTGCACCGTTTCCCACGGACCACCTCGGCCAGCAGTGTGTGTCTAAAGAGGCCGGCGGTGGCGAGCATGCCCTCTGATCACTGAGGCGAGGACAGGGACTTGCCCTGCCCCTTGCCGTTGGCCTCGTTGTTTTTACGTCTCTCCCAACTGGACGCGACCAGTCAGAGAGCGCCTTCCGGCCCAGAGACAGCGGGCACAGTGGACGCGCAGTGTGGCCGATGGCCGAGGCAGACTTCCGAGTTCCACAGCGCAATTTTCCCCATACCTCGGTTTTTATTTTTAAAACAAAAATGTAGATTTCATGCTTATTTTACTTTGTTACCTCTCCTGTCTACAGTTTTTAATTTAAAAAATTACAGGTCTTTCCATCTAGTTTTAGGCACTTTGTCTCCTGAAGACTCATGCTATAAAGTTTCAGACTCATTGTGGTCACTTCTGCTGCTTATTGAACTTTGAAAAACACAAAAGTTTTCAGCCAGAACGGGTCATTGGATGTTGCCTTTCAAGCGCACCCTCTATTATGTGTGGCAGACCGCTGCGGAGTGGTTTTGGAGTGGCCCAAAGATCTCCTGTGACTGCTTTATTATTCCAGGAGGAGGTAAGCCAGGGCCCTTGAAAGTCGATCACGGAAACAATGTGATGCAGCATAATGATTTGTGTGTCGTTTAAAAATAGACACGTTTCTCTGGCCATGACCCCTGCTAGTGACTGCTGTAATGTTGGACATCCTGAAAAACAGTTGCAGGATTCAAAGGAAACAGAAATGCAGACCCACTGAGCAGTGTGGTAGGCATCAGCCGGCCGCCTCCGCAGCACCCAGGTCAGCCCTCCTCCTGCCAGCAGCGTCCTGACTTCCTGGTGGAGCCCTCACCATTTTTAGCCACTCGCAGCTCTGGAAGTGGATCCTCCTTGGCTTAAACTCATTAAGATGTTAATTCCTCCTGGCCTCACTGATTGGCTCAGAAATGAGTGAATAACTCCATCAGACCTCACGAAACTGGAGGGGGCATTTGCTGAGGTTTCTGAAAAAGAAAAGAAAAAGGAAATGAAGGAAAAAAAAGCCGTTCCCTGAAGTTTCCAGATAACTCTGCCCACTGTACTTGAATGAGAAAGATGGAGCTCTGAGTGATACCGGCAGCCGTTTCGAGGACAGAGAGGGGGCCCTGCCCCAGTCCAGAGCCGAGCCAAGGGAGCAGAGGTGAGAAGCTGAGACAGTCCTGGCCCCTGACCCAGAGCCCCAGAGCGAGCCTGCCACGAACTGTCTTAACAGCAGGACTCGATTTTTCTTTTTTAATCATTTTGCCTACTGTTACTTTTTTTCTGTTATTTCTTACATACGACCTCTTACATGTACCAGGACTTTGCTTGGCACCACAGGCAGAGATGAACGTGATCTGTGTTTTGTCCTTGAGATCTTAGTCTAGGCACACGTATAACTCATCAAAATGTCATCGGACTCTTAAATGCTTCAATAGAACTATAATATGATATAGGAAGATGTGAAAAAACAGGGATTTCGAAGGACAGGAATCGGGGTCAGCAGTGTAACAGAATGGCCTTCGGAAGCGAGTGTGCTCTCAGGCTATGGTAAAGCGGGAAGTGTTCTCTGAGTTGGTTTGCGCATGTAAATCACCTGGAGAATCCTGATTCGGTAGATCCGGGGTGGGTTTGAGGTTCTCCTTTTGTAACAAGCTCCCAAGAGTTACTAACGCTGCTGGCCTTTGGATTGCACTTTGAATTGTAAGGGGTTAGACCGCACCTGCAGTCCTTTTCCCGTTATGGGTGCCCTGTTAACGAGGACAACAGGGCTTATTTTGATCATGGAGAAGGGATCTAATGTCAGATGAAGCAGTCAAAGGAGGACAGTGCACTTAGCATGGAAAAGAGAAGACCTTGACAAGACTCCGAAGGCAGTCTCCACATAAGTGAAAGACTATGCCTTAGAAAAAGATTAAACTTATACTGTAGAACCCGTAGGACTGCAGAAGTAGATGGGTAGGTAGAAGCTATAGAAAGATTTCAGTCCAGCCCAAGAAAGAACCTTACAAACATTTTCCCGAAGAAGGGAGATGCTTTCTAAAGTGTTGTGTCGCATTGCAGGGTTGCAAACTCACATATGGCATCAGAGGCTAGGGAGGTAAGTAAATGAATAAAACGCAGTTAAGAGGTAAGAGCAGGTGTCCTGTCTACAGCCATTCCATCCAGTTTTTAAAGTTATTTTGGCCAAATAAAACCTCTTCACGTAAATAAAACCACTGCTAGCCCATATAGAACCGTTATGCCAATTAGAAAAAACTTACTTTCTCAAGTCTCTACTTACCTCTCTTTGAAAATTGTCACACTATTTTTTTAGAGCAAGGCACTTTCATTTCCTGGAAAATGGGTGGTTTGAATGGGAGCCCTATCGATTGGCTGAATTCTGCCCTTTGGTGGCCAGATTGTAACCTCGGTGACTATCAACCTTAATGTCTAGATGTAAAGCTGACGAAATTAGGAGAGAAAATCATTTGTCAGACTTTTCAGGAAGCAAAATCATAGTGTTCAAGCCAGGCTCTAGGGACACACGATGCCCAGGGACGCACGGTGCCAAGAGACATAGCGTCTGCCCTCAGGTTAGCAGGTTGTCACGGCGTGCTGGGTATGAGCGGAGAATTCATCCTGGTCAGTGGTGTATGGGTCAGAGCAGGTCAGTTCTGCCTGGACGAGGCTGAGGGAGTGGTCAGAACAGACTTGACGGGAGCGAGGCTGGGACAGATGGCCTTGTGGAGACAGTCCCCCCCTCCCGACACCTGCACCCCGGGCAGCGAGCCTCATGGTGGAGCAGTGCCTGTGGGACCGCCTGCATCCCTTCCGGTCTGGCTCTTCATCACAGCGCTGGAAGAGAGGAAAGGCAGACCGTTTGCTTTAAAGTTCTGTTTCCAAGCCATACCGAATGTTCCTAGGCCTCCCACGTTACAAACTGAAGTAGACTCCGGGCTGGGGGTCAGGCTGGGGGAGGCAAATGTCAGTGGCCCTGCACGAACACCAGCTCGGTGAGCCCCTGTTCCCTAGGCCTGGCGACTTGGCCGCCTCACACCTTAATGAGCCGGGATCCGCAGGAGGCCCATAGATGGCATTCCTAGCCACCACGTCTCTCGGCTCCGTCAGCCCGCTGCCTTCAGAGGCTCCACAATCTGCTGCACGCACAGCGATGAGAATGAAGTTGACCCACGGTTTGTTCTAAACCCCTCAGTGGCTTCTCTCGGCCTCCTCCATCGAAGGGAAATGACTTCCTCGGCGTGACTTCTAGAATCTAACTGCTTCCCCATCCTTCTGAGACGCCTGTTCATCTTCAACTCCGCTGACTTGTTTTGTTCCAGCAAGGGGCCCCTCACCTCTGTGTCTCCACTGGGATTTCCTCTAGGGACAGAAGGACCTTGACGAGGCAAGACGGAAAACTTGCGGTTGGTTGGGTGACGGGGTGGCACCGCTGGACGTCTCCGAGCTGTCTCCGGGGGCCCGGTCGTGGAGCGCGGTTGTGAGTTCTCGTCGCCGTGGCTTCCTACGGACGCGGTGCAGGGGTCCTGAGCTCTTTGCAAACATCCTCTCATTTGGCGTGTGTGGTCGTCAGTCTTCGCGATGGCCCCTGGTGGCCGCCGCCTCCCGATAGTCACGCCCGGTGCCGTCTGTCCTCGCATACGCAGTCAGGGCTAAGCCGTGTGACCACAGCACACTGCCGACAGGAAGGCGAGGCCACAGAGGCATTGACGCTTCCACGACAGCAACAGTTCCTCCGAGTCTCCTTCTGAGGGAAGCCAGACGCCGTACCGCGAGGACACTCAAGTAACGAGGTAGCGAGGGCCATCTGAGGAACGCATCCTACCGACAGCAGCGACTTGCCACCTCGTTGATGCAGCCATCTTAGAAGCGACTCTCCAGGCTTTTCATCTGATAGCAGCCTTACCAGAGACCTTGAACTAGAAGCACCCAGCTAAAATGCCCTCGAAATCCTGATCCACGAAACTGTGAGAGAGAATAAACCTTTGTTGCTGTTGAAGCCACCAAATCGTGGGGTAATCTGCTTCGTAGCACTAGGTGACTAATACAGTGGGTGTTTGTACTTTCTCTGGCAAATAGGGAAACTGAGGGTCAGGACAGTTTCCTAACCCGTCCGAGGTTGCGCAGTCTGAGGACGGTGGACCGGGACTCGGCGCCCAGCCCTCTCTGGTTCAGAAGCAGGACCGCTGACCCGTCCTGTCCCCTGCACGGCGCCGATGCGGAATGACCCCAGCACCAGCCCTGCGCAGAGGCAGGCGGGGTCTCTGCATGGTGGGCAGCGAAGGCTCGTGCCCATGCCTGCAGGGCTTTGTCCTGGTGCCTCTCTGTCGGTCTTACCATACGTTAGTAACGTCGAATCGTTTCTTAGACGCGGTAAATAGCCTTAGAAACCTTTCATTCAAAATCGTTTATCCTAACTTGAGTTGTGTAAAATCACGGCACACAAGTGGCTTATTAAAACAGGAGTAACCAGTCTTCCGTATAAGGTCGCTTTGTTTTCCTCCTTTTTCTCTCCCTGCCTCTGATGCCTGAGTCCTCCCCGCCCTCTGCAGCGCCCCCTCCCTTTTGGGTAGAAGTTACTAAGCCCTCTGCGCCCTTCGCTTGTGCCCTTGGCTCACATGGAGGCGAGTCCTCCGGCTTTTCATCCCACCACAGCCTCACTGGAGACCCCTGGCTAGAAGCACTCGACCAAGTTCTTGGCCGCACCACGCCACCCCGCAGCCCTGAGGCCACTTGCCCTCCTCCCCTCAGACCATGAGCTCCGTAAAGCCAGGAACCCTGTTGTTTTTATCTGGCGCCCGGCGTCAAAGAGGCATCCAATAAAAGTTTGTCGAATGAATGAAACTCATCTGCATTGTAGGTCGTCACGAGTCACTATGAGCAGCCTGTGGGGTGAGCTGGGAAGAGTTCCGTCCTGCAGACTGTCAACCAAGGCACAGACCTGGTTTTAACCGGGAACCAGCTAAGCGACCTTGGGCAAATTCCTCCGCCTCTGCTGGGCTCTGTTTCTTTATCTGTCAGTGGTCCCCAAACCTGGTTGATCATCAGAATTATCTGCAAAGCTTAAAGTACTGGTGCTGGGACTCCAGCCCAGGTGCAAGGTCCTGCATTCTGTTTGGGGTTCCCTGCACAAACTCATCTGTGTGCATCTACCTCGCCCTTATGCGACCAAACGTATAGCCAGCCTGAAGCTTTAGCTTGCAAGTCTGTAAAGTGGGGGTGATTACTGTGGTCACTGCACTGATAACTTCGCGGAGCTCCAAGGAGACCATAATCGTGGAGGCAGGAGGGGAAGGACCTCGAAACGTCGAACAAGTCCAGACAAGTATGCAAACTATTGGCCTTTTCTGTCTGCTTTTCCGAGTGTGGCTCAGAGTTTAATTTTGGCCAACCAACCCCAGAAGAGCACTAATGGGGGCCCCCCGCCACCCCATTGCGGGTGGGTAATCCCCTGCTGGGGCTCTGTCTTTTGCTTCTCCCACTAGCAGTTCGGATTCCCTTGAAGTCGCCCCATTTGTTTCTGACTTGGGGGTGGGGCTTTGTCTCTTTCCAGTTTCCCCAAAAACTCTCGACTCTTGAGCCAACCGAACCATTTCCTCTCGCCTTACTTCCACCCCCTGATCTACCCCCTTTCCCAGTCCTCTGACACTTTCTCAAGTTTGTCTTCCACGTTGGCGGCTGGCCCACGAACAGACTGGCTAGCTGCCCTGGGTGTGGGTCAGGGTGTAGGGGTGATGCTGTGAGAAGCTGACAGAGAGCTGAGGGAGCCAAGATGTGGGCGCTGTCTCATTGTCTCATTGCTCCTCCCACAGCTCCGTGCAGAGGGGACCTAGTCTAGCTTGGCGTTTGTGTCCTCTTTGGAGGCCCGCCCGTGAAGATTCTCGATGATGAGAAACAGGAGAGGGAAGAGCGGGGTAAGGTATCGAGGGTGTATCGAATAGTTACTCTGCACCAGGTACCATGCTAGGTACCAGGTACCATACTTTGTACGTACTTTTCTTAACAGCCGAGCTTTTTAACATCTCCTTTGCCATGTAGTTTACGTAGGCCATCTAATTTAATCCTGATCCCAGGCCTCTCTGCGAATCGTGGCTCTCATCTTCTACATCAGGAGACTTGGAGGAGTAAAATGTCTTCTCCCATGTCACACAGCAAGGCGCAGAACCAGATTTGAACCCTGCTCTTACGGCAGAGTCTGTCCTGCCCGACAGAAGCGATGTTTGTTCACACTCCATATTTGGCATTTAGATTCCCAGGGAGATGCTTGAACCTGGGATGGGATTTCTTTTAAGTTTTTGGAGCCAAAGTTATTTGAATTTTATGGCCAGGAAAAATGTAAACTTACATGTTCAGCAGACCAGAGATGATAAAGTATGCATTTGTCAAATAAAATTCTTCGCTGTGATAAAGTAAATCATTCCTTGGCCTTGTGAAAAATGAGGCCTCACTCGAACTGTTTTCACTTCAGCCTTTGCTAACATCCTGTTATCTCCATTAGGGATCATGATGACGAATGCCTTCTATTTGCATCGTTAAGCACTTCAGCGAACGTGTGAACATGCAGAGAGCATCATAAGTCATAGCAAAATGAAACAACATGGCCCCATGGAAAGAAGAGAAATCTTGAGAGTGTCTGGCAGGTCGGGGTTGGCATCCTTCTTGGCCACTCTGTGGCCATGCACGCTGGGTCAGATTCCTTAGCTTCTCTGAGTCTCGGTTTCCTCATGTTTCAAACATAAATGATAATACTTATCTTGCTGGGTAATTTTAAGGCTGGAATGAGATGACATGGTGCTTTGCACTGTTCCTGGCATGAAGTAAGGTGCATAATAAATGTCGTGGTTGTTATTGGAATCGCTCTCACGGTAACTAGTTTTTTAATCACATGCCCAGGGCTCATTTTCATTATTTGTCCTCTGGGCAGCAAGACTGTGTAGGTCTTTTTGGTCTGGCGGGCCCCTGGGAACCTGTCGTTGCACTTCTGTCCCGATAGAAACAGGTCAGGCAGTGGGCAGGTGAAGCTCATTAGTAAGTGTATCTGTTGGGATCCTTTTGGCTGCAAGTAACTAGCTCTAGCTTAGTATCTTAAACGAGAACATCAGTCATCTCTTACGAGTGTTGTCAGGGTGCGGTGATTCCAGGTTCGTTCAACGAAGTTGCTAGGAGGTGCCGCCAAGTCCCCAGATTCTTCCCTTCCTTGCCACCTTCAGTCTGTGGGCTCTCAGGCTGTATCCCTCATGGTCCCAGGATGGCTGCAGTGATTCCAGGCATCACATCTTTATGCCACGAAATGCAAAGGCCAGAAAGAGGAAAGAGAGAGGCCCCGTCTCATCCTCATGTCTCCTTCAAAGAAAGAAGAAAAATTTCGCCAAAGCTCCACTTCCCAGAAGACTTCTCAACCCTGTCGTTGGCCAGAATTTTATCAAATGCTCATCCCGGATCAGTGGTATGGGACATGGTTAGGACCAGCGATTCTCAACTCTGGCTGAGAATGAATCGAGGAGTCTTAAAAATACATACAGATGTCTCGGTTCTACCCTTGGAGACTGATTTAATTGGGCTCAGCTGAGACCTCATGCAGGCACGTGTATTACGTATCTACACTCCGGGAAGCTCTGATGAGCATCTGGGGTTGAGAGTCATTAGTTCAGACTCTCCGTGTTTAACCCTCTGGGAGGGGGAGCAGCTTAGTGTTCACCGAAGCACATGGCCCTAGGCTACCTCTGAGCCAATGAAGGTGGGTGGACGTCCAAAAGGATCTGCCCACACAGGTACAGTTAGGATGTCTGGATCAGGCCACATGATATTGTGAAAAGAACCTACGTTAAAATTTGACAGGTCCGAGTAGGAACTCCATGTCTACCACCTGCGAATTGCATCTGTTTGGTTGCCTTAATCTTCCCAAGCCTCAGTTTCCTTATCCAAACAGTGGAGAGAAGAGACTTACTGCCTACCTCTTGGAGTAGTTTTGAGGTTAAATGAGAGCACGGAATGGAGATCAGCTGACCCAGGCTGGGGCTGAGTCCATGCTGGTGAACACCCCTGGAGGGCGGATTTTCCCATTCCAGATCAGAAAGCGTAACTGGGCCGCCGCGGGGTCCTCTTGGCCTGTTGGACGTGATCGTGACCTGAATACTTGACCAAGGCGACAGCAGCAGAGCTCCTCTGTGTTGTTTGGATGGGAGCCTCGGCACAGAGCTGGTCAGAAGGAGGCCCGAGGCAGGGCTGGGTGGAAGGTTTTCGATGACCTTGTAGGAAAGTGTGAGGCGTGAGTCCTGGCTGCATTCTAGGGTGTATCGGAGCCTGCAGAGCCTGTCCTTCACTGCTTGCTGGCAGCTCTGGGCACGGCCAGCCCGGTGGCCTCTTTATCTGCCTCCTGTCCAGAAATAAGTCAAGTGTAAACTAACAGTTCATGGAAATGGGATGTCAGGTCACTGAACCAGTATGTTACAGTCAATCTGTTAAAAACAGAGGGCTCCCTATTTGTGAATGTCTCCTTGGTAAGCGCTCACAGCATATACAACCCAGGAAAGTACCAGCCCTGGAATCACTGTGCCCCCGTGCTTGTCCAGATGACCTCCCAGGGCAGCTAAGTCCAGCCCGACGCAACCCAGCTCACGTGGACCCACCTGAGCAGAGCTCTGCCCCTTTTGGGCTGGGATCCAGGGATTGCTAAGGAGCAGCAGGTGGGGACCTCCATCTTTAAAAGGCTCAGGGCAAGAGGGGCAAGGTAACTCCGGGAGCCTGCATCGTGGAGCGCGCCATCACAGATCGAGAGGCCAGGTAAGCCTGGGCCGGATCCTGGTTCTCGAGCTCCATGCCGAGTGGCTTTGGAAAGCTACCGAGTCGCGTCTGGTGCGTGTTAAACCTCTGCAGATTTAACTCCACAAACCCGTAAGAGTGCTCGAGAAGAAGAGAGACGCCTGCGGATAGCCTGGGCGATGTGCCCGCCAGTGTATTCGTGAGCAGGTGGCTGGAGCGAGAGGGCAGGAGACGGGAGCCTGTGCCTCCAAGTCAGTCCGGGTTCGGCTTGTCTGCGCCCCGAGCGTCTCGCCGCGCCGGCTGTGAGCCAGGCACTGGGGGCTGCCAGGGGCCGCGTTTTGCCTCGCCTGCCGGCTTTGGAATCCAAGTCCCGTGGTCCCGTCCTAGCTCCCCAAGATGGCGGTGGCCCTGCCTAGGCCACGTTAAGGCAGTTGCTCTCCAGAGTGGGCGGCTGCTCGAGGGGGGAACGTGCCGCTCCTCCGCCCGCCTGCTCCCCTAGACCCTGCGTTTCGTAAACAGGAAAACCCAACGTGGTGCCCATCTGCTCCCACTCCGTCGTCAAATGGAAGCAGGGGCAGGAAATGCCATTGTGACTCACCGCCTCTAGCCCAGCCGGTCAGCTCGGCGGTGAATTCCTGACTCAGACACGCCAGTGAGTGCCTTCTTCGGGATTACCGAATTTAGGAATGGAACCGTGGCTCGGAAATAACAATGCGGGGACAGAGTTTTGCTGGCATTCACGCCCTGTTTCTAAGACGTCCTGGAGTCCAAATTCCGATTTGCCCTTGAAAGAGACCCAACATTCTTCTAAGAAACTCACATGCTCACCCAAACTAGGTCAAGGTAGGTTTCAGTCACTTGCAGCCAAAGCCGTCCCGGGCGGCACGATAATTTAGATTAGAAAATGACCCCTTGTCAGTTGGATTAGAGGTTCAAGATCAGTTCACTGGCTGAGGTCCTCACAGGCGGTCCTGCCTGAAGAATGAGCCCCGATGGAAGACGAGGGGGTGGCCGCCGAACCGGAACGATTAGGTGACAGTCATGGGCAGGCCTGAGCCACCGTGGCCTGAGGCCGACCTGTGGCCTCTACGTGTGCCCCATGTAGATGACAGGCCCTCTGTCCACGCAGTCAGGGTGCACGGGTCGTATCCCCAGACAGAGCCAAGGAATCGGATGGACTCAGACTCGGCTTTGGCTGCCCCACGATGACGCTGTCCTCTGGGGACCGGCTCGGCCTCAGAGCTTCGGTTATCCTAACCTAGGGCATAGCTCTCCCCCGTTCTGCGGCTTTCGGTAAAATCCTAACCGACGCTTGGGAGGCAGTGTGGGCCTGACGGTTAGAAGACCTAAATTCCAGTTCGCCGTGTGATTGATTATATGAACAATTTGTTTCATTTCCCTGGCCCTCTCTTGACTGGTTTGTAAAACGAGAGTATTAGGGGAGAGAACGGAAGGTTCGCCCTGCCGTCCGCCTCCGCTCTTGTCGGCCAACTCGACTTCTCCATTCTCACCCAAATCACCACGGAACGTTCAGCGCACAGAGTCGGAAGGGCAGGAAATGTTCCTTTAGTGTTCCGCGAGGGACTTATGCTCTGTCCCGAGCCCGGTTTACACTTCAGTGGTCTGCCGCATCTTCCCCCAGGGCCACGTACGAGTTCAGGAGACTTTCCAGAGGCTAACCCGCTTAGCCTTTACGACCATCTCCCCTCGCCCGCACCCGCAGAGACACAGCCCTGCAATCCTTTCTGTTCTCAGTCATTGGTAGAGAAGCAATTTGCTCAGGGTCTCGCTGCGTTTGTACCCGAGCACATCAAAACATAAACCTGAGCTGCAAAATTCTAAAGTCTATACAGATGTAAATATACATGTATCGGTAACGTCATATGTAGATATAATAGGATATATGTGCGTATACACACCTGCGATGCCCTTTTCGATTCTCAAAATTCGATAAAGTAAGTTTCATGACCCCCATTTCGCAAATGTAGAGACTGAAGCTCCGTTTCCATAACTGTCTTGCCCTAATAAGAAGGAGGCATCGAGATTTGGCCCCAGTTCGGTCTCATCCCAACCCCCGGTTCTCCCCGTGAAGTCCCTGTCTCAGTCACAGGTTCATAATTAGGCCAGACTTTAGGCAAAGCGTTGCGTGGAGCATATGCTAATTCAGGGCTGGCTGTCACCTCAGCCGCCTGCCCTCTGGTGAGGAAAGACGCCATCCTGTAGATTGGGAGCGGTTCTTGGAACATTCCAACTGCAAGCCTGTGTTCACGCCAGTGGCAGCCTTCAGATCCTTCAGGGAAAGGGCTGTGAAGGAAAAGGTGAGGGGTAAGTCACGAGACAGATGGGACCGTCCCGTCACGTGGAACCTGAAGGTTGGGAGGGGCATTTCTAGCAGAGGAAGGTGCTCTCTGGAGCTCTGATTCTGGCATATATTAATGCAGAAGAATGAGAATTATTGCCTGTGGAAAACACTGGCTTATCATCAAGTAAGTCCGACTTAAACTTTTTAATTTTCGAAATAACAAAGTTGTAGAAAATCAAAGACAAGGTACTAGGAAGCACCCACAGAATCTGCATACCTGGACGAGACAGTTGGCATTAATGTTCCAGAATTTTTTCTAAGGTTTCTCTTAAAAAGAATTGTAGCTCTTGAATTGGCGATCGTCTTTTTCATTTAGTATCATCTTATAATTCCTTTTCTCATATGCTCACACAGTTTTATTGCTGTTGTTTTTTGAGAGCAAAATATGTCATTGGGTAGACGTATCATAATTACAGAACCATTTACCTATTTTTGGACATAGTTTCCACAACCTTTTATCTAAGGAAATGATGTACTACGTGGTCTGCGCACTCACAGAGGGGTCTCCAGGCCTAGCTCACACCTTCTCGCAGTCTCAGATCGAAGCCACGTCACCTAGTCTCTCTACTTTGGCTCCAGCCTCCTGCCCGGACCTCCTGTGGGGTCTTATAGAGATGATCCCATCTCTCACCTCTATTTTTAACTCTTGAACAAACACTTGCAGCCATGCGTAAGGCCCTCCCGTCCGAAAACGTCACCCCCTTTGCTTCGCGTCCCCCCATTCCCTGTCGCGTGCCTGTCTCCTCGCCCCCATGTTAAGTCTCGGGGGGTGTCCCGGCTTCCGCCTCCTGCAGTCCACTGGACTTGCCCTCGCGAAGGCCCCCGCGGACCTTCCCCAGCGAGCATCCCTAGGACGCTGCGCCGCCTCCTGACGCCCCGGCCTCCGCGACGTTGCTTGCCGGGCTCCGCCGGCCTCCACCTGTCTCGCCCGTTCCCTGCGTATTGGTGCTGCCCGGAACCTTGTTCTTGGTCCTCTCCTCTGACTCCCGACTCTCTCTACCTGGAGTTTTGTTCGTTCTCCGTGTTGCTCACTCTCATGAAGTTGCTGACCTCCCCGCATCCCTCCCCGCCACAGCTTCACCCCTGGCCCCCCTCTCCTGCCCGTCGTTTTGTGACGCCACTCTCACGGACCTCGGGGCCCTCAGGGCGGGTGTCAGACACACACGCGGCCGGGCCGCCCTCCGTTCGAAGCTCCCGACGGCTTCCCGTGGCCCGTGGGCTGCACTCCAGGCGCTCGGCTCCTCGGCGGCCTGGGCCTCGCGCGCCCCTCTCGCTCTGTTTCTGCCGCTCCGCCTTCTTGTCCGTGCGTTTACAGCGTGACCTGCTTACACTTCAGCCCCGCTAATTGCGCAGTAGGTGCATCATTCCCTTTGTCCGTAACCTCTTCCCTAATTTCTCACTTAATCAGTTCCATTTTTTTTTTTTTTTTTAAACCTAAGCGTCGCCATCTCGGAAAGCCTTGCCGGATCTCCCTCCCGACCTCGGGCCCGTGCACGCCTTTTTCACACTGCAGTGGGTCATCACATGATCCGTTCACGCGTCTGTCTGCCTTAGGAGTTCAAGTAAATGTTGAACAAACTCATTTAAATTCCATCTATGCGCCTAGCAATTCTATGTGAGTTACCGATCACTCTCGTTGAGAGTAATTTGTTGGGGTTTCTTTCTTACTGTCAAACCAGAGGAGAACGGTATCTGCAGAATCATCCAACGTTCCCCAATGGGGCCAAGGGTTGGGATTTCACCTTTGACCCCCTGACTTCCCGTCCCGGGCACCAACTTGGAGACCACAGCAAAGCTCCCAGAATTTCAAGGCACTGGACAAACCCTCTGCCCCACAGATTAATTTTAGAGTCATTGAAATTCCGCCAGCTCCGGGGGAAGTGATTGGGAGCCAGGCTGACAACCAGCGAAGGAGGAAATTACTCTGTGTCTATTTCAAGATGAGAGAGTCGTAACCGCGGTCCCTCCCCCAGTGATGCTGTTCGAAACAACATAAATTTAATACTTTCATGAAACTCAATCTCCTAACCATAAGTGTTTCAGGGCTCCCTTTGATGTTCGGGAGAAACAGCCCGCCGCCAGCGTCTCTCCTGCACACATGGCGTGAAAGCCGCCGCACACACGAGCCCGGCGTCTGGGGCCCCCGACTCGCTGGAAGGAAGGGTTAACACTTGTCTCAGTAACGCACACACATTCCTTCGGCGCCCACCCTGTTCGAAACACAGTCGTTGCCGGAGAATGAGCACGGACTTCGGGGTCAGACGAAAGGGTGTTCAAATCCTATCTGGACCCCTAATGGGTCACAGACCATCAGAGGAGTCCCCTCCCCGAGCTTTGGGTTCCTCACATGTGAAATGGGGTTATCACGTGCTTTTCAGGGGGTACAGGAGGGATTGCGTAAGGTAGAGGAGGAAAGAACCCGCCTAGCACAGCGCCTGGTACCTAAATCTTTATTTAAAGAAACCAGGAGAATCCAGTTTCTGACAAATATAATCTGAGTTGACAGTCGAGGCTCTCATCTTACTACGAGTAGCATTAGAAACCATGCGGGATGCATCAGTCAGAAATGTACTTGGCTGCGGCAGCACGACCCGTGGCAGGTCGGTAAGTGATTAAGAATTGACTCTTCGGGGAAAAATAAAAGCCTGATTTGTAGCGTTTGCTGGTTTCCAGGGTGGAAATACAGCCGCCACGGCCGATTTAGGCTACCAGTGTGACGGGGCTGCGTGTGGAGATGTGTAATATCCCACATCACGTAGACCGGGGCACACCGTGTAGACGGAGGTCACGGGGTGTCGCCGCCATTCAGGTACATAGATGTGTACGGCCTCGAGAGCACAGAGTATAGTCAGCTTTGTAAAATATTGAGGAACTGATTAGCTTTGAGTATTTATCACCTTTATTTTTTAACGTAATTTATTTGATTGCGAGATTATCTCCCTTAATTTTAAATAATGTTTTTGCTTAACGGCCGGCCCACGAAGTTTCTAAACGCTTCACCATTTTCTCCCGGGAGCTCGTCGGGCCAGCTCCAGCCAGCCACTGCGCAAAGTCCCACGACAGGGACTCGAGCACAGTGCGTTTCGTTCGTCTCATGCGACAGGCATTTCAGGATGAGCGGCGCAGGACCGGCGACTCGGCGAAGCCACTGGGGACGTGCGGCCGTCCCGAGTGAGTCCTTCGTCGTCACGGACCTTGCCGGGCGGTCGCAAGGCGGCTGCCACCCGTCGGGCTCCGTATCCGCATCCCCCGCGGCACGCAGCGGGAAGGGAAAGAGGGCGGCATGTGTTCATCAGGGAGGAGACACTGCGTTAGTTTCCAATCGCTGCTGTAGCAATGACCACAAATTTAACGCAACGAGAACAGCAGTGGCTGGAACAGCAGGTGGATTACAGTTGTGAGGTCAGAGGTCGAAGAACCAGCAGGGCTGTGTCCCTTCGTGCAGCCTCAGCGGAGAAGCTGCCCCGCTGCCCGCCCCGGCTTCTAAGGGGCCAGACGAGTCCCTTGGATGGTGGCCCCTTCTAGCTCCGAAGCTGGCCACGGCCGGTTCAGTCTTCGTCACCTTAGTCTGATTCTGCTTTTGTTGTCATACGGCCTTCCCCAACTGTCCCGCCTCCCTCTTACACGTATACGCACCCCGTGTAACTTTGGGCCAACCTGGATAATCCAGAATCATCCCCCCTGCCTTAATCTCCCTTTGCCTTTTGTCAGAGAAGGAAATACTATCCTCGCAAATCCCGGTGATTAGGACCCAGCTTCAGGCCGCATCATTCTGCCTGCCTCAGACACCTCGCCTACTTCCCACTGGCAGAAGGCCATCCCTAGTTTAGGGCAGGTCAGGAGATCAAGCTTTAGCTTTGAGAGCACGGCAGAAAATGTGGGTAAGGCCGTAGGGGCGAGAAATGACAGCCGGCTCCGCCAACCTAGAGTCTGCCGTACTGGGGAACAGCTGATTAACAGCCGAGCGGGTTTACCCCGGTGGTAAAACACCGCACGGTCTGCTACTTGACTCAGTAGAATTATTTTTTTAAAAAATAGGCTACTACCCTAAATTAGAAAGTGACGGGCTTCCCGCGTTCAAGGTCGTCGATCCAGCCTGCTCCTCTGCTGGCCCTCCCCTCGCCCCTCTCTTTTCCTCTGTGGGCTCGTCTCGGGCTTCCCAGGCTGCCTCCTGCCATGCAGTAGACAAAGGAGATGAGTCTCTGTGCCCAGGGTGGACGAGAGGTTCACCCCTAGTCCCTGCGGACCAAGGAGGAGGGACGAGGATGCGGCCCTGTGGCCAGCCGCCCCCACCAATCCACCATTAATCACGTTGGAAAATTTATTCGACGTGGCTCTTTCATCCACTTTCCAGTCGTTTGGACATTGTTAAGGGAGGGCGCAGTGGGCAAGGTCAGGCAGCCACAGGCGTGCGATGCTCTGCCGGCTGACTTAGAGAGTGGAGTCACTCGTCCGGGGGAAGGACTTCGGGTGCAGGCTGACACAGTAGCTTCTCACCGGCTTCGCCATGGTGCCTGTTTCTCCACAGGACGGGAAGCATGGCCTAGGAAAGCCTGTGATTGGAAGACCCTTTGATCCCCAACTTGGCCGCTGCAAAGAGAGTAGAACCCAAGAGACAATGGTCCTGTTGTGTCACTGAGATAAATCTTCAACAGGTAAGCAGTGAAATCGGGACGTGGCAAAGCCACATGACATTTTTTCATATCCCATGAAAGTGGTGACAGTTTCCCACGATGTCACGTAATGCTTCCTTTTGTAAGGGAAGAAGTTTCAGAATTTGCTACCCTCCGAAGCTTTGTTTCCCTCAGAAACTTCTAGGCTTTGTCACTTCGACGAGGACGGCTGGCCCAACAACGCATCTCTGGGGTCAGCGACAGCAGCTACGTTGGTTCTCATGGGTTCAGTATTTCCTCCCTTCCGTCCTGAGTGGCCATAATTTCTATTTTGTTAACTTTTCTGTGTACATGCGCCTGACTAATCTTTTGGGAAAATTAAGTGAAGTAGAAATAAATGTGAAAACTACAAGACTGAGCAAGCAAGCCAGAGGACAGCTAGGAAATCTGCTGTGGGAGTCCAGGGGTCACCAGGACAGGCCGGGGGCCAGGGAACCGAGGAGCCGCGTGCAGAGAGAGGCCGAGCCACAGAAAGCAGGAGGCCGCGTGGGTAAACACTTGCCATCTCTGTATAGCACTGAGGGCGGAGGAGGCCCGGAAGGCATTTTCAGGGGTGAGCTATTATAGACTAAGAACTTCCCTCTTGAGCCTCCCTAAACAAGGGCTTCGTATGCAGATGGCGTGGTGTGGTTTTTTTTGCTGCCGCTTGTCCTTTTCGTAACCAACCGCATGGGCTGCATAAATGAAGCCAGCCTCTCCGAGAGTGACCGAGAGCTGCAGCCCCGGGAAGTCGTTGACAAAGTGCACCCCGCCCCCCGGGGGAGGCTTCGTGCCTCCACTGGCTCCTACAGCCGCTCGAGACGGCCGGGGGCTTAACGTTTTGACACTGCTGTTCAGTTTTTCTTTGTTTCTTCCCGTTCTCTGCCACATGGTGGTAGCCTGAGTTGCACGGAATCTTGTGAGTCCACTTAGTCGTGACTACAAACAGGAGCCTTTGGAGTGTAAACTTTATCCGTCGGGGTGATTTAAGCCACGTCTCGGCGACAGGGCGTCCGTCTTAACGAATGGTGTGGGGCCAGCAGAAGCCGCAGACTCTCCGCCGGGGCGCGTGAGCGTTGTTCAAAGGCGTGTGGAAAGTGTGACAGGATAGATTCTTTTTCTAAAAAATTATGAACTACACAGAGCATAAAACTACCATTTTGATCACTTTTAGGCGCGCAGTTCGGTGGCATCGAACGTATTCGTGGTGTTGGTCCACCATCGCCACCATCCGTTTCCAGAACTTTCTCAAGTCTCCACGTGGAACCCGTGCTCCCGTCCAAGAGCAGCCCCCCCGCCGCCCCGCCCCCAGCCCCGGCGGCCGCCCTTCCACACCGCCTGCCGCCTCCGGGCACCTTGCGTGAGTGGGATTCGCAATGGTGGTTCTTTTGTCTTTGTTTTTTTTTTTTTTCCACTTAACATAATATCTTCAAGGTGCATCGACGTCGGAATTTCGTTCTTTTTCATGGCCGAACAGCATTTCATCGTGCGTACACGCCCTCTTGTTTATCCGTTCGTGCGTCGTGCAGGGGCATCTCACTGCGGTTTCGGGTCGCGTTCCCCTAACGCTTAGTGACGTGGAGCACCTTTTCATGCGTACGGCCCCTTTGGACACCTCCTTTGGAGAAACGCCAGCCGTGCCAGGTTCTTTTATTTTCGTCGTCGTGCCGTGTGTGGGACCGACGCTCGGATCACGGTCGTTAAGGGTGGTGACCGCGATGCTGCGTGTGCTCCCTCACCAGCAAACAGATCGCTCACTGTCCCCTCATTTCGGGCCCAAGATTTTTAAGCATGATTTAGATCAAGCTGTGTCTGGAATATTCCAGCCTCACCTCTTCACCTTTCAGTGAAAAGTTTCCATGCGGATGGTGAACCATTGCTGTAGAAACGGAGTCCAGAGAGGGGGGAGCTGGAAATCCGGCAGCTGGTCCCGTTGGAATCTATGATGGCAACTCGCACAGAGGGAATGAAATGGTAGAACCCAACCCGGGGTTTGCACGTTCTCAGTATCTTCTGGCCACCGCTGGGCGACGTGTCATTTGGCCTACCCTACTCCTACCTACCCTGCTACCCTACTCCTGGCCCTTCTGCCGCCCGGGCTGTACTGTCTTGAGGGGAGGTGGGGTGGCTCTCTGCATAAAATGCCATGGATTATAAAGCATAAAGCGGCTCTGCTGTACAGGGGGTCAGGGGGAGGTGGAGTGGGGAGAAATTCCAGCCCCCCCAGAAACCCTTAACGTCTTCCCAGTGGTTCTGAGGACCCCAAGGAGTGGGCACATCTAGTGTCCTCGAGGAACTTGTTCTTTGGAGGTGTGTGGTGTCAGCTTTGTTCCTCTACCCCTCTCGATTTCTGGGGCAAAATGTCTGCGTCCTCCAGGCGCTGACTCTCAAAGCGTTCGCCAGGGCTGCTGGTAGCCACACCGTCTGCGTCCAGCACTGGCCTCGAACACACCGTGTCCGACTCGGGCCTTGGCTGTTGGCCGCAAGGTTGCGGCCCCTTGCACCTAATTTGTCCGGTTCCTCTAGCTTTATTTGCTTTTTTTATGGCAGCTCTCTTATCACGAATCTGTCTGACAGCATGGGCTGTACCCAGACCCACCCCCGTGATGCGGGCATGTTGCTCTCTGGGCAAGCCTGTGTAAAGGAGCTCACTGTTTGTAAGGCGAGATTGTCCCTGCCAGGATGTTCTTCTCTTTCTCTTTTACTGAAATAAGCCCATTGGGACACCTCTGGTGCTCCGTCCTTGCCAACTGTGACTAGTCTCGGACGGGTACAGGTGAGGCTCGGGGGAAGAGAAAAACACTGTATAGCAGCTACATTTTTCTCTTGAGACGACTCTAGCAGAAATGTACTTCCATGCCTCAAATTGCTCGATCTAAATTTTATTCCTCTAATATGAATGTTTCCACATATTTTGGCATTTTATCTTAAAATCAATCAATCTATCTATCCATCCATCCATCCATCCATCCATCCATCCATCCATCCATCCATCCATCTATCTATATGGAACACAGTCATTTTCTAACCGTCCCAGAGAGATTTAATGGACTTTGGAGTCTTCTTGGAATTAAAGGGTAACGTGATTCATTGAGAGTTTCTCTAGGCTCCTCCGCACAGCACCCTAATAAACAGCTCGGAGGAGCAGGAGCCAAAGCTGGTCCGCATCACACTGGGACTCGGATCGGGGGCGGGGCAAAGCGCTGCGCTCTCTGCAGAAGTGTTTCCTTTTTGACTTGGCTCTAAACGGCGTTACAATGGAAAATGGAAGAAGCGCTCGTGGTTCATTGAACGGATCTGTAAGTGGGAGGGAGGGCCTTCGGAAACATATTCAGACTTTTCGTTACATAAATAGGGAAACCGCTCAGATGGGCGAATGACTTGCTCGAACTCAAATCATAAGAACCAAATGTCGCTTGTCCATCACCTGTGGCCAAATGATGCTAGGCAAGTAGTTCTGAATGGTAGTTATTATCCTCGGACCGTTTGCTAATGGTTGCTCCTGAGTAGTAATGGCTCATGGTGTTTACCTTTCCAGGGTCTAACATTTTAACATGTAACAGAAACTTGGTGCACAGGAAGATGAAAGTTTTGATGGTAAAGTCAGCTTTACTCTAAGACCGTCTAGAAAACTGGACGGGCGAGGGCTCATACGGTGTTTGGAAGGACTCCAGCCTCTAATGTTATAAGAAACGCACCCTTGAAGTTGTATGAATTATTTTATGCACGAGTAGGTGTGTGTGTTTTCTGTAGGGAGCGGATCTGTTTACCCTGGATCTCTGGGTTGGATAAGACAGAAACCTTGAGCCTAAAGGTAATTTATCGGCTTGTTTTCCATGGGCTCATCCCGAGGACGCTAATCGCTTCCAGAATGGCTGAAAAGACGGTGGTTCTGTTCCTTTCGTCTCTGTCTCTCAGCTCAGCTTTGCCTGTCACTTCATCCCGACTTGGGATCCCTTCGAGTTACTGGACAAGGCCACCACTGACCCCATACTCACACTTGCCGGCTTACGTGTGATGGGGCGGTGAGATAATGCCTGTCAGCCCTCTGCATGGGACACACGGACGTGCCCCCGCCGTTTACCGGGACCAGAGCCCTGAGCTCTGGTGGGTCGGCCTGGCTCACATCTGCGCCCCAGCCCCACGCACTGATGGCGGCAGTCTGCCGGGACTCATGGAGCGGGGGAGGAGCGCCCCACAGGCAGCGGCAGAAGGGAGATGGGGAGGCATGTGGGACGGGCCACCGTTCACCAGCTCCTCAAAGGGTCCGTGATCAAAAAGGTCCGGAACCTTCGGCGTCCCTAGGGGTAAGGGTCATGATGCGGACCTCCTGGTAGATCACACTGAATGCTTTCCTGGCCTGATGTAAGAAGGTAGAACATTTGGTTTTTACACAGGAACACATTTTTTTTTGCTTCATCCGCATAAATGTGCTTGGAGTCCTCACTCTGCAATATAAATATGTTTGTGATTTCGGTTTTTTTTATTAGGAGACATACTGCGGTTGGGTTCACTTCATCTGCAGTCTGCCGAGGGTCACTGTCAATTTACTTGGAACAAAAGAAAACAATTCCGTTCTCTGTAAAGTGTGATTCGCGCACCATGCGATTTGGTCACGGCCTGCCCGTCTGCGAGCGTGCGCCCCCGAGGGGCCGCCACAGTGTCATCCGTCAGAACTCGGGAGAGTCCTAATCCAGGAACATGTCAAATGCGCAGTTGTCATCGACCTCGGTCTCGGTGCCGGGGAAGGCTGCCGTCGAGCGCTCCCCGGGCCTCGAAACCGTGACGGAATTACACGAACGCTCGACTTGTTTTTGTCTTCCCTTTGGAATTAAAAGGAGTGATATTTTGGGTCATCCTAAGTGGCGGGTAGGGAGTAATCTCTCCTGGGACTGACAGAAGACACCTCCCCAGGAGAATGGAAAATGCACAATGTTTGCTGCAGACGGGGCCCTCGGGGAGAAGGGAATGAGCCGTCCCTGCTGTGAATCAGGGAGTCTGTTCCGATGCTGCGCCGAGGCCCTTTCTGGTGGCACAGGAGGCTCAGCAGGAGTGGCACGAAGCTCCGTGTGTGAGGTCACCGGTGGGGTAGGGTGACGGAGGAGGAAGGAAGGCGAGGGCCTGGATGCCAGCCCCCTTGGCGAGGGGTTGTGGTGTGGCTCAGCGGCCCACCACCTGGCCACTGGGAGAATCCTCCCTGCTGCTGTCCCGCAGGGCGGCCGTAAGACCCGGGAACGGTGGGACGTAAAGCTCTCGGATTCTTCTCAGGATCACACGCTGACCCAGAGCTGGGACGATGAGGCAGGGATACCGCTGTTACACAAGTAGCGCTTTCCACTGGGAGGTCACGGCTAGTGGACGGACCGTGCAGCGGAGTCTGTCATCGGCAGCCACGCCCTCCCTACACGTCGAGGGGGACGGTTCCATGCTCCCTCCCCCAATCACAGAGCCCGGAGCCTGGCAGTGACATTTTCCAGAATTCCTTGCAGCAAAGTTCCAGATTCGAGTTCATCCGTGACGTCAGGCGCGAAGGTGTGGTTTATAAGATGCGCAGAGCCAAAATCTGGATTCTTGCTCCTCTGGCAGTGGTGGGCAGATGGGGACTTTGCAGTGGCCTCCAGATCAGACAAACTGCTCGTCTCTTTGCTGCTTGCGGCTGTCGTCTGTGGCGGCTCTATGACTCCTTCAGACTTCTGAAAGCTTGTCGTGAGTCCCGGAGCTGGCGGCACCCTCCCGAGCTCTATCTTCAGCTCTCCCAAGGGCTTCGTTAGAACCTCTTTTCCTTACAACTGGAAATACCTACGGTGTCTTTTCCTGATGGATCCTCGACCCCTACTAATAAGTTCTACATCTGCAAAACTGTGAGTGTGACAGAGTCTTCAAAAAAGACAAAAGTCCCAGTGAGGCATCTGGAAGGCCACCCCCTGCTGTGGCTGCCACTTTCCTTAAGGCAGTTACCTGGGGACAGAGAATCTATCAGAATTCCTGGGCCGTGGCTGTTTCATTCAAAAGAGCATATTTAATAATCTAACAGTTTAATGTGTGAAATGCGGGAAAACAAAACAAAACAAGCCAGGGTTTTGTTTTCTGAATGCAGATGCCTAAAAGGACGGCTCCGTAAAAGCTTGGTTGGTGGTGATCCCTGGGAGACAGAAGTGATTGTCACGGGTTTGGAGGAGAGAGGGCCGGGCCGGGAGGGAGGAATTTCAGACTCTCCCTGGGCTTGGGCTGCTCCCTCATGCGCTCGAGCGCTCGGACGCCGTGTTTTCAGGATGAACGCTGCTCCCAGCGGGCGCCCCTCCGCCCCGCTGCCCTCCCCGTCCTCAGCGCCGCCTGACGGACTGTGCATCTTGCTCTCTTCACTCTTACCGCTCGTCTCCCCGCACTGGAGTCCGGGGAGGGACACCTGTTTGCCTGCGGCGCTCCCTGCCGCAGCCTGGGTGCCCGAAACGTGTTCAGCCCCGGGAAGGCGCCCGGCGGGTCGCTGTGGGGGGAGCAAGTCCCGGGACTTGTCTTCTTTCCTTCTCACGTATGCGCTTAACAGGGTGCAATATAGAGGATCTTAGGTTCTTGTTTGCTTGCTTGTTTGTTTGTTTTCTCAATTTTCCCACTTAGCCCGAAGGAGTTCGCCTCGCCAGGAAAAGCACAAAGCCGGGCATCTAGCGCTCGGCCAGTCTCCTGGCTGTGCCCCTCCCTGGGGACTCACGCGGGCGCCTGGCAGGAGGAAGGTACCACATTAAAAACGCGGGAAGGGCCGCACATCATGGGAATGGCTCAGAGGTGCCACCGCGTGTAACAAAGCCACGCGGAGGGCAGATACTTCTTCTACCACAGGCCAGGAGGCTGGCACAGGCGTCTCCTGCTTTTGGTCCAGGAAGTAGAAGAAACGTCACCTGCGAAGGTCTGGCACAGAAGACGAAATGGCAGGCTCTGTCCCCCAGCCTGGAGGGCCGTGTTCCTAAACAGCGGGCTGCGCGTCCTCGGGCGCACGGGGGACGGACACCCCGGGGACACCTTCTGTCCGGGTGCGAGGGCCACGCGGCAGGGGCCCCTGCAGAGCCCGTCCGTGCCGTTCCCCCCCTGACGGGGACTCTGCTTTGCGACTGGCCAGGGAAGCAACAGGTCACACGCCTGCTGCCGCCACCTACCCGCGCCCCTCTTGGCCGCCGCGAAACCTTAGAACCGCCCCTGCTGGGGGCGCGGCGAGCCGATTCGGCTCTCGGTCCCCGCGCCATCAGCCTCTGTCCGTGTGGCATCGCGTGGCTCCAGTTCAGTGGCAAAGGCGAACCGCAGCTGGAGGTCCTACACCTTACGGCGGCACTCGATGACGTGGTGATGAGGAGCAGCGCCGCCTGGCAGAGCTTCCCGCCTGGCCCGAGAGGGAGCCCAAGCTCGGCGGGGCGGCCGGTGCCGCCGGTGCGGCCGAAGAACTGAGTTTTTAAGCTCGTTTAATTCTTACTAATTTGAGCTTAAAAGTTCAGTGGCCACATGTGGTAATGCAGGTCTAGAATAAGCCTCTGTGCGTTTCTTAGACTGTCAGCTAAAAAGAAAACCAACATTTATGTATTTATGTTTTTAATTAAGTTTATCGGGGTAACATCGGTTAATACAATTCTATAATTTTCAGGTGTACATTATAATTTGACATCTGTATGTTCTATCGTGTGTTTACCACCCAAAGTCCAGGTTCCTTTGGCAACCATATATTCGATCCCCTTTACCCACTTCACCCTCTAACCGTCTACCTCCTCCCCCTCCACCCCCCACCCCTCTGGTAACCACTAGTCTGTAGTCCATGTCCACGAGCCTCTGCTTGGAAAACACAACATTTAAATGAAAATTTAATCCTGGGCGAGCAGTGTCTAGGTGACATATGGATTCAGCCTTTCTGTACCTGCGCTTTCTTTTTGCCCATTATGTGATAATTTTGATGGCTAACCCTTGATATTTAGGATAGGGATCCCAGGAAAGGGATGAGCTTCTTATATCCATCTATCAGCAACAAAATGACTCTCTGGGTACGTCGAACCAGTTTCTAAATCCCAAAGACTGAGGATCGGGTGTGGACAGTGTTATATCCTCAGAGGACATGTCCCACTGAGGGCCACCACCTGGCTGGTCACCTGCTGATGTCACCTCATCAGCACTGCCTATAACCTTCCTTCCAAAGGTCCGTGGGCCAAGAGAAAGGGGGTAAGGATCTAAGAGAGGGGGGCCGATGACTGTCAGATGACGGATGTCATAAGATGAAGTGAGCTCTTTCTTTGAAGGCACCGAAGGACTGGTCAAAATTCTGGGGCTGAGAAATAACTTGATAAGTGGGCAGATTCAGGGCAGGAGGAACGGGAGAATGGCCCGGCGGGAGCCCGCGAGGCCTGTTAGTAAGCTGGTCCGATCAGAATTCCTCATGAAGAATTTTAGGGCTATTTTTAGGGCTCTCGTACAAACCAGGGAAAAATAATTTGTAAATAAATTAATTAGGGTCCTATTTTTGGTTATTTTGGGCAGCGTATTGTAGCCTTATTTGCGTACGTATAATTATAACCTTTAAGTCTTCGCTCAAACTCTATTTGTTGCAAGTAACCAGCTCGAGTAGTCTTAAGGAAAAACGGGTCGTTGTAAGAAAGATACCTGGGTGCCTCCTGGAGGCCTCTGGGGAGGGGAACCAAGGGCAGGAAAAGGCATCGCCAGCCCTGACTCTCCCCCCGTTTCTGCTTCTCTGTACCCGTTTTCTTCTTCTTCCTCTGCGGACCGTTTGCTGCCATGATGGGAAAATGGGAACTGCCTGTAAGGTCTTGAGCTTGTGTCTTCTCAGTTGCAACCACATGCAAAGACTCATCGACTGTCCCAGAATTCTAGCGCAAAATCAAGGAATTTGGGTCAGACATTCGCTTCGATTCAAGCGGCCACAGCCAGACATGGAGGGTCAGAAGGGCCGGCGTGGCAGTCGGGAACAGCTGGGCGGGTGGTGGCAAGTTCCCAGAGATCCAAGATCCCCGTGCCCTGGGCAGAAGCATAAAGGGGGCCTGTCAGAGTTACCTCTCGGAGCTCTCATGTGGAATGTGGATTGAGCTCGCGTCCCAGTTGAGAAATGCAGAACCGACGGGCATTAATGCCTACAAATAAACACAGAAAGGAGTTTAAACCGTGGTTGGAGGTGACAGAATGTAAACGGAGCCCTGGAGGGTCAGCCTGGCTCACTGTTCTTTCCTGCCACGGGCGTTAACTTCGCGTAGGCCCGCCGGCTGTAGCACGTGCTCCAGACGCAGAAACCGCGACTTCCCCTGCTCAGGATAAAGACGGCTCTTCCTATTCTGTGAGGTACAGGGGGGACAGTTCAGGGCACGTAATGGCAAAACGCGGTGAGACCCGAGACGATGGGTTCTTTTCCTTGCCAACGTAATCGAAGACGTGTAAAGAATGAATTCCACATGTCGATCATCGCCCCTCATAATCTTGACCGCTTTTGAAAAAGGTGCTGAAAATTAAGATATAGTTATAGCAGTCGAGGCAACCAGCTTTTCAGGTCGACGGTTGGCGAGAGTGGCGGCCACGCCAGGGTCGATGCGGACGGGCGCCCCCTCCTCACGCCGTTTTGGGGGAGCCGCCGCTCTGCCATTTCAGGGCTGCCCCGGATCCTTGAGGGCACCGGGCTGCGGGAGCGCCACGTCTGCCACTCGTCGAGTTAGTGACGCGTTCTCTTTTTAAATCGGAGACGGCAGACGTTTTCAGGACGTGGGCTCAGGGAGAGCGAGGTCGCGGCGGCACGGGAGCGGGAGCCGGCGCGCGTGCCGGGGTGAGGGCCAGCGCTTCCTGCTCCGCCGTGTTCGGGAAAAGCTCGTGTATCCTTCGCTTCCAGTCGGTCGTCTTCATAACCTTTATTTTTCACGTACTTGTTCCGCAAATATTTCTTGAGCACCTACCATGTGTCATATGCCATTCCAAGAAGTCGTGACTGTGTGAGTGAGTAAGGCAAGAAGACTCTTACCTCCTTTGTGTTTTCATGACCGCGGTGTCGGCGCAGTGAGAGAAGACAGACCGTAAGCCTGATAAACCGGGAAACTACGGTGCGTCCGAGACGACTATGGAAAATAAAAGCGAAGGGCAGACGAGCAGGACCAGGAACCCTCTGGGCGGGGTGGGGCGAGCGAGGGGCTTATCGGGAAGACGACGGCTGAGCAGATTTAACAGAGGCGACAGGCGATGATCGGAGCATCTGGGGGAAGAGCGTTCCAGGCAGAGGGAACAGGCCCCAACGGAGTGGGGTGACCGGCACCCCCAGGCAGCATCCAGGAGGCCAGCGCAGCGGGAGAGGAGCGGAGAGAGGCAGACAAATCAGAGACGTAATCAGATGGGTGGGCGGGGTGGGGGGCATGCCGGGATTTCGAGGGGACCGAAAGGACTCGTGCTCTACGTGACATGGGAGCCGTTGGAAGGTCGGGGCAGGAGAGTGATGTACCAGCAGCGGGCCAAGTAAGGGTCTTTAAAATTCGTCTGCAGACGGCGTCTCTTTTCTATTTTGTTACCCCACGTAGTACTCTTTGGTGCTTTGGGATTGGAGGGATGTCTTCATCCCACTGGGGGAACTTTTCTTTGGGAACTGGATTAGCAGGGATGGGAGAAAAGGGCCCCACCATCCTTCCACGTGCCGCTCCCCCGCCCACCCCTGCCGAAGGGCAAGCTCGCCTCTACCCAGAGCGAGGTCCTGAGAGAAAGCTGACCTTGTCTGCGCAGGGACCTGTGAGCAATTCGTGCACCGGGGTCGCTGATCTCCTTGAGGGGACTGTTCTTTTGGCTTCCTCGACTTCCTTGGAAGGCCGTCCGTCTTCTTGGATGGTTGGACTTTCAAGGAGGGACCCAGTGCAGGAAAGCCCGACCTCCTGGCTCTCGTTTGAGCCTTTGTGTTGTCCTTTCGTTCAGCAGGTAAGCGCCGGGCACCTACTGTGTGCCACGTGTGACCTGGGCTCTGGGGATACGATGGGGGAAAGCGGGGCAGGGTCCTGCCCTGCCTCCTGCGTCCCAGTGGGGAGACCAAGGCGCACGGGAAGGTGGGGGCGGCGTCCGTACAGGCCGTGACCAGCACTGGGGAGGAGAGACGTTAGACGTGAGCGGGAGCATGGTAGGCGAGGCCTAGTTCAGAGGGCCAGGCAGGCCAGACCCGTGCGTGCGAGGGAGTGACTGTAGGCTGAGACCCACGGAACAGGAAGGCACGGGATGGAAAGCTGGGGGCGGAGCCCGCTGGGCGGAGCGAGCAAGCAGGCGGGGTGGGAGGCGGAGAGAGCCTGGCAGCTTTCCCGAAGGCTGGTGCCGAGCCGGTGGGCAGGAGGCTCCTGGGCAGGAGGCGAGAGCCTCGCCCTGCTGGCCTGCGCGGGCCCTGGGCAGGAGGGCGGACCTTTCAGTGGGAAGTCACCCCGGGCCGACCCAAGCCCAAGGCCATGTCCTCTTGTCCTCTCTGTCTTTCCCGGTTTCGAGTGGCACCTCCGTCTCTCTCAGAGCGACTCTGTAAGTCACGGCCTTGTAGACCTCATTATATAGAATGAACTTCATTCAAGATATAAAGCTTCGTTTGAAATAATGCCAGTGAGAAATTTCCTCTGTAGTCTAATACTGGGGCAAAAAATACTATCGTCTTACGAACAATATGCGTTTTCCTTCCTCTCCTGAAGGAATCGTAGAACCGCCTCCGGTTTCCTTCCCTTTATGGTCGCCAGGACACGTAGGGTAGAACCCGTGGCCTCACGTGGATCGATATGGCCTTTGTGACCCGAGCGTTCCGATTTTATTTCCCGCTCTCGGTCTCGATTTCCAGGTGAAACCATATCGCCTTTCAGGTCCTGACTTTTTCCATTCCTCTCTGCATGAGAGCTGGCGGAAATGACAGGATCCTCACGCCCCCGACGTTGTCTCGTCCGCCGTCTTGCGCCGGCCCGGGGGTGCCCCGCCCGTTCCCTGGCCCTCGAATCCGGTTCCTCTGGGGCCCAGGGTGGCGCCCGGTCCTCCGGGAGCGTCTCCCAGACCGTGACTCTTCCGGGGAGCACCGCGCCGCTTAGCCTCAAGCTCTGACTCACGAATTTCTTGTGCATCAGTCTTTTCTCTCCGGTGAGATGATGTTTCTAAATCCAGGGGCCAGAATGTAGTAGAACCACCGTGGCCCGCATCCCTATCAGGAGCCGGGTGTTTACAAAAACGTGCCCCCAAAAGGCCAAAACACACCTATGGGGAAGATCGTTTCCGTGTTATAGACAAGACGGCCGGGGCTGAGAAGCTGACCGTCGCAGGGGCAGAGGGCAGGTGGGCAGAGCCCGTCTCCTCAGGGCCGTCCTGCTCCTTGCATTTCCGAGCTCGCCGTGGGTGCCCAGCATGACTGCAAGTCGTGCCCACCTGTCCCCTGCGCCTCGGAGTCCGCCAGCCTGGAGTGGGTTTCCGTTCGGGGCGAGAAACTAGATTTTAGTGGAAATAGCTTTCTTCCAATTACATTCAGCACTTAACACAGAGTTATCAGGTACTTCATAGGTGCCATTCCAGTTGCTCGGGAGGGCGCAGAGGGGTCTGGCCCGTGCACCTGTCCCCAGAGCGCCCACAGTCCAGGGCTCAGAACAGACAGATCCGCTCTGGTGCCTCCGTGGCAGAGAGACGGGAGGGAGAGAAGGTGCCGTTCGAGACCTGGGCTGTGCTTTAGTTTATTCCCTCCGGGGAGCTTTGTGGGGAGCCTGCTGTGTGCCAGGCTTTGTGGTTGCCAGCAGTCGGGAGTCAGAGAGGCTCGGGCTGAGACGGGAATCTGCGCTGGGATTTGAGTTCTGGCATTTCAGAGATTCTCGTCACCACTCTGAGCCTCGCCTTCCTCTTCTGTAAAGTGGACATAACGGGAGAGGGACTCAGAGAGGATGGGAAGGGTGAAAGGTGCCAAAGGGCTTGAAGGGGTTGAGCATCGTCCAGACGCGAACGGTTGCTGTATTTCCCCAGCCGGCCGCTTACCAGTGAAGGCACGTGGGGGCGGTTTAAGGCGCCTCCATTCAGGGTACCCCATGGTCTTCCTCCTTTTGAATCACCTACCATAAGAAGTGCAGATTCTTGGCCCATCGTAGACCTGTAGAATGAGAGTTTCAAAGACAGGACTCGGTTCGTTTGTCTATTTCTCCCCAAGTAATTCCCATGTACCTAAAAGCGTGGGAATCATCACCGTAGGGAAGAACACCTCCACCAGGGTGGGCACGCCCTGGGTCATCAAAAGTTTACGTTATCTCAGGGCCTGAGTTGCAGGCTGGGGTCAACCCGAGTGTAACAGGAGCAGGTGGAGGTCACGGGTGGGGCAGACCATGGCCTTGTCCAAGCCAGGACATCCAAATAGGATCTAAGAAGCGAGCACGAGGCTGGAGACTGCAGAGGCGACTGGTGGGCAGAGCAAGGAGGCGAAGTCAGGAGCAAGGCGCGGGGGTGTGGACGAGCCCTACGGCGGCCCGGAGGGTGGGCGGGCCGTGGCGGACCGTGGTGCGGGCGCTGGCCTCCCTGACGAGCCCCGCGCGGCGAGCAGGGCCGGCCGGTGACTTCGGAAGCCTCCCGAGGGGCAGGCTCCGTCCGCAGAGGATCAGCCCAGGCTGGCCCCACGAGCGGGGCACGTTCGGTCCGTCCCGCTCCCGTCCGGCCCTGGCCCGGGAGGGAGGCCGGAGGCCGGAGGCCGCCCTCTGCACACCCCGCCTTTCTTTGTTCTCGCCAGTCCTGCCCTCTCGCCTCCGCGTCCTCCTCACCACCACGTAGGTGGCAATCGATCCATAATGGACGTGTTTTTATTAGAGTAATAGTACCACTTTCTGCAGAAAAGAGCAATGCAATTTTGTTAATGAAAGTCATGTGTCGAGACGGGGGTGGATGGGAACTTCTGGGTCTGGTTTGGCCCCGGCTCAAAACCTTCCGGGAAAACACAAACTCTCGGGGCCACACCCAGAAAGTCCCACTTACCTCTGTCAGGCCCATCTGCTTCGCATTAGAGAAATAATAACAGTCTTCTCCCCGTGCCCTTCCATAAATATAAAACGCGTAATAAAACGGTTATTAGAAGGTAATCAATGGTTCTTATGTTTTCTTTTGTGAGGATATTGATGGCGAATTTGCACATAATCCCGTGACTGACGGCAGGGGACCCTTTCTGCGGGACCGGCCAAAGCCCGTTTTGCTCCTGGGCCCTTGGCGGGTCACGGGGCCGGACCCCGGAGCATTCTCCCCTCTGCCAGGGACCCTCACCCTGGGCGGACAGAGAAGGCTGACTCCAGGGTTTGCCCAGGGAAAACCACACCTGCCTCAGAGCTCGACGTCTGGGCTGAAATGGACTGATAATGAATGACAGAGGCGGCAGCCCAACGGGGCTCACGCGGTGAGGGCTGATGTCCCCTTCCCCGTCTCCCCATCTCGCCTTGTCTGAATAGTTTGGGGAACTTGTAGGATATTAAGGAAATTAAGGGTGTTATTCAAGAAAGTCAAAATTGTTCCCATTGAGGAAGCCCACATGCTTTTCCGTTTCTCTCCGAAAGCGTTCATTGGCAGCCCCCCGCAATTTAGAACCCGGTCAAGTAAAATAACGTATGAAAGCTGGCAGGGCCGACCTGTGTTGCTTATAAAGCCGTGTTAGATTTTGTTTTAAATTTGTTAACTTAAAAAAGAACGGTATTTGTCTTTATCATCAGATCGCTTGATGAGTAAATGAGACCATCGAAGGCAGGTCAGGACTGCGGTGGGGCAGAGGAGCAGTAGGTATGAGTCTAGAGTGGGTTTCCACGCGAGAGGAGGCTGCAGACGCCGGCGGGTCAGATGCCGAGGGCGCAGGGTGCCCAGGGGAAGGTAGGGTCAGCTGGTCTTCTGGAAGTCCTGTAGAATGAGGTCCACACCTGCAGATCTCTCATCTTCGGTTGGTAAAGATGGGCTCCCTCCTGAAGCCAGCCAGTCAGCATGGGCGGCGGAGTTGGAGTCGGCTGGAGCCATGCTGGAGGCACGGACTCTCAGGGCCGCCTGCCGCGGAGGGGAGGGCGAGGCCCCACCCGGTGCCCTGTTCTATGGGACCGTCCTCCGTCTGTGCTCAGGTGCTCCCAGTGCCGAAGACCATACTCCTTCACCGCATGGACAGCCCATCACGTTGTTGGGCGGCTCCAGTGACGAACGGAAATAATTTTCCTCCAACGCTGACACGATGGTGCCTGCTTTTTCCCATAGGCCAGTCCTTTTTGGGTTCCCTTAGTGAAGTCTTCTCCAAGACACCACTTACAGATTCTTAAGCTATTTCTCAAAGGACGTGATTTCTGGACTTCATTCATCCGTTTATTCATTCGACAAACACCGGGCTAGCTCTGGGAGATGCGAAGACGGTTTAAACTTCGGCCGTGCCCTCAGGAGGGTTCACAGTCCTGGGGAGAAGCAAAGATTCCGTGGGCAGGTTGATGGGGACTGCAATGGCTGCCCAAGCAAGGTCCCAGAGGGTCGCAGAGGAGAAGGCCCGCCTCCCAGAGGTCTCAGCTTCTGGCCGCTCTCATGACGGTGCTCGCCGTGGCTCCCTCCCCACCGCTCCGTGCTCCTCTCTGCATCTTGCCCCGGGGTGTCTTCATACGCACCAGTGGCTTCAACACGCACACACACACGCACACGCACACGCAGCTTAAACCAAATCTCTTTCTCTAGCTCGACCCCCACCAACGAACTCCACACCTGGCCCTCCCCTGGCCGCCCCGAAGTCACTCAACATAGCCTCAACCAAGCGTATGGACTTTCTCCCAAGACTGTCTCAGAAAGGTTGGAGCAACTCGCCTGTCCTCATGCAGCAAGTAACGGCGACAAGATTCCCACCCGGCTCGGTCAGAGCACGTTTGTTCTGCCACGCGCTCCAGGCCCTGGCACAGGAAGCCCAGGAGGGCGTGTGCACACGCTGTCTGTCCCTCCTGTCTGACGTCCTTCCTCTGCGGTCCCCTCTTCCGCCATGCTCCGTCTGGTGCTTTTATCTAGAAGATTCTGTCTCAGTAAACACGCACGCGCGCGCGCGCACACACACACACACAACAAACAAACAAAACAATGCTGATGGCTTCTGCTTCCCTGAGGCCATCACACTTCAAGTCTCAGCCGTCACATGTGACTCATGATGGCAGAAAGATTCACTCTCTGGGAACAGAGGCTGTCCCAACCCTCATTATGGATTCCGTTTTATAATGGAATTCGGGCACCTTCAGCCAGAGACTGGATCCGTTTTATTACCCGTTATATCTGCAAGCCCGAGTATTGTGCTCGGCTTCCTGTGGATGCTCGCCGTCTGTTTCTCGACTGAATAGATACTGTCTATATCCCAGGCCAGCATGTATTTCTTAAAACTGCATACATTTAAAGGCGGGCTGAGTTCGAAAGGAGGTCCAGTTGTTTAGGATGCAATTCAATTCGACTCCCATTTATTGAGCATCCGTAATATACCAGGTCTCGTGCTGGGCAGTGGGATTTCAGCCGGGCGTAAGACGTGGCCACGGGCGTCAGGCAGCTCTGAAGCGATGGCTGGTGGGAGGCAGGAGTGGATGGGAGCAGTGGAATAATCCCATGGCAGTGTGATCGGTGTCAGACCCGGGGTGCCGACGTGGGGCAGAGGAGGGAGCCGCTAACCCTGGGGGTATGAGCAGGGCGGGAGTGGAGTGGCACGGTCGGGAGCCCAGACCCCGAGCTCCTCGGCCAGCTTTCCAAGGCCTGAGGATACCTTTCTTGTTCTCTCTGGGGTGGAGGTGAAACGTCTTTCAGGCCCTTAAAGAAGTAAAATCTAGAGCTGCCGTTCCTTAGAGCTGAAAGAGGTATTAGCAACGTCACCCTCAGTCTTCCTGGGACACCCAGCTTGTAAAACGGTCCGCACGGTCCCTTCGACAGCTCGAAAATCATGATCTAGGCCAAGACTCCTTTTTCAGGTGAGGGACTAGGATCAAAGTCCCAGAGCGCACGAGTGGCAAAGCTGAGCGCGGGTCCCAGCTCTCTGCTCTGCCCTGGTTCCGGTTCCGTGGCTGCTCTGTGGGCAGTTCGGGTGGGGGCTGGGGGAGGTGGACCCGCCGGGCCGCCCAGCTGGCCTGAGATTAACCATCAGGTGCGGGAAGCCGGTGCGTTCTGTGCAGGCGAGACCCACTGGGCCCATTCTCCCTCCCTGCAGGCTATGTCAAAACATGCAGCAGGACCCTGCTTCTTCTCACGTTTTAAAAACATACAGTGGACTTGTGTTTACAGTTCTGCGAAGGGATGTGATGCAGAACAGGAGAGCACACCCCCCAGCCCCTCCGACCCCCCCGGAAGAGCCACCCTGTCTTCACCGAGGCTCTCTCCGTCCCAGACCACAAGCTCTTGAAACGCTCTGCTCTGGGCTCCAGCTCAGAGAGTCTTGCCAGGGGAAGTGTCTGAGCTTCAGGTCTCAGACAGTGTCCTGCATTGTGCAAACACACAGCATCAACAATGATCTGACCCTTGGATCTGAGCCACGTCTGTCTGGACCACTCAGCCAGGGGTTCTTGCGGTGGGTGTGGAGGGAAAACAGACGAGGCATCGGATTTCCACATCCAGACCCCGTTTTTCTGCTTCTGTGGGACTATGGGTGAGAGCCGGAGCTCTCTTGGCCTCGGCTTCCCCATCTGAAAAATGGCAGAAGCTGGGTAGCTCTGAGTTCATTTCATGTGTGTGTGTGTGTGTTGTAGTGAAATTTCTTTTTAAAATAGGATCTCAGGCAAATCCGAAATATAAAATAATGAAAGCCAAGCCCTGTCGGTTTAGGCAGGAAGAGAGGTCTCAGCCATCACCATCTCCTCTGCCCTGGGGGCCCTTGAGATGTCTCTGTGGATTCTTAGGGTCCTCCAAATGTGGTGCGATACCAATTGGCTGCGTGGCGAATATGGTCGTGGACACTCAGCATCATCAACAACCCCCTCCTTTTGCTGTGCCATCCGCACTGCAGAGGATGTGAAGCTGCGAGAACTACATTTCCCAGACACCCTTGCAGCTAGAGCTCTCGATCCAGTTCAGGTTCCGCTAGTCGATGCACGAATAAATAACCAAGCTTTCGACAGCCCTTTGAGATTTATGAACAATTTCCTCGAGGTCATTTTGTTGAGCAACCGTGCTCTGCCGTTCACACGATCTACGTTTCTTCACTTTCACTTGGTTTCCGAGCTATAAAGTGGGAGTAAGAACACCTCCTCCTTAGGGTTTTTGAAGATTAAATGAGCGCGTGCATGGGAAGTGCTCAGTCCGTGCCTGGCGCAGTGCGGGGGCTGATGGGCTTCTCTCCTTTTCCATTTCTGACTCTGCATGAGGCCTCAGTGCATCTCACCTGCACCAGGTCCAGCACCTGCCTTGAAGTACGCTTCGTAACGGCTCTACAGAACACCTATCACCATCTCCACAGATACTGGGGATCCCAGAAACACCGCTGTACGATGTGGTTCCTGAGCGTAAAGAACCTTAGAGGTTCAGTAGCCCCAGTGTGAGTTTACAGTAGCCCCGGCGTAGGGAGGCTGAGCTCGAAGAGAGAAAATGACCTTCCCAAGTTTATAGAGCAGGTGACTTGCAGGGGAACCCTGATCTCCTAATTTTAAGGGCAGGAAGGTATGTCACTAAATGTCTCTGATCCTCAATTTCTCTACCTATAAAATGGTGATAATAAAACCTGTTCCTCCAACCTCACGTAGGACAAGTGACAGCAAAATATTAGTTGTGAAATTGCTTTGGAGAGCTATCTATCTATCTATCTATCTATCTATCATCTATCTATCCATCCATCCATCTTTCCGTCCATCCATCCATCTATCCATCCGTCTGTCCGTCCATCCATCTATCCATCCATCCATCCATCCATCCACCCACCCACACATTTATATTTGGAAAGGCCTCATATAAAGTTAAGGCATTGGTAATAATCAGTGTTTGTTACTTAACAAATAAACCGAATGCTTATCGAGCACCTGCCGGTTCCTGCTCTCCGTGCTGGGTGCACAGCTAGAACCAGGCTGCCGGCGGCTCCCTTCCTGCCACTTACGCTCTGGATGAGCTGGAGCCGGACGGAAAACAGAGAGATGCACAGGGGATGAATGAACAAATGGACAAACAGGACAGTGTTGGCACGCGATGAGTGCTCTGAAGGTCGAGGAGGGCGTTGCAATCGAGCAGTGGGAGACGAGGCGGTCAAGGCGGCCTCTCTGAGAGCGCGGCCTTACACTGCCCCTGGATGACCAGAAGGAAGTGGGCAGAGGACCTGGGAGCAGAGGCCTTAGGTGAGGTGGGGGCGGCGAGGGTTGAGGTCCCATGGGGGCCAGCCCGCATCACTGGAGGGCCACACAGCCCAGTACCAGCAGGGTGGGGGAAGGGAAGGGGTGGCAGCTGGGAGATTGAGCTCTGATCCTGGCTCTGCGAGGAAGGAGCTGGGTCACCTCGGACACGCCGTCTCGTTGCCCTGGCCTCCGCTTCTTTACCCGTCGAGTGGGAGCGCCCGTCCTGTCCTTACCCAGAGGTGCGTTTTGATAGTGCATGGTTCAGGGAGTGACCTGCCCTCAGATATCCCTGTTTCAAAGTGCAGTGATAAATCCCCACGGTCTCAGACCCTTGCTGGAGTCGGGGCTGCCGGGCTGAGGCACCCACGGACCATCTGCCTGCGTATGCGATGCAAGCAAGCCCTGTGCGGGCCCCGCCAATGACAGGCGCGGCAGAGAGGTCTGCTTTTTCTTCTTGTGGACGCGAGCCTTCAAGCCTTTGGACTGAGTGCCAACAATAATTCATCAGGGACTCTTTACGACTCAGCGTTACAGAACCTGTTAGGAGACAGATCGCGCACCGGACAGGCTTGAGAAGGAAGCGTGTTCAGGGCCGGTGACCCCAAGATGATTAATGATTTCTCACAGGCTGAACTCTGTCCTCCACCCCCCATGTGCCGCGCGCCCCTTCCCTCCGCACCAGCTTCTTCGCAGGAAGAGGAGGACGGCGTGAGGATGAGGCGGGTCGGGGGCGCTCGAAGGCGAAGCTTACGGATCACAAAGAAAATGCCGGGACGAGAGCCCTGTGTTATAAAGGCCAGGGTGTCCTAGTGTGTTTTATTTTTATTGTTTTTGTAAAAACAGTAATGCAGAGTCTGTATTTTGAAAAAGTGCGATCGGTATCCGAACTCTAAATGAGCTCGTTCCTGTTACGTGTTTTTCCCGGCCCCCTGCTCTTTCATCCACCCGTCTTACGATTATCACCCCGCCCACCTCCATGGGCCCAGACCCCAGCTTTCTCGGATATGAGGTGTCGCAGAAAAAGAATCGCGATTGTATTTTTTTTTTTTTGATTTTCAGAGTCACGCTCACTTGACGTGTACTTCGTTAGATTAGAACGCAGCCGTGACACAGGCTATCGTAACAAACCGAATCGCTAGAGCTATCGGAAGGGAAACGTCCGAGCTCCTCTTCCACCCTTTTGTCATTTCGCACCCCCGGGGCCATCAGCGTCAGAGCAGCGCGGTCCTCCCCGGCAGCGCGTTCACGTCCGGCGGGGCCGTGGGCGCAGGTCTGCTCCCGCAGGGCGTGGGCGCGCAGGGGCGCACCGAGAACGGTGGCGGGCCTTCCCCGTTTGGTGGCAGAAGCGAAGTTCCGATGGCGCGGGTGGCGGCTACTATTTCCTGACCACTTAGGCGAACGGTGTTTTTCCGTCTTAGTGCATCGCACGTGTTACTCCATCCTTCTGACAGCCGTGGGAGGTACGGGAGGTACGTGCTGGCGCTGCCCCCATGTTACAGATCGGACACAGCCGTGGGGTCCGGCGGGAAGCTGTCGAACTGGGATTGGAGTCCAGGGGGCGTCTCACCTGAGCCCCCGAGCTCTGCAGGGTGGACTTTTCTCCATGCCAAGTCTTTCTCCTGTAATTACCCCTAGAACTCTCTTGACTACCCTGAATGCGCGTTTGCAAGTCCTTACGGGCGACAGAATCGATCAGAAGGTGGCCAGTGGTTACCAGAGGACGAGGGTTTCTGTCCCGCATGCACACGGTGACAGCGGCTCCCTCTGTGGGTCCTCGTTCTGGGTGAGACTTACTGTCCCGAACACATGTCGTTTTCTGCTCATAAAACTGCTCCTAGTGCAGAAATCTCATTGAGTGGCCACCACTTCTCGGTATCTCGCCTGACTCGTGGGCCCTGCGACAACACCCGAATGAGTCTGAGAACCGAGTTCGGCTCTGAGGTCTCGATCGAAGTGTGTAAAGCCGCTCGCCAGCACGCACCTCGTGATCGTATTATAAAAGCGGCCAAAGTCCAACATACAGGAAAGTATTTAAGGGCACAAGCTCTAGAATCAGGGCCTTGTTACACTTATGCCTCTTCCTTCCAGCACTCGTGTGACCTTGGGCCTCAGTTTCCTCACTCATAAACTGGGCATAATAGCACCACATTTTATAGAGTTAGAATCAGGACCACATAATGGCCAAATAAAACATGTAACGCAGCGTCAGGCAGCTCATGAGGACTTCATGCATAGCAGCTGTTATATTAAAAACAATAGTTATATCTGCTCACATGCTTTCCCTCGTTTTTACTAATGCACTTAGAAGAATGATCATCTGAAGGTATTGATCACTTTACACTAGACGAGGTTGAGATTACATGGCCTTTTAAAGGTTTTACAGAACCTGATGAGAGTCATGCGTTACAGAAAAAGAAAACTGGAGGTCTTATAAGACAAGTCATCGAGCAGGCAGATGGGTCGTTCCCACATGTCGGCTGGTTACGGTTACATACACCAGTTGTGGGAAGCAAGTTACGCGCTGGACGACATGGGCTTGTCCTCGCAAAAAGCCGTGAGGCTGAGTCGCCCTTCAGAGGACGCAAGAGTTCAGCTTAAGCCGCAGACGTGACCATCCTGTCTGTGGGGTGAAGGGCCTGGGAGCAACGAGGATCTTGAGCAGAGGAAGGTGGTACCTGAGCTGGTTTCTGAGGGAAGAGCAGGTGCTCGTGGTCCAGAGGAGAGGGGTGTGTGTGGCGAGGTGAGTTTATGCATTCGGGAGGCTGGAAGAGTCCTCACTGGCTGCGGTTCGGAGTGTAGAGGTTTGAAATGGGTAGCGATGGGGCTACAGCGGGAAGCCATGTTGAAATATGTGAGTTTCCCTGTGAGAAACAGGAAGTCACTGAGGGTTTCTTTTCCTTTTTCCTCCCAGGGGGAGAGGAAACCATGCTTGCAAAAAGCCTCCAAGGACAAAGGGAAATAAAAATGGTGGAATAGTGAAAGAGCAAGAGAGTACACAATTCTGTGTCTTGTGTGGTCTGATCTATGTAAAGCCCCCCCCACCCCCAAAAAAAAGATGCTTGAGAAGAAGCCTGGAAAAAATTATGGCAAATGACAGCAGTGACTACCTCTGGGTGGTGGGACAATAAGTAACTTTTTTTTTTTTCTGTATCTTTACTATTTCTCATACTGTCTAAATTTTCTGCTGTGAGCACAGGTGATTTGGACGATCAGAAACACACACTTCAAAAACCCCTTGAGACTAATGAAAGATAAATATTGTCCACACGTTTTATGGGGCCTCAGGGTGGCCTTGTTTTGGACATACCCCCGATTTCCCCATGGGGAAGGGGACCAGGGCCCTTCCCGCGGGGCAGAGCGAGGCTGGGCCGTGCCTTCCCGACGCCGGGGTTGGGCTGGGCTGGGCTGGGCTGCCGCGAACACAGGCCCCGGCTCCTGCCCACGGAGAGCAAGGGAGGCTTATGCTGACCCAGGGAGTCCGAGGAGAGAGAAGTCATGGCGAGTGTGTGACGTTCCATGAGCACCATGGAGTCAGGCCAGGAAGAGGGGCGAGAGGGACCCCACCGGAGACAGAGACAGCGTCATGGGCATGGACGTACCGAGACAGGAACAATTTCTGCTTCCAGCCAAGATGGAGTAACAGGAACAGGGTTTACCCTCACACCTGAGAAGACAAAAAAGTAGATAAAACCGAAAACAGTTTTCATGCATCTAGCAGTGCAGCGTGGTGGTCCAAGTGGGGCCACACTCAGGTGGGTATGGTTCTCCCGGCTTCCTGCCTGGAGGCGATCCAGGGTGCGGGGCAGTGATGGGGAGCCAGGCGGAGAGCAGCCTTGGTCCTGGGTGGAGAGGACGGAGCTGGGAGTCCGGGGGGCCGAGGCGGGCAGAGTTGGCGCTGGCGCGGGGGGCGGCGGCACACGGTGCGCCCGCGCTCTGCAGCGGACCCCGCCGGCCCGGGCAGCAGCCTGCTGTCTGCGGCGGCTCCGGGCAGCGATCACAGCTGTCTCGGTCGCCGTGCGGGGGTGGAAGTTTCCTGCTCTGCTCTAGGCTTCGCGCGGTGCTGGCCCCCATCTCACTACCTGGGCCGCTTCCCATGCACGTGCGACCTTCTGGCTGCCCCCGCCGCCGGCGTCTGGCCCAGCGCCAGGCAGGCCTCTCTCCCTTCCCGCTCAGTGCTGTGCGTCTCTCTTCCACGTGTGGCCTGCAGGGGCACAGCCTCATTCGGAAACATGGCTGTTTTGTGCTCTATCTCCGATTGCTGCTTTTATTTCTCAGAGCGGGTGCGAGTCTCAGGCAGTGCTTGGTCCTTCCGTCTGTACGGCGTGAGGCCTTGGAGCCTCCCGCTTGCCGTGCGAGCTCCGGCCTGCGTGACATCGCTCCGTCCAGCTCTCTCCCACCGCCCTGGCCCGGCGCGTCTTCCAGGGACACGCCCCTGGCTGCAGCCTCCCAGCCCGGCCCAGTGCCTCAGGTGCCGGATCTTTGCCACCCACCCCAGCCCAGGCCGCTCCCCTTGCGTGTCCCTTAGGTACGCCCAGCTCAGCACATCCAAGGTCAGACCCCGTAGCTTTCACCCAAAGTCTGCTTCGCTGCCCGTGTTGCCCAGTGTGGTACATCGCGCCCCCTAAACCAGGGCGTTTAAGCCAGTAGCCTGGGTGTGACCACAAGTTCCTCTCTCTCTCTCTCTCTCTCTCTCTCAATCTGGCACATCTAGTAAACTGCCTTCTCCTAAGTCTTCCACCTGTAACCCACACAGATCTTGGCCTCTTGGCTCTTGCCTTGAAGTTCGCCTTGGCTCGAATTCATAGAAAAAAGTCAGCAGTCTGGCAATCAAAAATAAAAAAAATTAAAAAAGTTAAAATGAATCCTATAAAGACCTAAAGAGAGGTCTATTTTATAATATACAGCATATCTTGAAATCTGCTTTTGTTATTTTTGTCTCTCTCTGTCTCTATCATTATTATAGCTACATCTTGCTGTTTCTCTATTGCTTTACCTACTTACCTTTTTTTGTTTCTCTTTTATTTACCTACTATCTATCTATCTATCATCTATCTATCTATCTATCTATCTATCTATCTATCTATCTAAACTTAACTATACTTGAATAGCTGCTTCTTGTTTTTTTTCTGAAAAGCTCCAAACCTCTTCGAACCCAGCCAGCTACTATCCTCAAACGTATTATTTCCCTTTATCTTTCATTGTTTCATAATCTAGTCTGGACTCTTTCAGATGTAAATCAATCCCATAATATAGTCTGTACCCCTCAGATTTCCCTGTAATTCATACCTCTTTAAGCACCACAAAAGACAAAGAATTGTGTATATTCAAAGACATATCCTTGGAAAGGAGGAAAGGTATTGAAGAGGGAGAATGTACTTATTCCAAATTTAATATTTTCCCTCATGGCCAAAATAACTTAAATTTCTTGCACATTCATTCCTTCGTCTCCATTCCTGCCGTAACAATTATATCTCGGTGTCAAGGACTGTAAAGGACCTGAGTCTGTTCCCCAGTTGTAAGCGGACAATCAAAGCGGCCACAGTTTCGTGGATGCTGGTAGAAGACAAGAGTCTCGGGGGTCAAAGACAAAGGGTAACTTATCGCTCACAGCAATACCAGTAGCCAGAGTATCAGCCAGATAATGCAGCGAGAATCTGAAGATAGATACCTGTATGCACAGTGAGCTGCGTTGCAGGGGAGGAACCCTGAGTTGAGGGAACCCAAACCTTTCATGACGGGCAGTAAGCATGCCTGTTCTTTGTTTTGGGAGGGTCTGGGGAGACCCCGTATCTTCTGGATAGAAGCCAGCTTTCCTTCGTTCCGGAGGGAGACACTCTCTCTTCCAAGGGGTATACAAACATCCTTGAAGAGACAGCTTGGAGTAGAAGGAGTCAATGCCTCCCTCACAAGACATGCAGAGACCTGGGAAGCCCATGGAGAACTGTCTCCTCTCACCTCCTCTAGACAATAACCATTTGCTTTCGGTCCATTACAGTATTATCCAGCTGGCCAAGCTGCATCTAGTCTTGCTCTCTTCCAACCCATCCTCTCTCTACTGCAAGGACAATCTTTTATAATGCTAATAAGGTCACGCAACTACCATTGCTTACCATGATTCAATGGCTGTTTATTTTCTAAAAGATAATTTCCTTACCACGACACAAAAATATAATTTGGATTTGACTTGTGCCTGCCTTTTCAGCCTTCTCCCCTATCCTATGCTAAAAATATTTGACATTTAAAAAATGAATGTGATCTTGCATTTAATATTTTAATAATAAATTTTGCAGCTACCACTACATGAAAAGCAATTAAGAGTTAATGGGCTTGAGACAGCCTTTATAAACTACCTTATAAACATAACCTATTCTTGATGAAGTGCATCTCAGATTCTATTTGTCCTCGGTATGTGTGTGAGGGTGTGTGTATGTGTGTGTTAATGACAGACAAAGGAAATTTAAAAAGGGAGAATTCTTCTGTAAGCCTAACATATCGAAGTATGTGTTCTATTTATTTATGTTTTCTTCCTGCAAGGATCTAGGCCTTGTGCAGATCAACTGTTGAACTTGTCTCCTGTCTGGTTCTCACAATGACCCCCCGCTCCGATTTGCGATTTGCGACTGGAGTTTAAAATCCCCTCTTTTCAATTCATACAACTGTCCCTTCGGGGGCTTTGCATTTTCTCCCAGTCTGAGCTCTTTTAGAGAAACGTCAGTTTTTTTTTTTTTTGTCATTAGCCTTGTGAGAATTTCTGGAAATAAATAAACAGTTTGGAGAAGGAAACTCACTCTGGGAGCGGAGAGCGTGAGTCAGTGCCATGCTGGGAGGACGGGTGTGGAGACAATGAACTTTTGGCTTCTAGCTCAGGGCTCTCGCATTGGGACTTGAACGTGGGCCCGGCCTGGGAGCACTGCTTTCTGGCATCCACCCCTGGAATAGAAGTCCAGGCCGGGAAAGGGTTGACAAAGCAAAGTTCACGAGGATCATTTACGATATATTGAAAAATAGAAACGATTTTTACAATGAGTTGAGATTTTTCAAACGTATAAGGGACTCTAGCACCTCGTAAGTGTTGCCTCAAGAGAAACCCAGGCCTCCTCTAGTCTAGTCCCGACCTGCGAGGCCTCCCTACGACCCGTCAAGGGTTTGTCATTCCTGCTCCTTGCCGACTGAGGGGCCCCGAGCGAGTCACTCGGCTTCCCGTCTGTGAAATGGGGACAGCGACACAATGGGATTGCTGCGAAGGCTGAAATAAAATAGACAATGAGATATGGAATAAAGGGACACGATGCCGTAAAAAAAAAAAAAAAAAAAAAAAAAACAACTAGGAATTTGCATTCTCTGGCTCCTGAAGGCCAACCGTTCTCTTTTATCCTGGTTTGCTTTGACCTCAGGTCCTACCCGATTGATGGACACAGAGCAAAAGTCAGGAATATTTATAAGGGAGTTTTATTTTTCATCAGCTCTGGTTGCAAATGGAAACGTTTAAAATACAATTAAAATAAAAGTTTCGCTATTTGTAAAAACTATAGGCAAGCAGCTAAAAAAGGATGCAGTATTAACGTTCTAGTCCTCTCTCTGGAATGGCGTGAACCTAGGCCAGGCACTGCCCACACTTGCCTCTTCACGCCTCTTTGCTAAGCTGCGAAGTCCTCAACTTTGTCCTGCCCCAAGTTCAGCGCCTTGTGTGAGTGGGTAGATTGGCAGCAAATGCTGAAAGAAATGAGCGGGTCTTGTTTTCCTTTTTAAAGAATGAGAATGGTTCAATGACGGCGTTCCAAGTAAGGCTGGTGACTCATTGGTGGGTTTTGAAAGGAATTTTATGGGCCACAACTAGCAGTCGAAAATACAACAGCAGGCCAGAGGGAAAAACGTAGAGCATACACAGCGAGGTGGACATACCGCTTTGTGAAGCCTTCGCTTCAGTTTGTGTGTGTGTGTGTGTGTGTGCGCGCGCGTGCATGCGTGTGTGTGCTAGGTCTAGAAGTCACATGTTTCTTATCGTTCCCTGAAGCCAAAAATGTGCGAAAAGCACTGGACTAATCCGCCCATCTCTAAGGCCACATTTCTGCTGTTGCCGCCATCATAGCCCCTTCTATTTGATTAAGACTCTACACTCGACAAAGCGTGTTCACACCCACTCCTTCCTGTGGCTGTCATCAGAGCCCGGGGTGGCGCGGGACGTGTTACCACTCTCCCCAACCTCGCGGAGGAGAAGAGACTCGCGTCCTCAGCTCTCCCTTCTGGAAGGGACCGTCTTTGTCTGGAGAAGCATCTACATGATGCTCAGAGGTGCTCTCGGCAAGAAAGGAGATGGCTCCTGCCTCTGCCAGCGAAAGAGAGGGGCTTGCGAGGTGCGTGGGGAGCAAAACACGGAGAGAGGCCTCGATGGGGCTTCGGAGAACAAGGGCTCTTTCGCGGGGTGCGTTGCATGATCTGACCTCCTTCCCGGGACTCCACCGGTCTCCAGATACGGTCGTTAGAACGTCACGAACTTCTCGCCGTGATCGGATTTCTTGTGGAATCTGGCACAGAAGCCACTTTCCACACCGAGCTGTGGCCAGAGTCAAAGCAGAAGCAGCAGGACAAAGACACAGTAGGCATCCGGGTGACGTACAGAAGAAGAGACCGAGGGTCCCAGAGGCTGTGCGACTGACCGTCAGAAAGAGACCGAGTGTTTTCCTGGAGATCTCAGTAAGCTCGGAACTAGATGGGATCGAAGGATGAGACCTGATTCTGTTTTTTGTGTTTTAAATTAACATGGTTCTATGAGTTCCGGCCATGATGACGCAGTGCTGTTTTGAGGCCCAAGTATGATATCGGCTGCGGGTTGCTGGCCTGTCTGCAGCGGGCACCTTTGCAGTCCGCAGGAAGATCATGGCTGTCCCCATGTTTTGGCATTGCATGGAGCTGCACCAGAGCTATTAGGAAAGCAGCAGTGAGAACCACAAAAATACAATAAAAAAAAATCATCGTAGATAAAGAAACTAGGCATTCTTATCAATTAGGCATTTCTGCCCGAGAGTGAAGAAATTTCTGTTCCTATGCAGCCTGGGCTAAACTCAGACTGCCATCGGACACCCAGAGGACTAAGACATGGCGCGTCAGAGTGGCAGGCGTGGGCCAGGCACTGTGCGCGGTTCGTTCACCTTTGCTCTGTCCGGCATGGTTCTCCACTTCCAGGGGTGAGTGTCGAAGGACTTCGTTAACTGCATTCTCCTTTCCGCTGGTGGATTTTGATGAGCCTCTCCCGTGGACATCCCTTCCCCCTCCCTCCCTCTTCATGTCTCAGCCGGTCAGATGCTGCCATATGCAGGAGCTATGCCATCATCCCCCGTTATCCACAGGGGGCGCGTTCTGGGACCCCCAGTAGGTTCTGGAAACTGCGGCGAGTCCCGAACCCCACGCAGAACGAGCATCTTCTTGCGTTTGTGGCTTCTCCTTGGCATGTCTGAACTGCCAGCATCCCGACTCGTGCGCCTCGGGTCCGTTGTTAAGTAAAATAAGGGTGACTTGAACACAAGCACTGTGATAACGGGACAGTTGATCTGACAACTGAGACGGCTACTGAGTGACCAGTGGGCGGGAGCAGATGCGGCGTGGAGAAGCCGGATAAAGGGATGATTCATGCCCTAGGCGAGACAGAGCTGGATAGCTAGAGAGGTCACCATGCCGCCGCTCAGGATCACAGGGTCCCCCTGCACTCCTGAAGGGCGTGTTTCCTCTGTCCGTGAGAGTCCGAGGACTCTCAGATGGGGGCCGCAAACTATGCATCGGCTTACAGCACATCCGCATGGGTCTGCACGCAGTTCTTTTCCCCGTTGTCTGGAATCAGTTATTCTCAGTGTATTCTCGAATTCTATCAGGTATTAAGATCTTAACCAAATATTGGAGTTAAGCGTCTCACCTCCAGGGTGGGCCAGCCAGGTAAGCAGCTTCTGCCCACCGACAGTCACACCTGAGCAGGGCTAACTCTGGTCGAGGTGCTCTGCGCATTACAAAAACGCCTTTGTAAACCACAAAATGCTCTTCAGATGTAAGTGGAAATGATTTCGGCCCTGCCCTAACAGTCTTCTGCACTCAGTAAGTCATGCGTTCACAGTGGTCTCTTTATGAAACTCCCCGCTCCCCCATTTATGAGTGAGTAACTCGATACGGCTTTTTGGTGCCTTCTTTGTCTGTAGGTAAATAGCTCTAGGGGGAGTTACGAGTCCCCCCTTCTCCCCCAGAATGCTCACCACCCTGTGAGTCCTGGAGTGGAGCTGTCACGTCTTGTACTTGAGAACCTCACAGCAACCCTGTGTGAAAGGTAGGATAATAGTGCCCATTTTACAGATGAAGAAACTGAGGCTCAGAGAGGCCAAGCCACCTGGTCACGGTCTTCAGCCTGAGCATACACTAACCATTAGGCCCTCAGCGAGGGTAGGGGTGAAGGTGAGGGTTGCCTTGCTTGCTGCCGTGACTCTGGAAGGTAGCATTTAGGGCCGCTCAGTCATGTCTGCGAAGGTCACATGGGTGAAGGATCAGGTGATCGCGTGGGGATCAGCTGGGGTGTCTGAACCCCCCAGGGCCTGCCCAGCCTGGCGTCTGGCATGCGGAAGGGCTCAGTGGATCTGCAGCGAGGACGAGTGAATGAATGAATGAGCGGGTGCCTCCGAGAGGGTCAGACGTGGGGGCCGGGGGTATACGTCACTTCCCTGGGCTCATCTCCAGGTTCTGGGACAAGGACATTTCTTGGGGTTCTGGTCAGTCGTCCTTGATAGTTCTAGCGGAAGCCTCGGCGGCGGGGCCTGGGGACCTCCCTGCTCTCAGCACCCCAGGGGGCTGTGGGGGCACACACCAGCCGGAGGCGCCCTCTTCTATAGAAAGCAGAGCCGGGATGTGAGTGGGGCCTGCCAGGAGGCCGTCATCCCCTGCCTTGCAGCCCAGGGGCCACATATGGGCATCTCCTACCCCGTAGGCAGCAGCGAAAACACTCACCGTCCACGTGCCTCCAAGAGGCAGCTTCTCGGCGCCCCAGGCCCCCATCCCGGCTCCTGCTTGTCACTGGTGGTTTTGGAGCTCCCGCAGATGCCGGGCGGCCCCGTGCTCTGCTCCTGGTCCTCAGAGGAGTCCTCGAGACCTGACCTCCTGGCCCAGCGACGCCGCTGCCCTGCGCATCCGGAATGTCCCCCTGCTTGTGCCGAGGCTTCGCCACCTCCAGGCCGAGGGGCGAAACGGAGGTGCGGCCTCCTCTGGCCCCACCTGTTCTTCCTGTCTGTGGAACAAGCACGTTTGGTCCAGATAAGAACGGCCTCAGCGCTGGGATCCGCACCCGCCGCCCAGGGCTTGGCCTTGATGTCCCCACTGTTTGTCCGGTTGGTGACTCAGTTGCCTTGACTGTAAAATGAAGGCCCCAAGACCTGTCTTGCCCAGCAGGCTTGATGTCTGTCCGTTTTGGCTTAAGTCAGTCCTGCTTCTAGTCCACGACTTCTGGAAGCGGCTGGTTGGTTAAAATAAGATGTTTGTTTGTTTGTTTTTTAATCATTTCCCATTTCCTCCTTAGAGCATAATCCATGTTAATTAAAAGAAAACCGATTTAAAAAAAAAGCAAAATAATTGATGTTAGCCAAAGATTAATGTGTATAATAATCACCCATTGCCTAAGTTAAAACTCTTTAATAAGCCAAAAGGCCCCTTTGGTCATTCTGCGCGTCTCCTCGTGGATGGGGGCGGCGGGAGGCAGGTAACATCGCTCACGCCTGCCATGTGCTGTGACATCAGCCCCTTCGTCACGCAGCTGTGAACCCCGAGGCCCCACCGAGTCAGTCGTTTGCCAGGCGAGTGCCTTTATTCGCGTGGGAGAAGGGGTGCGCCCACACCTCTCTAACCGCAAAGGTACAGCTCTTACCTCCGCCTCACCCTCTTCCCAGAAAGAAATGGTCAGGAGAAAACACTCGACTGGCCCGTCGTTGGGAATGTCACAGTCTTTGTGCCTGAGAGATCTTGGATACAAAACTACCGTACGAGGTTTTGAAACAGGATTAAATGTATCGTGTTGCCCGAAACTAAGAGTTTTGGAATGTTTTCACTAAGAGAGCGGGTCTGTGTGCGAGCTCGTGAGTCAGTGGCGTTCACAGTCAACGGGCTGCGACTCTGCGCCTGTACCTCATTTATCCCCTTAAATCATCCTCTTGAATAGATGTTTCTTTTTTATGATGTTTTGATTTACTTTTACTTTTATCATGAACAATTTTCAAATATATAGAACGCTAGAAATAATGTTACACACATCCTTATTTCGCTCATCTAGACGAGCGGTCATTATCCATTTTCCACTTTTACTTTCTTTTTTTTCCTCTGCTTAATCATTTTAAAGTACAGACGTCATGACATTTCACCCCTCGTATATCTCAGTACGCATCTCTAAGGCGTAAGGGATTTTCCAATATAATTATAATACCATTGAGACACTTAAGAGAAAGGTGCCCATGTTAAGATGAGGACATACGTTCAGCTCTGTTTCAGGCTCCAGACGAGGAGACCATGCTTGGAGCCTGGAGGATGACCCGCGTTTTTCTCGTCATGCTATGTGCCGAGTTAAAGAGGTTACATTTTAGAGGGCGAACTCCCTACGCGCCCGGTTAAGAGGGGCCGACGATGGTGTTTGGAGGGACTGTGGGCTCTGTGAGCACCTGCATTTGGAGCTTTCCATTTTTCATTCCCTTTCACGCACTCAATGCCACACGGAGTGCAGAGAATGATTAGGCCCCCTGTGCCCGTGGGATCCAGGCGGCATAGCGAGGCATGGCCTCCTCCCAACTTCAAATTCTTCTTAAGAATCCTGGTTGTATTTTTAAAAGGATGAATTCTGCTTTATAATCTTTCCAAGTGGATTTTAATATGTGTTCGTGAATTTATTTGTTCATTCATGCAACAAGGATCTTTTGAGAAAATACTGTGCCGGATGCTTGTCCATCACGTTGGACCTTGGAGTGAGCTTTCTTCATCCTCTCCTCCCCCTTCCACTTTTCTAGTAAAATCGGCACTTCACGTGAGGCACCACGTTGACCCCCTGGCTTCCCGTGCCCCCTTTTCCCTTTGGCACCCTTTGCTTTGCCCAGGCACCAAGCTTGGAAACGGGGACCCGTGAGGTCTCAGGCCCCACGGAGCAGGAGGTGTCCTGGGATGTTGGTGGATGGAGCGTCCGGTGGGCACAGCGCTTGTGAGTTGGCCGCGGGTGGTTCACAGTCTGGTTCACAGAGAATCAATTCACTGGGCCTTCATCGCACACCTGCTGTGTGCTGGACTTTGATGGGCCTATAAAGGAAGATAAGGTAGGTTCCTGGGTTACTTAGATAGGTAGCAAACCGAGTATATCACAGTGTCATGGGGAGCTTTAGCGTCTGTGACTTCATAGCTAGCCGTTCTACAAGAATCTGTGATTATTCGTGCACACACACACACACACACACACAGATATAATTTTGATACAACATTCCGTGGAGTATGCAAGCGAGTCTTTTTATTCCCATTTTGTCGGACAGGAAATCGAAGTCCAGAGAAATTAAGAGGCTTGCGGATCAAGCGACAGACGGGGAAATCTAAGCTTGTGCCCTTTTCTCCTCATCACATGACTACAAGTCACTCGGGTCCCTGGGCCGTGTATAGCTCTGGGTATAGAAGGAGAAGGCTCCTCATTATGCAAGTCTAGTCCTGACTCCTTCCCTGAGACCCGTTATTTCATGAAGCCAACAGGGAATGGTCACCTTTCTCCCTCTCCTTCCTTCGCCCATTCCTTCCCTGTCTTCCCTTCTAAGTGACCAGCACCACGAGTCACATGCTCGACCGAGCCGCCGGTCCCTGGTAAAAAAAGGTCAGGTACCGCTGGCTGCTCTCATGGACTCGGTTCCTCTTAGAACAAGATCCTGGCCTGCGAGAACTGCATGACCTGGGTTCTCCCTTCCTCCCACTCATCCCCGGTCAACCCCTCCTCGGCCTAAGCCTCCAGCTCCACGCTCGTCCCAGGCACCCTGGTGCGCTTTTTGCTCCATGAGGACCCCGAGCTGATTTCCGCTTCGGGCCTTTGCTCTTTATCTTGATTTTCACATAGGCAAGCCCTCCTAATCAGTGAATTCTCAGATTAATTGTTACTCCTCCAGAAAGGCCTTCTTCCATCAGCCTATCTAATGTAGCCTCCGACATTCCGTTACACTATCTCGTCTTAATGTTCCACATTATTACCAGTCTCTCTCTGATATTGCTTCTTGCTTATTTCCTGTCTACCTTATTACCTTCCTCAATAGCAGGAAAGCCCCAGTAGAAGAAAAATCTTGTCTATCATCTTTATTTCTGTAGCCTCAATGCCCAGAACAATGGCTGGCTCATAGTAGGTGCTCAACAAATACTTTTTTGAGTGGAGGAATTGAAGAAATCAGGGCTGTTGCTCTCCGACTTGGAACAAACGTTACCAGCTTATTGTTCAAAGCAGCTGCTTGTCGAATGTGACCAGGTGAGGGGAGAATGTGTGGATGGAGGTCTAAGTGGTCGTTCTCCAAGGAAGCGAGGTGTGGACCCCGTGGTCACTCTTGGCAAACCTCGTCTTCCAGAGGCTCTTAGGGAATAAATATGCAATGGGGACTCCTTTCAGGCACAGTGTTTTCAAATGTGCTATCTCACATCCATGGTACAGACGAGAAAATGATGCTCGGCGAGGTGAGTTAGCTTGTTCAAGGTCACCTGTCTAAGGCGAGTCAGAGCCGCAGCTCTTGCCCAGAGCCGTTTGCCTTCTGAGTCAGGCATCGTCTTCCTGCTCTACTGCCCTGGAAGCCAAGGGCACACTTGAGAGCAGGGCCTTTTTTTTTGGATGACAGAAAGAAATATGCAGGTGGCCAGGAAGGAAGTCATGACATATCTGAGGGGTCGATGTTCGAACTCTCGCTGAGTGGAGGAACGGTCCGCGACAGCACTCCATTCCAGGGTTGTTTGCTTTTAAAAAGAGCAGTTTCGCTCCCGGGTTTGGAAGAGGCTTCCTCAGAGAGGGCCCAATGACGGGGCGCCACATTCAAAATGTAAGAATGCCTGATTTGTGCTTTTTTTGAATAGTAAAAAGAGCTCTGAAACATATTAAATTTTTATGAGGTGTGTTGCTGACTAAAATTTTTTTTTTGAGCAAATAATCATACAAAAAGAGTAAACCACATACTTAAAATTAAAACCTCCAAATAAGAAAAATATTTATTAAATAAACTTTCACCAAGCCACAGTGACCTTTCTAATGGGCCTTCTTCCTGAAATATTGAGCCAATTCGATTCTTGGAATAGTTTTAATTAACAAATCGATGAGTCATTGTTAGAGCATGCGTGAGGCTCGGACTGTCACAGAGTGAGAGAATCCTGAGCGAAGAGCTGGAGGACCTGTCGAGTCTCATCCCATCATTAACTGTGTGCTCCCGGGAAGCCAGATAGACTCTTTGGGGTACAGTTTCCCAATCTTTAAAATAGAGATAGTGGTATATCCCCTCGTTGCCTTTTAAAGTGATTGTGAAAATCAAATGGCTCATGGGTGTGAGGACACATTGAGGTGTAATGGAGACTTAACGCACTCACCGGTGATATCAACAGCACCAACAATCTCAGCAATAATAATGAGTAGACTTATTTGCAGTGCCCAAGAGAGGGAGACTTTTATCTTAGCACTCTCCTCTTGACCTTTCATGTAGCCCTTTCCCAAGGGCTTTTAAGACGTTCGCCTTAGAATGAATCGCATTTGCTATTTTTTGTCGAGTCTGGTACAGATCTTGTCCGTTCCCTCGGGTCTCCCTATTCGTGAGACTTCTAAAGATTTTTCTTGCCTTTAGTTCCATTTTCCTTCAGGCCACCCCGTTAGTTACCTTCCTGTCATTTACCAGAGCAAATACATTCCATGGCACCCCAATGACCGTCAAAAACAGCCCCCTACTGTGTGAACTCCCAACGTGATCTCAGCTCTCCACCATTGGGTCTAAGTTGGCTTCTGCAAGATGGGTGTCTTCCTTACTGGCCGAACGCCCACTGGGTTTTGTCTGAATGTCCATTACATTCTCCCACCTTCTTCTCTTTGCATCTGCTGCTGCTCTTGCTAGGAGGCTCTTTTTTTCCCTCTCAAATGTCCAACTCCAGCGATTCGGCCCGGGGCTGCATTTTCATTGCCGTTCTTCTCTTCTTTGAATTCTTTCGTTGAGAGGCTGGCCAATCAGACTCTGTTTCCCAAATTTATTGCTTATGCACTGTCTTTCAAGTCTTTGACACAGTTCACAGCAAGAAATATATTTTACCTTGATGCCCAACACACACGCACACACACACGTGAATCTGAAATAAAAATGGTCCCTTTCTTCCTGCTTAAAGTTAGATGTCGATGATCCCTTATAGTCCTGCACTTTGCTCCATTTTCTCATTCCATTTCGAAGAGTCTCCCTATTACTAAAATTCCGATGACTGTTAATTCTCCATCTCTGGCCAAGATCTCAATAAATATTCACTGAATAAAAGAACGAATGAACTAAAATTTCTTCTAATTCGAGAATCAAATATCAGGTACTTGGAGTTTGACTTTGATGTCTCATAGCCACTAAAATACTACATGTCTCAATAGTTGTCCTTTTTCCTCTCTAGATCCTGTTTTTCTGCCTCTCTGTCTCGGTTAGTGATTTGCGTAAGACTAGGAATTATCCCAAATTATTCCCTTCACCCCTCATTTAATCATTTAGCGCCCCCTGTCAAATTCTAGCGCCTAAATATCAGCCAGATTTTCTCCTCTTTTCCATGTCTGTTGCTGCTACTCAACTAGTGCAGAGCTTATTATCTCCTGCCTAGAACATGTCAATGTCTTCACAACTGACCTGTCAATCTCTAATATTGTTCCATTTCCATTGAGTCTTCCATGATCAAGGTGTTAATTTGCACATTGTATTATGTCAATACAGTAAAAATAGCATTTAAATACTTATTAAGATAAATTCAGCAAATTTCTTTTTAGAATTTAAAATGTTTTTGTTATTGTAAAGGATCTTCTTATATCTTAAAATTTATTTATTTTTTTAGATATGTAGGAAAAACTGTTTTAAAATATACATTTGTGACCAGCCACATTATTGAACTATGTTAGTTGTTCAAAAATTTGTTGTTCATTTTTTTTTTGTGGGGGGGGGGATTTTCTAGGTACATAGTAATATACTTTCAAAAAATTAAAACTTTTTATTTATGGGACATTTACAAGTCTTATTTCTTTATTTCATCTTATTATCCAGAATAATAAATAAAGCAGGGGTATCTGTTGTTCTTGTCTCGCCCTTAACTTTCATAGGAAGTCGTCTGACATACCACAGTGAAGGGTGATGCTGTCAATTAATTTTAAGATCAAGTTAAAGAAATAGTCTTCTCTTCACTTTTACTAAGATTTAAAATAAACATTAGTGGATTTTGAACTTTATGTAAATTATTTAAGAATTTGTTAAAACGAATACATGGTTTTATTCTATTATTAGTTCATTGATGTGATCAATTATATTAATACCACCCTGTAGGAAGTCACGTGTGACTTTGTAGTAATATTATGGCAACTGGTAAGGGGAACCAGGAATAACTGAATCTTATCTCAAGTTCTTGTACCCCTTACCAGTGAAGTTCCTAAAAGGGAAAAATGCACAGGGAATAATTACAGGGAAGGTCACATTTCAATTTAAAGAGCTCCAGAAGGCAAGGATGGAGCACATAGAACACCAATTCTTACTAAGCTGTTTTGGCCTCAGACTAAAGTAGGTGAAGGCAATTATTACTTTATTTCACTATGCCCAAACCCAACCCTGAGTCTCAGATCTTTACGCTCTGGTCCCATGAAAAGAAGATATAAAAGAGAGAGGTGGCCGGTCTTGCTTGGAGAAAGGTCTAAGTAAGCTTGCGACATCCGTTGTATAGATAGAAAGGAGTAAGATAGACATCAAGTCTATCTGAAGAATTTCCTAATATAAAAATAGTCTTACTTTTTGGAATAAACCCATTAACAAATTCAGTTGGTTCTTCTAAAACACATTCAGAATCTGAACTATTCTAACTGCCGCCACAGCTACCCTGTGGTACTGGCTGGCTACCACGAACTCCTGCCTGGATTGTAAGAATAGCTTCTGGAGAACTCCGCTGCCTTTGTCCTTGCTCCTAAAAATGTATTTCCCTCTGAGTTCCAGGGTGATTCTTTGAACTCAAAACACAAGACAGATTATACCACTGCTCTGTTCAAACCCCTCCCATGCCACCCATCTTACTTGGAGTAGAATCCCAAATCCCTCCCATGGTTTACAAATCCCTGCCTGAGCTGCCCCCATCCGTCACCTCTCCGATTTTCCATCTCTCACTATTCCCTCCTGGACCATCTTAGCCACATTGGCTTTCTTGCTGTGCTTTGAACACTCCAGGCGTGGTTGTTCTTTTCCTAGCCCTGGATAGTTTCCTCACATGTATAAGCTGATCTGTACTCTGCTAAGCACTTGAGGTGGACCCTTTGAGGATCTCCAGAGTTTTCTCTCTGATCTGAACAGCGCTGTCCTCTGAGATATACTTTCCTGAAAACTCTATCAGTCTTTGTCCCCCCAGATGCTCAGCTCCATGTTCTCACATCGGGGAGAGATGCTGGGCTCTGTCTGTGCGCCCCTTGGCTCTCCACCCCAGCCTGGACACGCTCCAGGCGGTCAGCCCACTTCGTTCCTTGTCTCTTGTCTGTCGTTTATCACCTGCTGTCCAATGACTTGGAAACCATCGTTTTATATATTTTGTTCAGATTTTTCTAGTTGTTTTCAGTGGAACGGTAAATCCGGTTCCTGCTACTCCATCTTGGCTAGAAGCAGAACTTCTCGGCGCTCCTTAATGTCTCTCTCCTGCGTTAGTTTTCCTCCATAGCACCTACTCACATTTGACAAGTCTAGATATTTATTTACTTATTGCCTGACTTTCTTCCCATTAGAATATAATTCTACAAGGGATCTTTATTTGTTCACTTGTATATCTTTTGACTCAGAGAAAGGGCTGGCATGTCGTAGGCACTCAATAGTTATTTATTAAATACATGAATGTAGAGAGTGCTAGCATCAAGAAGGATTGTCCAAGACCATCAGGCTGTGGTTGTAGTTCTACAAGAAATCCTCCATGTCATCAGGATCTGTAGTCAGTTGCAAGAGTCTATCAGCTCCTCAGTCAACACTGCTCTTGGTGGAACACTTTCTCGTTCCTCTTGCCATTTCCCTTGAAGAACTTCGCTTACCCAACACTCCTTCACTGGATCACAACTCCGAGGAGCATGGATGGAGGGTTTTAAGTTTCTTTCTAAAATATAATCATTTTACAACCAAGCATATATATGTTTCTTCTCTACACTCAACCCTAAGCAGCTGCTACTTAATCCTCATCTCTTTCTTTATATAAAATGAATGTTAAAGGCCCTTTTAGCTCATAAGGGTGGAAGTTCAGGTGGGAATGAATCCAAGGGAAACTTTGGACTCACTCAGCAGGGGTGGGCCAGCTAAATAACAGCGCCTTTTCCCACAGACTTCCCCTTGTCATAGCTCTGTGCAAGGATTTCCCATCCGTCAGCTGCTCCATTTAGCAGTTACTCACGTGAGGAACCTAAGTTAAGTGTGCGCATGTGTGACTGTGTGTGTGTGTGTGTGTGCGTGTGCGTGTGTTCATTGGAATGTGTGAAGGTTCCTGGGATAATTTTTCAATTTCCACCGGGGTTTTATTTCAGTCTCAGGACTTTTGCACTGAGAGTCTCTTTCCTTTCATGCCTTATTGGCTCCTTGTCTTAGCTTATTGGCTCCTTTAGGTCTCAGTTCAAATATTTCTTTTTCAGAGAGAACTTTTCTTCCCAAACTGATTAATGAAGGTTTCTCCTGTTACAATCGTCCCATTTAACCTCTTTATTACCATCCCAGCATTCTGTAAATATCTAGTTTATTTATTAATTTACTCGATTATTGTCAGTTTCTTCTTCTGATGTGCCATCTACAAGGAGAGGAACTTTGTCTTGTCCAATTCCTTTTCCCCTGTGCCTTTCACAGGGCCTGACACACAGTAGGTGTTTAGAGAATGTGCATTGAGTGGATGAATGAACGAATTCACTAGGAGAACAAGGGACAAGAATACTGAAGAGGGAGTGCAGAATTTATGTGGCATTTTACGTTTAAGTATGGCTGGAGCAAGAAGAGGTGCAGAGACAGAGCGGAGTTCAGGGCAAAGTCGAGAGGGCCTTGTAGGCCTGACGTGGTCACGACTGGGCTTTACCCTTGAGGTGACGTGGATCTGTGGAAGTGTGTACGCAAGGGAAGACGCGGGTAGATTTTTGTGTTAGAACTATCGGTCTTGCTGTGGGGTGGTGGATTGGAAGAGAATAAGGCATGCTGCAAAGGGATCGCTTTGGACACTGTTGTAGTAATCCGAGCGAGAGAAGGTAAAACCCCCAAGGTCAATGACAGTGGAAGTGAAGGAATATTCGAAAGACTTGAGGTAGGGAAAAACGTTTTCGTCAAAAGTGGGAACTAGATGGAAAGGAGCAGAAACAGAGCATCCAGAAACTTAAATGGGTCAAGTAGAGTAAAGAAACATTGATAGAAAATGAGTCTGGGTTGGATGTTAGTGAAAATAATGAGATAAAAACTTCTAAAGATTCTTTCCCCCATGAAAGCATTGAGAACATTGGTAAAAATGGTCACAGCAAACTCTTTCAAAACTGTGGAAGTTAACCAAAGATTCGAAGCTGTCCTGGGAGCCTTTATTCAAGAAAAACAGCTGAAGATTTGTATGACAAGTCGGTATGAACAGTGCAGTTTTAATCTCCCTATTTCCATCCGCTCATTTCTAGCTGCATGGCAATCTTCAATACCAACAGCTTGTAAGCAGAGTGAGTACTAGCAGCCTGCCACCCAAGAACAGGGTTGGAATTCTTCCAAAGCCCTTTTTCTATAGAATTGCCTTTATTTTATCTGTCTAGTGGTTTCCTGGAATACCTTATTCTCAAGGCTGTCATTATTTAACTGATTTAGAGCTCATCCAGGGTGAAAAGTTTTCTTAGAGGCACTTGTTGAAAACCATGAAGATCAATTGCTTAATATCGTGGCTGGCTGAACGAGTGAATGACATTTGGGATAAATAATACTCTAACCAAAAAGCTTAGGAAGAAAAGCTGGGGAATGACATCTCCATATGGGGCTTTGAAGAACTCTGACATATTACTGAGAATCTAGAAGCCCATGTGCATGCTTTGGCCTGTGCAAATCCTTGGGTCAGAACTGAGAAGGCTCTAAGCTCTCATCTGCAGCTGATTTTGAGGCTCTTCTCAGAGGGAACTGAAAGCAAAAGCAGAGTTATTAACTGCTTAGCTGAGTGCTGAAGGCATCAACATTCACACAGAACCTCTTGGCAAAGACTGGAAGACTTTTTGGTTTCAAGAATTAAAGGAAATCTGTAATTACTACCTGACCACTAAGCTAACAAAGCAGATACTGTTATTGACACGTCAAAGAATATAGACTTTATATAAATCAATTCAGTAAAGTTACTAAACAAACAATAGTAGCAACAACAAGCAGCAAGGACAACAAATCCTGGTTGGATGGTGGAGGAAGAATTTGATTTCCAGAACTGTCACATTATTTAAAATGCTCAGTTTTGACAAATATCTGTGAGAGATGCTAATAAACAAGAAAATATGGCCCTTACATAGGGAAAAGAGCAGTTGCTAAAAACGGAGGAAGTCTAGATGTTAGACTTACTAGACAAAGACTTTAAGCTATTTAAAATATGTTCAAAGAACTAATGAAAAACATGTTTAAAGACTTGAAAGCATGAGAGCAATGTCTTGCCAAGCTGATAATATCAACAAAGAGATAGAAAGTATAAAAAGGAACCCAGTAGAAGTTCTGGGTTTGAAAAGGACAACAACGGAAATGAAGAATTCATTATAGGCTCTCAATGTCAGATTTAAACAGGCAAGGGGGACAAATCAGCAAACCTGAAGACAGGTCATTGAAATTATTCAGTCTGAGGAACAGAAAGAAGAAAGAATGAAATGAGCAGAGCCTAAGAGTTCCGTAGGACACTATTCAGCATACTGACATACACATAATAAGAGTCTCAAAAGAGTGGGGTGGGGAGAAGAGATAGGGAGGAAAAAATACTAGAAGAAATAATGGCTGAAAACTTTTCAAATATGATGGAAAACTTTAATGTACACACCCAAGAATTTTAATGAACTCCAAATAGGCTACACTTGAAGAGATACACACTCTTACGTACTATAATCGAAGACAGAATCTTGAACTCAGCAAGAGAGACGTGACAGGTCATGTACAAGGGAACCTCGATAAGCTTAATAGCTTATGTCTCAAGAGAAACCAAGGAGCCCAGAAGACAATGGCATATTCAAGATACTAAAAAAATAGTATAGACAAAGAATTTTTTTTATCTCACATAAGTATCCATCAAAAATGAGGTGAAATTATGACATTTCAAGATAAACAAAACAGAAGAATCTTCATCAGTGTATCTACCTTATAAAAATACTAAAGAAATCCTTCAAACTGAAATAAAGGACAACTCAGAGAAACTTGAATCTATATGAAAAATACAGGACATCAGTAAAAGTAACTGCATAGGAAAATACAAAATACAGTATAAATGCATTTTTTTTTATATGTAGCTCTTCCTCCTGCCTGATTTAAAAGACAACTGCACAAAGCAGTAATTATAAATCTGTGTTGATGGGCATGCGATATGTGAAGATATAATTTGTATGAAAATAACAGCACAAAGGAGGAGTGAGGGAATGGTGTTATACAAGGGCAAAGTTTCCTATACTATTGAAATTAAGTTAGTATTAACCTGAGCTAGATTGTTATAAATTTAAATATGTATTATGATTCCAGGGCAAACACTAAGAAAATGGCTAAAAGAAAACAGTGAAAGAAACACGGGGATTAAAATATCAGACTAAAAAATACCTACTTAACACAAAAGAATATAATGACTTAAGGATAGAGACAGATAAAAAGATATAAGACATAAGAAAGATATAAGAAAACAAATAGCAGACCTAAATCCTACCGTATCAATAATTACATTAAATATAAATGTATTAAAGACTCCAATTAAAAGACAGAGGTGAGCAGAATATTTACAAAAATTATCCAACTATATGCTGTGGACAAGAGACACAAATTCAAAGACGAAAAGGTTGAAAGTAAAGAGATTGAAAAACTTATACCATGCAAACAGTAACCAAAAGAGAGCTTAGTGGCTATACTAATATCAGACAATATAGACTTAAAGTAAAAAGAGTTTTAAGAGACAAGAGTATTATATGTAGGCAAAAGGATCAATTTACAAGAAGATATAACAATTATAAACTTATAATTAAAGTTAACCTTTAACCTAACAGTAGAGCCCCACAATACAGGAAGCAAAAACTGACAGATGTGAAGGAAGAGAAGGTGGTTCAACAATAACACCTGGAGACTTCAGCACCTCACTTTGGATAATGAATAGAACTAGGAAGAAGAGCGACAAAGACACGGAAGATCTGAGCAAGACTATAAATCCATTGGATCTAACAGGCATCTACAGAACATTCCCCCCAACGGCAGCAGAATAAAATAAATCTGAAGCATGCGATCAGGTGGGAAAGGAATAAAGAGCGAGGATGGGGAATTAGTGTGAACTGCAAAGCCAGGGCCAGAGTGGGTTCACATGTGTTTGTCCCAGATCTTAATGACACTCAGGTGAATTTTCTGACGTGAACCATTTCCATCAGGATTTAACTCCTAACTCAGTCATTCAGGTCATGATCTCTCCTTCCCACTCATGGGCAAACCCTTGGGTTTAATACGTTCCACTGTCATCTCCAGCCTGGCCAAAAGGTGAGCCTGCCGAAGTGTCGAGGCTTTGGAAGACTAAAGCCACATGGTTTAGAGGTAGCAGGATACGTGAGGTCACAGGTCAATTCTGAAGAGGTCAGGACTTGAGCCGAGGGTCAGGGAAGAGTGCCCGCTAAGAAGCCTGCCTTGTATTTAAAGTACAGATTCTCTAATCATTGCCACACAGAGGTCCAGTGCGTCCTTTACTGCAGGTGCTGAGTTTGGTACAATGATTAAATGTTCTGCTTTGGCTGTAGCACTAGATGAACCTAGTTCTGCCACCTAACGTGTGTAATGTCACACGTTACATTACGAGAGCTTAGCCTCGTTCAGCTTCAGCATCTTTATGTATGAGAGAATCCCGATGACCGTATCTATCTCCTAGGGTTGTTGGGAGGATTAAATGAAATAATAATATTAAGTCTTCAGCTCAGTGCCTTGTGAATCCAGCACTTAGTAGATTAAATATTTTAACGAAGGGATCGAATCTCATTAGGCTGGGGTTTAAAGAACTGTGCAGAGGGGAAATCGCTCTTTTAATTTAGGTCAATTATTTTCTGGAAAGTTATTGCACCAGGTCAGGCTGTATTAAAAAGGGAGTCTAGCAGCTCCGCATGGACTCACCTCTCCCTGCTAATGTGGTCCACGGGGCAGAGGCGGGACTGCGAGGCAGGAAGAACCCTGACCTGCCCCACTCATGGGGAGTGTTTATTAAGATTTCACAGGAAACATCAGGCCCCCCCTTCTTCCAGCCAATGGAGCAAATTCACTTGTACATTGGCCCCCACCCCCATGCTTCGTCTTTTTGTAAGAAAGTTGTCAAATATAAAACTGGCCTTTTGTTGCTATAGCAAAGAAGCGTGGAGAAAAGCACAAGCCAAAGCTGAAAATACGACCTCGACTCAGGGAAGGAAGTGGTGAGCACCAGGGAAGAGAGCCGTGTGACGCCCTGGAGGGTTGACACCGCCTGGAAAGAGGGCGAAGGGTCCAGCTCAGACGAGGGCAGGGCGGCTCTCACTCTCTGCAGCTCAGGACCCTCATTCATTCCTTAGCAAGGAAAAGCTGGAAGCTTAGTTTATTCCTCGAGGAAGACGGAACTTGTTTCCATTTCAGAGCATGGGGTCGGTACTTTTGAAGTGACCCTGCTGTCAGAAGGTCCTGTGTTAAAGACCCCTACTGGGTTATTCTGGAGATGCCTGAGCCACATGAGCAGAATTGTCTACCTCGGTCAAGATTCGGGTGCCCAGAGTGAGGACCGCGAGGTGAGCGGCGGGTTTCAGAATGCGTCTTTAGCCAGTTTACTTCTGCTTACTGGTAGAAGAGGACTCGACTTGTTACCCTACAGACCGCCTGCTTCCTCCACTGCAAAGCAGAAACTCGGACGGATAGTCTTGTAACATGCCCCTGGTGCTACGAGCCTCTGGTTCTGCCATGGCAACCACGTAGCCCTCATCCCCACCTGTAACGCGTCTGAGCAGCAAGAACTGAATGCGAAGTGTGTCCCTGGGTCCTGGGGGAAGGGAACTCTAACAATTTCCCGGTGACCTCATACAGCCTAGCCATGGAGAGCAAGAGTAAGGAATAAAAGGTGATCGGAATGAGATTTATGTTGATGTATTAGGTGACAGTTACTGGCCACGGCCCATGCTTTCAGCGGGGTTAGAAGCTGCTAGAAGGTATTTTACCGGTTACGACGATATATGTGAGCAGGAGCCTCCTATTGGGAACTCTTCCAAAGTCTAATAAAGCTGTGCTTTGCTCCCTCTGACCTTGGCCCGGCGACAGGTAAGTCCCACAACGTCTACCACCTTATAAACACTGAGATGGGCTATAAGAAAGGACTATAGAGGCTCTATTTAGAGGCTTAGGTCAGCAAGTAGGCAGAAAAATGTCAAAACCACTAATCTAATTTATCGATGGCTTTAATGGGAGTATATAGGGAAAAATTCTGCCTTACACTGCAAATATTGCTCTAACCCCATTCATCGGGAGAACCCCAAAGCTAAGAAAAGGCCCAAGGAGTACAAAGTGGAAGTGTTGGAGTCACATGCAGGTAGAGAGTGGAAACGACGGGGAAAAAGTGTAGGTGAGCATGGGTTAGAGGCCGCTCTGTCTTTCTTCTTTTCTCTTCCTAACCCCCCCTTTTCTTCCTTCCTTCCTTCCTTCCTTCCTTCCTTCCTTCCTTCCTTCCTTCCTTCCTTCCTTCCTTCCCTCTCTCCCTCTCTTCCTCCCTCCTTCCTTCCTTCCTTCCTTCCTTCCTTCCTTCCTTCCTTCCTTCCTTCCCTCTGTCCTTCCTTCTCTATCTCAGACATAATTTGAGTGTTTCCTTTATGCCATGGCACATGTTAGAAATTAATGGTGTTAAAATGCAAGTTTGTCATCGATTTATTAAAATAATTTTATCAAGAGCCTAAGTAATGAATGATGAGCAACACCAAGTTCCTAGCCATAAGGAATTCTCAGTTGAGTTTATCAAACAATGAAAGGAAATGGGTAAAGTATTATAAGAAGAGAAGAAGTCCCACTTCAATTTCTTAGGACAATGGCGGATCGTTAACCAATATGGTGGCAATCGAATTGGATGAAGGTGACTTTGAGGCTTCCAGGTGGAGGTGTGGGACGAAGGCTTGCTAGGTATGTGGAATGGTGTGAAAGCGCAAAAAAAGGTAGCGATGTGGAGGACAGTGTGGCATCTAGTCTCATTGGGTCGTAGGACCAGGGGCAGGGCCGTGGGGACGGCTTGGAAGATGAGGCGGGAAGGGTCGGCTGGGGCAGATCGAAGAAGGTGCTGCCAATGACGTTCTTCGAAACCCCCTTTAGTTGTAGAAAGCCACGAGGAAGGAGGACCCAAGCGAGGGGGTGGGGCAGGGGTGCTGATCACGTTTGCATTTTCTAAAGGTCGTTCCGATGACAGTGGAGGATGGCAGCTAAGAGACTGGCTAGAAAGCTGTGGCCACAGTGTGTAGGAGACGGGCTGTGAGCACGAGCCAAGACGATGGTGAGGGCCAGCACTCCAGGACCAGAGGGGAAGCAGAGGGAGATAGGATGGACGGTAGGAGCCTTTCGAGAAGCACGGAGAATTAAAATGAGGGCGCGCGGCGCAGGCATCCCTAACACTGAGGTACTTTTCAAGCCACGCCTGGTCAGCAGGTGCTGTCTCAATGGAAGGAACAAAGCGGCAACTGCCGGCGAGTCATAGACTAGTCCCAGCTCGGTAGATGCACTGGAGTTTCTGGAAATGTTTAAATGTCTTTGACTAGCAAGCAGGTTAGCGGCAAAGCTCTCTTTGCTGGCATGCGTAGAGTTGCCGTGGCAATGACAGATGGCACAAATAAGCTGGTGTTTTCTCCCTGGTCTCGGGGGCTGAGGCAACTTCGCAGAGGACGGAGAGAAAGCCTATGGTCTGAGCTGTGCTTCTCAGCCTCAGCCTCAGCTTCCCCGTGGGTTCCAGTCTAGGCTGCGCTCGCGACGCGGTCGTGTGGCTGTCGGTGCCGCCTCCCCCCTCCAGGACTGCCCTGTAGCCAGAGAGGGGTGCAGTAGGTCATCTTCTAGGCCTTCTCTGAATTTTTCTTAATCGAAGCATAGTTGGTATATACTATTATATTAGTCCTATTTGTTTCAAGTGTATACCAGAGCAATTCAGCACTTTTATACCTAACGGTGTGTCCACACCACTAACTCTAGTCATCATGTGTCATCATGTAAACTTATCACGATGTTACCGACTCGAGTCCCCTTCATCCTCCACCCCCTGCCCTCTGGTAGCCATCCCATTGGACTCTGTTTCTATGAGTCTGTTTTAGTTTTATTTAGTTTGTTCATTTTTTTTTCAGATTCCAAATATTGATGAAATCACACAGTATTTGTCTTTCTCTGTCTGATTATGTCACTTAGCATAATGCCCTCTAAGTTCATCCATGTTGTCACAAATGGTAAAATTTCATTCCATTATTTTTTTATTGCCGTATAATATTCCATGGTGTGTGTGTGTACATCTCCATCTTTTTTATCCATTGTTCTATCAATGGACACCTGGGTGGCTTCCATATCTTGGCTATTGTAATAATGCTGCATTGGACATAGGGGTGCATAGATCTTTCTGAATTATCCTTTTGTTTTCTTCAGACAATGACTCAGAAGTGGGATTTCTGGGTCACATGGTAGATCTATGTTCAGTTTTTTGAGGAACCTCCATACTGTTTCCACAGTGGCTGCACCAATTTGCAGTCCCATCAACAGTATATAAGGGTTTCCTTTCCTCCACATTCCCTGAAATTTCTACTGTTCGTTACCCTGGGCCTAGCTTGGCACAGGGTGGGGATCCTAGTAAAGGCTCACTGAATACACACGTGAGTGTCCTGGACGGATGAGGCGACAAGTGTAAAGCGTAAAGGTGTAAAGGATCGCAGAGCTTCGGCGTAGCCTCCGTGGTGGCCTTTCCTCAGAGCTTAGGGGCTGGTTTCAGGGCAAGACTCTTCTCGGGCTGTGACGGAGAGGGAGGAAGTGGGAGCGCTCAGCCCCGAATTGGGGACGGTGGCCGCCTAATTTATTGAAATCAGATCTTCTCTGCCGGGTGCAGATTCGGTCCTGGGCGTCAGCCCGTGGATCTGGGTCATCGGCCAGCTGCAACGCTGCACGGGTTGTATTGTTCTCCTCTGCCACATTTGGTAGAACGTTTCAGGCTGGGGTGGGGGAGGAAGGGGGGATTATGGGAACCAGATGTTCGGGGCCATCTCTCTGACACCGTGAGTAATTAGTTTAAGTGATCATCCATGTGACCAGTCTGGGAGACCCACCTCTCCGGGCTGGGGAAGCAGGCTTGGCAGGCTACACGGCCTGGAGAAGACGTGAGAGGTGCACATCTGTGTACCTGTGCTGGGAGATTGTTTCCAGAGAATGCTTCATGCATGAGTTAAGCATCAATGGCTGCATGGGCTACCCGTGCAGATGGGTCTGGGATGGATCGGAAGGGTCCTAGAGCCAGCACGGCTGAGCTACTGCAAAACACCTCTGTGTGCACAGAACATCACGGACCTAAGAAAGTCACTCTCGTGGGAGAACATGCAGCGGGCCCAGGAGCGTTCTGCAGTTACCCAGTGCTGACAGGCGTCCTGGGTGCCGGACGTGCCAGCCGAGGGGGTGTGGCCAACCTCTCAGCCCCGTGTAGCCCCCAATAGCCTTGGTTCTATGTTGATTCATGTTGTATGGAGGACGCCAGGCAGAGGGGTGGGAAACCCTGTATTGGCTGACACGAGCCTCACGGTGGGCGTGGGGGCTCGGAGCAGAAATTACATTGAATTCTAGCAAAGAAAGGCATGTTCGTTGCAAACACAGGTCCAGGACCCTCATGCTCCCTGCAGCCTCCCCACGAGAGCTCGGCCGGTTGACACCTTGACTTTGGCCTTGGGTAACCTGAACCAGAGAAACCATTTGAGCTAAACCACTTCTCACTACAGAACCGTGAGATGATAGATTTGTGTTGATTTAAGCCACTCAATCTGTAGTGATTTGTTTTGGGACCCGTAGGGGGCCAGTGTTCTTGGCCAGTGCCAAGAGTTCTCCAGGGCAGTGCTAGCCACTGGAACATTCGGCCGTGATGGAAATTCTCTGTTCTACCTACCCTCTCTCAGACAGTAGCCACCAGCTACGCCTGGCTATTGAGCACTTAAAATGTGACTGCCAAGAAACTTATTTTCAAATTTTATTTATTTTTAGTTAAGTAGCCATGGGTGGTGAGTGGCTACCATATTTGATGGCGCAGCTCTAGGGGGTAGCTTTGTTTTACTTACTATTTATTATTGAATGGGGCCAGACTCTTCAAGCTACCTGTCAACATGTAGGTTTTGTTCGGTAGAGACGCAAATGTTTTCTTCCTAATGGAAAAGATAACCCTGAAGGTTATGGATTTATTGCCTGTAGGACATTAACCAGTTTTATTTCTAACCTTGCAATCTTTTTCTGATCATTGGGGGAGCTGTACATGTGTAGGGGTAGAGGGGACCGGGGAAATCTCTGTTCCCTCCTCTCGATTTGATGTGACCATAAAACTGTTCTAAAAATAAAGCATTTTAAAAAAAGGCACCTTCACTTGAAGCCCCTGAGAAGCTCATGGTCTAAGAATAAGGGCATTTTAATCGCTTATCCATTCTGCTTATCATTGATTTGAGAATTTATTACTGACATGAATTCTGATATCGCTGTTTATGGAATGCTGCAGAAGACAACTTTCAGTGGACTGGTACTTTGAAGTGATCCTATTCTGCTAAGTCTTATTTAATAGTTTATAATATCTTGATTGCATTTTTGGCCAGTGATTTTTGGAGGAATGCAGAGGATCTTTTTTTTTTTTTCAAATGATTAGGCATGTCCATATCTAGTGAAGTTTCAAAGAGAGCTTTATTCACACAGGAAATATTTCAGAACTACCTGAAGAGATGTGGAACTTTGTCCTTGGGCCCACGAACCACACCACAGAAACTAAGTAATTCTAGAAAGCGTGCAGATTCTTTATCACAAGAGCATTCTGAAATGCATGCAGGGGGTTGGCAGGCAAGACGCCGCCTTTGGTGTCAGACTTGAAATAGAAGCTTGGTTCCAAAATGATTAACCCTCGGGACGCTATCGACCTTTGCTGAGTGCTGACCTTCTCATCTGCAAAACGGGGCTAGGAATGAATGCATTCCTCTCAGCGCTACCACAAAGGACAAACGACAGCGTGTGGAAAAGCCGTGCGCCGAGGTTCGCACCGGGTACGGACGCCACTGAAATGGTTATGGCGCCGGCGGTCGTTTTCATGACCTCTTCGCTCTCCATCCCTGATTCTGGTCAGCGTTAGCCCAGTGCTCCCCGGACTGCGGCACGCCCCGAATCGCCTGGGGGTCTTGCTAAAATGCCGCCTCTGCTCCAGCAGGTCCGGAGAAGGGACCGAGGGTTCCAGGCGATTCCAGAAGCTTCAAGGCGCTAATGAATCTGTAAGAATTTAAGTGCCGAAGCATCACCTTACATTTTGCACGAGTCTCGCTCACCATTCTCTTCCCTCACCGAGGAAGATGAAAATGCTACGCCGGGGATGGAAGCTTAACTAAAACACGGCTTCATTGTTTCCTTGGACCACGCGAGAAACATTAGGCCTTTAGGGGCCAGTTTTCTGTGAGGCATTTCACGGTTGGAAGCCTTACTCCGTCGTGTGGCGTGTCAAAACTTTTGTTTCTCCTCGTGCCTTTCGTTACTCAGCTCCTCCAGCCCCCAGCCTCTCAGCATCTTGAGGCTGGTGGCTCCTGGCAGGTGCATGTTAGACTCCCTCAGTTAGGGCCAGTGGGTCACATGGCCAACACCTGGCCGATACCCATTTTTCAAACTAAATGTACCATTTCATTCTTGGTAAAAATACTTCTCAGATGAAAACGAAAATTACAATGGGAAATCATGGCTGGCAAGGGAAAAGAGCCATTTTGGGTAATATCTCTCATAATTAGGGTAATTTTGACAAACTCAGACATTGTCGAATTCTCATATATCCTGCTCACCACCAACAGGTCAGGAAAGAATGCTTTCTATGAGGCAGAAAGAAGCCAGGGCTACTCTCCCCTTTCTAGCCCATGGAAGTGATGACGAGCTTCATGGCAGTCAAGGTTACTTGCTCTCAAGAAGCGTGTTTTATCCCCCACCCCAGGTGAGCAATCGTGAGTTTTATGGCTTAAGCCAGGAGCAGGATAGAGCCAGCGCTGGGGAGTTGGCCATGGTATTTAATCATGGATTTGGTTTTGGTTTTTACATTGATGAAATATATGTACTGTATTCTTTGCCCTAGACAAATCGATCAATAACTTAGGTTTCAAATACATGTAGCAGATTTCGTGTGCTCACGTTTCACACTGGGGACGGTCACACAACGGTTCTTTTTCGGATATTAGGTCACCTGTGATTACGACATGATTGAGGGTTGGTTCTCTCATAGTGGGGGAGGGCAGGTGTGTGTGTGTGTGTGTGTGTGTGTGTGTGTGTGTGTGTACCTGCCACACTTCCATGCTACTCCACTGGGTTCCTGTGGCCGAACTTGCTCTTGGTGAACTCAGCTCCCGAGGACTCAGGTCCCCAGGAACAGAGTATTGTGGGCTGAGTTACTTGTTTTTCTCACATCACACGATGGGTGACGTGATGAGGGCTTTGGCGCCAGGTGGACCTGAGTGCGAATCGCAGGAGAACTGCCGAGGCGCTGTGCGCGACATGCTAAGGCGAGGCGAGGGAGGCTCCTGGGATGTGATTTCAGGGCGACACCCACACTCAGGCCCGGGCCGGAGCGGGGGCAGCCCTGAGAGGCGCCGCCTCCCTCAGCGGTGCGTTCCTGTCCCTCTTCGCCTACCCCGGTCGGGCCCTGGCGTGTCGCTCGCCTCTCTGAGTCTGCTTCCTCATCTATAGATTGGGGATCAATAACAATGATCTCAGGGGTCCCGACTTCACACGCGAGCGGCTCTCAGCTTTGTGTCTCTGGCCAGCATCTCTGTCCTGAGTGCAGACCTGGGGTCTGAGGGCTGTTCGATGGCCCCGTTTGCATGTTCTACAGGGACCTCCAACTTAGATCGGCTAGAGCGTGGCTGACAATCTCCCGAATCCTGCCCCGCCTGCCGCGTACTTGCTCCCCGCTACGGTTCGAATGACGTCTCTGCTCCTCACCCTGGCCTCGGCCTTGTGCACTAGGACCCGGTCACGCCGACTTTGCCTCTGATTCTTTTTTGACAGGTGAAATTGTATTTCTTTAATTGGTTCCTTAAACATTTAGCTATTTTTTTTTAAATTTAAAATAATATCATAATAGCAAAGAAATTTAAAAAATAATGTATCAGCCCAATAAATGAATATTTTCATATTTCCGTAACAACGTATTTTAAGATCAAAACATTGGCGCTAAGTATATTAATTATAACTATATTAAGTTTATTATTTTTTGCCATCTTAACCATTTTTCCCCCCAATTATGGTTGACATTCAATATTATTGCATATTAGTTTCAGGTGTACAGTTAGACATTTATGTAATTTATGAGGTGATCCCTCCGATAAGTCTAGCGCCCACCTGGCACTACACCTGGTTATTGCAGTATTATAGACTGTTCCCTACGCTGCACTTTACACCCCGTGACTGTTTCGTAACTACCAATTTGTACGTCTTAATCTCTTCACCTTTTCCACACCCCCCCGTCCCGGCCCAATTCGGTAATGCTTCTGATTCTTAAACACAGCCACATCCTTCTAGTCTCTGGCTCTCCGTTCTTGCTGGTCCCTCTGCCTGGGTCCTGGGGTCTTCCCGTTGCCGTCTCCGCCTCACTAGCGAGCGACCTCTCAGGCAGCCTGCCCCCCCCATCCCCGCCGGGTAGCCTAGGCTAACGCACTGCCGCGGCCCCATCTCGCGAGATTCGCTCCCGACCCCATCGCCCGACACGTTACCTTCGTCATAGTCCCAGTGCTTGTCGATGCTCACACAGGAGATTACCTTACGCATCTGATTAAGAGGGTGCTCTCTGCCTCCTCATCCTCTCCGAGAGTGGCAGCTCGCCGAGGGCAGGCACCCTGTCTGGTTCACTCTGTGTCCCCAAGGCCCGGAGCAGGGGTTTTCTGGAACCCAGAAGGCACTAAGTCAATGTTGACGCTGTAGGCAAGGGTGGGGATGGGAACGGAGCTGTCCTGAAATTATGCAGATCTGTTTCTCGTTCCCCCATGGACTCTTGCAAGCAAGAGCTGCCTTTTATCTGAAGCATAGGAAGAGTATGGTTAATTCAATCGATAATGTTCATTGAAGCCGTGCCTGTTAGGCCCTGAGCTGAGGACTGGGCATGACATGAATCTCATCTCTGCCTTCCCCCGAGACTGAGGACTCGATCACGTTTTTAATTTGTGGTGCGTATTTTATGCGCCAGACTCTACGATAAGCACTTGATGTGTATTACCTCATTCCGCCCTCACGTTTGCCCTGTGGTACCCTATGGGATGTTCTTCCAAGTATTTCCAGTTCTGTCCCCTCAGGGCACATGGTGCCACCACACTCCCTGATGCCCTAGTGTTGGGTGGGGCCTCATGATAAGTTCTGGCCTAAAAAGTTCGAGCTAAAGTGGCACGTGCCACTTCAGGAGCAGGGCCCTCGGTGGCCGTCAGGACACCCTCCAGAGCTCATGTCCCCCTCCGGCGTGGTCACCAGATGTTTGAAAGGGAGGCCGTTCTGCCAGCCTGGGTTCCCGGATGACAGGACGTCAAAACTCCCTCTTGACCCCCGATGGGCGTGTATGATCAAGAAATACCCTTTTGTTATTTCAGGGCGTGGAGTGTGGGGGTTATGCATTATTGCGGCATAACCTAACGTGTTCTGACTAAGACATGGGGTATAACCATCTCATTTTATAGTTGAGCTACTTCATGCTCAGAGGCGACTTGCCTGGTGTCACTCAACCAGTAGGTGGGATGCCAAACGACACCGTTTTTACTGCCTACACGATCGCACTCTATTTAACAGATATATGATTTAGACAGTGCGCACTTAGCAAATTGATTTTCATATGTCTTTACTTCTTCTAAATCAATCTGAATCTGACTTTAAGCCCCATCTCACATGCTGGTGGGAAATTCAGTCCTACTCAGTCATTTTTGTGTTTCTGCTTGTTTTTTGCTAAATATATATATTAAAAAAAACATCCCAGGCGTCATCTCTGGAGCACAGAGTTTGGGGAGACCTAGCTGCCATCATGGTCACTCCCCGCGTGCAGCATAACCCTTGCACCCCTAGAAGCTTTGCTGATTCGCTGGCACAGGAGCCAGCTCCGTCCTGGGTGCACCTTTGTCTAGACACTTACATCCCTCAGAGGCTCTGCCACCTCCCCCAGGAGTGGGAGGGAGAGTCCACATCCTCACTTTCCTGGGCATCTGCACGTCGCTCGGCTCCTTCCTCTGTCTCTCCGTTTGTCCCTCCCTCCCTCCCTCCCTCCCTCCTTTCTTCTCTCCTCTCTCCTTCCCTTCCTTCCTTCTTTTCTTCATATTTATTGAGCGCTCACTATAAGCCAGGCACTAGCTTTTGTGTCAGAGATAGAGAAATATAAAACAAAAAGTCAGAAGCTCCAGCCCTCAGGATGCTCAATGGCAGAGAGTCGTGGAGAGACGGACAACAGATAGACAAGTGAATTATATCAAAGCTTAGAAGAGTTTGGTGCCACAGGGAACACAGAGTAGGCAAGAGGGATGGGGGTGTTGGGAAGAGGTCAAGGTGAGCCTCACGTTTTGCCCGAAGGCAACACAGCACAGGCGATGGAACAAACGGGTGGGCACCTGGAAGAGGAGCCATCCTGGCCGAGGGGAACGGCATGCCTGCAGCCTGCTGGGAGGAGCCAGGAGCCTGGCGTGGCGCGGGGCTGGACAATGCTGGGGCACATCAAGCTCCCCCTCTTCTCTGGAGTAAGATGGAAGCCACAGGAGGAGTTCGGGCTGAGGAATGACGTGATCCGACTTTCATTTAAAAAGGCATGTGGGGGTGTAAAGGCCCAGAGCTGAAGCAGGAAGACCACTTAGGTCCCTATTTCAAGAACGATTTCTTTCCATTATTGGGGCACCTTCCTCCTCTGACCCACTGTTTAGGCACCACCCCCACCTTCTCGGATGCGCTCCCTCCCTCCCTCCCTCCCTCCCTCCCTCTCTCCCTCAGGGAGAGCCAGCTGCAGACATGCACTGAGGACTGTGCCAGGAGGCAGAAGGACCTCAGAGTCAGCAAGCGCCTTCTGGACTGGCCTGGCCCTGGAAGTCGGGGGGACACAAAGGCTCAGCTGCTCTTGGAGGACGAGGGAAAAGTACAGAGTCCAACTCACAAGTAGTGCTCGCTCTTTCTGAATATTTCATGGCAGCAGCGACAAAACACCACTCATCTCGATAAATATCCGCTCCCACAGCTGTGAGGCATTAACAGGTGCTCAGGGCAGGCACAGGACGCTGGAAGGGGCAGGATGGAGACCTCGGGAAGCAGAGAGCTCGGAGGCGCGTGCGGACGTGCGCAGGTGGGAAGGGGCCGTCTTCGAGCAGTTCAGGTGGACTCTGGGGGCAGCGGAGGCGAAGATGAGGCCTTTCAGATGGTGTCGACAAAATGCAGAACATCGGTTAAATTTTCACTTCAGATAAACCATGAATGATTTTTTAAAAAATGAGTACGTCACAGATATTTCACAGGGCAGACTTCCACGAAAAGGATCACTCAGTGATTCTTGAAATTCAAATTTAACTGGCTGCCCTGCCTTTTTATTTGCTAAATCTTACACCTCTGCTCTCTAACGACGTTTGGAGGCAGCCGTGGCTGCAGACTGCAGCCCGGCTCTTTGCAGACGTGGAGCATGCGTAGCGAGAGTCGGGACCGCGGCGTGGCCTGTCGCAGCCGGCGCCGCGTTGTGCTGCGCGGAGCAAGGAACCGCGTGAGTGGTGTGAAGCCCCCGCCCCGCGTGCCTGAGGCGCGCGATGCCCTTCGGGACCGTTGGCTTACTTCTCTCTCGCCTTCCTCCGTCCAGGAGAGAGGTACATTCAGCAGTGACCAGGGCTAACATCAGTCACGCCGTGGTTTATTTGTCTTTCCGTCACATTTCCAATTTCACTTGATAGTTGGGATATAGTTATGTCACACACACACACAAAATCATCCCAGTGTTTTCTCCTGGGCCCTCAGATAACGTATAATAAATTAAACATTCACGTAAACCTTGCCGACACAAAGGGGAAATTTCTGACTCAAAAAGACCCCGAACTGAGAAAACGAGACTTAAGATGAATGGGGTGTCTCCCTCCCTGTTATCACCGGCGGGGTCTCCTGTGGGTGCTTACTGCTGGTGGGGGAAAGCAGCCATGCTTCAGGCCGGTCACGACTGTCCGCATCCTGGGAAGCCCATCCATAACGCACGTAGTTTAAATGTTTCCTGCGTAGAACATTTATCCTCGTAATACTTGACCTACAACACCTATGTGGGATGACTCTCATTTATAACGTGTTCCGGCTTCATGGACTTTTCTTTGCTTCAGTGGAAACTATTTTAATAGACTTTCTTTGGACTCATGAAAATACTCAGAGTTTGAAGGAAAGTCTCTGAAGGGTCCGTCGCCTTGAATTGTCCATACACAGGAAATTGGGTTTTGCATGTCTTCCGGCTTGCTTAACTCTTGCCAGGTAACTATGTTAAGTACCTTTCAGGTGTGAGCCCCTGGACTCGGGAGGGAGGAAGGGGTGGGGGAAGGACATGGCACTTGTGTTTCACAGGTCAGGATTCGAATTCGGGTTTCCTAGGCGGCTCCCTTTGCCTCTCCCTCGCGTCCAGTGTTAAATAGGATGCCGGTCCTGATCCTGATTGATAACGTCAATACTAAGCTAATACCAGTGCTAATACTCGTACTAATACTGTTGCCAAACCAATACCGACAGCAGTTGCAATAACAATACCTATGTTTTTTAAAATTTTATTTTATTAGTTTCAAGTATACGGTAAGTCCATTGGTTAGACACTTACGCAGTTTATAACATGGCCGTTGCTCTTTCTCTCCTTCGGCCCTCCACCTAGCCATCCCATTAATGCTGACTACATTCCCTGTGCCGTGCTCCCCATCCCCGTGACCATCTATCAGCGACTATATTTGTACTTCTTTAACCCTTGACCCCATTCTCCCAGCCCCCCAACCCCCCTCCCCTCTCTATTTGTGAGTCACAGCAATACCCATTGGTGGTCAGAAAGGCGGAACCAATTCCCGGTTTTAAGGACTGGCTCACACAGTTACGGACGCCTGGAAAGTCCAGAATCTCCAGGGGGGCCGGCGGGCTGGAGTCCCGTAGGGGCCGGTGTGCAGCCTGAGCCTGAGGGCCAGCTGCCAGCAGAGCTCAGGGGATGTCAGCCTTGGTTCTAGTCAGGTCTCCATCTGATGGGATGGGGCCACCCAAATTACGAGGGGCAGTCTGCTCTGCCGAAAGTCCCTCGACTTAAATGCTAACCTCACAGAAACATCCAGAATACCGTTTGACCAACTATCTGGGCACTGAGGCCCAGCTAAGGTGACATAAAAATAACCATCACGTCGCTGATGCTACATAAACGTCACTGATGTTAACAGTAACATACGCCAACATTGTATCAGCGAAGCTCCCGCCAGAGACATAGAACCAGCAGGGGGCGTATGGTACGTCCTCACTTCAAAACCCATCCTCGTTGATGGGTTCCGAGGCGTTAAGCGAAACAGCAGATAACCATACTGATTTTGCTATACACTTTTTGATGTAAAGAAGAGTTAAATTCCTACAGCATCTCATCAACGTTCTAAGGAAATGAGGTCGCATGAAACAATGTTATTCCAGGGCCTCTGTGTGTGTGTGTGTGTGTGTGTGTGTGGAGAGCGAGAGACAGAGAGAGAGAGAGAGAGACAGAGACAGAGAGATTATGCAAGAAATCGCCTTACACTACTTGGGGCTGGCCGGGCAGGCCTGCGCCCTGCAGGGCAGGCCACCAGGGAGGACACGTTGGAACCCTGAGGCCGACCCTGATGCTGCATTCCACAGGTGACATTTCTGGACAATCTCATTTCTGCTCTTAAGATCTTTCAGCTGACCGAATCGGGCCCACCCAGATCATGCAGGCTAAGCTCCTCTACTTAATGGCAACTCATTATAGGTGTTCGTCGTAAGTGCAGAACGCCTTCACAGCAGCGCCGGGCTCAGCGTTCGGCCGACTGTTTGGGTACCGCAGCCTGGCCAAGTCGACACGTAAAACTGACCATCGCATAAGGCGACAAGCACATGACTTGGCACATTTGTGTGTCTGGTTATTTCTAGTTAGGATGGTGAGGGACACAAGGCAGACTGTACGTTGATCCCCATATTCTGAAGCTTGTGATGTAGTAGAAAAAATAAGGTTGGACTCAAGTATTTATGTGATAAGGTGGTAAAGCGACAGCTCACATTTACCGAAACGTCAGGATGTGGGGCCCGTGTGCTGAGATCTTCACACATGTTTTTGCTTTTCATTTGCAGACAACTCTATGAGACGACTCTCAGTATGTGTACTTTTCAGCAGATGAAACCGAGTCTCAGGAAGTTTTAAGTTATTTGCCCAGGATCGCATGCTAGTAAGTCAGAGCGAGGACACTCGTCGGGGACGGGCCAGCGGTGTCGGCCGAGGTGGAGGGATCGAAGCTTGCAGAGGGGACGCTGAGGGAGCGTTTGGTGGCGTCAGAGGTGGGGGCATCCTGGGGGAGGCCTGTGGTGGGGGGAGGGCTTTGGGGTGGGGTGGGGTGGGGCAGAAGCGAGGACGGAGGGCTGAGGAGGAGCGGAGTGCTCCACAAGGAGGAAGAAAGACCAGGGGAGGGGACGCGGTCATGGGGCACCCAGGGCACCAGTGCCCCCAGCAGGGAGGCGTGAGGTGGGGGACAGGAAACCCGTCAGATCTGTCCCACTCCTGACATTTTGGGAGTGAGTAGAGTTCCACTAACGATGCTGAGCTAGGTTTCTAGATCAACAGGGGGCCCCGGGAGAAGCGTGAGCAGAACGGGGAGCCCAGGAGGCAGAAACCATGGGGTACGGTCGATTAACGTCCACGGTAACAGCGAGGAGAGCGAGCGGCGAGGACGGTTCTGATAAGGTCACTTCTCCTCAGAGCCTGTAATTTCTGTGGCTCATTTGTGGGAAAGTGAGCTTACCTGCCGTGCTCTTGGAACTTTCTGGGGCACGTTCTCATTGTTTTCTTAAGTCCTAAGACATGAGGAAAATCAGGGGGAAATGGAGGATTTGAATATCTGAAAGCTGCTAGTCCAACTTGGCCGCCGAGGCGTTTTTTTGGGTGCAAAACGTATAAAATGCTTCGAAAGTATTTTCCACGGCACATTCGGTGACCTCACTCAGCCCCCCGCCCGCTTCCACGGTCTGTTTAGGTTCTGAGTTCATAATGCCCCTCCCTCTGCCGCTGGTCTCCCGCTCAGGTTCACGTCCAGATAAAACAGCTCACTCCAACACGGTGTGCACGCACCAGCCCCCTGGAGCCTGCTTTTCGCGCAGCGCCCCAAAGCAGGGGACGAGACGGGACGGGGCGCTTTCTGGGGCTTGCGGCGGGTACCCCCGCACGTCGCCGCGGTGGGGATCGCTTGGGGTCCCCCAGCGCGCGGTAGTCGGTCGGGAGCCGGGAGACCTGCCAGTCGGCAGCCGGGGTAAGTAGAGTAAATCAGGTTAAGAGGGCGCGGGACAAGATTTTGGAAAAGGAAAGAAGACAAGGTCAACCCTTTAACCAGACCCGCAGGGTTAAGACGATGAGCTCTACACTGATTGGTGTTTCCCGGGTTTAGGAAAGGAAGTCTGGATGGGATTTCTGTCTGGTCCTCCGGCCTCGTGCTCTCTGGTACGTCCCTTCCCGGCCGCCCGCCTGCCTGCCCGGGGGGCCTCAGCTGGGGGGGCATTTAGCAGGATGGGGAGCAAGCCAGAAAGCTCTGGGCTGTGCAGCTGTAAATGCATTGACCCAGCCCGTCATCCTCAATGAGAGCCGGGGCGCTCGCTGTGCGGGGCACCCCCGGCAGGCTCCATCGGGCGCCGCGAACCGCGGCTTCCTGGGCTTTCCAAGCCTTGCTCTTCACACGCATCCCGACGCGTATCTGGGGACCCGGCCCCAGACCTAACAGTCACAAATAACGGCCGCGCAGGCCCTGGGAGGGGGCCCGCGCCTCTAGGGGAGTGTGGAGGTGGGCTGGTGGCAGGGGCGCTTTCTCTGCTCACCCCGGCGGAGCCGTGCCCCGGTCTGTGTGTCCCGAGGGTGACTCCGTGCTCCTGGACCGAAACGTTGTTTTTTAACCTTAACTGTCCAAGTGCCCTGTGACAGAGGTAGTAGTGGCTCTTTGTTCCGTCTTACGGATGAGGAGATGGAGGCTCGGTGTGCTTGACCATGCACAGCAGAGGCAGGACCCTGAGGGTGATGCTCTTAGCTCCACTTTATAAAGACGCCGAGGCTCAGAAAGGCTGACAGAGGGATGCAAGGCCACTCAGCGAGTGAGGGTTGAGCTCGGTCGTAAATGCAGGTGTGTCTGAATCCGTGGCATTATCGGGCTGCACCTGTTCTGAAGTCCCGTCCTTCCTGCTGCTGTCCCTAGAAAAACCCCTAGAAAGATGCCCACTGGGGCCTCAGGAATTGGGAAGATGGCCCCTGCCTCCCTCCCCCCTCCCCCCCCCGCGTACATGGACTTGCTCCAGGCTCGACTTCTCACGATTCTATCCATTTATTCATCTGTCCATCCTTCAATCCATCTGTCCACTGAAATAACTGGCAGGTGGTCATCGCGCCAGGACCGGGACAGGCTGCCGGCGATGCACCTGTGAATAGTTCCCCACCTGGGAGTCGCCCTTGACTCCTGTGTTTCCTCGTTCCTCGCGTTTCCACAGCGTAGTCCGTCGCGGATCCTGTCAGCTCCACCTCGAGCCTGGAAACCATGCCTTTCTCTCCTCTCCGTGGCTCCACGGAGCCTCGTCGTCTCAGCAATGGCCTCCTACCCGGCCTTTTCCTGTGTTCTCCCGTCTGTTCCTCGCACGACAGGCAGAGTGCGTTTTTCAAAAGCTAGATGAGGTCACTTGACTCCCCAGCGTCAAGTTTCCCAGTGGCTTTGCATGGCACCGAGGAAACAGACAAACTCCTTACCACAATGGGTAAGACCTTGTGCAATCTGCCCCCGCCGTGAGTCTCATCTCATCTCCTTCCACCTCTGCTCATCATCTCCCTCTTCGGGCCCCAGCCACACTAGCTTTACGTCTGTTCTTCTCCTACCCCGAGGTCATCCCTGCCTCGGAGCTTTGGCCCAGCGCTTCCCCTGCTGGGAAGACCACGTCCGTCTGTCCGGGGCCGGCTCCTTCCTGTTGTTCCTGGCCCAGCTCTGGTTGGGCTCCCGGAAGCCCTTCTCGACGTACTATCTAAAGGAGCCACCTCATCTTCCTCCACTGCCTTCCTCTGTTTTAATCCTCCAGTGGCACCTGTCACCTTCTGCTACTATTCGTAATTTGTTCGTTTTCTTTCAGCGCAGTGTCATGAGGTCGGGCGGCGTCTCTCTCCGCTGCTGCCGCGCCGTCCACACTGGAAACGGCGTTTGCGTGGGGCAGGCACTCAGCAAATATCTGACAGACACGTGAGATGGGCAGGTGTGACCCCCGCCTTTGTAGAACCGTCAGTTCAGTTGGAGAGATGAAACATGCGAGGTATGTCTTAGCATTGCCAGACCCCTAACGACCCTCCGATTTCGGACTCCCCCTAATTCTCACCATTGTTTTCAGTGGTGGCCCCTTTTAGTGCCATGGGCTATGCTGGCTCTGAGCGCCTCTGTCCACATTTAAGGGGAGAGATCAGAGCACAGCTACTCAACAAACGTTTTGATTGGTCTGTCTTTGGGAAAGAGGTCTGGGGGATGATAAACATCTGAATGAAAGACTCTGGTATTCCTGCTCCCTAGGAGGTTAAAGGCCTGAATCTTGGTGTCTTTTGCGTTTGCACATAAGCATCCTATCCTGCCCTCCGAGTCTTACAGGCTGTGTTCGGTGTCCTTTCTCCTTTGGAACTAAAATACGTTTAATTCCAAAAGCTCGTAACGTACAGGCAGGTCTAGAGAAGAATAGGAAATTACTGGAAGTCCCATCCATCAGAGTCAAGGCTACTAATATGTTCGCATTTTTTTTCTTTCTGTATTTTTGGTATGCAGTATGTGATTCCATCTATCTCTACCTTTCCATGTAGAATTTTTCACAAATTTGGGATCACGGCATCTGTCCAAAGTGGCTCATTTGCAGAATAGGAAGAATCAGTGAGGAGGGCCCGGACATGAGGGCTGTGAGCGGGCAGGGCCGGGCTCCCGTACGCCCTGTAAGCCACCGTGCGGAGGTCGGCCTTTACGGGAAGGGCACCGGGAAGGCCTGGAGATTTCTAAGAAAGGGAGTGCCATGATGTGATTCATGCTTTGGGCAGCCCACTCCTACACTCTCCCCATGCCGGAGGCAGGCAGGAAATTAGTAGGCTGTGACAGCGATCTGGGTAAGAGATGGCGGGGGTGCAGAATAGGGGCAGAGTGTCCAGGCCTCGCTATCGGGTGGGGCACCCGGATGTGAAAGGAAGCGGATCTTCTCTGTTGGTGAGCGTATGTATCCAAGGCTTTCACTGAAGGACACTCTAGGTAACCCGAGCGTTTTAAGAATCGCTTCAAAGACATTGGAAAGGGTTTACAGACTTAACAGACAGGGCTAGCAACCAAGCCGCAGTAGTATGACATATTGCCATGATTAACCGCTCTCATAAGAAGAGACGATGACTATTCGATCACTCCATTTTAAGGAGGGGGAGGTGTCCAGGTGTCGGTAAAGCTTCCTTCTGTCCAAACGAGAATGATTAACTTCAATTATGGCTGCCTTTGGAGAACTGTGCAGGTCTTTTAGTGTGTTTCAAAGTATTTAATTTAGACATTTTGGAAAAACATACATCTCTATTCATAGCAATGGTTGCTGTTCTGATTTATAAGTTCTGCTCCACTGTAAATCATTCAAAATTCAAAAATTAAATTTTATGGCATAACACTTTGATGGCTCTATGCCTGAGCAAAGGGCAGGAGGAATGCAATTTTTCTTACTGCCAATTACGATTGGACCTCTTCATTACGTCTTTTTTTTTTTTAATAGAGCAGATGGTTCGTCATATATATGTAAAGAGAGGTACACTAATGCTCTGTTAAGAAAAACATTCACAACTTAACTTTTAAAAAATGGCATGCTTTTCATCATTAGTTCAATCTTAGTTTTAGAATTATGCATCCTGAGCACACTAAAAATTTAATATATAAATTCCCATGTCTAAAGCATAGATGAATGTCTGTGGCGCTTGGCCGTGTAATTGCTTTGGGTGCAAACATGAATTATTCAGTTAACGAGCAGGAATGGGTCTTTATACAAATAAATGTACACATTGTATAAATGTTTCCTTCCTGACATCGCCGGATTCTCTTTTCGCGTCCTTCTCCCTCTCCTAGGAAGACGGGATTAGTTTGGTTTCCTCCTTAGGCAGGAGGGGAGCCACGTCTGTTGAGTGACAGCTGCGTTCCCGGATGTAGGTCCTCTACCTGCACTTTCAGCCTCCCTGCAATCCTGGGGGTCGGGCCCTCGTCGACCTCGTCGACCTCGTTCTACAGGCGGTAAAAACAGAGCCGAAGAGGTCCAGGCACTTACAAAGTGTCGCCCGAATTCTAAATTGCGGAGTCGGGATTCGAACTCAGGCCCAGCTGGCGCCACCCGGTGCCGGTTCCTCTTCACCCGATGAGTGATGAAACACGGTGCTCGTGGCCTTTGGTCTCACTTCCCGCTAAAGACAACACCTGTTCCTGCTTACTGACCTGACAGAAAGTATTCGATGATTCTTCCCTTTAAAGTGTATTATTGTTGTTATTTGCTATCCAAGTCGTTATAAGAGAGAAAAGGAAAGCGAGGGAAGGAAAGGAGATTTAACGAGTATCCGGTGAGTACATTCCGGGCACCATGCTGGTCGCTGGGGAGGGGTTCTGAGCAGTCCGCGCTTCCAGCAGCAGGTTGGCGAGCCCTGGCGCCAAGGGAACACGGCGCTTCCGTGGTAGAGGCCTGGGAGCCAGGAGGGCACGGCCGGCCACACTGCCGGGGCAGGAGGCAGAGGCCTTGCGGAGGACGTGGCATGCGGACTGGACTTTGAAGATGAATGCTATTCAGAGAGGCAGGGCAGGGAGGACAGGATTTCAGGCTAAAGGACCAGAAGAAGGTCGACTCATCCCTGAGTAGTTAGCGGCATGTGTTTATCTGACCCCTTATTTTTAGCCTCTTGCCCACAGACAAGATTCTGGCAGGTCCTTGTCCCGGGCCAGAAGGCCGATCAGAGCCTGGGGACTGAGCCTCGGATCCTGAGGGGAACAGGTGTGTAGGGAAGCAGGCTCACCTGGCGAGCGTTTAGGTCAGCCACAAGGAAGTCTGCGTCCTGACAGCCAGTGAATGCCGTCGGTTTACTGAGCCCTGGCAACACTGTGGCTCGAAACCACCGTTCGATCTTTCGTGAGAACCGTAGATTACATAAAGGAAGATGGCACCATGAATGGGGTTGGAACTGAGAAGACATGGCCTGCTTTTGTGAGAGAGGGTTACAAGTTCGATCCCAAAGTTTTGGCAGCCGACGACACCATTTCTTTGGGTTGCCTACTTAACAGGACACTTCCCATGTGCATGTCTCATCTCCCTTCCTTGACCGGGTGCCCCCGGGGGGCAGGGCCCACGGGGCATTCACCTTTGCACGAAGTTCCTTATACGGGAAAGTGGTCGAAAGAAATAGGTGACAAGCTGAATAAAGAAGGGATTTTGACGACAAATAGCATCGGTCCCATTTTACAGGTGAGTAAGAGAAGGGGTGGATCCGAGTCAGAGATAACACCTTTAGGCTCTTGTCCTGGTTCAGTGCTTGACCTTCTGGACCCTTTTGCGTCTGTGTTCAGCCTGTGCCATTTCTGCAAATGTCAAAGAGGGAGGTGTCGTTCAGACGAGGCCGAGCGGCCCTTCGCTGGTCTCTGCGTTTGGCTGAAATGCGCACCATGGGACGCACGGCCCTTTGATATTTTCATCTCCTTTTTGAGGTTCTTTTTCTTAGAACCGAGAGGTTGGTTTCTCTCAGCCTTTATTCTTTTCCCATAACCATAGCATTGCCTAATAGCTTTTTGTTAATCACCATCACACCAAATAGTAAATATCAAGTAGGAAATGTTAATAGAACCGTGAATCACGCGGCATTTATGCAGCAAATCTAAGAGCACGTATCACAGAGTTCTGCAAACTATTAGGCTCTCTGGTGTTGTTATTGTCTTTTAAGTCAGTCTTTGGAGCCTGCTCTTTCTTCAACGACTGGAAACGCCCTTACACAATAAGTACCTGGACGCGACAGCCTGTGGCAGCCGAACTACTGCACATACTCTCGGTCTCCGCGTTCGATTCTTCCAAGAAAAATCTGGACTCTGGGCTGATGAATCAAAAGTTATTTTCCATGAGCAGAAAACACAGGGGAACTTTTAACCTTTGCTTTCTACATTCCACGCAAGGAGCATATTCATCTTTTTGCATTCTTAATGCAAAGAAAGTATTTATTTTATGGGGACTATTAAGTAAGTTTCCTATGCGATGCGCCTTCTAGAACACAGACCACGTATTTTACATAAAACAGACATACTTCCATCCCAAGGGAATCTCCGGTCTTCTTGCTTTTCTCCTCACCTCTCCCAGCTTTGATCTTGACGGAGCGATGCTTTTGCCTAGATCTGGAAGATGCATAAATCTGAGGGGAGGAAGAAGCCGACTTCTTGGCTCTGCTCTCTCTTAGAGACTCCAGCCGAGTTTATCAAAGGGCTCTCCTCTAAGAACATGCCTGTCACACCTCGGCGTTCTTATGAGGTTTCTGAGCATCTCCCGTCTGCCCTTTGGTTTTTAAAGGCTGACGCGGCTTCTGGTATGTGGGGGGATTTATGAGGTTCATGGGACAGCTCTAGGACCTTTAAGTTTTTGCCAGTGACAAATGGTGGGGTGAGAGCAGGGTGCACTTTTGCTGTAGGGGGACACTTTTAGTTGAGAGGGGACAGGATAAGTGCCAGTGTTTTCTACATTAGGAGGACATTTCCTAATCACTTTCAGACATTTGCCCAACGGTGTAGCCCTATGACAAGGAACACATGGACTCTGGACTCTGGAATTTCACCTTTGAGTTTCAAACGCTTCTCGCAAAGTCCACTGAAGTTCTGAGCCCTGGAATGAATAACAAACAAGCTTATATTTGCTGAACTTCCAGTATTCCAAGGAGATCAATAAAACCCTCAGGGTCAGACACTGTGCAGAGACTTTCCAGTTTTCTCCTTCCCCTTGTTTCGCTGAAGTTCCCCTTCTCCTTGGCCTTGAGGTTTATCTGTCCCAGTTTGTCTAGTTTTTGTCTCCCTAATTCTGCACGAGGCTGCGTTGGGGTTTGTGGGGTTTGAAGCATGGTAGACCAGGGAGCATTTTGAAACCAGACAATTTCGTTCCCGGTTCTAACGTAGTCATTTCCTAGCTACATTATTTTGAGTATGAGCCTCAATCCTGCAGTTTTCTTCTCTGTAAAAGGGGGTTCATAACTTTTCTGGGTCACTGTGTGACACGGCATGTGAAAGCATCAACACATAGTAGGCACTCAATGGATGCCCCTTTTTTTGGTTCCTATAACATCGAAGGAGGAATTTGAATCAGGGGACAACCTCGTCAGGTTTGTGTTTAGTGTCAAGTGTGCATTGGAGAGGTGTATTAGTTAGTTACCTGTTGCCTGGGGAACAAATGATCCATCAGTGGTTTAAAACAACACACGTTTCTTCCCTCATAGTTGCTGTGGGTCCGGAATCCAGGTGTGACTGAGCTGCGTCCTCAGGGTCTCTCATGAGGCCGCAATCAAGGTGTCACCTGGGGTTGGGCTCTCATCTGAAAGCTCGGCTGGGGAAAGACCCACCGCCAACGTCACGTGGGTTGTCGGCAGGAGTCAGTTCTTCACAGGTTGCTAGACTTAGGACCTCCGTTCCTCGATGGGCTTTCAGCTGGAAGCCACCTTCAGGTCTCTGTCGTATAGGTCTCTCCGTAGAGCATCTCACGCATGGCAGCTCGCTTCATCAAAATGGCGAGGGGGAGAGTCTACTGTGAAGGCAGCAGCCAGAGCCGTATGTAACGTCTTCATGGAAGCGACACCCCATCACATACGGTGTATTGGTCACAGTCGAAGTGGAGAAGCAGGACCAGTGGGAGGTATCCATTAAGAGATGGATTGTAGGAACCTCGCTAAGACCATGGGGGCTGGCCAGGCCAGCCTGAGGCGGAGGGTGGGCCGTCCAGCTGCAGTCCACTCCAGCACCTCCTCGGGGAAGCCTCAGCTCTGCTCTGAAGGCCTTTCAACTTGTCACCTAGGATAGCTTCCCTTACTTAAAGTCGACCGATGATGGACTTTAATCACATCTACAAAGTACCTGTCCAGCAGCACCAAGATTTATGGTTAACGGAATAACTGGGGATGGTAGTCTCTCCATGCTGACTCGTCAGAAGGCTGGCAGGCAGGGTCAGCCTGAGGGGCCGCTGGTTCCTCATCTGTGAAAGTCGAGATGATAATACCTGCCTTGCAGGGTTACCAAGAAATAATTGAGGTAACTCCCTCGTCTTCCACCCCTCCTAGCCTTTCTTCAAGCGTTGCTGCGCAGACAGGCCTGCCCATCTCTGCTGCATTCTCATTTTCGGCATAGTGTCTGAGAAATCTCCGATGCCGGATTTTACCTGATAACAAAGTTGTGGAGTTCACGTCTCTGCTCAAAGTATCTGTTGGGCTATTCACTAGGCTCCAGAGAATTCCTAATTATTCAGTCTCTTGGAGTCCAAAGGTTGCTATAGATCTAAGTAAGTAATAAATATCACCATTTGGTCAGTTCACGGACAGACATTGCTGCTCGCGTATACACATCTCATGATCAATGATTCAGGTGATTTCAGAAAACGTGAGGGCGTCTCTGTCAGAACAGCAGGGCCGGGAAGAGGGCCAACTGCTGACAGCAGAGGAGGCCATGGGTTTCATCTTAAAAATGACCAGGGATGTCAGGGGGTAGAAGTCAGTGGCGGCAAGTCACTCCTTCCCTGTGGGCTCTTCCGCAGACACGAGGGTGTCGGCCGAGGTGACCAGAGACCTTGCTGTCCTATCTGGTGTACCTTTAACGGTGACGGGAACCACTGATACAGCACGATAGCTCTCACCTGGCCTTGTGCAGGTCGGTCAGGTCATATGGTCACCCCAGCACTGGGTAAGTTCTGCGAGTCTGCGAATCTCTAGGGAAGGTTACTATTTACCTGGCACCTTCCACAGGCCACACCTGTGACTTCCGGCATAGGTTACATAGCACAATATATTCAAAGTGCCGCTTTGGCTTTGCTTCTCCCATGGGTCTCTCGCCCCTCGTGCTCCAGGTCCTATCGTACCCTCCCCAGTGACTGGCCGGGGCAGCTTTCCCATCGGTGTGCGCTGCGGCCTCTTAGTTCTCACACGAGCCTGTGCGGCAGGTAGTCAGTCCGCTCCCCAGAGAAGAGGACAGGGAAGCTGGCGGGGGCTCCCAGCACAAGGGCCGGCGTGCCTGAGCTGTTTACCGGGGCGCGGGGCAGAGCCGCGGCTCTGGCAGCCCCGGGCGGGGCTTTCCCAGGCACACGCCGCCTCTGGTTGGTACCGCAGGTCAGGCCGGGTCCTTTATAGGCCGCGGGAAGCACAGCTTATTTCTTGCCAGGGGAGTTATTATGGCGGTATCACAGGGTTTACAGGCCCCGGGAACCGTGTCATGGGGCTTTTGACTTTAAATGGAGGCGATTCATAGGCTCCGGAAGACCCGTAATGTTTATAAGAATCACACAGTTTCGTGTAGCTCTCAGGTGCCTGCGATTTGAGCTTTCGTTTCGTGGTCGTGGTGGGATTCTAGCTGTCAGGGCACATCACGCCCTAACTGCAGGGCGAGATCGCCGCACTGAATACAATCTCAATGTGAAGCTCAAAGCACAACGCTCTAGACTACTTTGAAAGCGTGAAAAATGCCCTTTATTCCTTAGGTTTGGGCCGATTCATAGAACTGGAAAAATTACAGTGAAGAATGCATATTTTGTAGGACAAATGAAACATCGTATTTTTAGTAGGCACCAGCCTGCAATCGTGCACTGGACTCCTGCCCTGGTGTTTACGATGGCCTAAACCTGTGTCCGTGTGTGCGCGAGCGTGTGTCTATACGTATGTGTGTGTGGGTTCATGTTCCTTTTTTTTTTTTACTTTTGAGCTGTCACTTAATGCTTTTTAATCTTCACTTTCCTGATCCGTAACATGTGGATTACAATATTTTAGGCTTTGTTGGGGAAAGTAAGACTTCGAGATATTTAGTGAATATTGATTAAATTGGTCCAATAATGAAGAAATGTTTTGAGACCAATGTTTTTGAATTGTTTGTCAGGATTTATTTTGTTCAGGGTACCTTGTATGTGGTAAAACGTCAAGCTGGGATGTTTAAATAACAGTTCAATTAAATAAGATAATAAATGAGAAGGAAAAAAACCTGGAATAGTGTGCTGGGCACATAGTCTGTACTCATCTGATTCTAACTTTTATTACATCATTATCCATGGTTGCAAAATAATTTGATTTGGTCTCAGGAAAATTATGAGACAAATTACCTCTTAAAGGCTTTTTCACTCCCAAAATATGCCTTTCAGAAGCTGGTCTTATTTGATTTTCAAGCCCACTGTGGTGTGTGTGTATGTGTGTGGTGTGCACATGTGTGTGCGTGTGTGGAAAGACCATGTCAAAAAAGATAATGGGCGAAGGAGAGCTGCCTGTGAAAGTTTGAATGATTGTTCAGTAATATTTACTCTTCTCTCTCTCCAATTGTGGGCAGAGGATCCTTCTCAGCCTCTTTGATTTTGAACTCGGCCATGTGGGTTATTTTGGTCAGTTTCCACTGCTAGAGGATGGAACATAAGCAGAGACCTTAAATGTGCTTGTGTGGTTTGGCTTCACTCTGGGCTCCAGTTAATTAGCATGAAAAGAGCTCCCACAGCGTTGAGACACATGCGGAGTAGGCCCGACTCTTACCTGTGTCCTGCAGCCAAGGCTGGTTCGCTCAGGGCATGAGGTAGAGTTGCCCCAGCCGACATGTGGACCCACGAGCATGAGAACACATGCTTACAGAGGTGGGCACCTACTTTTGGGCTGGCTTGTTATGCAGTGTTACCGAGGGAATTGCTGACTACTACACTGTGCATGCATCCTGCTAACCGAGTGGTCAGGACCCTGTGTCTCTCCATCTCAGTGTTCTCAGTCAATCCTGTATCATCCATGCCTGTTGCTTGACTTTCACAGACAAGCTTTTGATAATTTTGCATTGAGCTGAACAGACTGAGCTCTTCGATTTTGTGGGTAGACGTTATCAAGAGTCATTTAGTTCAGTCTCATTTTACAGATGAAGAAAGCAATTTGGCTAAACTCTCACTGTTCTTTAGAGGAACACAAAGAGAATGCAGGCATCCTTCCTGCCCTGCTGTGCATCTTTTCCTTTTGTCAAATGGCTTTTAATGCCATGAATCGGATGCTTCAAGGTGCTGTAAATCTGCCCTCGAAACGGAGAAAGAGTCGATCAGCAGAGGTGGAGGGAAGATGGGGCTTCGGGGTGGTGCCGAGGAAGGCTGAAATAGCAGGATGGTCAGGAATTCGCTATGGCTGGAAATAAAGGCTCTTCTGAACGGCACAATCATTGGGCTTGTTCAAAGCGTTTCTTTGGGAAGAAAGGGATAAAATTAAGCCATGGAAAGTTTTGGCCAAGTCATGAAAAAACATTTTCCAAAAGAGCTGTTAATTTGAAGGTGGAATGAGTCACAGCCCATGGGCAGGGCTGAAAATCTCATCAGCCGAATTACTCAAAACTTAACTGGACAATAAAAAAACGTATGGTTAAGGCAAACATCCCCGTAGGGTTAGGCCAAAGAGACACCGTGTCCCTGTTTGAACTCTTCCTTTGTATTTTCAGGCCAAATCTACATGGAAAATTACCTGGTACCTCAGATCATGAGAATAGTAGGGCCAGATTATTTCAAAATGAGAGACTTTCCTCGTTTCACTTGTCTTCAGGGTTGAATTTGTTGAATGGTGACCAAACTTTCAATACGTTATTGTGGCAGGCCTGGCACTTCCTAGTTGACAGTTGGAAAATAAAGTTTCTAGGTGAACTTAAACTTTGAATTTCCCAATTTGTAGGAAAGTATGGTACTGGTCAATAACAACAACATTACGGTGGAGCTTACTAACTACAAGCACACAGAAGTGTGATTTCAAAATAGAAACCTGGTTTTAAAGCAATTTTTTATTTTTATTTTTTGGTATACAGTGGTCCTTCCATCACCCCCTCTCCAGGTTCTGTACCCACTTCCAAAGCGAGTGTGAGTGTTTTCCCACACGGAACAGTGCTCCGATGCAGCGGGGAGTCCTGCGCTCAGCTCGGTGCGGACACTCTCTATCCCGAGACTGCATCAGGTGCCCCGGGGCAACGGTTCTCCCACGAGACCACCCTCCACTTCAGATGCCCACCGCAGGTCCAGGTTGTCACTTGTGCTTCCGAATGGGTGGCTACACATCAGAGGTGGCCATGACCCCCTCCTTGGGTTAATTGATTTGCTAAGTGGCTCACAGAATTTAGGAAACTCATTTGCTTGCTAGAGTACTGACTGATCACAAAGGATAGTAAAGGGTGCAGGTCAACGACCAGATGAAGAGATGCGCAGGACGAGGTCCCAGAAAAGGCGCTCCTGTCCCCTCGGGGTTTGGCGCTGTGGCACATGGATGTGTTCTGGTTCAAGTTGGAAGCTCTTCATACCCTGTCATTTTGGGTTTTTATGAAGGCTTCATTACATAGGCACAATTAATTCAATCACTGGCCGTTGGTGATTGATTCAACCTCTAGCCTCTTTGCCCACCTGGGAGGTCAGGGGAGTGGGAATAAACTTTCCGACCCTCTAATCACATGGTCGGTTCTCCTGGCAACCGGAGCCCACCCTTAAGTGCTATCCACAAGGCACCTCATTAACCAAACAAAAGACCCCTTTATAGCTCTCATCACTTCGGAAATTCCCAGGTTTTTAGGAGCTCTGTGTCAGAAACGGGACAAAGACCAAATATATACTTCTTACTATAAATTGCAATTTCACACGCTCCTTAATTTTTGTTTTAAGAGAAAACAAGTTGAGATATGGTGCCCACATCATGATAAACTGTAAAATCCCTGGCGTTTTTACAGTCACTCCTTCACTTCTCAGCTCAACCATGAGCCCTCCGCGAAGCCCTTCGCGCACCCCGGTTTAGGACAGGCGTGAGACTCGCAAAGCCAAATCGCCCCCTTTCGGGGCATTTATTTCAACCTGTCGTTGTGCACTCAGTGATGAGGTTGTTTATTAACATCTGTCTTTCTCGTTCGTCTGTAAGCTCTTTACTTAAGCCTCTGATTTGGTGAGCGAATCCTCGAAGATGGACACTCTTGGTTTCTATTTATTATTTCTCTTACTTCTTTCTTGAGGCATCTGTTCATAGCCTTTTCCATGTCTCTTGTGAAATGGCCTCTTCAGGGGCTCGTAGTTATCCTCGGGTTAAGTCCAGCCTCCCCCTCGTGGCCCTGAAGACTTCTCAGGCCATCAGCTCCTCCTCACTTCCTTTCTGGACTCTCTCTCCCCAGTTCCTACCTAGAACTCAACTTTCCAGCCACCACCGAACCCTTCCATTTTTATACTGGAAATCTCTTGTCTTTTCCTCCTTCCTCTATCTTGCCCATGTTTTTCTTTGGGTTTGATTTAGCTTTCTATGGCGACTGCAACAAATCACCACAAACTTGGTCACTTAAAGCAACAGAAATGTATTCTCTCTTAGTTCTGGAGGCCCGAGTCTGCAATCAAGGTCTCCCTAGGGCCATCAATTCTCTGGAGGCTCAAGGCAATGAGCCAGTCCTCCTGCTTCCGGTGCTGTCGCATTCCTTGGCTTGTGGCCATCTTTCTGCAATGTCGTCACATTGTCATCTCTGTGTACATCTTCTCTTTCCTGTGTCTGTCTTGTAAGGATGCTTGTCATTAGATAAAGGCCTGCCTGGATCATCCAGGACAATCTTCTCATATCGAGAGCCTTAATTTAATTTCCTCTGCAAAGATCCTTTCCCTAAATCAAGTAGTATTCATAGATTTCGGGGATTAGAACAAGGATATTTTTGGTGGGAAGTAAGGAGGAACCACCGCTCAACTCACTACAAGTCCTAATATTTTTTTCTCATGGATTTAAACGGCTTTTATTTTGTTGTTGTTTTTGGCTAGTGGCAGTTTGTCTCTTAATTTATTCTGTATTGACATACAATCCTGTAGAATTCATGAGTGATTGGGTTATCCTGAGGTCCACTACCAGAGCCCAAAATCGATTAAGAGGAATTCCAATTCTTCTGCATATCTCTAGAAGAAATTAAAGGGGACCTTCCACATAATGCTCAGCAATGTGTTTCATATTATCTTTTTATAGCTTTCCAGTTTTCTTATACTCAACACTCTTCAAAATGTCTCATTCTCCTAAAATATCCCTCTCCCATCAAAGAATCCTACTTTTCATTTTAGAAATAATAGGGAACTTTGAACATGGAGTGGCATTTACTTGATACAGGATTTGTTAGTTTTGTTCGGTATGGTAACATGGAGGTTGTGTTATATCCTTATCAGTAGAGATGCATGCTCATGTATTCGCAGGTAGAATTACGCAACATCTGAGATTTACTTTTAAATGCTTCAGCCCAAAATGGGGTAGTGGTGGGAACACATGAAATTAGATTCGTAAGGTATAGATGATTATAGTAAGATGACCAATATGTGGGGATGGATCCATTATGCTCTTCTCTCTGCTTTTGAGTGTGTTCGAAGAGTTCCCTGTCCCCCTGCCGACCAGGCTCAGCTTTTACTCTGAAGCTAGTCCTCTCCTCTCCCTAATTCCTCCTCACACTCTGACCTCAAGTTTCCTGTCCTGCACCCCCAGCCTCAAAGCCGGTCAGGCTGAGCCCATCCCTCCAGAGTATAGAGGGCGAAATCAGAACACAGTGGCAGGCAACGGGAAGTCTGCGAACATTTTCATATTAATGCACTTTTATCTGCAACCAAATTTCCTCAGCTTCCCCTAGTCACATCTGTGGGTCGTCTCCTTTGGGCGTTTGGTGATTAAAGTTTAGCGAGCTGTTTCCTTCACAGTCTGATAATATATATATCTTTTGCATTTAGTTTGGATGATAGTCTCTTGCATCCAGGATATTTTTCTCTGTTATTTTAAAGCCACGTATTCAATCAACACATGATTTGAGGTCCTACTGGACTTTGGGCGCCATCATGGGAGCCAAGGATACGGAAATAAAGCTACAGGCCAGCCATGAAGGATTGTTAATCCAGAGGGGAGACAGACAAGAAGCCCGTAGGTAGAGTGTAGCATGGTAAGTGGTGCGTCTGCGCTCAGAGTAGGGTGAAGGAGAAGAGAGCCGACCCTTTAAACTTCAGTAGCTGGTCTCTGAGGCCCCGCCATGAGTTCTGGATGCATATAACTTCTAGCTACTGCCCTGAACAACCTTTCAAGATACGCATGATTAATTCCATTTTGCAGAAGCGGATACTGAGGTTAGGGACTTGTCCAAGATCACATAGCTAGGAAGTCGTAAGTCTGAGGTTCCTTTCACATTTTCCTTGTTAAAATATTTGAGTTTTCAAATATTTTATTTGATGGATGCTTATTAACTTTTATAAGGCCATTTTAGTTTTTAAGTTGTTCTTGAGAAAGCAGGCTTGCTGTTGGTACATATTATGTAATTTTTATCTTTCTGAGTTATTTTAAAATTTGATTTTAATTATTTTTTGTAGCATACTAGATTCAAAGAAATGGGCCTTCGAAATGGGCCTTTAAGATAGGAAGGTGGGTTCCCTGGGACGAAAAACATTTCAGAGAGATTGGGAAATCATCGATTTGCAAAACTTTGAAAAAACTAGAAGGAAATAGAGGTTATTCTCTAATCTCTACATGTGTAGTGCTTTTCTGAACATAAAAACAGTGAGAGGAATTTCAAATGTAAAAGAACGCTAATTTAACAACAATTAAATTTTTTACATGTCAAAACATGTAAAAACATATGCTAAATCTAAATGCAAATAATGAAGTGGGAAGAGATTTATAAAAACTGTTAGAGTTTTAATATCCTTAATAAACAGTTTTGATATTCCTCCCAATTGGGAATAAACAAAGGATTAATTAAAAATATCCCCACTCCCCATTAAAGTCAGTGAGATGATAAAGGGAGGTGGAAAACACTTTTTTTTTTTTTCCTTAAAAAATGGTGACAAAATTTCTGAGGGAAGAGAACTGTCTTTTGTTTAGAAAAACTGTTTATAACCTATCTAGTTCTAAAAAGTTAGATTTTGGCTGCTTCTTCATAGTTTGACATATCTGGCCTAATGGTAGTATTTTTTAAACCAAAACAAATGAAATAAACCATAGTTTTAAAGAGATTCTCTCAACACAGGATGCCGCCCGCCACGAGTCTGTCGTTGCTGCCTCTCGTGACTCCGTCTCCATCAGCGTCCCCATGTCAAACCCTTCCAGGAATGAGTTCAGGCTGGCCTTGGCAAGAACAACTCCACTTATTATTTCGCATGAGTCTCTGACTTGACTGCACTCATTTAGGCAGTTCTGTTCCATGTGACATTGCCTGGGCCGGAGACAGCCGGACGCTAGTTCCGAGCTGGAAACCCCGGGAGGGCTCAGTCTCATGACTGATGTTCGTGCTGGCTGTTGGCTGTGAGCTTAAAGGGACCTCCCAGAGGGGGGCTCCGGCTCTCCCTAGCGGGGCGTCTCCATGAGACTGCTTAGGCTTCCTCACTTCATGAGAAGGAGTCCTCCAAATTCATGCACGGAGATGCTGTAGGTCTCTTCATGCTTAACCTTGTAAGTTGCCGAATTAGTCGCTTCTCCAGAGAAATAGAACCCGTAGAATGTACGTACGTGTATCCATAAAGAGATTTATTATGTGATTATGGAGGTTGACAAGTTCCAAGATTGGCAGGCGGCACACTGGAGACCCAAGAGAGTCGATGGTGTAGTTTCAGTCTGAAGGTCGGTAGGCCCAAGACCCAGGAAGAGTCCATGTTTTAGTTAGTCGGAAGGCAGAAAGAAACCTTTGTGCCAGCCTAAAGGCAGTCCGGCAGGAGGAGGTCCTTCTCACGGGAGGGGTGGGGGCGGTCAGCTTTTTCATTCCCTTCAGGCCTTCAACTATTTGGACGAGGCCCACCCACGTTAGGGAGGGCAACTTGAATTGAGTTTACAATTCAAGTGTTAATCTCATCCAGAAACGTTTCCACAGACACATCCAGAATGAGGTTTGATTGACTACCTAGGCTACCCTGAAGCCCAGATTAGTCAGCACATAGTTTATCATCACAGTTATGGGGAATTACCTCTACTGTTTTCTGTTGGTCCAAGTTCATTACCAGCCAAGATTCAAAGGGAGTAGAAAGAGACTCTTTAAGAGTCTGTGTGCTTCACCATGGAGGAGTGATGATTTCTCTGTGAACTGTGCACGGTTGGGCCCTACCTCACATCTATTGATTTAGAATCAAGAAGGTGGAGCCCAGGAGTAAGCCTTTTTACAAAGCTTCCTCGAAGATTATGATTCCAATCACAGTTGAAGAAGCCACTTCTCAGGCAGTGGGAGACATTCTGCCTGTTGCTTCTGGAGTCTTCTCCTACTCTGATTTTTGCACGGGATTTAGACTGTGGCATCCAGCTGCATTATCTTGGCCTTTGTCTTTATTTTCTGCTTTTCTAATCCTGTGTCACAGTATTGTCATCTTGCAATGAGGCCACCTCATTTTTTGTTTGATCCTTTGTTTTTTGAAAGTGTGCCAATTTATTTAAAGATCTATATTTTAATTTTAACGTAATTTTACATTTAGTAAAGTTTTAAAGACAGCACAGGGAGTTCCCATATACTTGTTACCCTTGGGACATTTGTCAAAACTGAGTAATTCACATGGGTTTAATACTATTCATTAAACTACAGATTTTATTTAGAATTAAGTGTCTTTTTTTATATTACAGGATTGAATCCAGGAAATTGATTGTATTTAGTCATTTGGTCTCCTTAGTCTCCTCTGATCTATGAGAGCCTCTCACTTGCCTTGTTCTTATGATCTTGACAGTGTTGAAGGTCACTGGTCACATATTTTATGGAATGTCTCTCAGTTGAGTTTGTTTGATGTTTTTTGTTTTTCTCATGATTAGATTGGGGTTCGTGTTTGGGGAAGAATTCTATAGAGGTAAAGTACACTCACCACTTGGTCAAGGGACTGTCCCCCAGGTTTCTTCACTATAAAGTTATGACTAATTTCTCTCCATATTCTATTCTTTGGAAGTGGGTCACTAAGTCTAGCCACCCTCAAGGGGAAGGAGGTTAAGTTTCATCTCCTGGAGAAAAGAATGTTGACATATATTACTGGGAATTCTTCTGCAAGGAAGATTCCAAAAAGTATATGGCTGGTCTTTTAAACACAGGAATTTTCAAAATGGGTGAAAAGGAAGATCATAACGGTGTTGCTCAGGACAAAACAGGGACCCACCCCCCTCACCCCCCCGCCCCACAGGTACCACAGTTACACGTCTTCTTTCCTTCAGCTGGGCCCCCAGCACGGGTGCTTTCATTGCGATTTATCTCAGTATCATGTGCTGCTTTGATAGAGATACTTTCCTGAATTTCGAGGGTCACTAAGTCAGCTGCCTAAACGAGACTTTTAAAAACCGAGTGAAAAAGATCATGCCATGCAAAGTACAATTGCCAGCATCTCCATGGAAACTGGAGCACAAAGGGGCTGTTTGCCTAGAGAGGTCTGTTTATTTTATTTTAATTTTTTTTTAAACTATCAAGAATAACCCTTTGAGATGTGACATTCTGTTTTCACAAGCGCACTCAAGGTGTCAGACGGAGTCCAATTTTATATTCCTTGAAAATAGAGCACGCTGTAGTGTTTGCCGGACTTTTCAACATGTCACTTTCAACCAATTTTATGTACAAATGGGTTACAGTCCCATGAAAATATTCAGAAAAAGAGGAAACTGTTTCAAAAAGGAGTATTAAGTATTATTACATTGAAAGCCCTTCAGAGGGAAAACCTCCCCAGCCAGCCTCCAGTCTTGTGGAAGAACGGGGAGCCAGAGCGCTCGTGTGAAATGGGGGCGCCCCGCGTTTGCCACCGAGAGGTCTGCGGGGGCTCGCTTAAGTCGGCCGTTCATCTTCCCTCCTCTAAAATCGTGCTGGCTTGGACGCTATGATCGTGTAGTCGCTTCGAAGGCGCCCCCGGTCCCCTCTCTGCAGCCCTTGTCTCAATTCTCCTTCCATCGGAGCTGCAGGACGCACGTGCTTACTCCACGACCAGGTCCTCGGATTCGCGGAGCATGTACGACTTGAGAATCATGGAGCATGTACGACTTGAGAATCATGGAGAAATGTTGGATTGCGGGGCATCCCAGAAGTCATTTTCATCCTTAAAATAATATGTGCGTTCGGAGGAGCGGGGGCTCGCGTCCTTAGATCTGTCATTTCAAAACACACCCCTCTCACACCGAGGCAGCTTTGATGCAGCCACGTCTGAGCAGCAGGCTTTCGAGAGGTCGCGTCAAGACAAGAAGTGGGAATAATTTACGGCGACAGGGCCAATTTTAAAACAGAGCCCCAGTGTTCCTTCTTTTGGGGACTGGGCTCAGACTGAGCTACTTTGTGGCATCTAGAGCTTCTTGGAGAGCGTTTCAAGTTTTACTCTCTACTCCCAGGAAAATGAGGCTTTCTGCCAACAGCACAGATGGAATCTTTGCCTGGAGCAGATTTCAGAGACTCGAAATCTAGGGATATCAAGTGAATTAGGTGGAACTTTTGGTGACTCCCCTGAGCTTTTTCTTCTTTTTCTTTTTTTTTTGACAGGTTTTTTTAGCATAGTAAATATTTTACACTCATATATTCTATACACAGATATTTCGTACTTTAAAAAGAGATGCCCCTGACATTTTACCTTGCTGTCTTATGGAAGGGAGAATCAGAAGTGGCCAGCTCTTGCAGAAATTATGACCCAGGTGGAGGAGTCTTTCTTCTCTTCCTGTACGTGTTTCCCTTGTCTGCCTTGCAGGCTCATGGCCCCTTGAGGGGGAGCCTTGAATGGTGCCCCCCCCCCCCCCCCCCCGCAAAGCTTGTTTAAGTCCTAACTCCTAGTACCGGTGACTGTGGCCTTATTTGGGAAAAAAGATCTTTGCGGAGGTAATCAGTTAAGGATCTTGATATGACATCATCTTGGATTAACTAAGTGGGCCCTAAATCCAGTGACATATGTCCCCATAAGAGACAGAAGAAGAGATGTAGAGGAGAAGGCCAAGAAGGCCAAGACGGAGGCAGAAACTGGAATTCAGCTTCCACAAACCAACAAACACATCTGGAGGCACCAGAAGAGACAAGGAAGCATTCACCCTCAGAGCCTCCACAAGGAGTAAATCCTTCCAACATCTTGATTTCAGAGTGCTGGTCTCCAGAACTGTGAGAGAATGAATTTCTGTTGATTTCAGCCTCCACATCATGGTAACTCATTACGGCTGCCACAGGAACTTCTGTGCATGATTCTTATCACCATTTTTCCTTGGGAAACTCCTTTTGTTCATTTATCTTGTAAATGAACAGTCTAGTCCTGGATATATAAACGCCAATAGGGCAAGTCAGTGCTTTTGAGGCGTTTATGATCTGGGTGTTGGGGGAGAGGGTGACGGAGTCCTCTGAGCCCCACTCAGCAACACCAGACACTTGCAGATCCACGGGTTAACCCGTCCTCACACCTCTCTGTCTTGCCTGTGTCAGGGAGTCTTAGCCTCAGCACTATTGACGTTTGAGATGGAAGCAACTTGGTCGTAGGATGTTTAGCAGTGTCCCACCCAGTAGATGCCAGTAGAAGGTCCACCGCTCTCCATTACGACAGAAATGTATCCAGATACAGCCAAATAGATGTCCCCTGTGGGAGCAACATTGCCCCGGTCGAGAAGCACTGGTGTATGACATATCTCTGCCTGGAACGCCGTCGCCCTTGCCTGTCTGGCAAGCTCTGGAAGTCTTTCTTAATTCTCAGCTCTGGGCGCTCCTCCGTTATTCCTACAGCACCCCGTGCAAACCTGGTTGAAGCCACTGTCTTGCCTTGCTGCATTTTTCTGTCTGCACCGTTACCTCCCTCCCGCCCTGGAAGAGTTCCAGAAGGAGGCGCGTGTCTCTGCATCTCTGTGTGCCCCACACCAAACGTTCGTTGTGCTCGGAAGGCGGAACCGACCGGGGTCAAACCGTGAGGCCCCCACACAAGAGAGATGTGCGAGGCCCCGCAAACGAACGCCTTCTTACCAGGAAGGACCTTGTCCCCACACCCCCGTGTGGTCTCCTGGGGAGTTGGACTGGCCTTTACATGGACCACAAAGCCTTCTTCTGTACCCCCGGCCTGCGGTCAGCAATGCGAGCAGTGTGGGCAGCTTCTGAGATCTTCTTTCCCTGGGCCAGTCTCCCCAAGCTTGTTCTGTGGCTGCCCAGGCCCTTGACCGTCTTAAAGAAAAGGTCGCATGGTCATCGACGCTCAGGAAAATTTGTCTTCGTCTTACCTCTCCCAGAAATTCACAGTACACGTTACTAAAGATGAAGGATTTGTTCGCCATTATTTAGATCGCCTTTTTCCCTGAACTTAGAGGACCATGGAATCTAAAACATCTAAGAAGTTTGTACTATTATTAAACATATTTTAGGAAACATTAACTTAAATTCATACCCTAAGGTCATCTCCCGGGGCAGCAGTTGTACACTGACCCATGTTTGTTTTTTTCTGTCTGTTTTTAGATTTAAATTAACATCTGTAAATCTGGAGATTTCTTCTAAAAATGGGGTTGGGGCTTCTTAAATTCCTGTTCGGTATGAATTGGCCGGAACCGAATGGCGTCTGCTGAGTTTACAGAGGGGAGGGCTCTCCAGCTCGCCCAGGTCCCCACCATCCTCTGCTACTCCCCAAAGGGAGCTAAGGGTCAGATGCCTTTTACTATATGTGCTTACGCTCTCATTTTCTCTGTAAGGAGAGAAAGATGGCTCTCTTGGAAATAGGGATAAAGAGACATAGGCTTGAAGGCGGTGTTTCAAGAGAAAAATGGAAGCCGGCATCTTGAGTTTCTTATAGAGTCATGCTCAGTCACCCACGGGGGATAAATTCCAAGACCCTCAGGGGATGCCCGAAACCGTGGATGATACTGAGTCCTATATATGCTACGCTTGTTCCTATACATGCGCTTATAAATTGGGCACAGTAAGAGATTAACAACAACAAATAATGAAATAGAACAATTATGCCATTTTGCTATAATAAAAGTTATGCGAATGTGGTCTCCCCCTCCCTTCCTCAGAAATATCCTGTTATGCTGCACACACAACCTGGATACACTGCACAAAGGCGCGATTCACGCCCTGGGTGGGACGGAGCAGAACGAGGTGAGATTTCATCACTCTCCTCGGAACGACACGCAATTTAAAACTTATGAATTGTTTATTTCTGGAATGTTCCATCTCATATTTTGGGGCCACGGTTGACCGTGGGTAAACTAAAACTGCAAAGAGTGTGAGTGCGGATAAGGAGGGACCCCCGCGTGTGGGCGGCATCACCTCTTCCGTGGGGGTTCGCGTGCCCTCCATGGAGACAAAGCGTAATCCCAGGCAAAGCTCAGCAAAGGGAACAAAAGACCCTGGCCCTCCAGGACCCGAACCCGCAGGAGTCCCCCTGGAGGGGCCGCTCTTGTCCCCCTGTAGGAGACAGACTCTTAGGACAGCCTCCTCTAAGTGAGGAGTCCTCCCGGGAACAAGCAGTTTGTGGGTGATACCGTGGGAGAGTTGGACGCGGGGAGGCGGCCTCCTTTCCTGCTGGACTGGACGGCATGGACACAAGCAAAGAACCAGACAGTGCAGGGGTATCTAATACGCTTGTGGCAAGACCCACTAAAGCTGTTACAGCCGTTCCGGGGGGGAGACCTGGGGCTTGGCAACAAATCCCGGAGGGGAGAGAAGCGAGGGATGTCACAAGGTTCTCATAGGCTCAGGCCCACTGGGTCTGAAGGACGTTAGCGGGCTCTGGTCCACCTCTTCTGATACCTAAACTTGGACAGATTTATTTGCAGTGACAGGTAACCCCAAACAGGTATAGTTTTATTTTATAGGGCGGGCGGGGAGAGCACAGAGACTTAAGCCAATTGGGGAGGGTCTATAATAGGGGGACTATACTGGGGGGCGTGGCAGAAGCCAGAGTGGCTGGGAGACCGTCTTGTGGGAGGGCTCCTTCTAAGCTCATGTGGCTAAGGGACCGTGGTGACGCGAGTCCGGCGCTCTCGAGCCGGCCAGGTGTTAGGACCCGGTTGTCGAGAGCACTGATCATGCGTTCTTCCTAGTTCCGCCTGTCTTCACGGAACTGTTCACGGTCCTCGAAAGAGTTAAAGTGACCGTTAACCGTGACCAGGGCAATTAAAAAGTCATTCGGGCACTTGGAGAATCATCTGGCTCCAGATTTGAAGGGGCCTCAAACAGGACCTGTGGGTCCTTTAGGGAACCAGATGACGTTGTTATTGGTGTGAAAGGAGGGTGAGGGGTCACGGGGTCACGGGTTCACCCAGGGAAGGTAAATCTTCCCGCGCTGAGCGAAGGCCTGGCCATCGCCCTGTGACGGGGACTTTGTATACAGGATCTGACTTGGCGGTTCGTTCAACGGTTCCCGCCTTAGCCACCAGTGCCCAGGGAGGCAGATCTGTGCAATCTCATATCCCAGGAAGTAAATGTAACGGTGTCACAGGCCAATGAAATTGACTAGCCTGACAGGAACACACAAACAACCAGGATGGAAGGCCGCTCCCCGCATCCCCCCGCCGTGTTTATGTAGGAGTACGGGTCCATTAAGTGCTCCGCGATGGCCTTCTGATAATATGCCCACCTTTGCGGGGCAGCCCCGGCTGCATGTCTGCCCCCAAATGTGACAGCTGACAGTTTTGGATACACTTAAAGATAGACTTGTCGCCCGCGGAGCAGAGGACAGAAAGCATGCATTTCAACGTTATGGCCTCTGTAGCTCGTGCTTAGGAGCAAGAGGCTGTTTTCACTCGGTATAGGTCAGAGGCCCCTGCCCCTGTGAGAATGTTGTAAAAGCGGGCACCAGACGCTGGTCACCCGTGCCGGAGGGAGCGGCGTTTCAGCAAACGTTGATTAGATGCGTGAGGACCATAATGACGAGATGCTGCACTTTATCAGTGGTGTGATTTTGAGGGATATGAAGGTTAGGCGGAGACCCCAAATTCTTTGCTATCTTGAACTTTGATTCTTAGGGGCCAAGTGTCTGAAAGTCGAGAGCGTGAATCATAGGTTCAAGGCCACAGCCCACCTACTAAGTCCCATTTTCGTCTGTCCTTAGCAAGCGCCCAAACGCTCTCTGCCCCCGAACTTCACCCCCCCCGCCTCGTTTGTTGCTCCCCATCCCCCCCATCTGCTAAAATGACCTAGCTTCGATCTTTTATTTTCATCGATTTACTGATCGATTCACTCGTTCACCTCACTTTAACGGGGGATACTGCAGTGAAGAACTCAGGAAGCCCCCAGTTCTTGTGGAGTTGGCACTTTGAGGAGAGAGACAGATAATCAATAAGTAAATCAGTTAATGAAGATGACACATGTCGTGAGCGATAAGGCCTTGAAGGACGTGACAGAGGATGATGAGGGAGAGAGCGGGTATGTGTGTGTGTGGGGGGGGCCTGATTTCAGCTGGGTGGTCAGGGGAGGCCTCGCTGAGGACGGAGCCCCGAGCTGGGATGGGGGGCGCGGGGCCGGGATGCAGTTTGGGGCAGATGCTCCGTGTGGAGGGGCAGCCAAGGGCAGGATCAGGTTGGAATTGGTTTGAGAAACCCCAGGAGGCCTGGGAGGCAGGAGGGGAGTGAGCCAAGGGGGCCTGTAGGAGATACGGTCATGGATCTAGGGAAGACTCAATGCGCTGGGCTCTGAAGGTCACAGTTAAGGGACTGGGCTTCAATTCAGGGTCGGGGGGAAGCCGCAGGGGTGCGTGAGCGGAGGCGCGGCGCGGTCGGACGCGCCTCGCATCGTTCCGGGTCTCCCGTTGTGGGGGCCAGTTCAGACGTAGGCTGCACTGCGGCACTTCGCAGCAGAATCGAGCTCTGCTGGGGCCCTGGACCCTGAGTGTGACTGGAGGCGAACGGGACGGGACGTGCTCCTCCCCCCCACGGCCTGCGAGGGCGGGGCGCCGGCCTGGTCCGCTCTGTGCTGTGCGCACGGGGCCCAGTTGGTAACATTCACCGCATCGACCATGAGTGTTAGCTCCCGGAGGTTAGCAGCGTCTGCCCGGTGTATTTTGTAGACTTCCAAAGGGCCCTTAAGAAGAGCTCTTTGAGGAGGCGTCGGGTTCTTGACGGAGCGGTGTTCATGGATCATCCTACAGATGGCTCTCCAAGCTGGGAGCCAGTTAGGGTGAACTCACCCAAAAGAACTTATTCAGGTTACTTCCTGCGCTCAGTTAGCTTTCTGCAGATGAGTTTAGCATGTTTCTTAAATGTGTCAGTGTTCAGGCAATGAAATCAAGATTAAGAGCCCAGACTCTGTGTTGCAGGTCCCAGGAAAAAAAAAAAAAAAGTACACTTTAATGGCTGCTTCCCCAACTTCAAAATTAAACGTATTACATTCTTGGGAGTACGATTTCAGCTTCTTTACATTTATGACACAAATGGAACCATTCGCCCTCACTTCAGTCTATAAAGGCAAGACTCATTAGAAGGAGGAAATTTCCTTTATCGTTAATAGGCCACACTCACATGATAAAACCCGTCTCTGCTCCTCCCACCCCCTTCCCCAAAACTTCGATTCTCATTTTAAGCAGTTCCCACGTAGACTATTTATCTTCCACATTTCCCCAACTCTCAATGGCACCATTATATCCTTTATTTGGAATCATAAAACTTTGAGAATAAAAAAGAAGCAAATTAATCCTCCTTGGGGAGAAAAGGAAGACAGATCCTGCCAGCTTTTAAATTGTAGGATTGGACCGACCTGCAAACACAGTTTTCTTTTTCAACAACTTAGCCGGTGTGGTGGGGGGGGGGGGGTGGCGGGAGTAGAGGGTTGGGGAGATGAATGGTTATGACAGAGAATCCTGAAATAAAATGCAGAATTATGCAAACGTGTTAAAAACTGACATCGAGAAATAAAATCAGTTGAAAGCCCGAGGAATGTATCACAAGGGAGACTGGAAGGGGAGTGTTCTGAACCCACGAATGGGTCCCTCTGCTTTTATTATTCACAATGGGAAAATAATCTCGATCATGGTGTGAAAACCACCATATTTGTGGATTATGCCAGATTAAAAAGCTTTCGGAGGAGAAGTGTGGCCGGGACGACTGAACACCATCTGAAGAGATGAGGGCTCGGTGTCCAGAACCCTGTCGCGGACGCCGGCCCGTCCTGTCCAATCGCACAAGTCACTTAACCCCCGAAGACTCCTTTCCCATCGGCAGACTGGGATGGCAGAGTCGGCCTTTCCTCTCTGCCTGAGATCTGGGCTCCTAACCGCCAGTCGGATAATACGCTTTGCTCTTGCCCTTCGCTCTGAGGAGTCTCAAGGTCGATGCGCAAACAAGGGGTAACAGTCAGTTAAGGAGCCGGCTGCCGGCAGAACGGCCGGCGAGGAGCCCCAAGGCTGCAGAGTGCTCAGGATGCGTCTCCGCGTTCAGGTTCTGGAAACAGATTCTATGGCTGGTAAAGCCTTTAAAATTTTATTTCGTTTTTATTGCTTTTTAAATTGTGAGGTGGAGTCCCTGGATAATCTTGGAATATTTTCAAATGAAAATCATAGATTCGAGAAACAGTATGCAAGCAGAATGCTACAATTTCAAAGGATCTCGGAGACAGTTGTCTTGTAGAAGAGAGACTTGTAGATGCAGAAGGTTTAAGTGACGTCCCCAAGCTCACGGAACCATAGAGCTGGTGGTCGCTGCTGGCTTCGAAACATGAATTTGCCAGTAGCCTAGTCAATACAGTAATTTGAACAGGAACCGTTGAAGAAGGCTGGTTATACCAGAGTTTTCTCCATAACAGTCAATTTGATAATGGATCAGAGAGATCCTTAGGTGATGTTGGATAACTTCTTTTATTGTGAAGGAAGTCATCTGAATCTTAAAGGGGCCATCATTTTTAAAAATGATGAAGGTATAGCTGTTGGCTGCAATGTTTAAATTGCAATAATTTTTAAGTTTAGTTTAAATTTTTCCTCCCTCCTTTTTGCCCTCCTTCTGTCCTTCCGTTCCTTTCTCCTTTCCTGTTTCTTTTTCTACCTCTCTCTTCTTTAATTTTTTTTTCTTTCTTTAATTTGAAGAGAAGTTCTGGAGAAAAACTAGAGCCAGTCTGGGCACTGGTGACCAGCGCTAAAAGAAAAACCGAGAAAGGGAAGGAGCTGATGCACCTGGTAAAGAGGAAAAGCTCCCTGTGATTTACTCCGACTTGCTAATTTTCGGAAGGAAATGAATAAAATTGATTCCAGCAAAAACTCTAAGTGGACAAATAGAAGAAAAACAGATCGAGAATTGTGAATATTTAGGGCAGAGAGAAAGTTCTTAGAGAAATCATTCCCTCGGGGAGAAATAAATATTTAGGAGAAATCACTAACTCTGAGGGTCGTTAAAGCAAAGATCACTCACAGGATGGAAGCAAACGCTCCCACCAACTATTAATTCCTATTTCTAGACTTGGTGGCAGTAACATGATTAGTTATTGTGGGTTCTGGAAGAAAGCAGGAACTTTGGCAATAAAGCCCTGGAAATATGTATTTTTAAGTACTATAAAAGATGTGGAAAGCAACTTTTCTTTTCATCCTGGGGACTAGAAATAATACACCTGCAAGGACAGATGAATGGCATGATGTTGGCATTCAATGGCGCATTAAACATTTTACGCCACGTTTATGGGGTTTTCCTGTCATTAATTCTACGTAAAATAAACTTTTAAAAAATGTTTTGTTGTGTTTCCGGACCGCGTTTATTTTTCACCAGCTTGCTTTTCTTTGCCGTTCGTTTTTTTCTTTGCCAGGTTTTCATGTCTATTATGTGTGCTTGCACCCGTCATCCTCTTGGCCGATTTCCTAACGGGCCTCCCTCTGCTCTGGAGCCTTCCCCTTTCCCTTCCCCGACCCCCTTGTCATTCCTTCTTTCCTGCCGCATGTGTTCGGACCCGTGTCAGGCCAGATGTGGTCGGTTCTGCTGGCCGCGGTCGCTGCGGTTTGCTTGTGGCGCCCTGGGGCAGGCTGTCCAGGAGCTGCGGAGATTGGGGCCACCTGAACCTCTGTGTTAACAGGGCGTCCATTCTGCAACGGACTGTGATGGCAAGGCCTTGTGTCTGTTTCTTCCTTGTTCAACTTGGGCCTTCCTCCTTCAATTTGTCTGGCTCCGTTAAAGAAGCCTCCCTTCCCATAAGCAGTGCACATGCCTTTCTTTTTCAATGTGGTCGACTCTACAGCTCAGGGAGAAAGGACGGTGTGTTGGCCAGAGCGATGCAGGGGGGGATCAGGAAACCTGGGTCTTTTGTGGCCCAGCTGCCACCCACGTGCCCCTGTGCGATGTCGGGCAAGCCACCGAACTCTCTGATGTGCAGTTTTCTGAGAGCTTTGGATGAGGTTGATGTGTCACCTTCTCCCGGGACCCGGAATGTAGCTAAGTTCTTCTCTGGGGCTCCAGAGCGGAGAAGAACATTGAGAGACTGAGAGACTCGAAGGAGTAAATTTTGTCTCGAGGACCCAGGGTCTATGGCTGGCAGCTTACAAAGTAGGGTTCAAGGACCAGCCTTGTGGGACTCCTCAGAGCTCTTATGAAAAGTGGGTCGACTTACCCAATAAATAATTATGGAAAGTTTACTATGTGCCAGGCTCTGTTCTAGGTGCTTGGCGAGTCACAGCAGGCAGGGAAGGCAGGTCCCTGGCGTCATGAGCTTAATCATCGCTAGTATTGCAGGTGGTAACAGTGCGAGGAAGAAAGTCCAGCATGCCAAGGGGGAGAGTGAAAGAGTGCTGTTTCATACAAGGTGGTCAGGGAAGCCTGCTCGGAGGAGGCAGCATGGAAGCAGCGTCCAGGTGAAGTGAAGGAGGGAGCCGTGTAGATGTCCAGGGAAAGAGCATTTCAGGTGGGGGGAGCAGGTAGTGGTGCAAAGGCCTGGAGGTGGACAGCGTGTTTGGGGACGCCGAAGGGGGCCATGTGGCTGGCTCAGAGGGTTCTGTCACTGTGTCCAGATGCCTGGAGCTGGTCTAGAGTCTGATGCTCGGTTGGTGCCTCAAGGCTTCCTTATGCTCCCTCGACACTTGTCCCTAAGGCCTGCCTGGTGACCAAGTGATGGGTGAGGGATCATCTAATGTAAGTCCTTTAGGCCAGTCATTGAGCAGTCGGTCCATGGAAGACAGGTCATCCAGATCTTAAAAGTCTGCGTTAGCCTCTCTGGAACCTTGTTTTGGTGGCTAGGGAACAATCTTCCCATTAATTCCAGAGAATTCACCGTCATCGCTATTGGATAGCCCTTCGGTGCCTAGCGCCGTGACAATGGGGCATCTCCTTCGCGTGACATCTCTTCTGACTGATACTAGGGAGGGCAGACGACGAAGACAGGTTCCCTTCCGGGGCTCAGAGGGGACTCTCAGGCTGGACCGAAGGAAGCCCACGTCGTCACTGAGACACCCAGATCCACGCAGACACGAGTCGGGGTTACTTAACCGAATCGCCCCCATCCACTAGGGAGGCTCTGCTGGCTCAAGCCGGGGTGGCTGCCTGGGGCTCGCACAGCCGGGAGGAGGGCGAACGTCTCCGTGACTCACCCGCTTCGCAAAGGACTGCGAAGCCGTGGCAGTTCGTCTTCATGTCTTCGTAAGACCCTTCCCTGAGTCAGGAAACGGATCTCGTCCAGTTCCTGGGCCTGAGCAGCCAGGCCTCGGGGAGAAAGTGTGTGTGTCGCGCTGAGAACAGTAAGCTCAGAAATGAATAGGCTCTTCACCGGCTGGTTAAACAAGGTGGTCAGCTTTGCTGCCTTCACAAGGAGAAACTTCTGGAAAAAAAAAATGTCCACTTGCATGTGCGTGGTCTTGCTCTCATGGACCCCCATGACCGTGGCCGGACTGCTCAGTGAACAAGCGTCTCATGGGTCCCCAAGCAGAAAACACTTCCCAGGCGCCCCAGCCCGCTCTGCTCGTGGGCTCACTTTCACAGCTGTGAGGTCAGCCCTGGGCTTCGAGCCACAAGGCTGCTTAGCCAGAAGTCTCGCCTCTCTGCTTCTCCCCAAATCCCGCCATCCCTTGGGCTCAGCTTAAGCCTTGTCCATGGAGATGCCCTGGATCCTTCCTTCCTCTGCCTCTTCTGAAGCCCCAGAACGCTACCTGGATGCTTCACCACTTCCGAAGCATGATCCTTCCCAAGCTCCATCTTCCCATTTTGGGTAGAGGTGTCTCGTAGTTGGAATTCAGGGTTCATCTTACAAAGCCAACCACCGGACCCGTCTTTGTAGTCCCTGGGTTTCTCGAAGCCGTGTCTTCCATTCGGGTGTCCCCAGTGCCAGCACGGTGACACGTCATGTGTGATCATCAAGTATTTGTTGCCAAATAAGTATAATTAGCAGAATGAATTTAGGTCTGGCACAGACAGTCTGCCCAGCACAGAATTCATACTACGTGATGAAGAACTACTACTACCGAGCAAAAATTACAAAGACCGGATGAGATAATTCACAGCGGGTAGATTAGTAGACAATGTTTGGCTTCACCAGTCATAGGAAAGTGAAATGATCGTGCCCTTTGCTGATGGGTGCTGTGACTTGGCGTTGTGTACGCAATGCTGGCAACAGTGTACACTGGTGCATGCCTTTGCACTGATAATATGTATTATGAGTCGTTAAATGTGTGTTCCTGGAAATTCGTTAGAAGGAAATCATCCAATATAGGGAAAAATCTGTAATTTTCTTCATGGCTCCATTCCTTAAAATTTAAAAACAAAGCTGCAAACTTAACCCAGTAATAAGGGTTAAGTAAACTTGATACATATATATTCTGTGAAATACTCTACAGCTGTTATAAAAAGCACCGATAGAAGTTTTGTGCAAACTGAGCTACCGTTGTAAATATAACGTCCAGATAAAGCAGAATATTGTCATCGTCCAGAGCTACATTGAGTAGGGGAAGCGGGGTTGAGTTAGAATTAGAGGAGCTGGAATTTGAGGGGAGATTTATTTGGTTTATATTTTACCCTTTCTGATCCTTGGATTCATCTATAAAATGGACACAAAATTTTTTGCTTCTTAGGATGATATCTAATGTGTGTAAGTAAAATACAGGGTCTGGAGATAGAGGCGATACTCAATGAATGTAAGTATCATCATCATCATCATCATCAGCAGCAGCAGCAGCAGCAGCAAAGTTAACTGTAATTTATAATCTAGACCAAGGGGTCAAGATATGACATGTAGTTCAGGATGAATGGGGGTAAAAAAATGGCTTTGTTTTTGCTTCCTACTGCACTGGGCATTGTGGGAGGGACAGATCACTGAGAAGATAAGGCAGGATTTTGAAGGATTTTGAGGGATGGGGAGAGCATTGTAGGAATCTGGAAGGATTCCTGCAGTGAGGCAGGAATCTGATGTGTGATAGGGAAAGGTAGAGGCTGGCCTGATTATAGAGAAGGGCGTTTATGTTAGGGAGTGGTGGGACAGATGATTGGATAAGATTCTGGACATCTTTGCCAGAATCCATTTTGAAAGAAAGCATCCTCAAGTGAAAGTGAATACTTTAACGGTAAGGTAAAGTCTAGCAGAAGATGGGAGCTTCTGAAACTTCGCACTGATGGAATGGAGGACTTGACAAACTTCAATCTCTGCCTCACTTTCTGTCCCAACGCCCTGTCAGGAAATGATCCAGGACTAATCTTTTATACCTTAATATGAATTCCTGTCTACTTGTTTCAATTTCAATGATCAATCATAAAGCCATTGAAGAATTCTAAGTATTTGCCATTTAAATCTTATTCTTTGCTGTAGAATGAAATACATTTTTTCCACGGGATAGAAATTTCAGTCATTGGAGACTATGAAGAGAGGGGTGTGTTTAGTGCTGACCATCAATATGTATATTGTCAGCAATTCTGTCTAAATAGGATGCCACTCCTAAGACAAGTGTATTATCTTGCTTATTTGCTCATTCATTCATTCATCCACCCATCCACCCATCCACCCACCCACCCTTCTACCCATCCATCCATCCATCCATCCAACTGCCTGCCCGCCTGCCCGCCCGCCTGCCCGCCTGTCCATTCGTCCATCCACTCATCCACCCATCCACCTATCCATCCATCCACCTATCCATCCATCTATCCATCCGCCCACTGCCCACCCACCTCTTTAGCAATCTTTCATCAAGCATGTATCTTGTGCAGGCAGAATTATAAGATTATAAGAGGAATTGTAACATAGTTCTTGAGGAACTTGGAAGATCATGTTAGAACAAAAGCCCTTCTCAAAGACTGCAAAATATTTTCTGTGTAGAATTTGTTAAGTAGACAAAAGGGAGCCAAACGGTAAAAATATTCGTAGATATCTCTTATCCAGAAGCTTTGGGCACAGTGGGCAGCTGTGAATCAGCTCGCATGGGCCTCCAGTATAATCTCCAAGTGGGGTGTTCTGAAAAGCCCCTCAATATTTGGTCCCGTCAAACATTCCCAGCCTCATCTCCTGCTCCTCCTCACCGCCCACTAAGCCGCATTCCAGCCGCCCAGCTCCGGCTCCGGCTCGTGCTCCTGAGCGCGGCAGGGCCTCGCACGGCTCGTGCTTTTGTGAACGCGCCATTTTAATTCTCAGTCGGGAACGCCTGCTCTTCAGTCGCTCACTGTCCTCACCCTCCTGCCCGCTCCCATCCGCATGGCAGTTTCGCTCTGAAGCCTTCTCGGTCCTCCCCAGGTGGAGCGAGCCCCTGTCTCGTCTGTGCCCGGGAGCGCTTTAGAGATGCCCTTGACCACCATGAGACTCGTAGCACGGCAGGCGTCTGGGCCAGTGGGAAGCGGGTCTGATGGGCACAGTGGACCCTGAGTTCTGCCTCCAACTCTCACAGCCTGCTCGACGGTGGTCTGGTTACCAGCACCCCAAATTCCTTCCTTTCTCTCATTCCCATTGTTTGCAAACCATCACCCCTCCCTGAGTTTTCGTGAGGAGGGGTCTTGCCCTTGGTGAGTGCTCAGTATTTGCTCATTGCATCTCCTCATCGTCACCCTTGGTGATGGGGTCGGTCCAGACACTGCGAACGCCTCCGGGTCAGGAACGGCTGGTTCTTTGTGTATGCATCTCACACGACATCCGAGGAACGGTGGCTTCTCAGAAGCGACACAGCAGGGCGGCTAGGAGCAGGGACTCCCCACTCCCTGGGGGAGACCTGATGCCACCACTTCCTCGATGTGTGGCCTTGGGGAAGTTACTCGAGCTCTCCGTGCCTTGGTTTTCTCATCTCTTAAGTGGGGATAATAATAGCACCTACCTCAAAGGGATGTTATGAAGTTGACACAGGAGCCTGGCCATGTAAGGCTGGCTATTATTAGTAGGTGCTCAAGAACTGTTTATTGAAAGGCCAATGAATAGATTTTAGTGTGTGATAGTCTCAGGAAGTCTGGCTGACATGAAGGTGTTTATTTGGTTCAGAATGTCTGTTTCTTGACCTACCTATAATTAGTTTCTATTACTAGGTTATTATTAAGTTGAGAGGAATTACTTTCCTGTGATGCTCAATGTCCTGAAATATTGAAGGTTAAATGCTTCTAACATCCAAGTGGAAATTATTCTGTTGGTTTTAGTAATATGGTTGAGTTCCAAGGCGAGTAGTTGGTCAAAAGTAGAGGTTTGACTGTAAAGCAGTGACCAGAAATATCTGAGCTGCGGCCACTGAGAATGTTTGAAAACGCTCCCTTCAAGTCTCAGTTCTCTTGCCCTAAAAGAATTGCTGGCCTTTTACGGGGGTGGGGGTAGGGGGGTGGGGATTCAACTAGATAATAGAATGTTTGAGGAAAGAGCCCTATCTTATTCTTTATATCCCATTCAGCTTCTAGAACAGTCCTGGGACCACAGCACTGCCCACCAAAGACCTGTAAGTTAATGATGCAAAGAGTAAAGTATTTTTTATTTCCCATTTTAGAGCTCCCTCTCTGAAATTTCCACAATTCCCACCGGACCCCAAAGAAAGCCTTAATGCTAGTTTATGTGTCCTTTTGATTTCTGATAATGCAATGAAAAATATATATGTGAAATGATATACTTTCCTGTCCGGAGTATTGGCTCAGGGAGGCCCGTGGCTGAGTGTCACCTCTGCCTTCGATTAGCTGAGTGACCTTAGTCACATCTTTAACTGCCCTGTACTTCTGCTTCCTCGCCTGAATATGAAGCCATGAGCCATTAATTATGACACTTACAAGGATGCATTTTTGACCGAGCACCATGTGATGACACTGTGCCGAGTGCTTTGGAAGTATTCTCACATTTAATTTCCATACCAGCCCTGAACAGTAGCTACTTTGACCCTCCTCATGTTGGTGGTGGGGTTGGTGTTGGGGGGAGGGTGGTGATCTGAGCTTAGGGGACTAGAGTCATGTGCCAAAGGTGTAAATAACAGGCTCAGGCCTTGAGCCTCGGCTTGTTTATATTTCATGAATCTATGAATAATCGTGGATTTGTGACAAAGAGCGTTAACATAAATGGGGTTTTTCAGGAAGGATTAAGAGGCGGCTTTGCCAGTCTATGAAAAAAAAGGTACCACTCGCCCCGCCCTCCCCGATCCCTCCCCCCCTCCCAACACTTCTTCAATCAAATCTCCGACTCTCCTTACGCAGCAGTAAGGTTCCCCGTGACTCGCCCCCTGTGGTACCCAGGACTTCTCTTTCGACGTGCTTCTTATAATTGCTGTCAAATAATTACTTATCCACTTAGTTGTTTAATGTCTGACTTTGGCTGTAACGTAAGCCCCACAATGACGGGGCCGCCTCTACGTACTCAGCCTGAATCCAGACTTTGCCCGGCCCAGTACACAAGGCTGGCAGGAAATGTTCATTAAGAGGAGGAAAGATGAGTACCTACTATGCGCTCCACAGTGAGGGAGGTCAGAATAAGCAAAGCTGGGCGGACGGCGGGCGAACCATGGTAACATTTCTAGTCAATGCCAGGGATGTTTTTCTAATTATAACCTTCGCCAACGTGGGCAGTAGGGAGAGGGCGAGCTTGCGCCATTGAACACAAGTGCCCGTCCCTCAGGAGTGCTCTAAAAGAAACACTCTGACTTGGATGGGAGGTTGGGTTTGGTGACTGTTAAGGTCCCTTACAATGTGAACAGTTGTTCATTCATTCATTCATTCATTCAGTAATGATTAAGCAATCATTACTGCCGCAAACATTGTGCTAGTCGCTAGCGACATGATTATGAACAAGAGCTTCCCGTCTAGTAGGGAAAGAAACCCACCCGCTGCCCTCTCCTGAGTAGCGCCCATGAGTCACAATGGCTGCAGGCTCCAGTGACCACATGGGGAATGAGGAAACAGTCTCGGCGGGGAGGCGAAGGGCGCTGGCGACCACCGCACAGCTGGGAGACGGCAGAGCGAGGACTTGAACTCAGGACGGATAAGAGTCTGCAATTCACTCCGTGAGGTAGAAGGCAGTGTGGCTGCAGAGTCCGCAGCCTCTTGGTGAAACCGAGCGTATTCTAGAAACTCGTTCAGTTATTTGTGTGGTGCTTGCTCTTTGACGGGCTGTGATGATGCATGGAACCCTAACTTTCCACTTAAGGGGGTCGCAGTGTAGAAAAGGAAAAATGCAGGAAGCCACATAATTAGGGGGTTGTGAGGAGAGCTGGTGCTGGGGAGCCCCCCAGGTGCTTAGGAGTTCAGGAGAGAGCTTTCCAGACCGAGGGAAGGGGTCGTCTGCCCGTTGCTTCTGGACGATGCTGATGCCGCAGTGAACGCCGCCACCTTCTTGTGCACGGCCCCTCGGTGCCCGTGACCAGTGATGCTTCCCCTTAGGCTGCAAACAGCGACCTCGTCAGAAGAGCATAAAATGCTTTTAGACAAATGTTACCCGTGATGAGTAAAAACGGAACAAGCAGAATTAGTCAGCAAGGGGGCAATCTTTTCACCTTTGAAGCCAAGACAGTGCCATGTGACCGCCTGAGCTTGAGTTGAGAGTTAGGAGCTCTGGTCCCGGCACTTGCCAGCTGTAGGACCTTGGCCGTGTGCCCCGACCTCTCCATGTCTTCATCTGTGTTCTTTATCTCTAAAAGAAATGGGCTGCGTAGACCGGATCAGAGGATTTCAGCTTTGCTCTGAGGAGCTTCAGAGCTTCTGGGACCCCCTTAACCGGAGAGTTAGGGGTCATAGGGGTCACCAAGGTGGAGAAGATCTGGGTCCCCTCTCCTTCCTCAACCCCAGGTGTTCTGCTACTACTTGCCTTCCCCATTGGAGACCTCATTTGAATAAAGAGTCCTCTGCTTTAAAAGAGATGCCCTGAGCTCTCCTCACCACAACACCTCCCAGACCTCATTCATATGGGACCCGGCTGCCAACTCCAAGTCTGGCTACGGCCTTCGTGCGACCCTGGGTGCCTCGGGTCCTTTGGAGACACACAATCTGCCCACGAAGGGCCGAGCGCTCGGATCTGGCTGCTGGCTGGGAATCCCGGTGCTGTCGGTGTGGGCTGTGGGTTGGCGCCACGGGGCCGTGCAGAGAGCGTGACTCTCTGGGAGGATGCGAGGAAACTTAGCAAGTCATTAAGGAAACGACTGGTGAGCAGTTCAGGGTCTACGCCAGCTTCAGCTTATTTGCTTGGCTGATGAGCGAAACAGGATCCTACCTGTAGCTTCCTGTCCCGCTGCTTGAAGCCAGCCCCTCCATAGTCCGCTGTGTCTCAAAACCTTCTAGGTCGCTGCACCCATAGTTGCTGAGACGACTGCAAACTGGGTGGGCCAGAGACAGAGGACAGCAAAGATGAAAGGACAGAGGCCGAGCCAGATGGCATCGTGGCTTTCCTTGCAGACAGGGGCAGCCTGGGAAGCAGAGTTCCGGTACCACGCACAGAGGCGTCGCAGAGTCGGGCCGGAGGCCGGGCCGTGCCCCTCTGCGAGAATCACTCAGCCCCTGTGAGTGTCAGATTCTTCATCTGCAAAACGGGGGCAAAAATGTATATATTCCACAAGACCGTTCTAAGTTTTTCATGGTAGAATACCTGTGTGGCACGTAGCAAGGAGCCTGCCATGTAGAGAAAATTATTCTTTTCCTTTATTATTTGGTTCTCTGGAACGTCACCATTCCTGCAGATCAAGTGGTGGATGAATGTGCCACTGGCTTTGATGCCTGGGGGCCGATGGCTATTTTCGAGTAGGCTCATATGCTGACGCTTATACAGTGTTCTTAGATATTGCATAGAAATCATGTTGACATGTACATTTGGGCCATATAGTGTTGCGTCTCTTCTAACCACACCGAAGAGGTAAGGAAAGGCTTTCGGGTATTAGCAAATGCAGGGCCGACTCATGTCAGGCTCCGCTCAGTTACTTATTTAAGGAAGAGTCATGGCACGTCTCCACCCCGGGTCGGCATTCTTCAAGATGCCGAGAATGGACACAGGATCCCCAACTCAGTGGATTCTGCTGTGACACTGATAGACACTCACTCACTCAACGGACAATGAGGCAGAATCT